>NC_139964.1:50126141-50776141 GCF_963993115.1 Abramis brama
ATAATTATTTTATGTATTTCTGTATATTTGCGTTCACTGGAAGACAATATTGTTCTTCGTCCCAGTCACAAACAAGAATCAAAATAGCCTACTACAGGCTACAGCAACACTGTGTTCCATTGCATGACGTTAACAAAATGTTTATGCAAATATAAGAACATAACTGCAGTTTAACGTGTCCACGATGGCGTCGAATATTACACGGTCTACTGTTGTACTACAAACCAAAGAGCTCTTAAATAGTACAAAGCACACAAACATGTAGTTAAGAATGGACTGAAAAGTATGGACTGACGACTCAATATGCAGTTGGCAAAAGAAATAACACCACCAATAGTACAAAAATCTAAAGTTTTCTAAATTATTTTCCAGCATTAGCCTACACCAGGTAAAATACCATAAACGATTTCTATTTTTTATTTTTATTTTTTTATTCAAGTTAGCTTATTTTCGAATAAACGCATTAAAATATTTAGGCTGAATGTTTGGATACAAACGCAAGAGGGCAGCAAAGCATCACTTAGACCTAAAAAAAAACAATAATGAAAAATAAGAAATGCTATTAATAACATAAATTCAAACAAATGAAATATATACATTTATCCAATCAACAATGGCTCATGTAAACGATTCAGTGATTACAACATGTATTTTTTTATATAATCTCTTTAATTGCCTCTTTAAATAGTATACTATATATTATTTTAAAAGACACAAATGAGATTGTCTCAATTGTGTCAGCAATTTATTCAGTCATGTGGCAACTGACAAATATGTATTATAATATATATATATATATATAAAAAATAGGTAATATTTAATGATCTATAAGGTGTTTGGAGATCACAGATTTGTTTATGTTAAAGGAGCAATGGCTGATTCTCTACTGAACTTTTTTTTTGTACTTATGCTAGTTGAAAGTCTCCTCATATCCTGATAGAAATCACTATGTAACGCGGTCTAAATATATTTTTATAAATATATATTGTCTGTGGAAGGCATAAGACCATAAAATGTTTGTTCAATCATTGCAGTGGCTGTGGACAGCGATTTGCAGGATCATATGCTTTCAATGCTAGCAGGCTAAAATTAGCATTTCCCAGATCACCTATTGCACATTTAAACTCAGGAGAGATACATTTAGGGTAACATGGGGGGTGATGCCCCCTTAAGAACAATGTGCATTTACTTTTAAATTGTAACATATTTAGATATAAGTTTAACATGTGCAGGAATATACCTGGAGTAAGAAGACCCTGGAAAAACTTTTACAGAATGTATAAATTACTTTTCTTATATTTTTAAAGTGTCATTAATGTAAAATACTAAATCAACTTTTCCATTTAAAAATGAATTTTGTTGAAATCAATTTAGTTGAATAATTGAATAACCGATGACAGACAAAGCAGAATCCTATAGATTCAACTCAAAAGTTAAATTATTCTGTGACTTTTATAGGTATTTGAATATTTACATATTTAATTACCCATATTTTAATTGAAGATACATCATAGCAACACTGAATGCAAATGTAATAATTTAATCAACTATCTATAGGTTTTAATGAAAGCAAATATATCTAAAATGCATCTAATTTATGGAAATACAATAACCCAATTATGTCACAGGCGGTATAGTAGTCTATGAAAGTAGATAACAAAACGAAAGAATCTGGAATCAAGAAACACAATACAATAACTCACTGAACAGGCAGCTAAAAACTCAGGGGAACAGATAACACACCTCAATATTAACATAAACAGTACAAGGAACCGATCAGAACAAAGGGCTTAAATCCCAGAGGGCACCTTGACGTCAATTTGACATCAACAAATAGTCAAAATGTTGACCACCATGTATGACGTGCATGAATATGTATATTTTCATTATATTTTGTAATTATTTCCTTGTGGTTGTAAAGAGGCCCAACAAAGGTATCAATCTGACGTTTTTTATGGTCCCTACATCTCAGGTCAATATCATTGACATTAAATCGATGTTGATTTGATGTCAGGAAATAAGATGTCAAATTGATGTGAAATTTATGTCAAAACAATGTCTGAAAAAGTATATTTATTACTCATTGTAAATCAATGCGACTCATTTTCAACATCTAAAACACCTAGCCTGAATGATCTTGAAAGTTGTAGGCCTAGGTCTATGTATTTTGCATGTGTGTTTTTATTTATTTAAATCCTAGCATGTTTACATTTAGTTCACGTTTAAAATGACAGCAGACACTATAATTGCATATACTATAAAATAACTGATATTGAAGCTTGATATTGAATGATATCAAAATAGCATTAAAATGACATCAACATCATGACATCCTGACGTCAAATAGATGCCCAGCAGGCACAGGATATAGACGACAACATCGGTCAGACGTTGGATTTTGGTTGAAAAGGAAAGTCGGGTTGACATCTAAATCCAATGTTTGTTTGACGTCAAGCTCCAACGTTGGGCAGTCGTTGAATTTTGGTTGGAATAAACCAAACAAAAAGGTGAAATGCATGGCCGTACACTTATTACCAGCTTCGCTTAAAACTAACCAGATTTACTTTATTTAATTTCCGTTTTAATGAAATCATATTTTGTATTTTAAAGTCACCATGATGGTGGTTAGCGTTTGCTTTAGTTGTGCTCTTGACCCTTGACTGTTTGATTTAAAATGTTCTCTGGCTGCTATAATTGTGTGTTTATAAAGCACAATTGTTGTAGCTAAAAAAGCCATGAAAAAATGATATCAGGTGGTGTCGGCTGTTTGTTGATGATGACCATATCATCATGTAATTGCTTGAATCCTTGATCTTATTCAGTGTCTAATGCTTTGTTTATATAGGACTTGTGGTTTTAATATTGTTTTATTCATAATAGAAGTCATTTGATTCTACTGCATATCTAGCAGTGTTGTTTATCAAATAATATACTTGGTTTTTAAAAACTATTTAGTGCACAAAAACCTTTCATCTATGGCATTACTTAGACACACACAGACATCAAGAAACAGCATATGAATCTCAACAATGGTGACAATCAAACAAAATATCCAGATAATCAGATCAACTCTGAGCATAAAACAAGCTACAGAAAAATCCAGCTGCATAATTTATTAATGCCACAATGCATGCTGGGAGATATGGGTGAGTTTTGATTGGTACCCAGCATGCACTGCAGCATGAAGCATTTCATTGATTGTCACCACTGTTGAGAGTCATACACTGATTCTTTATGGCTAAGTAATAATGTAAAGGAAAAGTTTAATGCACTAAATGTTTTTAAAATCCTTTATATTATTTGATAAACAACATTGCTCTCATGCTGTAAAATTAAATGGCTTCTATTATAAAACAACATTAAAAACACAAATCCTATATAATCAAATCATTAGACACTGAATAAGATCAAGGATTCAGGCAATTACATGATGACGACTTTGTCAACATCATCAACAAACAGCCGACACCACCTGATCTCATTTGCTTTTTTGACACAACAAATGTGCTTTATAAACACACAATTATAGCAGCCAGAGAAAATTTTATATTAAAAAAGTCAAGGGTCAAGAGTCCAACTAAAGCAAACGCTAACCACCATCATGGTGACTTTAAAATACAACTATTGATTTCATTAAAACGGAAATTAAATAAAGTAAATCTGGTTAGTAATAAGTGAAGCTGGTAATGCTGTTTGTGGAGTTGTTTAATCCTCCTCTGCTGAGATCTTCACAGATTTAATGTGCTGCCATGCATGTCACATTTTTTTGCGGTGCTTATTCCAACCAAAATTCAACATCTTTCTGACGTTGGGGCTTGACGCCAAACAAACGTTGGGTTTAGACGTCAACCTGACTTTCATTTTCAACCAAAATATGACGTCTGACTGACGTTGGATTAGTTCAACGTCTTCCTGATGTCACATTGAAACACACGTACTGTGTTTGCTGGGTGTAGAATTGACATCAAATGCTAACAAAGCTTGACATTCTAATGACTGCAACATCATGACATCTTGACGTCAAATAAATGTTGAATTGACATCAAATGCCAACAAAGCATGACATCAAAATAACATCAAAATGACATCAGCAGAGGTCAAAATCTTGACATCAAATTGACATTGACACTTTGACGTCAATATGACTTTCATTTTGACCTATTTCGTGATGTCATTTTGACATCATTTGACATTTTGTTTGATGTCATATTGATGTTAAATTGACATCAAATGCCCACTGGGATACACAGGGACTAATGAGTTAATTAACAAGTCAACAGGTGAACGGGATAACTAATCAGACACACTGGGAAACTGGGTCATAGGAAAACAGGGAATAAACACAATGAAACACAGGGACACTGACATCTGACAAAATTATTTGATGGACTTTATTTTAGGCATAGTGTATAGCCTAGGCTACTGTACAGATTGGTGCATGCGTGAAAACAAGTGAATAGCAAGTTAATTTTAATGTGTGTAGCATTTGAAGAAAACTAAATATACAATTTATTTTAATAAAAAAATAATAATAATCATTTGTATAGGCCTATATCGTTTTTACAAATGAGAACGACCCCAAAAGGAGGGTTAGGATTCAGGATATTTTGTCAGATTTAGCTCACTTCTGGGTACAAATTTGCATCCGCAGATTCCGCACACACATACACAACCTGAACTGTTTAAATCCTCTCATCCCTGTTGCGTGTTCAGTGAGAGTTTAACCCCTAAAAAAAACACTTCACATTCCCCGCCCTCATTTAAAATAGACCTTTACGATTGGCCATAAATCGCGGCTAGTGACGGTAACTCCGCCCTGACATTCATCAAAGCCGCTCTGATTGGTCACTATCAACAGCTCCTCCCTTTGGCTTTTGACAGTAGCTGACGGTACAGTGAGTTTGTTATTCGTGACTCACGTTTCATTTTGAGAAAGATGAGTGGACAGACAATCTGACGGTTTTGTTTTCTGGAATTAATCGGCTTGAGCAGGAGTGCAGACATGGAGAACGTGTAAGTATTTTTAGACATAGAGAGAAAAGAAGGCTCCCAGAGAGATGCACTTTCCCAACGTTGTGTTGCTTGCTTTATTCTGCTATCTGCGATGCCAGCAACATGTGCATTTTTAAACAATATTGTGATAAATTATGTGGCATGCAACATGCTTCTATAACTTTTTATATGGCATAGCAGACAACCTGTTTTATTTTTTTCAATGAATAAGCATTTCTTCATAAAAGACATAACTAGAAAACATTCGTATGTCGGTTCTTAGGTTGTAAGTTTGTGATGATATGCACTACATTAATATTTAGCCTTAAGATACAGTTCTGGTATTTTAAATAATGAACTTTATAAAATATGTTGTTATTATTTAAGCCATGTATTCGACTGAAGCTCAAGCAAGCAGTGTGTTCATGCTTCAGGTCACCTGACTTGAATTCACCTGTAGCCGACATGTTTAGAAATCTCACAGTTGGCCTACCATTTATCACTATTTACATTTAATCAGTAAGCAGACGCTTTTATTGAGGTTTATTCACATGTGATTAATTGTATCATCACGATTCACCACCATATTTCAGATTCAGAATGCCTAAATATTATTATACAGGTCATTTTCTTTTTGTGGTAATTCATTGTAACGTGACAGCCCTGCTCCCTTCCTGCATGTCTGGAAAGAGTTTATCTACACTTGCAGACTGTGCACTGACGCCTATTCAAGGAAAATATGCCACTCTGATATGAGAAGACGTGTGTGTGTGTGTGTGTGTGTGTGAGAGTTCTGTAATGTTAATCTTTTCGACAGTTAGACAGACCTTGGTGGTGCTCTCTGCTCTCCTATTGTAAATCACTCAGTGATTGCAATTTTAATGATCACTGTAATGTATATAATCAGTTAAGGTTGCTGCCACATACACATACACACACAGTTGTAATAGCAGTTTTCTGTAACACTGCACTACTTCCAAGCCAGCAGTTTGTCTGAATCAACACATAATTTCAGACAAACATTGTGTATTATTGTTTGTCTTAACCAAAATTAGACTGTGATAGGAAATGCAGATTATAAACAAGATCATTTTGTCTTCTTGGGCTGTAGTGTAAATCACACACACTGAAGCAGAGAGGCGTCCTCAGGAAGCTGATTGGCCCAGTGTCCTGGTTTGCATACAGGAAGGCATTGGCTCATGATATTTTTAGTGGTACTAAAGACAGAATGTTGTCTTTAATTTTAACACTGAAAGGAAAAATTAACCCTCCAAAAATGTTATCATAATGTGTGCACCCTGCTGTTCGCAACCTGTGTGATTATTATTTATTTTTATCCTTTTATTTTTTTATTTTTTGGTTGAACATAAAAGGAGGAATTAGAAAAAAATGTCCTCACTGTTTATTCCCTTACAACTAAAGTGGTTATTGATTTATACTACTTTGTCCAAAAAATGACCATAAAATTAGACAAGTTTTGTGTAGAAGAGATTGATGTTTAAGTTATTGTTAATCTGCTACAAGATATCACACATGCAAAACCGAATGATGTTCCTGCACAGTTTCCTGCACATCTCTTCCTCTTTTATTAATCATCATGTTGTCTAAGTGTGCTGCACTCACAGCTGTATGCAAATAAAGTTCTACTCACCATTCTATCATGATTTAAAGGGATAGTTCACTTTAAAATGAAAATTCTGTCATCATATACTCACCCTCATGTTGTTTCAAACCTGTATGAATTTCCTTCTTCTGCTGAACACAAAGGAAGATATTTTGAAGAATGTCAGTAACCAGACAGTTTCTGGGTCCCATTGACTTCCATAGTATATTTTTTTCCTACTATGGAAGTCAATGGGACCCAAACACTGCCTGGTTACTGATATTCTTCTAGATATCTTCCTTTGTGTTCAGCAGAAGAAAGAAATTCATACAGGTTTGAAACAACATGAGGGTGAGTATATGATGACAGAATTTTCATTTTAAAGTGAACTATCCCTTTAAATTGACACTTTAGCAGTTTTTAAGTATGGTTCATAGTTTCAGTATAATTATTTTTAGTATGTAGAGTATACAAATTGGTCAATTTGGACAAAAATGTACTAGACTTACCAATCTGTTTTAACGGAAATTTAAAGGAATTGTTCTCCCAAAAATGAAAATTATCCCATAATTTACTCGCCATCAATCCATCTTAGGTGTATATGACATTCTTCTTTTAGCCAAACACAGTCGGAGTTATATTAAAACATATCCTTGCTCTTCCAGGTTTTATAATGGTAGTGAGTAGTGCCTGAGATTTTGAAGCCCAAAAAAGCACATCCATTCATCATAAAAGTAATCCATTCGACTGCAGGGGGTTAATAAAAGCCTTCTGAAGTGAAGCGATGTGGTTTTGTACGAAAAATATTTATAACTATAATCACTGGCTTCCAGTAAAGGCTAAATGAGTTCAGGCAGAAGAGTGACCTCTGACCCGACGTATGACGTAGGATGTAGAATGTAGCATAAGTTTAGGTGAGAGTTAGACGCCTCTATAAACAAATAGGGCTGGGCAACAAACAGTATATCGAAATCCTCTGACAAATTCTCGTTTTAGACTTCTAATTCGTGACTGGTGTTTTGTTTTGCTCTGTCCTCTGCGCTTCCGCGTTCATCAATACGTCATGCGTAGGGTCAGAGGTCACTCTTCCGCCGGAACTAGACTCGCGTCCTCCGTTACTGGAAGCCAGTGATTATAATTTATAAAGTTATAAATATGGATATTTTTCTTACAAAAAGCATCGCTTCCTATCAGAAGGCCTTCATTAATACCCTGGAGCCGTATGGAATACTTTTATGATGGATGGATGTGCTTTTTTGGGCTTCAGAATCTTTGGCGCTACTCACTCCCATTATAAAGCTTGGAAGAGCAAGGATATTTTTTAAATAACTCCGATTGTGTTTGGCCGAAAGAAGAAAGTCATAAACACCTAGGATGTCTTGAAGGTGAGTAAATTATGAGATAATTTTCATTTTTGGGTGGACTAACACTTTAAGGCTTTAGGTCAGGTTGTTGCTGAGGACAAATTGGTCAAATTATGTTTATTAGTTAAAACAGAGTATTTGCACAAGTATTTTGACTGTTCACAAATTTGGCTAAACCATATAACAAAGTTTTAAAGTAGGATTCTCAATTCAAGTTATTAAAATTGTCATCAATTGAATTGTTTATTGTATTGGTAACTCAAAGCTCTTATAAATCAAGAAGACATACAGTATGGTAAAACATGACAGATATAACAGTGCAAATGACCAGATCTGCCCTCATTCTGAAATCATAGACTCAAAGGTTGTTGATATGATTCAGTTTCCATGGTTATTCTATTGAATGATGCGTCAACACTGTAGGGTCATTTCATTATCTTTTAGGCTCGTAAGAAATAGGAATTTAGCTAACCTGATTAAATAAACACAGTTGCCAGTTATGGTAGGATGAATGAGCAGAATGTACTGTTTTACTATTGCTTTGTGGTTTCTCCTGTGCTCATTGTTGGATGTCACACATGCCCTGGTTGTGTGTGTGTGTGTTTGTCTGGGTTAAAGCCCTGATGAGATGATTAGTGCTGCTGATGAAACTGTTGGGGGAGGGCCGTCGACCCTGTGTGACATGGATGGTGATGGGCTGTGAATGTATGGCAAAGGTCAAACTGTCTATGTGTGCACCTAAGGTGTAGCCTACTTTTACTTGTTTGACTTGTTTGTGTATGTGTATATTTCTTTATTTATATTTCCATTGCATTAATTTGCAAATATTCCTGCAGTGTGATTTTGGATTTTTATAAGTACAAATATTCCATGTAGCCTTTCAATTAATGAGGTCATAAAAGCTGCTGACTTATTAGTTATAAATGAATATATCTACTAGTGATGCACCAAAATGAATTTTTACTGAAACACCAAAGCCAAAAAGAAAGTTATTTAATAATCAATTGATTAATCAAATTGTTTAATAATTAACACTCAAAAAAGAAAAAACGGAGTTGTACAAACAGTGCACATACAGCAGATTTATGTTTCTACTCCAATTTGTTGTTGTAAATATTTAAACAGTGGCTGTAATAAAAAAACATGTTTTCATGACATACAAACATACATTAAATAATGAAGACATCACTTACAGGTTAAGTAAAAATATAATGAATAATGCAGTGCATATAGCCTATTTAGCCAAATGCTCTTCTCTAGAGTTTCGGCCCTCCAAAACCATTGGGCTAAAACTAAAATTGCTGTTTCAGCAGAAAATTTTCATTTGCCGAAAATTGTGGTGCATCATTAATATCTATGATCAATGCTTTGGGGGAATGCAGCCCTGTTCAGTTAGATGGGTTATTATTAGTGAGCATGCAGCGGTAATGTTTAAATTGTGTGGTTCATACTCAAATGCTACTTAAGAAGGCTTGAAGTGCTTTACTTTTGGAGTTTTATTTTTCTGTCCATTGTAGTGAATCATTCAATAATAAATGGTGAAGCAAGAAACTAAGCACCTCAGTTTCTCCTGCACTTGAAAACATAATTGTTTGAGATTTTTTTTCAGTTTTTGACATACAAAGGCACAACGTCAGTCACTTGTCAGTTATATTTCATTCTAATTATGTTGATTTTGCTGTCAGAAAATGCTCTTGTGCCTAGTTACAGAAACCTGTCATTAAACTCCCTCCCCCTGTACTGTGGTAGTGTGATTTTATAGAGGGTACATTAAAGGGGTGGTATGCCCTTTTCACAAAGAAGTCTTTGATGTCCCCAGAGTATGTATGTGAAGTTTTAGCTCAAAATACCCCCCAGATATTTTTATATAGCATGTTAAAGTTACATTTTTGAGGGTGAGCAAAAACGCACCGTTTTGTGTCTGTTCCTTTAAATGCTAATGAGCTGCTGCTCCCAGCACAGAGGGCGGAGCCACAACAGCTTGCACTCACACAGACATGCACTGAAAATTTCAAAAACTTTTAGCCTTTTATGTTCAAACCAGAGTCAGACAATGATGGAGAGACTCAAGAAGAAATGACAACATGTAGAAGCAACAGGACATTTCTGATTGGTTGATGAATTTATGTAGCTTATGTGTAGTTATCTTCTAGTCATTGATTAGCATATTCTGTCTTGATAATCTATAAATCATGTTCCGGGGGCGAGGTTTATGTAAATTTTAGGGTTAGTGATGTCACTAACCAGGGAGGAATGTAGTGTAGTCCCTACCAGCCGTTTGTTGTAGTCCTTAAAAAGCGATTTCTTTAAAAGCAAATTTCTCCCTTTGCTTTGAACTTTGAGCATTGTAACTTTGCAGATGTTGTTTATGCCCAAACAGCAACATTACACACTAACTAAAGTTAGAAAAGTGAAATCATAATCAACCACCCCTTTAAAAATCGAATTTACATTTTACATTAGGACTGTGCAATTTATCGAAATTGTATAAAATCATGATGCGAGTATGTGCGATTTCTAAACCGTAGAAAGCAAGATTTTTCCGCCAGCCCCCTTAGTGTGGAATCTGAATACCCTTACGAAAAAGAAGTATACTTCAAGTTCATTTTATGTAATGTTAAGTAATGTTCAAGTATATTTTTAAGTATACTTTATGTAGTAAGTATACTAATATCAATGTGTACTTGTATTAAACTTGTAAGTGTACTATTTCAATACTGCTTGGGAATAAATTGGCCCACTTTTAGTATATAAAAGTATAAGTTTAAGTGTACTATACTATAAGTGTAAGAGTAGTAAACTACTTAGTTTAGTTTAGTAAACTATTTTAATACTAGTATTTTTTTTAGTTCATGAAAGTACACACTGAAGTGTACTCTCAGTAAACTACTAGTTTACTAGTTTATACTGCAAGTATACTTGTAAGCTTTCTTTAAGTGAACATAACATTATACTTATAGTTTACTATTTATATATTATTTTTGCACTTGCAGTATACTATGTTAAAATGTAGATATTTTTTATACTTGAAAAATACCTTTAACTGTACTTTAATTTTAAAAACATTTTATTAGCTTCATGCACCCTTTTTTATCAACACTTGAATGTCAGTAAGTTTCATAAAGATTCTTTACTAGAAGATGTGTCATAGCGCCCCCTACCGTATAACAGTGAAAACATGGATAGCTGGAAAATTCAGTCAATGGTGGGGAGAAGTAAAAGTAGAGTAAATTCCTATACACTAGTCCTATAGTGGACTAGCTTACACAAAAATCCAGATACACAGAATTAGAAACATATCTGTTTTATATCAATATTCTAATCAATATTTTCAAATAATGTAAGTTTCATAAGACTGTATATGAAAAACTATGTAAAAAAGTATATTTAATAATATAGGCTACTCGATCAAAAGAGTTAACACAACTATACAAGCCAAGTATACTTTGAATACTTAATTATACTTTTAAGTATATCTCGATCAAAAGATTGAGTTCAAGTACATGCCAAATATACTTTATACTTTCTCTCAGTATAAGTCAAGTAGCCTACACTTAAGTGTAATTTTAAGTATATTTCTGAGAAGTAAATGAAGTATATAAAATGTAGACTGAAAGTATACTTATTTTTTAGTTTAAAAGAAGTATACTAATAGAACACTTGAATAAACTTCTTTTTCGTAAGGGTATGCAGTGTCTAAATCTAGCGTGAGAACATAGGCTACCGAGCGGTAATACCGTTACAACACAGAGGAAAACACAGAAACGGGGAAGGTGAATTCAGGGCAGGATGAGAAAAATCAATATTTGTGGTTTTGGAATATTTTGGATACAGGAGAGATGGTGTGTTATATAGCCAGGTAATTTGCAACTATCGCTGCAGGTCTAGAGACGCGTTTTTAAAAGTTCTTCTTTTACCTTGAGCGCTGCCGCTGCGTAGAAATGCTGTGTCATGCGGGAGTTGTTGCAAAAGACATGAGCGCAATGGTTAAAGACGTCCATCTAGTGCATGATTATAGAAAAACAATGGCACGCATTCTGAACCAGATGAACAAAAATTGATAAAGGCATTGGCGAGTTCAAAAAGGCATAAGAAATAACCGACGCCGTCACATAATCTATCATTTATGCAAAGATATGGTGCCCGCAAATATCATCAATAAGACAAGTATGTGTGTAAGGAAATATTGTTTCAAAACTGATTAAAATCGAAATCGCAATATTGCTAAAATAAAATCGTGATAGCTTTTTTGTCCATATCACACAGCCCTATTTTACATCCTGTTTAATGAAAAAAGTGGGTTTTCACTTTGTCATATGATGTACTGTAAGTGAATCAAAGACAGTTTGTGAAACATTGATTATTATGTCCTATAATACAGTTGTTTTCACTTTTTGTATGGTTTGTTGGTTTGAATGACCCAACAATCTATGGCTTGAATCGCTCTTTTTTTTAACTCCAGTATGCGCTTTCACATTCTTTCTTTCTTTCTTTCTTTCTTTCTTTCTTTCTTTCTTTCTTTCTTTCTTTCTTTCTTTCTTTCTTTCTTTCTTTCTTTCTTTCTTTCTTTCTTTCTTTCTGTTGGTCGATAGATTGATAGATAGATAGCAAGTACTTGCACTAATGTACACCGCAATGGTGTAGTGTAGTGCATATTGTGCATTCTTACTGTTAACATGTTTCTTTCCATACAGTAAGTTCCATACAGCAACCAGGCATTGATACAACAGTGTTCCTCCCTCTTTCAGAGGCCCCAGGGCCGCCTCTTTGACTTCTCTGATGAGCCTCTACAAAGTCATTGATTGTCCTCTCCCTTGCTGTCTATCCTGCTGTATATTAACAAACTGCAAATGCTCACACAAATACTTTACATACAATAAATGGTCAACTGTAGTGGTTATACTGCAAAAATAATTAATTGGTTTTGAATAGTAGTTTAGATGTTGATACTTTACAAACACAATGTGTGCACCTGCACATGTTGTCCAATAGCCAGTCGAGTTTCAATTCTTTTCACCTAGCAACCTGTCACTCGCATGACAGCGATCCAATCAATTCCCGATGTTAAAAATCAATTTCTGTCCTACATTCTAGAAGCCATTTTACTTTGATATACGTCACAATAAAGAGGGAAAATACAATCGTTTCATGTCAACTTTAAGATCAGTGAATTTAAATGGATGAGATCATATGCAAGTGAAAAGTTCATGCTAATTGCATTTTGAAAGGCTGCTACTTATGCTACTTAAATTGAAAGGTATGTCTAGATGAAATCTTTATTAAAAATAAGCTTAAGCATTTTGGAAATAGCCATGATCATGATTATCTTTTTGGATATCAAATTAGTACTTTGAGTTTGGAAAATGTGCCACTTAATCATGAAAAAAGATTAGATTAGATAAGTGATATAAAAAATGTAAATCTACTGTACATTGAAAATAAACTAGTTTTATAACATAGTATCCTCCAGAGCTGGTCAAGGCAGCAGAATGGTATAATTATACTGGTTGCTTAGGAAGATGAAAAATTAAAATATATTTAGCTTAAATACTTACAGTAAAGTATATTCAACATTAACAATCAAATATCTGATTTCAGATCACTGTAAGTATGGTCGTACTCAAATCACTAGCCTACATTCTGCTGTAAGAAGAGGAATAGGTTTACTTTTCACTAAAACACAGAGCTTTGTTTATGCTTTTGTTGTTTGGACTGATGTGGTCAAGGTCTTGGTATCACCATGGTCACTGGTCAGTACAATTGTGCGAATTCAATGTGGTCAATTGCCAAAGGCGGGTCATAAACAAAAGAGCTGAGCTCAGTATCTGGAAAGCCCTGTGACAGGCTGGACTGTTTAGATCAACATCATCATAGCAGAGCTGAACTGTAAGGCAGTAATGCTTTGCTATAGCTGTATTCTGAAGAAAACTAGGATTTCTCTCTGTAAGAGAGTGAGTAAACCCTACCATGAAATTTCTGTTTAAAGCAATGCATATTATAATGTGAAATATTGTCTTAATAATGATTTGTCATGATTAACTTTGCTTTTGCTTAAACCTAAGATATCAAAAAAGGTGTTGCTGTTAGGGTATATTAAATATGCATTTAATATTATTTTTGAGTGATTGAAAAATTAGAGCCACTTGTAGATTATAAAACTGTATATGAATTTGTCTTTCCTTTTATGCTTTTGTTTTCTTACACTTTACCTGATTGCTTATTTGTGTACAAACTTGGGTTGTTACAATAGCAGAATTTCAATAGTGGACACAAAAAGCAATACAATTTCATTATAACAATTTTGACACCACAGAACTGATTATTAAAATAGTTACACTGGTTATATAATAAGCTAAAAACTGACAGTTAACCCAAAATGGAAAATTCTGTAATCATCTACTCACCCTGGTGTCGTTCCAAACCCATAAGACTTTTATTCATCCTCAAAGATAGGCAGAGATTTCTGTACACTGAAGGTCCATGCAACCAAAACGTTCATGCTTCAGAGAGTTTATAAAGGCATCGTAAAAGTAATAAATATGAATCGAGTACACACACACACACACACACACACACACACACACACACACACACACACACACACACACACACACACACACACACACACACACACATATATATGTGGGGGGGGGGTTGTCTTTTTGTCTACATTTAAGGTATTAAACCATAGATATCCACTTTCATTATATGAAAAAATGGCTTGGACATTCTGCTAAATATCTCTTTTTGTGTTCCATACAAGAAATAAAAATGTATAAAGGTTTGGAATGACTTGAGGGTGATTTTTTTATTTTTTTTTTTACATTCCTTTAATCTGATTTTGATCACATCTCTTAATTATTATTCATTAACAAATTAATATTCATAAAGCTTTCATTCTTGGAACTGTATATGTTTGTTTATTCTAGCTGTGTGTGTGTTTTTCAGTCCCACAGCATCCCTCTTATTCTGACTGCCTTACTGTGAGTCAGCACTAAGGATGCATGCTGACAAAAGCAGCTGTATCTCATTGGCTTGCGCTTTCGCATGTTCTCTCTCTCTCTCTCTCTCTCTCTCTCTCTCTCTCTCTCTCTCTCTCTCTCTCTCTCTCTCTCTCTCTCTCTCTCTCTCTTTCACACACACACACACACACACACACACACACACTTACACTATTGCTTCTGCATCATTGTTCACTCTAATCTCCTAATGCACTGTTGGCTGAGAAACAGACTCGCATTGGCGGCATCTGCACCTTCATCTCCTCTAAATCAGAATTACATCACAATCCCACAATGCTTTGCAAAGAGTACTGCAGTGAGTTAGCATTTAGAGAGAGTGAGTTGATGAGAGGAAAAAGAGAGGGGAGGGGGAGGGGGGTGAATGTTTACATGCTGAATTTATGAATGACGTAGAGAGTGAACGAAAGAAAGGTGTGGCCTGATTAAAGATCCAGAGAGAGTGAGAGACCAGTAATCCTTCTCCTCATATGCTAGTTTGAAATGAGCTGTCATCTGTTTTCTGGCTTAGCTGTGTTCAGATTTCCTCTCTTCTCAGTGCAGACGTGAAACGCAGCATTGCTGGGTATCAACATGTGGGATGGTGCCTTGAGAACAGCTGGTTGATGGTAGGTTTCAGCTGGAGCTCTTTCTGATATGCACTGTTGATGCTCCATTGATTCTCTTGCTGCTGGTAACATTTTGTCACTGGATGATAATACTCAATGACATTATGTTTTTACACAATTATGTTGGCCAGAATGTAGGCTTCTTCTTTCATCTTGATACAGCAGTGCTTCATTATTGCTAATTTGTGTGTGGAGAAAATGATATCTTTATATATATTTATATATATTTAGAATAATCTGTTCTTGATGCATCTTTATGGTTGGCATAAGGACTACAGTAACTGCATTATGGTGTGACTTCTGGTGTGTAGTGTTAGCCAAGAATGATTGTTTATTTATAGTGGTAAATTCTGGTTGTTATTCAGTCTGGTATTAAAATCAGATGTCATCTTTAGCATGCACTCTTTGATGTGACAGAAATTCTGCACAAGGCTTGCTTATATAAATATTATGTAACAGACCCAAGCAGGGATGGTATGCGGAAAATTACAAGGGCTTTATGAGTCTGGGAAATGTATTTGTTTTAGAGTTGCCTGACTATTGTAATATATATATACTCTGGTAAACATAGACACTAATTGTTAAAATAGAAATATAATAAGTTGTGAGTGTGACCTAAACTAGATATGTAGACCAAGCCAACACATATGGCATGAGGTTGCTTTCACTGAATGTTTAATCTTGGCTACAGTGGTTATTTGAGAGTGGTGGGATACATGCATAGTTAAGGGTCTACACAATTGTTGCCTTGAAAGTGAACTCCAGCAAATGATGTTTAGTGTCAACTTAAAGGGATAGTTTACCCAAAAATGAATACTTTGTCATAACTCAAGTTGTTCCAAACCTGTATGAGTTTCTTTCGTTTGAAAGAAGTTTGAGTTTGATATTTTAGAGGATGTTAGTAATGGAACAATTGACTGCACCCATTGACTACCATTGTATTTTTTTCCTTTATGGAAGTCAATGGCTACCGTCAACTGTCTGGTTACCAACAGTCTTTAAAACAATCTTCTTTTGTGTTCAGCAGAAGAAAGAAACTCATAGAGGTTTGGAACAACTTGAGGGCTTAAAGGTGTCACAATGAGAGTCGTAGATCCAAATGCAAGTATGGCAGTTTATTGAGACAGTCAGGACAGCGATAATACTCCGACAGAATGGCGCAACCACAAGGCTGGCAAACTCAATGCAATAATCCAATAGAGAGAGAGATGCTGTTGAAGAGACAGGAATCAAACTCAGCGTGGAAACTCAGACCGGACTGCTGGTTGAAGAAAACTCTAGATCGATATCTGAACTGCGTAGAAGCACAGACGAGGATGCAGGAATGAACTCAGCTTGGAAACTCAGACACAGGAACTGAGAGAGAGAACAAACAAGAGTGACGAACCGACACCAAGCATATCTCACTCCAGCTAGATAGGCAGCTGAATGACTGATTGGAGTGATCAGCTGGTTACTAGGCAACAAACAAGCCACCATAAATACACAAAATGAACACACGGATCCATGAACCGCGACAAAAGGGGTCATTGGATGCAAAATTCACTTTTATATGGTGTTTGCATATAAATGTGTCTTGGACACAACCACCAGTTGTGGACACAACCACCAGTTGTGGACACAACCACCATACAATGAAAAAAATCCATTCGCTCCTTTTTTTTAATCTTCAAAAAGCCTGAACACTCTCAATAATCAAGCCGTTTGGATTTTCTGAGCAATATGATGTCATATTGCTCATGCTCCGCCCATGACTGCTGACGGACTGTCCCGTATTAGCATATTTCCACCCTCAGCCATTTGTATACTTTCTGCAAGGCAGGTTGCCATGGCAGCACTTTTCTTGTGTGGAAGAGAGGGGTGGGGTGAGCAGTTACTCATTATCATTTAAAGAGAAACTGGTCGCTGTGAACAAAGCTGTTTTTGGTAAAAAGGATGTTGTTTTACACAACCATTGAGGAATTTTAACTAAAGTATGTTACAAACTTTACACGAAGACCTTAAAGAATCATACCAACTTGTGGAAAATGGGCATCCGATGACCCCTTTAAATGATGACAAAATTTTCATTTTTGGGTGAACTATCCCTTTAATACAAAATAATTATGTGTGAAAAAGAAACGGGCTGACATTGCACAGTATTTATGTCTTTAAGCCTTTACCAAAAAGAATATGCAACTGTTTTCATCCATAACCCATAACTTTACAATGTTAAATGTAAAATATTTAAGTTATTTATTTAAATACATTACATGCATACATCAACATTTGAGAAATGGTACACCTATAAATTAATTTATATTTTTGTGTTTAGCATAGGGACAGATCTAGTAAGCTTTTTTTTTTAAATAATTCACAGTATACCGGTTCAAAATAATTATTTATTTATTTGCTAATATGCTACATTTCTTCTACAACTCACATGCTTTAGTGCCCTCTCAAACCCACAGCCTTGTATTTGTTGTTCAGCCTTGTTAGCGCAGATCAGATGAAAATTTTTCCCAATGCACCATGGCTATGTTCAATACAAATGCTAATGCAATGCTATATTAGATATATAATAACTTTTAACTATTTAACTATTATTTATAAACTAGTAAATTATTTTTATGCTGTCCATTTTCATTTTTATTTTATTTTTTATTTTTTTTTACTTATGTGCTAATTTTTTATTCATTTATTTATATTTCAATATAGTTTTAATTACTTTTGTATTTCCATTTTAGTAATACAACTTTGAACTGTACTAATGACTGTACTAATGACTTTGCACAAATTTAGTGTTGGAATTAGGTTCAAAATAATTATTTATTTATTTGCTAATATGCTACATTTCTTCTACAACTCACATGCTTTAGTGCCCTCTCAAACCCACAGCCTTGTATTTGTTGTTCAGCCTTGTTAGCGCAGATCTTCAGGTTTAGGAATTATTCTTGTGTTCAGTCTGTGCTATATGTATTCGAAAGATGAAAATTTTTCCCAATGCACCATGGCTATGTTCAATACAAATGCTAATGCAATGCTATATTAGATATATAATAACTTTTGTCGGAAAAATAACATTTCGATGTTCAGAAATCAATTTCAATAGTACATTGAGTTTAATGTATCAATATCTCATGTTTAATGTGATTTCATTCTTACATCTACTATTTTACAATATATTGTTAGTCCCGAGATTCTTTACGTTAGTGAATAAATACATAGACCCTATGTATAGATAGTAGGCCTATTCGTATTCCCAAATGGTCTGGTGGTAGAACTTTTGTCAAGCGTGCCAGAGGTTCCGGGTTCTAATCCGCCCTCGTATTTTTCCTTAATAAGATCAAAGATGTTCATTAATGATTGTATATCAAGAGCAAGGGCACGTTGTGTGCATTTTGTTTTGTGATTTCACTGGAAAGAATGGAGAGTCTCCTCAACGGCATTAAGCAATAGATTGAAGTGTTCGTCTGTGTGAAGAGAAAGTTCCGCAACTGATAACATTGGCAACAAACACTCAGCATGATTTTAAAAAACAACACATTTCAGTGCCAGATCGCCTCTTATTTAACACAAATGAACATCAACTGGATATGTTTCATTTGCATTAGGTATATACGTGCAGCGAGATTTTCAAATTGGTGGGGACAATATCGACCCTGGCAAAAAGTGTTGGGGACATGTCCTAAACGTCCCACCCGCTAATATGCCTATGGTAGAAATGCATTTGTAGCACAGAGCGTCTCTCTCGCACTGTATGACGTGACCGACAACTAGTTGTCCAGTCCGGTTCCGTCTCACAGCGGTTTTCTGAGAATGCGTCCTGAAAATGTATGGGTGTGAGTTTGGTTATAGAATGCAGTTGTCGCTCCCGTAAGTAACCATACTGTGTGTAAACATAACCAAATTAAGGACTCAAATACTAGAGTGACAACCGTATTCTGCTGCTGTGTGAACTGTGCTATGTATCATTGTTTTTTCAGCATCTTCCACCATGATCTCTGTGATTTGACACCATGTCAAGTTAAAAATAGTTCACCAATTTACATCAAAACAATGGACCAATCAGATCAATATACAGATACATATTACGTATTAGGGTACGCTATCTGTTTTATTTGCAGCAGTGTATGGGAGTTAATTCACTTCCGTTGTGTTCCGTTTAGCTGGTTTTAATTTAAGAAATTGTCCTACGTGAATGCCCCCTTATGCTCTGGTTCAGATATTCATGGCCTCCTTACGTCTCTCAATGTTGCTATGGTGATGTGTTCTCAGTGAAGCTCTTTTCCAGTAGAACGAGGGGGTGGATGCCCTTGAGGGATCCGCTCCAGCACTGTGGCTGTGTCCTGCTTCTCTCAGTCTCACTGATCTACAGTATTTGTGACATGCCCTACATTGCAAGCTAATCTGCACGTCCTGTGAATCATATAATAATGTTTCTATTTTAGATGACAGTTTGTGAATGTTTTCTGATAAATTGCTTGTTACATCTCTAATGCCAGTGTCTTACTAGTCATTTTTTTCCCCAGCTGATATTCAGTTGTAATACGAGCAATTGTATGTAGAGCATCTTGTTATATACACAGTCGGGAACTTCCCAGGTCTGACAGATGATCCCACAATTTACTCTTTTCATTAGTTCTTCTGATGTTATCAGTGATATCCTACTTCCTCTGTATTTCCTCAATGCAACTGGGCGAGTCAGATTTATGAAAACTAAATAGGCATCGATGATGTGTAAATGTGGGTTCATGTGTTCATGCGTTCAAATGCACACATGTCAGACATTTGCAGAAGTACAGAACAAACTGTTTGCAGCTTAGTTTCAACTGTGGAGAACGTTTTTTGTGTTATTTAACTATTATTTATAAACTAGTAAATTATTTTTATGCTGTCCATTTTCATTTTTATTTTAGTTTTTTTTTTTTTTACTTATGTGCTCATTTTTTATTCATTTATTTATATTTCAATATAGTTTTAATTACTTTTGTATTTCCATTTTAGTAATACAACTTTGAACTGTACTAATGACTGTACCAATTACTTTGCACAAATTTAGTGTTGGAATTAGGAACTGGGCAGAAATGGTTTACATGTAACATGAAGCTCACACTGTAGCTATGCGTAAAAAGGCAGTGTTATTGATTTCAAGAAGAGCTTAAGATCATCAGGGTCCAAGAAGAGTGTTGGAGGCAGAGCCAACGGAAAAAAACACAAACACTTTGCCTTAAAGAAAAGAAAGAGGATACTCTACACAGGAAATGATAGCAATTACAGAACAAATGGGTTTGAGTGGAACCATGCTGGCATTGTGGTAATCTGAAGCATTTTAATCTTAGAGCATAAAGTCTCAATTTTCCTCATCATTGAGGGCAGACTGGATAAGACAAGCTGTCTGTCTTTAAATAATACATTTTAGGACTTTTTATCACTGTATTTGTTTTCATGATAAGGTATGGTATTAATGTGAATGAATTATAATGTAAAAGCAAGTTGTTGTTTTTTTTTCATACTAACCATCTATCTACGATGAGAGGGTGTTGCTTTGCTAAACTCTAGACTTAAATAGATTTCCCAATATGTAAGAGATTTGCGTTTCACTCTAAAATGATTACCTTATACGGTATCCAGTGCAGACAAACCCATCAATTTTCTCTTTATGAGCTTCCGTAACCCACACCAGAGTATAATTTTCAGTCAGTTATGTAGATATTGTCCTGAAGCCTGTCTTTAGAGTTTGACTTTCACTGAGCACGTTGTGGTCAGTGGATCGAAACACAGAAGCATGATTCTGCTCTGCTCAGCAGTGAGGACATCTGGCCTGCTCTTCTGCTTGGCTGTTTGCATTGTGTGCATTAAAACAGACAGCTTTTAAAGGCAGAATGAAATATTTACTGCTACGACTCTTTCTGTTTTAATAACATCTTAGGGGTACTGTAGAATGAATCTCTTAA
Source organism: Abramis brama (assembly GCF_963993115.1). Classification (NCBI taxonomy): domain Eukaryota; kingdom Metazoa; phylum Chordata; class Actinopteri; order Cypriniformes; family Leuciscidae; genus Abramis; species Abramis brama. The sequence continues at coordinate 50,147,664 of NC_139964.1, forward strand.
AAATAAAAATAGATATTTACAAAAGCCTCCAACCTGAACTGCATCAAGACAACCAAGCCTTTTTAAAAGTATCCTTAAAATGCAGATATTTTGCCTTCATTTTTACTAGGAACACCCCAAAAAAATGAGAAAAGAACAAAAAAATAAAAGATTAAAGGGTTAGTTCTCCCAAAAATGAAAATTCTGTCAGTAATTACTCACCCTCATGTTGTTCCAACCCCGTAAGACTTTCATTCATCTTCGGAACACAAATTAAGATATTTTTGATTAAATCTGAGAGCTGGCTCACTCCTCCATAGGCTTCTAAGTTCTATGTTATTGAAACTTGCCGGCCCAGAAAGTTAGTAAAGACTATAGTGTATAGTCCAAGTGACTACAGTGGCTCAACCATAAGTTTATCAAGTGACGAGAATACTTTTTGTGCGCAAAAACAAACAAAAATAACAACTTTATTCAACTATTCATTTTCTTCTGTGTGGGCCTCTGAGTGAGTTCACGTAGTGTAACAGCGCTGCGCTTCTGGGTTGTACGTCAGAACATAGGTTCACTATGTGAAACTGGATAAGCCCAGTTTCAAGTCATCACTGGATAAGCCCAGTTCCATATTATCTAAGTCATCGCTAGCTAAGCCCAGTTCCAAGTCGTCTTAAGTTGTCGCTGGATAAGCCCGGTTCCAAGTCGGCGTTGGTTAAGCCCAGTTCCAAGTCTTTACTGGTTAAGTCCAGTTCCAAGTTGTCTAAGTCATCGCTGGATAATCCCAGGTCCAAGTCGGCGCTGGATAAGCCCGGTTCCAAGTCGGCGCTGGATAAGCCCGGTTCCAAGTCGGCGCTGGTTAAGCCTGTTCCAAGTCATCATTGGCTAAGCCCAGTTCCAAGTCGTCTTTGTCATCAAACACCAAGTCTAAGTCATCGCTGGATAAGTCTAATGTTGTCCAAACCGTCGCTGGTTAAGCCCAGTTCCAAGTCTTCGCTGGTTAAGCCCAGTTCCAAATCATCGCTGGATAAGCCTGGTTCCAAGTCGTCACTAGCCCCGGACTCCACCTTGGCCCTCCTTTGCTCAATGCTTCCTTGGCTCCACCATGGTCTGTCATCCCTCAGGCTTTGCAGGGCTCTCTCTTCCCTTTGGCTCCACCTTTGTCTGTCGTTGCTCTGGCTCTGCTTCAGCCCTCCGGATCTCCATCAACCCTCTGGCTCCGCCAGGCTCCTCCTTCACTCCGGTTCCTCCAGTGTCCTCACTCCCAACCTGGTCTGCTAAGCCCGCTTCTCCACCTCGGTCACATGCGCCTGTGTTCCACCGTGGCCCAATGTCGCCTTGGCTCTTTGGCTCTTCTGCTCCACCTCAGTCAGTCAATTTTAGTTGTATATGCTTTCACTCTGTGTGTTGATTAACAGTTAATTCTGCGTCACACATCTTGTTTTTTTTTTTTAATTCCTTTATTTATTTATTTTTAAAGACAACACACACGCACAATGCCACCAAAACAGTAACTATACATGAATGTAACTAAATATACTTTCTAAGCAGTACCGTTGTACATGCTTGTCACGATTCACTGTCACTGTCATCGTCACCATCACTGTCATCGTCACTGTCTTCTGTTAGTTCCGTCAGCACTACATTTCCCATCATCCTCTCCGGCTCACACCTGTACTCAATCCATTATTACCCACACCTGCCAGCAATCATCATCGTCTTCAGCTGTTGTCTTCATTGTTCTTCTGTGTATTTAAGTTCCCCTTTGTGTCATGTTCAGTGTTGGTTATTGTTTGTGCTTTGTGCCACACTTACTGTTTCGCATCCTGGATTACTATCGTTGTTGAAATAAATCTTCTTGTATGCCCGTTGCCTTCATCGTCATTGAGAACCAGTGTTACAATGCTACATTGAGCTTGGTACTTACAGCTTTTAAATTAGAACGCCCATCCCCCCTCCCCCCACACCATTGCAATGGTTGTAGAAGGTTTCTTCAAGTGCTCTACAAACAAAAACATTTTGTTCATGGGCAAAGAGTGAACATACACAATCAGACAGTTAAATTAAAGGAGATGTGAAGCAAAAAATAAATAAGTAACAATAATAAACATAAAGCTTGTTCAGTCCACCTGTAAGAATTTTCTTATTGGTTTCCAAATCTTAATGAAAATGGATAGTTTGTCTTTTAATATGAATCTCAGTTCTTCCAAGTGCAACATATTCCCCAGTTCCCTAGCCCTGGTGGGGACAGAATCTGCTTTCCACATCTGTAAAATAAGTCTTTTTGCAAGCGTCATACGCAGCGAAATGGCCTGTGTCTGATATAAAACTTTCTCTGCTCCTAAAAGTCCAGTGCAAGGCTCAGGCTCCAAATCAATAGAATTTGCTTCAGAAAGAAATATAAATATACATTCTCAAAATGGCTGAATTTTACTACATGACTATAAAGAATGAAACCTTGGGCCTTCTGACATTTGATTTTACACATAAATTTTATGAAGTTTTGACTTAGAATAATGAAGCCTATGAATTACCTTGAACTGAATAAAATTGTGTCTAGCATTCATAGAACATGTATGTATGTTTCTCAAGCACTCATCCCACATGTTTTCATGAATGTTAAAACCAATTTCCTCCTCCCAGTTATGTTTTATTTTCTCTGTGTTATTGTCCAAATTTTCTAGCAGTAATTTGTAAAAGTTTGACACACTACCACTCATACCAGGGTGTACATTAACTGCGTCACGCATCTTTCTTCTCAGATTTAGCTCATGCAACCCTGACAGCTGTCATGTAAGGTTCACTTAAAGTTAATATTTAACACTTAATAATTTATTAACACATTTAATAACAAATTACATTTTAAATGTACCAGCCCTACTAACATATTTGTAACACGGAGTCGGCTTTGAAGCCTTGGCTAATTGAAGTATACACGAGACTAGATAATGATCTGAGATGTCATCGCTCTGCTGCAGAATTTCAACGGCATCAACATTGATTCCATGTGATAATATTAGATCTAGAGTATGATTACGACAATGAGTAGGTCCTGACACGTGTTGTCTAACTCCAATAGAGTTCAGAATGTCTTTAAATGCCATTCCCAATGCATCTTTCTTTTTCGTTATCTACATGTATATTAAAATCACCAACAATTAGGACTTTATCTGCAGCCAGTACTAACTCTGATAGAAAATGAGCAAATTCTTTGATAAAGTCTGTCTGGTGCCCTGGTGGCCTGTATACAGTAGCCAGCACAAATCTCAAACGTGATTTATCATTTACATTTAGATAGTGTTACATTAAGCACCAACACTTCAAAACAATTATATTCAAAACAATTCTCAGTAATTCTGGAGATATTACTATAAATTACAGCAACACCTCCCCATTTGCCTTTCAGACAAGGCTCATGTTTATAACAATAATCTTGTGGGGTGGACTCATTTAAAGTAATTTAATCGTCTGGTTTTAGCCAGGTTTCTGTCAAACACAGCACATCTAGGTTATAATATGTGACCATATCATTAACAATAAGTGCTTTTGAAGTAAGGGATCGAATATTCATCAACCCGAGCTTTATCATTTGTTTTTTTGTATTATATCTGTTTTTTATTTGTTGAACATCAATAACATTTTTACCCTTAAATGGGTTTGGGAGTTTTTTGTATTTCCTAATTCGGGGAACAGACACAGTCTCTATATGATGATATCTAGGTGAAAGAGTCTCTATGTGATGGGGTCTATCTGACCTCAGTGACGTGAGACAGCTAGCAGGCGGTCGGTTTAGCCAGTCTGTCTGCTTCCTGACCTGGGCCCCAAACTTTTGTTGAAAACTTTTTGCCCCAAAAACTTTTCCAATTGTCTATGAATTCTATATTATTTTGCGGACACCACTTAAATAGCTAGTCATTGAGTGAGGACCGTCTACTAAGTATCTCATCACTCCGTCGAACAGGAAGGGGGCCAGAGCAAATTACAGTGCCTGACATCGTACTTGCGAGTTCATACACCTCTTTAACGTTAATTTTAGTGAACTCCGACTGGCGAAGTCGAACATCATTAGTGCCGACGTGAATAATAATTTTAGAGAATTTACAATTAGCATTAGCCAGCACTTTTAGATTTGCTTTGATGTCAGGCGCTCTGTCCCCCGGCAAACATGTGACTATGGTGGCTGGTGTCTCTATTTTCACGTTCCGTGTAATCGTATCGCCAATAACTAGGGCACATTCAACAGGATTCACAGTGGGGTGAATCTATTTGTTATGGTAATCAGAACGGAAGAGCAGTGTTTTGTCCCGCGACTACAGCGTCTCACGGTCACCCAGTTGCCCTGCTGCACAGGCTCTACAGCCGGAACCGAACAATGTACAGATTTCACTAAGCTAGTCGCATCCAAAGCAGTATCTATAGCCTTTGCACTCTTACTATCCTCAATTAAAGTTTGGATGCGTGTCTCTAGTTCTGAAATCTTCTCCGTCAGCCTGACTATCTCTTACCACAGTTGTTTGATAGACTCGTAAAAAGCGTGAGAGAAGAAAAAAGACGGCAAGCACAGATGGCAGGTTAACAGGCTAGCGAGATACTAGCGTGTTGTGCTAGTGATAACGATTTAGATAAAAGCTAGCGAAGTCAGATTAATGTGATAGGCAATATTAGACTATATCTAATATATGTTGATGAGTAAGTTGTATTTAGCAATATAAACAAAAAGGAATGATAGTAAATGGAGATTCAAAACAGAAAGCTATACGGAGCTTACAGACCCAAACCAGCAGCAAGGCATGGTTTTATAGGCATGACATACTACTCCACCTTGTAATGGTGAAAGCTTAAGATTTCTTGAGAACTGGAATTCTAGTGTTGTGACGTGAGATCCTTTGCACCTAGCACCTTATTTGTGTTCATTAATACAGTATGTTTTCACAGAAAAAAGAAACAGCTACATCATGTGGCCCTTTCCAGGAAAAATAGCTCATCTGTTATTTTTTCATTTATTTATTTGAACTCCTTTACCCTCTCCCCAGGGCCCGGGCTGAAGACGTGTGGGAGGCCTTTGATAGAGTGTTAGGATGGCCACTGAAGCTTCTACCCTCCCAAGTCCTGTGGTGCGTCAGATCAACAAACAGTTCCTGATTTGCAGTATCTGTCTGGATCGCTACAACAATCCCAAGGTCCTTCCCTGCCTCCATACCTTCTGTGAAAGGTACTTCATTTCTGATATTCCGTTATATTGCTTAATTTGGTTATTTTACAGCTATTTGTTTTGTAAAGTGTAAATTACATTATTTTTTATTTCCCATTCTTAGTTCTGTAAAGGTAATTTTACTCATTAGAAGGCTTTGTAATGCAGAGTAAAACTTAAAGGGATATTTTACACAAAAAAAAAAAATAGTTTTTGAAAATCACAAAATATGTTCATACGATGAAAGTCAGTGGTCAAAGTCAAAGTCTATGATGTCATCAGCAGAGTATAAGTGGGCGCCTGCAAAATACGTCAACACTTTTGTCTTAAGGAGACGTGCAGGGAAACTGATGCTTGTTTAATAGATGCTGTGTGAACATGAATAGAAACACTGACACATTTGTACATGCATAAATGCACAAGTGTGAAACAAAATATTAGTATTGGCCATATTACTAATTCACAGATGCCATAAAGTTTGACTGGACACAGTTCCGTCTAGGATCATAGAGGAATAATAAAACTGAGAGAGGAAATTATTTTTGAAATTTGAGGATGTCCCTCTTCTATACTAGCTTTTTGCATTTGACAAAAATGATAGAAGTAACTAGTGATGTAATATATGCCACCGGGGTGCCAATGCATGTATTGAGTACGGTATGCAGCACAATTTACAATGAAGCCCTGTATTATGGCTTGTATTCTTTTCAGATAATCACGTGAGTGATGACAAACAAAGCCTCATTTTCTGTTCAGTCGATTTCCATGTCAGAACTTTAATCCGAGTCTGAACTGTGAGGAGTGTAGTGTACTTTTAAAGTTTTCTAAGCCGTTTGGTTTTGGTGTTTGAGTGAAGCAGTGATAATTCTTACAAATGCTTATATACTTATGTAAGAAATTACATCTGCTTTAAAAACTAGAATGTCCTATGTCTAATAACTTTTCAAATTGATACAATATGCATTATATTTCCTGGCTTTATGGCTGTTGTAAATTTACAAACCAGCAGATGGGGCTGTTGTCAATGCTCAAAGGCTTTAAAAAAAAATGTCCTGGTTTCATCAGGGAAAAGCTTTAGAGCTTCATGAGGCTTCATTTCCATATCCCGTGAAGCAACACACAACAGGGAAAGGGAAGGGAAAGGTTCACGGCATCAGTGTTATATACTTCCCTTATATTTCACAGGAAACATGAGTGTTAACCAGGTGTTTGCCGTTTTATTCCAGAATAGCACTCCACATGAATCTATACAGGGTGCCCACAAGATGCCCAATGATTAGTTTTATCTAAAAAAAAACAATATGAATATGTCTTTCTGGTGAGAGCCAGTTATTACCACATAGGTTGTCATTTCAATAACCTGTTCCTATTGCTCCAGGTGTCTGCAGAACTACATTCCCGCCCACAGTCTGACTCTGTCTTGCCCCGTGTGCCGTCAGACCTCCATCCTGCCGGAGAAAGGTGTGGCGGCACTTCAGAGTAATTTCTTCATCACCAACCTGATGGAGGTGCTAAAGAGGAGCCCAGACATTAACCTCAGTGAGGACTGCACAGACGCTATCAATGGAGTGGCCACTGGACAACCTCTCTCCTGTCCCAATCATGGAGGAAACGTAAGACTTACACAGCAGTACAGGATAACTAAATCTCTAGTGTACAGAAGCCCGACTATATGGTATGTTAGAAGTATATCCTCCTGGCAAGTTGCATTCTGTTCATTTTTGTATGTGAAATTCCTTAAGGTTTTTGCAAAGGGAGTATATGTAAACATAATGTGAAAAGTTGTCTTTGGCTTGTCACCAGCAGGGATGCTTCTCCCTCTCTTTTCATCAGGTAATGGAGTTCTACTGTCCACCATGCGAGACAGCCATGTGTGAGGAGTGTACAAGCGGCGAACACGCAGAACACGCCACCGTCCCGCTTAAGGATGTTTTAGAACAGCACAAAGCCTCGCTACAGGAGCAGCTGGACGCCGTCAAAAACAGGCATGAAACATACGCTTACGTACACATTGCTACAGAATTTTTAGTTACATTGTTTTCTGTTTAAGTAAAATGTCGTATTAAAAATAAGGCTCATTACACAGTATGAAGACAAGCAAATTAATGTGAACACCTGAAATGTACTGTGAATTTCACCCATTACACCAAATATGTCATCCAGGGAGATTATATGAAGTACATGATGTGTATAATACAATTTTTTTTTTTTTTTTATTTAAGATTATTTGATGAATAGAAAGTTCAAAAGAACAGCATTTATTTTAAATAGAATCTTTTGTAACATTGTATATGTCTTTACTGTCACTTGTGACCAATTTAATGCATCATTGCTGAAGTAATAATTTCTTTCCACAAATAAAAATCTTACTGACCCCAAAATTTTGAACAGTAAGGTATAATGTTACAGAACTTACATTTTTCAACATTGATAATGAGTCTAAATGATTCTTGAGCACCAAATCAGATTAGATTGATTCTGAAGGATCATGTGACACTGAAGACTGTATTAATGCTGAAAATTCAGCTTTGAGATTACAGGAATAAATTACATTTTATAATATATTCAAATAGAAAACATACACAGTGATAAAAAATAAAATAAAAAAAAGGTTTAACGACTTTACTATAATTCTCAAATGTGGAAAATTATAGTAATTAAAAAAACAAATAATGAGTAGATTTGTCCAAACATTTGACTAGTAGTGTATACTTTTTTTTTAGTAAAAGTAACATAAAAAGAGATAAAATGAGTAACTTGTTCTTCTTTTCCTTAGACTGCCAGAAATTGACTCTGCGCTGGAGGTTCTGTCTGAGATTTTGCAGCAGCTGAGCAATCAGAAGAGTTCAATAGAAGAAGTGATTCATGCTACTTTTGAGGAACTTCAGAAGACCCTCAATGTACGGAAGAGTGTTCTGCTGATGGAGCTGGAGGTCAACTACGGACTCAAACAGAAGGCTAGTACACTTACCTAGAGGCTATCATTTTTAAAATGTTATCATTGGTAAGTAATTAGATGTTTAGCGTGTTCTTACCATCAAATCTTTGCAACATTTTGTATTATTTTAAGTTTTTGTTAAAATATCCTTAAAGGCCCGATATACTTATGGCAAAGTTCTCTCCGTTCTTCGCTTAGAGGTAAAAATAAGTTTGAAATACCTGAGCAGCGCTGTACTGTTAGCAAACATCCCGATGCGGCGTTTAGATAAATATGCACACTTTCCTCTCAATAACAAAATAAACACAACAAAAATGACAGCAGTGAGAAAACAGTAACGTTAAAGACATCTGATCTTGTAGATACAGTATGTTTGCACCAGCTTTACAATTCAGCACTCCAGTGAAGTCATTTCACATTTATTTATCACATATATACCACTTTATACAATAGAGTGCTTTAAAGCAAGCAGCTCTACAGTATTAACCATAAAAAAAGAAACGTGTCAGTGTCACTTTCAGTTAGAATCACAACTTTAATTTCTAAAGCAGCTCTCCAGCGTGTTCATGTTATACTCGTGTCTGACCTCAACTGACTAAACAGAAGAAATGTACTTGAGAAGATATCCACGTCAAAGAAGGCAGAGCCACAGATCATCGCACCTACTGTATCTATTACATAATCGCCATGGACCAATGTCAAATAAATGTCAAATAAAAACTAGTGATTTCTGGTTGACTATTTTACATGCCTGCCTCTTTCTTATTCAAAGGGCAGTTCTCGACCCAAATAAGTTGCAAAGTAGGGTAGACTTGTTTATTCCTTGCAATGTTTATTTGCATGCATGCTAAATCTTGTCTCCTCCCATATCAGTCGCACTGTTTTGCTGTGGTGAATGATTAAACAAATTCATAACTCTGTAGCACATGCTTCTGTGTGGGTCTGACATCAGTCCTGGCATCTGGCAGTGCGTCACATGGGAATGATTCATCTGGAAGAACCAGACCAACTACAGAGTCAGCCTTTAAACACAAAGTAAACAAAGTCAGCACAGCTAGTAGCTAGCAGGCACAGATAGTTTGGGGCATTGTAATGGAAGAGGACTGTGATAAACAAGTTGAGGTGAGGTAGGATTCTGAATTGAGTTTGTTATGGAGTTTAGTTTAGTTTTAGGATCAAACTGTGTCAAGTTTTTCCTCATTTGATATTTGTTGTATTTGAAATGACTGGACACTCTGACTGAACAGGGTGGCTTTATCAAAGCATGGATCTGTCACTGTTGAGTACATTTGGTCCTTGTCATGCTATGCTAACTAATTCATCAGACCATGATATTCATGATAGAATGTTTTTATAAGTACCAGATTCGGTAAATGATTAGCACTTGTACATGTCAGGAATTGATGTTCATTAGAGGTGACTTATGTTGTCCAGTATATGCTTTTAGCACTTATTAACTGCTAGCATTTGTTTGTTTACACAGACACTGGGCTCCACATGTGAAAATGGTTTGGTTTTTAGTAGTTTAATTGACAGCATGTACTTGATCTTACACAGCCTAAGTACAAAACCTTATGATCATGTTGTCCAGCGTGATTTGCCAATGTTCAAGAGAGCATATTGTGCTTTAATGGAAGCAAAAACATCCGGTCTTCTGTTCAAATTAAGTTAAGAGGATCACACAATTATTGCATTTGATTGGTGATCTAGAAATAATGCAAAATATTAATATTTCCTCTCATTTAATGTCTTTCTTTTACATTTTCTAAATCTAAAAACACAGACTTTTGGACCCCACTGTATATGCAGTTTATATGTGTATCATCATCTGTTTGTGCTGCTATGTCTGTGTGGCTGCAGATCTAAATATTTATGCCATTGTGAACAAACCTTTTAGGCTCAGTTGGATTCAGGAACACTTATTTGTAGCGTTGGGCCATTAAATGAGTGTTATTGTACGCCCGAACACCGATTGGTTCTTTCAAGGGCGCGGCACCAGCCAATCAGAAGTACTTCCAAATCCACGTAACCATATCGCACCCTAGCCTGCGATCGGCACGCTGCGCGATATGAATACTTCTGTTATCCCTCCTCCTCCCCAGCACCACCTGTAGAGATATGCTACTGGGGTTCTACCATTTCTTGCAGCCGCCTTTCCTTTGTTTGTTGTTTTTGACTAAGCTGAACAAATTATTGTATTTGCTCAGCAGCAGAGTAGCAGATCTTGTCCGCCACAATCAAGCCTATGTATAATGCCCATGCCAATAAATGCTGGTTGAAATTTTTCCACTCTGAGAGTTGTCATGACTGAAATATAATTTGTATGTCATTGCAGGTGTTGCAAGCTCAGCTGGAGTCGTTGCTGCAGGGGCAGGAGGGCATATGCAGCAGCTGCAGTTTCACTGAGCAGGCTCTTAATCACGGCTCGGAAGCTGAGGTCCTATTGGTCAAGAAGCAGATGAGCGAGCGTCTTGACGAGCTGGCCAATCAGGAGCTCCCACTTCAGCCTGAGGAGAACAACCAGCTGGACTTCTTGGTGGAGACCGATGGTCTTCGCAAATCCATCCACAACCTTGGTGCTATAGTAACCACCAATGCTGTAGCGGCAGAAACTGTTGCCACCGGTGAAGGCCTGAGGCACTGCATCGTGGGACAGCAAACCTCCGTGACCATAACAACAAAAGACAGAGACGGCGGACTGTGCCGGACAGGAAATGCTCTGCTCATAGCTAATCTTTCTGCCTCTGATGGCACCATAGTGGGGGAAGGTGAAGTCACGGATCATAAAAATGGCACTTATGAGTTTGTATACATGGCCCCGTGTGAGGGCCGCTTCGCGCTCTCGCTGAAGCTCTATGATCAGCATATTAAAGGCAGCCCATTCAGCATACGTGCCAACAAAATGACAGAGATCTCCCTGACTGCAGACGCAGGCAAGAAACGCCTCAAATCTCCAGGAAGCAGCCATGTGAAACAGCGTGCCATCAAGCGCCCGGCCAGCATGTACAGCACCGGCAAACGGAAAGAAAACCCAATTGAAGATGACCTCATGTTCCGAATCGGTATGATGAGCTCACATTCCTTGTGTCTGAATCCTGTCCTAACGGATTGCATAAGAAATTAACACTACTACAGTCAGGTCACTGTAAAAGGGGATTGCTTTTAATAAATAAAAACCTGATCGTTTGATGATAATCAAACTATAAAGAGGAACAAATGCTTTTATATTTGTAAAAACTATTAGTGCAAATATTTGTACATATTACTTTTGCTAAGAAAAGTAACGTTATCTATTTGTTAAAGTGCAATAGCTTTTAAATTTCCAGGTGTTCTGTGGATCTAATGATTAGTGTGTGTTTAATATTGGTCGATATTATAAATCTATACAAAATATATATAAATCTATACTCTTAATAAACAATTAAATATCCAATATTGGCAGATGATAGACAATAAAAAAGAATCATCAGTTTTGAATGAATGTCCACAAAAATACAATAATCCAGCATTTATATTATCCTGGGGGCGCATTACAGAACTTTATAATCCTATCTTATCTGTTTGGTAACCATGACAATTTCAGTTAGGACCTCATTTAGGACAAAAGCTATTACAAAATGACATTTCTTAAGTGCATAATCTTATCTTAACTACAGATAGGAAAATGGTATTACAGAAGCATCCTGACTGTTGCCTTTGGCTTGCTCAGTTGGGGATATTTGGGGATATTTAATTTAATTAATCAATCAACAATACTATTGATCAGCATTACCAAACGTGGACGTTTTCCACTAGAAACAAACATTGATGTATTATTTTAATTTAATACTGTGAAGCTGCTTTGATACAATCTGTATTGTGAAAAGCGCTATATAAATAAACTTGACTTGACTTGACTTGACTCCACTGGTGTCCTAACTTAAAAATTATTTGAAAGCCAACTATAAAAATCACATAATAGCCCTGTCTGAGAATGACGTCACATTTTTTAATGATACAAGATGAAGAACAGCGATGTTTGATGGTGGAAAGACTTTTTGAACACCCAAATGATGTGCTGCACTTTGACAACAAAACACTGACAAATAATTACAGACTCCTATGAAATAAAAGGATTAGGCTTTGCCTTTTCTACCAAGCTCATCAAAGGTTTACTTAATGAAAAGCACCACTTATTTTGTTTCACCATTTTAATCTCAGTTATTTCTATTATCTGAGTTTTTCCGTTTTACTTCACAGCAGCTGTTTATGTGTAGTTGGTTGCTTGGTAACAGACCTGAGAGTTGATTACCGAACTCGATGGAGGGGTTAAAGATTTCCTAACTACAGATAAGATGATAAGATTTTGTAAGATAGGATAAGAATCCTAAATCAACATAAGATTTGCTTCTGTACTACAAATTTGTGAAAAATCCTAAATTAACTTGTTAGATCTTAACTTTAGACTTAAGATAGGAAGTTTCTGTAATACGCCCCCTGAATGAAAAATGTTTGTTTATCTATCCATCCATCCATCCATCTATCTATCTATTTATTTATTTATTTATTTTCCTTAGGAACTAAAGGCAGAAATAAGGGTGAGTTCACCAATCTGCAGGGAGTTGCTGCTTCTTCTGTTGGCAAGGTCCTGATAGCAGACAGTAACAACCAGTGTGTTCAGGTATACAGTTCTACACCTCACCTGTCTAATCACAGTTTAAATTCACTCTTTTTTACCATCGTTCTGTGGGTTGCTTAATGTCCTTTTCATTTAATAAAACAAGTAAGAAAACAAGTGCTTAATTTAAGATGTAAATTGTTTCATTTGTAGATATTTTCAAATGATGGACAATTTAAGAGTCGCTTCGGAGTGAGGGGCCGATCACCAGGACAACTTCAACGGCCAACTGGTGTCGCTGTGCACCCCAATGGTGACATCATCATTGCTGACTATGATAACAAATGGGTCAGCATTTTCTCCAGTGATGGCAAGTTTAAGGTATCTGCATCTGCTTTTTATTATTAGTTTTATTAAAGAAAATTTTTACTTTTAAGAATTTATGGCAAATAGATTTTTACCAAATACTTGTTAGTATAAGAAATATTTGCTATTGGCATGTTTTTTATAAATACACTTGAAGGAAAATTCTTTCAGGTTGAATTTTAACACTTTCTCTCTCTCTCTCTCTCTCTTGTGTCCTCGGTGTCTTTTTTCAGACTAAAATTGGCTCAGGGAAGCTCATGGGTCCTAAGGGTGTATCGGTTGATAGAAATGGCCACATCATTGTGGTTGACAATAAATCTTGTTGCGTCTTCATTTTCCAGCCCAATGGAAAACTTGTTTCCAAGTTTGGAAACCGAGGCAACAGTGACAAACAATTTGCAGGTACTTACCTTGGTTACATACTGGCACTTATTCAGCCTTCACATGCTATCTGAATTATTGTAAATAGAAGTTTCCTAGTAAGAAATTGAGCATGAATGGCTTCGCAAAACTAATTTTGATACCCAATTTTCCGAATTGGGCAGGACATAAATTTAAACACGGCTGAGTAGATAACCATTGCTGTAGTGACTGTTAAGTTTCATTTGTTCAACTTTCTTTTGCTGTTACAATCATGTATATAAATAGCCATTTGATGCACATTGTATGTATTTTATACAGCGAAAACAGCATTTATTTGAAAGAAATCCCAGATTCTAGATAACACGGTGAATGTGTACAATAGCGCAGGTAATGTTTATGTGGTTGCCAACAAATTGGATGCTACATTTTATTCAAAATCCGCTATACATTTTAGCTTTAATAAGATTTCCCTAAGAAATAGGCAAGAATAAACCTGGCATCTTCCATGATTCCTATTTTTTCTGACAAAACAGCACTTTAAGGGGATAGTTCAACCAAAAATGAAAATTATGTCATTAATTGCTCGTTGTTCCAAACCCGTAAGACTTTCGGTCATCTTCAGAACACAAATGAAGATCTTTTTGATGAAATCTGAGAGATTTCTGTCCCTCCGTTGACAGCTACGCAACTACCACCTTGACGCTTCAGAAAGTTCATAAAGAGATCGTAAAACTAATCCATATGAATTGAGCTGAAGAGACTCAGATCACTTCATATGATGAACAAATTAAATGTAGGCTTTTATTCACATTTAAACATTGATCAGCGAACATAAACAGAAGCTCAACCGAACCTGCTTGACGCGTGAGAACAAACCTCTTGCTCTCGTAACACACGTGAATAAACCTCATTGGTTCTCACGTCAAGCAAACATGCTTGAGCTTCCGTTTACCACAAATGTGTGTGTTGATGAATGTTTATATGTGAATAAAAGCCTAAATTCAGTCTGTTCATCATATAAAGCAATCGTGTCTCTTCAGAAAATTTTGGACTAAACCACTCAATTAATTTGGATTAGTTTTATGATCTCTAAACTTTTTGAGGCGTCAAGGTGGTAGTTGCGTAGCTGTCAACAGGGACAGAAAGCTCTCTTTCTAAACGGAAGTCTTACGGGTTTGGAACAACATGAGGGTGAGTAATTAATGACAGAATTTTCATTTTTGGGTGAACTATCCCTTTAATACAACACAGTCAAACTTACGACTTTAGAAGAAAGGATTAGAAAAAATTAGATAACACATGAAGGCGGCATTAATCTAACGACCTTGTCCTTGCTCAAATTGTTTCAGCCTTCAGCTCATACAGTATCTAAAACAGTGTTTTCACTAGCTAAAAAAGCAACCAAAAGGAAAAGCCACATATCACGAATGTTATGTTGATTGTGTAACCAAGCACTTTTATGGGACACTTAATGACAAAAAAAGAACAGGAGAGATTTCATCAAAAACAACAGTGACTATTATTGAGTAGACTAGTGGGATGAGGGCTTTAGTTTACCAAAAGCTGAATGTGCAACTCTTCTTTCATTTTCATAGGTCCCCACTTTGCAGCAGTGAATCAAAATAATGAAATCATTGTGACCGATTTTCATAATCATTCTGTAAAGGTAAAATATCCTGTCCTATCCTATAATAGTCATATTCCTAAAATGTGCTGTCTTGTTAGCCACCATTGTGGTTACTTTTTGAAAAACAGTTCACTCATACCTGTTCAAAGTCATTCAAAACATCAGTCTTTTTAAATATAGATGTGTTAATGCAGATCGTGTCATCAAATTGCAGGTGTTCAGTCCAGAGGGGGAGTTTCTACTGAAGTTTGGGTCGAATGGTGAAGGAAATGGGCAGTTTAATGCACCGACAGGTGTGGCGGTAGATGCCAATGGCAATATTATAGTGGCCGACTGGGGCAACAGCCGGATACAGGTAACACAGGCTTAGATATTTCAAAATATTTCACAAAAATGTGTGATTGGTAGCCCTAACAAAAAGTTTTAGTTTAATCAAAGTAAACACATTAACTTGTGAGATTAAGTAAATGTTGAACAGTGTGATGACTGGCAGCACGCATATATTTTAGTCATGTCAGGTAAAAAATAGTAGATTTAACATCTTTATATCATCCATTTGTGGGACTCCAGGTGTTTGACAGCAGTGGATCCTTCTTGTCCTACATCAACACCTCCGCAGACCCTCTGTATGGCCCGCAAGGATTGGCTCTCACCTCTGATGGCCACGTTGTGGTGGCAGACTCTGGGAACCACTGTTTTAAAGTATACCGTTATCTACAATAGCACTTATTCCTTAATGCTGCCGCCCTCGTGCCAAATGGGACCCTCATATTGCATTGAAGTTGTCGTTGTAGCCACGTGACACCCTCACCTTGGAGAAAAGAAGGAAATGGGATTCTGTACCCTGATCATAGAGGTTTGCAAACCTAAAAAACATTGATTTTGCAATTCAAAGGAATAATTCACCCAAAAATATGAATTCTGTCTTTTTTTCCCCTTTTTTTTCCCTCATGTTGTTCAAAATTTTCCATGGAATATAAAAGGCACGAAACGAAATTAATGTAACTCAAATCAAATAAATTGCGTAAATGATGTTGGCATTGATGCATCATTTTCGTAATTGATTTCAGTTTCAGTGAAGAGGATGATAATCAATATATGTTCAATTTTATCTTTTTTAATTGCCATTCATTTGTATGCAAATCTGTCATGACGCATGAGTTGTTTGGACTACTTTTTCGATTGTTTTCCCACTTTCATTATATGAAAGAGACCTTTTGTGCTCCATGGAAGAACGTCACGATAATTTGTAACAACACGAGGATGAGTAAATTATGACAGAAATGTAATTTTTGATTGAAACTGTCCCTTTAAGAATTAAACAATATAGATTTAGGTTATGCTGTTCTTCACTTTTGACTCAAAAACTGCTACACATTAGGGGAAGCGTTTGTTTCTACTGTGTGAATCTGAATGTTCTTCTTTCAACACTCAGCTGATTAAAAAGGGAACTCTTCAAAGTATTGACATGTATAAGAATGTAAGTAATGCGATTCCAAACTGCTATTAAATTTTATATATTTACACATCAAACAGACACAATAATCTCACTATGGTGGGCCAGTATCACCAATATTTGGCCAGAGTTATGTTTAAAAGTGATGTCAGGAGTATTTATAACTTATACCACAATATATGTGCTTATGACTGTGATGTGCACAACTGTGGTTGGTACAATGTTTGTATAATGCAATTACTGTACATCTCTGTAATCACTTTAACCCATAATATGCAAGAAACAAATCACTTGATATGCTGTTTAGATATCTACAAAAAAATACCTTTTTAATATCAATGCACTGAATTGAAAAGATGCTAATTAATTTCTCAATTCGTGCCATAAAGAGAATTGACCAGAAAAAAATCAGTGGTGTATCAAATGCGCAACTCACCCGATGCACTTTGTGAATTAGCACCACAAAAAACATGTATAGTGCTAATATTAAAGGGCCCCTGGTTTAATGTTTATCAGAAGACATGCATTAGTTAGTGATGATGATCATGTGTTGTGACTTGTGAGAGTGGTTATTTTGTGTTGTTCATACTCATGCTTAAACTGAAAAAAAAAAGTGCCCTGTGTTCTTTTCAAGTGTACTAATGCCAAACAGATAAATGCAGAAAGTGAATCTTCCTTGTCTCACCGTATGTCTGTTCTCATGTACAGTCCCGTTGTCATAAACATGGAACTAGTGCTGCTTGTTTGCACAAAAATATACACAATTTTGCATACATTCCAAAATGTATTTCTTTCCCCTTTATACCCACAAACCTGATTTTGAAGCAATAAAGCTTGAATCCTTGCTCCTTTGCTGTATTAACTTTTGTGGCATAAAACACCAATTATGCTTTCAAATTTGTTTTAGCTCCACGTTCATATGACCAGTGTTAAATCGTTATATTTGCACAGCACATTGCATTATTTGAACTGTTCCGAATATATTCTATTCATTAATAGTAAATGAAAATTGAAGTAGCCTACTTAGTTTTATAAGGACACTTTAATTTTCTGTGTTGTATTTTTATGACTATGAAAGCAATCTAGAACCTCAGTTGGAAACAGAAGACAGTAAGGTTACGTTATTTTTCGATGCTCCACTTTGTAACTTTGAAAGTACATGTCAACTAACTCTGAGTACTAGTTGAGTATTAGTAGACTGGTAGGGTTAGAGTAAGTTGACATGTAGTTGCAAAGTTAATTGTAGTTAATTGAATGTCTTTTGGGGGAGCATCAAAAGTGTTAGCAGATAATAAGCAGACCGTCTACTAATACTCTAATGAGAGTTAGCAGACATGTAGTTGCAAAGTTACTTATAATTACTAGAATGTGGACCATCATAAACCCTTGCAGCTTCATGACAAAAAAAGCAACTTCACTCTGTTCTTACGGAGTTGATCAGGACTCAACTTGCAGTTGTTTATGAGCATTACTTTCCAGCCAAGAGCACCTCCCTAGTCCACCTACAGTTTAGGGTACATTTCCTGTCCATTGATATAAAAATTCTAACAGATTTTTTTTTTGAAAAATATATTTGATCCATTGTAGGGAAAGCATATTATAATCTCACAAATATTAAAAAAATTTGCTTGAAATGTTCCTAATGTCATTTCAATTAATTTTTTGAAGTGTCCATTTTTGAAGTGAGTGGTTCTCAGGTTCATTATAATGAATAAAATTGCTAAAGTCACCATTATCTAGATAAAATTAATTTCTAAAATCTAAATGCTTTGAACAAAATAAAAAAAATTCTTATTTCCTATTTTCTCTAATGTCTGCAAAATTTGTCAACTATAAACTCTACGTTGTCTGATAGCATTTCTTCCTTTCACTGTCGTGATCCGAGTAGCATGTTAGAGCATTTAAACAACGGACAAAATTAAAGTAATTCACAACACAGAGTCAAATACAAAACCTTTTTTTTTTATTTTCGATGGTCAAACTTGCAAAACATCTAGAAAAATATACAACAAAATGCTGAACCTTACCACAACAACAAACATAAAAGAAGAATATTCACATTTTCCCCAATTAGAGATAAAAGCACATTCTTTTTTTCCTCATTATTCAAAAGCACAGTTTCCTCACATTTCCCCACAGTAGCCTGAATCGTTGGAGAGCTGAGAGTTGGAGCTCCGGTTTGAAGAGGAGTTCCATATGTCCAAATTCATGTGTGGTCCAAAAGGATTGAAGCTGGAGTACTGTTTTCCCGGGCAGGCGCCGCCTGGTTCACGGCTGAAGGGTGCGACGGGTGCGACGGGTGAGATGGGCGAGTGGGGCGAGACGGGAGCGGAGCGCTCTGGGTGGAAGTGGTTCTGGTAAGGCTCGCTTTGAGGTGTCCAGATAGAGCCAAATAGACTGGACATGGGTGACAGACTTCTGGTTCCTGAAAAGTATGGCTGGAAAAGATAGATAAGGGAAAAATTGTCAGTTTTTGAGCATTGCTTTAATATTCCATGTTTAACAAAGAATCTGCGTAGTTTGTTCTCATTGAGAAGTACTTTAACAGGAAACGTGTGTAAAAAGGGTGTTTCTAAGGTGCTCAGAATAAGAATGTCCAAATTGTTTTTAAACAGATGCCATTGTAAACCCTTTTTTTCTGCATTTGTTTGCATTTTGAATTTTATGCCTACATTTGTATTTCACACTTAATGTACTAGTTTAAATGTTAACATGAGACTATCTCTTAACTTGCAGCTCAAGAACTGCCTTATAGTGTTGAAAAAAAAAAAATCTGATACATAGATTCTGAATATTTGAAACATTCAAAACTCATTTTCCGCAGTTTTGATACAAGTATAAAGTCCTTTGAGCTGCATGTTTCAGCAACCGTGTTCTTGCATGTAAGCAGCTCAGGATCTGGGGTTTTCAGTGTCTCAGAGTGACTCGCTTCACAGTAAACGGAGCGAACGCCATCCCTGCATTTCACAGTGCATTTGTAATACAATTGTAATATATTTATATCTATATCTTAAAAAATAATAATGATTATTTTTATATGATCTCCCTCAGAGTTACCATAATCTCAGAGTTTCAGCTGATAAGAAAATACTTTAGCTGCCTTTCCACCATCGGGCCAAACCGATCTTGTTTCGACTCAGGCGGTACGTATGGTTCCAATCCTTAGTGGCGACGTCACTAAACACATTCTACCAGCACGGTTGGCTAACGCAGTGGTTCCCAATTCCAGTCCTCGTGACCCACTGCTCTGCACATTTTGTATGTCTCTCTTATCTGACACACTCAGTTCAGTTCATGGAGTCTCTCCTAATGAGCTGATGATCTGGTTCAGGTGTGTTAAATAAGGGAGACATACAAAATGTGCAGAGCAGTGGGTCACGAGGACTGGAATTGGGAACCACTGGGCTAACTAATTCTAGGTCGGGAACGGCTTGCAATCGTGTTGTGCCAAACCAAGCTTTAGTGGAAATATAACGGGAACCGCTCTGTTTGGCCTGATGGTGCAAAGGCTTTGATTATAGTCATCCAAGATACTGTTTAAGTTTTATGCCTTTAATTGTTGCAATTTTTGTCTATGGTATCAAAAATGGTATCAAGACAAAAAACTACAGGCAAAAACATTGTTTTTCGTGCATTGGTCAATTTTGAGATTTTGTGCTACTTGACTTTTCATAGTGTTGCTTCAGACTAGTGGAAAGAAAACACCCAAAATACACTTTTAAGCATTTCTTTTATTGCATTTTATCTATCTGTGTTTTCACTTGCACTGCAACCAGAAATCTCCACTTCTGTAGTACTTGCACCAAAAGTTACAGTTTTACATTCTATATTCTGAACATTTTTACTGAGGGGTTTGTTCATATATCATTCACCGGACTTTATACAACATTTTATTACTAAAATCATTGCCTCTTATGTCAACAACATAAAAAAAGAAATTTAAGCCTGGCTTTAGCCATTGTTCGGATTTCTATTCTGGAAAGGTATGCAAATTAGTGCATATTTAATTAGTTACGGCCTCATTTACATATTTAAACATTATATTTCAGAAATGTAATCAATCAACTGGGGAAGTAAGGGAATATCAGTAAAAAAAAATCCCCATTCACCTGGGGTTTCCTGCCTCAAATATCGATATTTTTAAATTATTGTATCGAAGTTAGAATTTCAGTATTGTGACAACATTACTGCCGAATAAATGTTTTTTTTTTTTTTTTTTTAAGTGCTTGACAAGAACAAACACTTGTGTAAATCTCACCTTGCTCCCCACACAACTGCCAGTGTCCCATGTGGAGTTGATGTCATGGGCTCCATTCTGTCCCCAGACTGGCTGATGGCTGTGGGTCATGGTTTGGCTTTCAGGGCATGAGAATGCATTTTGGTAATTGCCGTTACCTTCACGGACAAAACAAAGAAAATGGTCACTCATCCTTCGGTAACTATGTACTACAGTGAGACATTTCTGATAGTGAGAGAAAACCCCTCACCTGTTGGCATGTAGTTGGCCTGATCACTATAGGGATACTGACTGGTACACTGGCTGTTCATGTTGTTCCACGGGAAGCTGCATAATATTGACACGTAAGCATTTGAATTTGTCAGTGGATGGACTCAAATGAAGTCAAAATAAAATACAAAACAACTAAAAGCCTGAGACATACCCGTCATATCCGGATGGGGGACTCTGAGGGACAAACGGAAGAGATTCGGTGTTGTACCTGAACTCATTGGTCATGGGAACGGAGGCAGGTGACCATGTCTCTTCAATCACATTAGAGCCAATTACGTCTGTGGAAACCAAAATGCATAATCGCATAAATAAAACGCAAGATCGCACATCTTAAACGTAACGATCCTCTCTGTAAAAATAATGTGAGAATGTCCCTCACCGATGTTTTTGTCCACACCTGCAGCTACATCAGCGAAGCTCTGAGGGAGTACAGGGTCAGGACAGACTTCTGGGCTTTGGCATGGTTCCCTGACATATAGATTGTTCATGCTGAGGACAAATGTGTAAATAGATCGTCAATCACACCTAGATTACTCAATTTTCTATTTTTTTTTAACTCAAGTGATTAAGTCACTCATTTTACCTTTGGGTTTTGTATGAATGGTTCATGTTCAGGTAACATTCCCGATCTTTTGGATATGGGTGGTACTGGATGTTGTCTCCTAAAAAAAACAAAGACCAAACAGCAATTTTGATTAAAATGTTATTCATAATGATTTCTCTTCTCTTCTCTTCGCTCACGCCATGTCATAATTACCCTAGGCTCGAGATGACAAAATGTCCTCTGTTCACATCCTTGGAGTGTGAACTGTGCGTTTCTATTACACTATCAATGCCTAAATGAAGAGAGAAGTAGGAGCTCTCAGAAAATTCCCAGTTTACGTGCTGTAATTACGAGCTCTACGAGGACATGAAATCTCGAAATGATGGTAATTTCAACATGGCGTGAACGCACCTATAGTACAAAAGTGTGTAGTAAGCGCATGTGTGATCTCTTACTCCTGCAGGGATGTCTGTTGGGGTCTCTTTCTCCCTCTATGCTGCTGGCACTGCTCCAGCTGCCCCAGGATCCTCGGCTGGCTCTTACACTGCCTGATGAACTGCTCGAATCAGAGCCTGACTCCCAATGCAGACGTCGCTCAGGACACTTACGCCTCGATCTGACCAAACACGTGCCTGCGTTTGTGTAAAAAGAAATCGATTAACAGAACTGATACACACACATGTATACATGGGTGTACATGTATATATGTATATATGTACATGTATATACTATATACATGTGATTTGACACTGAAGACTGGAGTAATGGCTGCATAAAATTCAGCTTTGAATCACAGAAATAAATTACATTTTAAAGTATCTTAAAATAGAAAACAGTTCTTTAAACTGTAATGATCTTTCACAATATTACTGTTTTCACTGTATTTTTGATCAAATAAATGCAGCCTTGGTGAGCATAAGGCCGTGTGTCCACCAAAGCGTTTTTAGCCAGCTGAAACCGCTGGGCGTTCTGCAGAAAACGCCTAAATGTGGGTGCATTTTTTCAGTTGAGACGCTTTGCTTGTTATGATACGGAATATCCGCGAAAGTGTTACTAGTATATCATTTCAAACACATTTTGTTTCTGTGTTGATTCTATATAAAAATGTCGATACAATGTAACGTATTTTCTCTGGCTCTTGTTTTAAATTATTTTGTTCCATTATTATGCTTGTTGTTGACATCTGTTAACGTTGTACAAGCAAAATGTTGCGGTTGGTCGGTGTGGTATTTGTCCCGCCCCTCCTCCATTGTGATTGGACGGCTGGGTAAAAAGTGACAGTGATGAACGCTGCGTTTTACCCAAAGTTGAACATTCTTCAACGCCAGGCGCTTAGTGCTTCAGCGTGAAAAAAACGCTCAGCGCCACGTTACACTCATGCTGTTTTAAAAATGCGGTGCTCCCATTGAAAACAATTGAAAGAATACGCCAGCCGCGTGAAAAAACGCTTTGGTGGACACACGGCTTAGAGACTTCTTTAAATTGAATCATTTAAAACCATTTGATGTTGTCTTGAACAACCGTAGTAACATTAGGATGTTCAGGAACACTGGTATGATGTCATTCACACATGCAGCAGTGAGACAGAAACTGCTGTACATCACTTCCTCACCATTGTGTTTGAGAGGGCTGTCTGGGTTGGTTCCTATTTTAGGTAGTTCAGGTTTCATGTTGCGGGTTCTAGCAGCATTACGTGGAGGTTCTCTCTCACTCTCTGTCACCATGACAACACTGTTTTCAGGAAGTCTGTTGGGTTGCCAGAATGAAAGAAAAAAAAAAATAAGCTAGGGATGCACAAAATATCGGCAGATACATGTTCATTTTTAATGTTATCATTATTGGTCCGACAAGAAAATTTGGCCACCATATCCACCTTAAAATATGGCTTTTGTATTTGTATATTGCGGTCAATAATTGATTTAAAATGCTAAAAATCAAATGAATCATGATGCGTTAATGTAGTGTATTTATAATAAAGGAAACATAGTGTGGCAATGTTCTTTAGTGTAAGGGTAATAATAGCTTTGGACTGAATCATGATTTAAATCAATTCTCTGTCAAATCACACTACTACTTGTAACACTCTAGAACATTTTCATTGTTTCATCACAGACACGTACCCAGGAATGAGCTCAGCTGCCTTCCTGCGACTCCTGCCTGTGTTTTTCTTTGCTTTGGCGTTGGTGGCAGACACTCCAAGTTCTGCATCTTTCTCCGGTCTCTTCTTCTGACCGCCGCCTCTTTCTATCTTCTGAAGGAGGGGCACAAACAACTCATTTTTCTTAGTGAGGTGAAAAATGTTCACAGAGGCAGATTTTAGCAGGGTAAAACGAAAGGTGACGCTCTTATGCTGTATTATAGCTCTTACCTCTTCATCTACATAATCCCTTTTTTCAGCATTGGTTTTTCTTTTACACTCCTCGCCTTCCATCACTTCATCTGCAGGCTGAGGGACAACGCCTGCTGTGACGTTTTCAGGTAGTCTAGGAACTGTTTCCATAGGAAACATATCAGCTGGCAAAGCCTTGTCCTCCATGGATTCTCTAAAGTGCTCTTTCTTCTCAGCAGGGAGAAGGGTTTCATCAAATATGTCATTGTTGTTGTTGTTATTACAAACTTCTGGGTCTAACTCATAGGTGTGATCTCTATCTTCATCGGTTGGAGGGTTGCAAAAGTCCGAGGTAGCAGAAACACTAGCAGCTGCAGATGCAGGGCTATTTTTATATCTACTGTAGAGGAAAGACACTTTAGTCTGCTTCTTTGGAGGCTGGGAAGAACCTCCAGAACTTTTCTTGGATGAGGACTGTGAGCGAATCGTCCCATTGGCCACAGCTGGAGATCCCCTCCCCTTGCCTTTGTCAGAGGGGTGGCTTGTGTCAGTGTAGTTCTTACAACTGCCTTTTCCTCTACTAAACAAACAAACAAACAAAAAACTGTTAGTTAAAAATGGCTCCAACTCATACAATTGTCTATAATAAAAAACTAACTAGAATCAAGCCAAAAAAAAAACTGAACTGTGTTATGATCATCATAACATCACATATTGCTGCTTGTATTTCCAGGTAAAGAAAAACACAATAAACACATAGAAATACAATGTGCAAAAACCACAAACTAAAAAGCAATTCCTTTTTAAATAATAATAATAATAATAATAATAATAATAATAATAATAATAATAATAATAATAATGTTTATATAATAAATGTCATTATTTGTGAATATTAGATATTTATTTTACAGTATTAGTAGTAGAACTATGTTTACTATTTTGTTATATTTTTAATAATAATTATGTTTATGATAATGTTCATTTTTTTATTTTATTGAATACTAAATATTAGATTTTACAGTACTAGCAGAAACTATTTACTATTGTATTTTTATTATTATATAAAAAGGCATTGCTTGATAGTTTGTAGTTTATTTATTAATGTTTATTTAATAAAAGTAATTATTGAATATTTGTATTGAATATTAATCTTTATTTTACAGTACTAGTAGAAGAATTAGCGGTAACAGCTTTACAATAAGGTTCCTTTATTAAACATTAATAAATGTATTAACTAACATGAACTAACAATGAGCAATACATTTACTACGGTTTTTGTTAATCTTTGTTAATGTTAGTTAATGAAAATAAAGCTGTTCATTGTTTGTTCATGTTAGTTCACAGTGCATTACCTAATGTTAACAAGATTTTAATAAAGTATTAGTAAATGTTGAAATTAACATTAACAAAGATGAACAAATGCTGTATAAGTGCAGTTCATTATTAGTTAATGTTAACTAAAGTAGTTAACCAATGAACCTTATTGTAAAGTGTTACCGAATTGCAATAATAATAATTTACTCCTTTGTTGTTGTTATTATTATTATTATCATCTTTTACTTTGTGCGTACAGTACAGTTATTAATACAATTCTCATTACAAATCTTGTGCAATGATGTAAACCTCTGTCCACAAAAATGTTTGAAATTGTAATATATATATATATAAAACAGAGCAACCCTAACTCAGAGCACCTGAGTTTGTGTGGAGAAACACTGACTGTAAACCAACTCGCTCTAAGACAGAAAATATTTTATTGTGTGTGTGATTTCCATTTTATTTGGATTATTTGTGCAGCCCTGATAACAAAGGTTGATGCTGACTCACCTGACACCATTTGAGGAGCTGTGGTTGACACTGATATTTTCACGAGGTACAGAGTTGTGATTGCTACGTGGACTTGGAGTGGAGAACTCGCTCAGAATGTGCTGAGCTTGATGGAAAGCCATCAGACACACACCAGCTAGAGAGGAACTGCAGAGAGAACAGGTTTGATATTAATGCACAGAATCCATTTCAAGTTGCATGCACAAGGTAGAATTTCATGTGGTTTAAGTATGTATATGGGCTGCTAACCAGGTCAAGACCAGTGTGATGACCCAGAAGGACTCCTCCCAGCTGGGTCCTGGTACCACCTGAGCACACAGGGGCAGCATGTGGTGAGGCAGAGTCACATTGAGGGTGAAGTGGAAAATGGAGCCACGCTCTGTTACCAGAGTCAAGTCTCTGATCACCCACGAAGACGTGAAGTCTGGAGTAAATCTAGAGAGATACAGAGAGAACGGTTGAGAAAATAAACAGATAAGAAAAGAAAAAAACATTGAGAAAAAAGGATGATGGAGTACACGGTGTGATAGAGTGGTACAGGGATGGCGTATATTTGTAGGCCAAAACCCCAAAACGAGTTCGCATTTTAGCACTTCCAGTTTCATCGACCTGAAGTCAATGGGTTTTTGGTTGAATGCTTGAAATAAGGTCTGTGTGAACACAAGCTCAAGATATTTTCAAGTTTTTTTTTTCTACGATATAAAATACATCAGTAATACCTTTAAAAAAAAAGCTTTTTAAAGCTTTCACTTAAATGGGACTACAGAGGTTGTCTCATCTACTCACTAGTCTGCTTTCACAGACACGTGTTGATAATCACAGTCTTGCAAACTATTGTAACTCAAACTTTCAGCGAAAATGTTTTTAAACAAAAACAGAGTTGTCGAAAGCTTAGTGGTGACGCTTAAGTCACGTAGCTCGTTTACAGCCTACATTTAGCTTTTGACTTCAGCCAATTGTTTTACGCGTCAAAAAAAATCATAAAAGTTGTTCATTTGTGAAGATTATCATGATGAACAAATGTTTAAGAATCATACGATTTTGTTAGTCACAGACCTTATTAGGCTAACTTCCGGGTTGGGATTAAAGGGATAGTTCACCCAACCAAAAATGAAATTTCTGTCATCATTTACTCACCCTCAAGTTGTTCAAAACCTGTATGACTTTCTTTCCTCTGTGGAACATAAAAGAAGATATTTTGAGGAATGCTGATAACCAAACAGTTTCAGTTCCCATTGACTTCCATTGTATGGACAAAAAATAGAATGAAATTCAATGTGAACGGAAACTGTTTGGTTACCGAAATGCAGGTTTGAGGTTTGACATGAGGGTGAGGAAATCATGACAGAATTTTGAACTATCCCTTTAAAAAAAAAAACAAGCAGGAAAAATAAATAAATAAATAAATAAATAGAGGCGAATGACAAAAGCAAGGCAGAGAAATGGCAGCCAAACTGAATTATACAAAATCATTAGATGCTGCTAAACATTTAAGTTTCATTGACTTTAGACCACAGAAATAGAATAGGCAATAGGAACAGTAATTAGCATGAAAAAGGGAACCTAAAATGGCCTGACGTTGTCTCTGATCAGTCAGGTACTTGGGGTCTAAATTCAGACTCGGCAGATTGAGTTGAGTTGGGCAGGTCATTACAGTCCAGGTGAAGGTCAGAGAAAGTGATTTTGTGCCTTTGAGACGGCACCACGAGACGACGTTCACTTGTGCAAATTTCTGGATGGCACTTAAGTTAGGAGTAATGAGTTTAGGTAAAAGGGAGCAGAGCCAGTGGTTGTTCTGTAGGCAAACATCAGTGATCGGAATTTGATGCGAGCGGCAACTGGCAACCAGCGCAATTTTGTGTGGAGAGGAGTGACGTGTGCTCTCTTCGGCTCATTAAAGACCACTCTAGCTGCAGCATTCTGGATTATTATTTCATCAAAATACAGAATTTTTTTTTTTTACGAAATCTACCAACAGCGCTAAACAGACAGAGACAACTTTCTGCAGAGAGCACAGGCTACACAATGTTACTGTCCTAAAGTTATTTGTAAAACAGATTTTATTTCATCTCGAAAAATCTTCAAGGAACGGCATAAGAATTGCACTCTGTTAGGAACACTGAAACTGAAGTTGCACATTCTTACGCAATGGTGATTTCTGAGGACGAGTTGTAGTCCACTCTGAAGGCTCTGCAGTGCTGCACCTCAAAACCGTAACCCTGACATTTATATCCATTAATGTTCATGGATACTACAGTCAACGGCAACTCGCCAGCATTCTCCACTTTAAAGCTTTTCTGGATGGCAAACAAGGGCTTACTTGATCGTAAACCTGTGAAAAGACGAGAAAGAGAATAAAAATGCAGTTAATGCATTTTGTGTCATCGTTTCCTCTTTTGTTATCATTTATTAAATACTTTCTACTTTCAATTCTGCATATTTCATTGACTTTTGTTCACAGTAGCCATGATTTTGTTATTGTTTATTATGTTACAACATCACATTTTATTTTCTGGGGTCTCTGGAGATTCCAAAATCCTGAGTGAACATTAAAAAATAATAGCTTATAAGGGTTAAATTCTCAGGGGGTACTTGTTAATATTTAGGTCAAAGGTGTTCGGCTGGGAATATCTGGGTAATTCAGAGTAACTGAAAGGACTAAATTTATAAATAAAAAAAAAAAAAAATAAAAAAAATTCAAGAGAACAATTAATTTGTAAACAATCACTACTTCTACCAGCGCTAGTGTACTTTTCACCAAACTCTGAGAAAGGAAACGTCAGGAGTGGCTCAGCTGTGTCTCTCACCATCTCTGCACTCCATGAGAGTGGACTGGGGAACGTTGAAGCGCAGTGAGGCTGCAGGCCCGGGGAGCTTCCCTCCCACCCTCAGGAGCTCCTTTGCCCCATATCCTTTAACCAGAACCATGTCAAACACGGTCAGGTTGTTCCTGTTAACAGATAAAGTCACAATTACTGAATGATAACATCTAGCAAAAACACTCGAAGAAAACAAAAACAAAAGTGTGGTCACATCAGGCAAATAATGTTTATTGTCAATAGTGTAACGATGCACAGCTCACACAGAAGTCCCTATAAACTACAGATGAAACTGTATGAAAATTTCATAATCACAATTATAGTGACCAAAATGATCATAGTTATCAATATCATGATATTGATAAAATGCGCTGGAATCGCACTAAAATCATTTAACAAAGTTTTACATCGAAAAAATAAATAAATAAATAAAATGAGCGTCACAATGCACTTTTGGGTTTTCATAAACAAAAATGTATATATGATGATGATGATGATACATTTTATTTATATTGCGCTTTTCTCCAACCCAAAGCACTACACAAAACAATATACAGTCTATACAATATACAATAAACAGAAGATAATGATAGTACACTTCAGAGACAATAAGCATTTTTAAAGAGATGGGTCTTTAGAGACTTCTTAACAGTCCAGTGTCGGGGAATTTTTAATCACAAGAGGAAGTTTATTCCACAACCGTGGAGCTGTAACAGAGAAAGAACGACCAGCCATCGACTTCGGCTGCTGAAGAGTAGAAGAGTCGGAAGAGCCGAGAGAACGAATTGGAGTGTAAAGGAGCAACTAGCTTAGAGATATGCCGGCGCTATCCCATGAATGGCTTTATATGCTAAAATCAAGATTTTAAAATCGAATTGTGCCGATACTGGAAGCCAATGGAGTTCATAAAGAACAGGGGAAATATGCTGCTGAACAGCTGTGTGTGTCAATACACGTGCGGCCGAGTTTTGAATATACTGTAATTTCTTAGTATATTTAGGGAGACCCGACTAAAGTGCATTACAATAATCTAGTCTCGACGTGATAAATGCATGGATAAGCCTTTCCGCATCTGGCAGGGATAAAGAAGGTCGAATTCTGGAAATATTTTTGAGATGAAAAAAATGCAGATTTTGAAACCATTTTGATATGGGCATCGAATGACAAATGTGAATCGAAGATAAATTCTGGTTGTCATAGTTAATGTTATGGGCATCGAATGACAAATGTGAATCGAAGACAAATTCTGGTTGTCATAGTTAATGTTATTATACTATATTTAATATAGTATAATAACATTAACCATGACAGCCAGAATTTAAAATTTTTGGTTGGGTGACTTAACATGTTGTCTACTAAGTTTAAAAAAAAGTTTTATAAAATGATAAACCTCATACTGTAACCTTAAAAACATTTTTAAGAAAAGGGATGAGTCAAAATGATTAATGATAAATAGGTATTTTATGTGAATAATTCAAGATACAGTACTTTTGTTTAGACTGTTTAGAATCACCTTTTTTTTTTTTTTTTTGAATGCCCATAAGCTTATTTTATATCAACTGTACATTAAAAAATTCAGATTTTCACCTTGGTTAGAACACAAATGGCAGACAGGCTGAAGGCTGCGTCCTCCAAAGGGCGCATTCGTCACTAATAAGGCTGCTTCATTAAAAGTAATCTGACGAGTCCAACTAGTCAAACGAGTCCGACAAAGTCATAAAGACATGAATTCAAAATATAATAAATATTTATACATTTAAAATGTACTTTTCAGATACAAGACATCCTTTAAGACGTATGCGGCCGACAAATGCGACATCAGAAGGATGCAGCCTTCGAGAAACGAGACCGTAGGTGGCGCTTATGGAACAGAAGAAGTAGAGATGTTTCCCTGGTAATGGCTGTACACAAACTCAAGCAGCGCTGGGATAACAAACACTACTTTACATGAAGGTAAATTGAAGAGAAAATGCCTTCGAAACTTTTCTAACGAATGTGACTGGTAATGTGACCACGCTGCGGCAGGGCAGGGCAAGGCTGAGAGCCATGGGAACGGAGTGAGGCCGTTTTGCGAATGTTAATGAGCGACACACCAGTCTGGAGTCCCATGGAGGAGCTCAGGAAGGATAAACGGAGGAGTGATGAAAGGGGAAGATGAGAGAGGACCTGGGACTTAATGCTGTGGTTTTGGTTTAGTCTATGCGGCAGTCATCCGTGAAGGGAAGCGTTTTAAGTTTTACATTGAACGTTTGCCAGTTCCCGCCGCCTCCTTGAACCTTTAACTTCATTACGTACACATTAAGGCAAAGCATGATCTAAGTGCTAAATAAAAGGATCATTCACAGTCAAATCAAGTTTTTTCCCTGATTATTTCAAGCATGAAAAAGACAATTTTAAAATTTTTGAACAATTCCAGGTTCTTTTATGAGCATGCAGTCCTGTACATAGCAACATACCGACAAAAAAGCTAAACTTTTTTCCTTAATCCATTAAACAGATTTGAGATAAGTAAACCGATCAGTCATACAAATCCCTCAATTACAACTCATTTAGGGCAGAGCAGTACCTGATCAGGAGCAGTGAGGTAACAGGCTTGTGTTCTGTGGGTTGGTACGCCACAGAAACCGTCCTCGACTCCCACGGCTGAAGCAGGAATCTAAGTATACTGCCTCGCTCACTTTCCTGTTGGCAAAAATATGAGTACACTATAACCAGAGTTACCACAACAAGACACATTTACTACATGTACACTTAATAATGCTATATAAAGATCATGACCTCACCTTATGGTTTGTAGCCAACAGCAGAAACTCTGTTGTAGTGATATTCACTGAGAGTGGGCTAATATTAAACCTAGAACATATACATTCATGATGTAATTTCTGGTCTCATTAACAGTGTTGTTATTGTTAACAAAACTTAAAACTATTAAATATCGGTGTCGTTAATTGAAGTAAAACTGAAATAAAACTAACTAAACTAGCTAAAACAGCGCTGTTTATGACTCTGCTTATTAACCTTGTGCATAAATACATAAATACCATTGTAACTAAGGTTTCTGACAGAACCAAATTTAGGCCAGAAGTGTTTATAATAAATACCATTTGGTCAGCATATCGAGGGCTTCAAGCGGAACGGGGTATGAGGAGAGGGTTCGGATCTCCACAGAAATAACTGAACCCGTAGGGTTTTTCAGAGTGAAATTCTTCACCTGAAATAAAAAGTACAACAATCTTATGATCCAAATAAGTCTCATAAAATCACAAAAAAATAATTCACACAATGCTAATAATTCCATCCATGTGATGCATCAAAAGTTGATTGTCATTTGAAGATTCTTAAATATACTCATTTTGTGTTTCACAGAAAAAAAAATGAAGGTAAAGTTCAGATCTAAAGATCATTATCAGTGATTTGCATACCTTGCTATCATTGACCGGTGTGGCCCCAAAGTCCAGGGGTGAAGAGTGGTCTGCAGGAAGCCTGGGCCACCTGAACAAAACACACACAAAAAACAGAAACAGAAATATTTACATCATAAAACAGTATGTGCATTTGCGGTAAATGCATACATGTTTAAATCACATACAAAATATGTAGTTTAAATAGCATACAAAATGAATATACAGTATTTGACTCCACAGGGTTGTGTCTATATTTGTGCACACACTGCATGTTTACCTGCAAGAGAGCTCTTTGCTACAGTGCCAACGACCACAGAGTGCAGAAGCCAGGCTGCTGTCCACTCTCCAGAGAGATGAGGAGGATTCTGGGTGAAGGGATTGCTGCCACTCCAAACGTCCTGCACAGGAGGACATTACATAGTTTTTGACTGAGCACCTCCATACACACAAGACATGTGCAAACTAGTACGCTACAATCATTTCAATCCATTTATAAGACAAGGTTACTACAAGTGACTTTACAGTAGTCTAGAACAGTCAGTGGTCCTCAACCAGCAAACTTCTAAGAGGGCCTCGCTTAGAAGAAATTTTTTTTTTTACAAAATCAAGACAAAACAAGCATTAAAATAAGCTAAAATATTTCGTACTTAAATGTACCCACTCAACTGTTTGTTTCCTTTGAAACTGTTCCCACAGTCTTGGAAAACCTAGATATATGAAGTGGCCTAATTTTTAAATTCCATGGGCACTTTATAATGAGAAAACTATTTATGTAATCTCTAAAATAGTTTATCAGGAAGAAATTGCGAGTAAAAAAATATTTAACAAAATCATGATCAGCTGGAAGAGTCACTGGGTAAAAAGCATGGGAACTTTGTGGAACATTCAGCTGCTAAAACTTGTGGAATCTTGAAATATTATTTTAGTTACTCAGAAAAATCCTCAAATGTGTCCAGTTGTGTTTGTCTCACCTGCTCGGGACATATAAAGAGGACAGAGCTGTTCACACTCCTCAGCAGCCTCAAACATAACATCTCCCTGCTGAGGAAAGAAAGTGATCAATTCAGGCAAAAGGGAGCAAAGTTTGGCAAAAGAAATGTGACCCCAAGCAATATTATTTAGCATAAACATGCATTCTCTTTTCAAAACCCACATCTGTCAACAGTTTTCTGTCAACACAACAAGAACCTTATTTCTCTGTTTGGAAGCAAATATATGCTTATATAAAGGGATAGTTCACCCAAAAATGAAATTTCTGTCATTAATTACTCATCCTCATGTCGTTTCAAACCGGTAAGACTTTTGTTTATCTTTGGAACAAAAATGAGGATCTTTTCGATGAAATCTGAGACCTTTCTATCCCTCCGTTGACAGCTACGCAACTTGACACTTTGATGTTTCAAAAAGTTCATAAAGAGATCGTAAAACTAATCCAAATGAATTGAGCGGTTTAGTCCAAATTTTCTGGAGACACAAACACTTTATATGATGAACAGATTGAATTAAGGATTTTATTTACATGTAAACAGAACAGCTTGTGGTCAACAAAAGCTCAAGCATGTTTGCTTGACTAGCGAGAACCAATGAGGTTGGATCTCACGTTACGCAGCACCTTTGAGCTTCCGCAAGAACCAATGAGGTTTGTTCTCGTGTGTCAAGCAACTTTGGTTGAGCTTCTGTTTCAGATGTTCACTGATCAATGTTTATATGTGAATAAAAGCTGAAAATAAATCTGTTCATCGTATAAACCAATCAAGAAAAATTAAGAAAATTTGGGTTGGGTTACTTTTACGATCTCACTTTATTAACTTTTTGAGGCATCAAGGTGGTAGTTGCGTAGCTGTCAACAGAGGGACAGAAAGCTCTCAGATTTCATCAGAAAGATCTTCATTTGTGTTCTGAAGATGAACGAAAGTCTTACGGGTTACGGGACATGAGGGTGAGTAATTAATGATAGAATGTTCATTTTTGGGTGAACTATCCCCTTAAATGTGTGTTCATGCTGATGTAGTCAAGCTTTACCTTTGAGGCAGATGAATCTGTCTGGAGGTGAAGCTCCAGTGGGACCCCCACACTGGTTGTCAGGGTAATTGTGGTTCTGAGGTTGATGGGTAAAGATTTGCAGAGTAGCTGAAGAGACAGAAGCTTCCTGCTACCAGGGCTCACTTCCATGGACTTTGTAAAATTTACAACCTATAAGATGGGAAAATTTACACCATCATTAAACTGCAGTGTTAACTTTTTGACAAATATCCTATTTTTGTGAGCTTGATTTCTGTGCAATTCAAATTAATGTGTCTAATCTACCCTTTAATGTGTATTGTAAGCGCTACGTTGACTAGTTGATAAAAGCTCTGCCACTAGTCGAAATCTTGAGTCTTTTTTGACCAGTCTTGGATCACATGGTCAGTTGAACATGTTCTATACAAGGCAATAGCAGAAAAAAAAGCCACTGTCCACAAACAGTGTCCTACTATATGACATTAGCTTTGAATAATAACCCTCAAAAAACAAATATATATGGACGTGAATATAAAGTTAACAGAGTCATTGACCCACCAACTTCTCAATCCCTCTATTTCCCAGCAGAATAAGCAGAACTACCACAATATAGTCTCGAAGGCATGTGGTCACTACACATTTAAGTCTCTGGTGTTCAGGTGAGCATTACCTTAAAGAGTTTATGCTGGGAAAGAAAGATGTTAGTGATTCTGAAGGTGAAGGGGAATGGGTTGGACAGCCAGAGCTCGACATGCTTTGTGCCCCTCTCCTTCTGTCTGACCTGAACTAAAGAACTCAGCTCAGAGTCCGACCATCTGAAACACACAGAGAGGAACAACTCTGTAACAAACGTGACTAGAGCTTCAGAAGAACTGCATCAAAAAGCATGAACACAGCATTTACTGTGTCACAGAGGTGAAGGAAGTACACTACCATTCAAAAGATAGGGGTCGGTATCTTTTTTATGTTTTTGAAAGTAGTTTCTTATGTTCTCCATAGCTATAAAATTAGTCAAGACAGTAATAATGTGAAATATTATGACAATTTATAATATTGTCATTTATTATGACTATTTCTATTTTAATACATTTTAAAATGTAATTTATTCCTGTAAAGGCAAAGCTGAATCTTCAGCAGCATTACTCCAGTCTTCATGTTGATTTGGTGCCAGGGTAACATTTATAACTTTTATCAATGTTAAAAACAGTTGCTGCTTAATATTTTTGTAGAAACTGATAAAAAATAAAATAAAAAAATTAGAAACAAACAGCGTTTATTTGAAAAATAAATCTTTTGTAACACTATAAAAGACAAGTCTTTATGGTCATTTTTTAAAATCTATTTAATGCATCCCAGAATAAATGTATTAATTTACTTAAAAAAATTAAAAAATTACAAATAACAACAACAAAAAATCTCCATGACCCAAAATGTTTGAACGGTAGTGTACATATGCAATTATTAATGTTATCATTATTAAAACTTTCAAAACAGTGCAGTGCCAGTTTTAGAATTTAAAAGAATTTTCATTCTTTTAAAAAAAGTGTTTAATTTTATTTAACTTCAGATGATGCTAATGATTAAAGCATTAATTTAATTTACAGTAAAAACGCTGTTAATATAGAAATCTTTACCTGTGTGTGCTTTCCAGCAGTGGATATAAATTCAGTGTTCTGTTTGCTAATATCTGCAGGCCGAACTGACTTTGACACCTTTTACTTTTAGCTGACAAAGAGCCTTAAAAAAGAAAATGAAAAGAGAACCAAATAAACATGGCTAACATAATTGCATGTCCATTGTGAACTATTAGAATACACACGAGAAAGTTAGGCTGACAGTAAAGTACTGACGTCTACAGAAAAGTGAAGCCACTTGAGTGAAGTTAGAAGTGGAAGGCTGGAGAAGCAGTTCAGTGAGTTCTACGCTGCTGTCCGTCCTTGACAAGAGCTGGATCTCCTTAAAAAGACACAGGATGTTATGTTATAATTACATTATAAATGTTATCTGATTATATGCAAAATTAACCACAACAGAATGTTATTCTCACCACACATACCTTAACAAAGAGCTTTTTAACCCCTGAGTTCAACATGAACACTCCTATTCTGGGATCTGCTGTGGATTAAAAATATAGTTATAAAATATACCTGTACAATACATACTTGGAAAACAGAATGTACAGTGGCAAAGCCACAAGGTGGTGCTATGACACAAAAGGAAAGTTATTTTTTGGGCGGTGGTGGCTAAGCAGCTGGAAAAAGAAGTTTCAAATCCAGTGTAACCCATGATCTAGGAAGTAATGGTTCACTTCTTTCCCATTAGCTGTGCTTAAATGACACACTTTTCCCCAGGTCATTTCGGGGTGGAATATTTCTTGACGATTATTTATTTTTTCACTAAAATCAATCTGTAATTTAAATTTAAATTATATTAATTTATTCATTCCTAAAGTTATCAAGATGACCATGCATCAGATCCAAGGAGAATCTAAACAAAAATATTTCTATATTTAATCATGGGAAGTGAAATGGGGTTAATGCTCATATCTAACAGTTTATTGAAGAGTTCAAGCAGGTTAATGGTTTTGAAAGCAGAGATGAAATCTATGACAAGTATACAGGTAATATATTTTTTTCCACATCTGCGGTATAAACGGAATAACTGACTCATAAGATCATTCAATTACTGAAAATGAATGCAGAAACATTGTGGCTACATTATCACCTCAGAGTGTGCAGTAATTTTCAATAATTCAGTGGTATGTTATTATATACAACAGGGTGTAAACTAAAAAGCATATTTCCAGTGGCAAGTACAATAATGCATTAAAGTACATGCCATAAATTCAAAGGCATATACACTAGCACTCAAAAGTTTAGGGTCAGTAAGAGATTTTTTTGATGTTTTTGAAAGAAGTCTCTTATGCTCACCCAGGCTGCATATATTTGATAAAAATAAAGTAAAACCATTAATATTGTTTAATATTATTACAATTTAAACTTAGTTTTCTATTTTAATATATATTAAAATTAATTAATTACTGTAATGGCAAAGCTGATTTTTCAGCAGCCATTACTCCAGTCGTCAGTCACATTATCCTTTAGTAATCATACTGATTTGGTGCTAAAGAAAGATTTCTTGTCATTATCAATGTTGTGCTGCTTAATTTTTTTTTTTTTTGGAAACCATGATACATTTTTCTCCAGGATTTTTTAATGAACAGAAAGTTCACATTGTATTTTACAAAGTTCACATTGTAAAAGTCTTTTCTGTCACCTTTGATCAATTTAATGGATCTCTGCTGTACTGTATGCAAGTATAATTTTTTTTTTTTTTTTAATCATACTGACTTTTGAATGGTAGTGTACATTGTAATAAAAAAAAAGTAAGGCAAACATAGTAGATAAAGACACTAATATAAACAGGGACAGTAATGTAGC
Source organism: Abramis brama (assembly GCF_963993115.1). NCBI lineage: Eukaryota > Metazoa > Chordata > Actinopteri > Cypriniformes > Leuciscidae > Abramis > Abramis brama. The sequence goes on from NC_139964.1 coordinate 50,185,052, forward strand.
CATAAATCAACTGATCAGCAGATCACCATCCATTAATGCAACAAACATGGTGGTGTAATGCTAGACAACTGATCCTTGCAATCAAGGAATACGGTGTAATCAGGAAAAAAGGTTTAGATGTAAAGAAGTAAATAATATTAAGTCAGACAACTACATTTATAATCACAATCACATAGAAGGTGAACTCCTATAAGAAAAAGCAGTTTAATTATTTTACACAGAGTGGGTTCCCCATCATGGGGGTGGCCATGTTGAGATCACATGACCAGGCAATGAAATATTTGGTCAACAATGCACTATTTCCTCACACTTTTGGACTGAATATTTCTCACACACTATAACATACGTGAGAAACGTACAGCTGTAGCTGACAGTAGTTGAATAATTTTATTGTCATTTTTTCAATGTCTGGCTGACCTTATTTTAAAGAGTCAGCCATAATGATTGAATTTGAAAAACAAATCTGAATTGGGTAGCGAGTAAACAAAACCTTAAAGGCCTATTCGCTTTTGCATACAGTATATGTCTGCCTCAGTTGTTGTTTGTTTCCATTAAATCTTTTTAAATCTTACATTTTTATGATCACCTAGGGCCCCACAAACCCACAGGTGCGATTCAGCAGTCCAGACGAAAGAGTGTGAGAGGAAAAGCAGTAAAATCATACAGACCTCACATGGGGAGCGTGAAAACACAATGGACACAGTGGCCACACCACTAAATGCCCATGGACACCGTAAATGTGTTTGGACACAATCCAATAATTTCCAATTTATTGGCGTGTTTAGAATGAGAATCATAACAAAAGATAAAAAAATGCTGATAGGTGTAAACAATAAAGTCAAATACCACTCGGATAAATAAACAAAAGCCAAAAATTAAGCCAGGGAAACACTAACAAAAAGTGCACCTTTAAATATCACTAGGACGATTTGAGTCAAAAATCACGTCAAGAACTTCAAGTATCTGCAGCAGACAACAAATATGGGTTTTGAATCCAAAAGTGCGAAATGGAAAATAAAAATAGAAATTATGGATAAAATAAAACTACAAATTGACATACAGACAGCATCTGGTGATGGGAGGACCAGCAGCACCACAATATTCTCCAGCACGTATGGCTTGAGTTTGTCCAGGTGGGTCGGCCTTTCCCCTCTTTCAGAAAGACTGATCTGAAGTGCAATTCTGCCCCCTTCAGATACTAAACACCAACCCTGTGAGGAAAGAGAGAGAAACGTAAAGACTGTAGGCACATATTTCATCAACATGCTACAAATTACAACACAAATGACAGGAATGCAAAGCATTCCAACTAAAGACCTGCCTTGTCTGAACATTCAATCACAAGATAACTTGTAAACAATGCAGCTAAAGCCGTCAAACTTACAATGGGAAACTCACGGTGATGTTGTTTCTGTGTACAATACGGTTATGATAAAAATAGTAAATAAAAAATAAATTTATTCTGACCTTGACAACAACGATGGAGGATGTCAGGATCGGACCTGAGCTTTTATTACTTTCTGGATATTTTGTTGTTTTTATGCTACTAACAGCTAAGGAGCTGGAAAGGTGATTTGCATTCGGTTCCTGATTCTTTCTCTGTTATTCACTGATGCTTAAGCCATCCACACACTACCAAGATATTGGGGGGCGATTTTGGACTGATTTTTCCCCTTTCAACAATCCTAGGTAAAGTCCTGATTATCCTAATGGTTCTACAGATTTTCCTGTTGTGTGAGGTGTGTTATGCTGGGTGCAGACTACAAGATATTCGGGGTGATTTTGGACCGATTTCTCCCCTTTCGACAATCCTACGTAAAGTCCCAATTATCTTGATAGTTCTACAGTTTATCTCATCAGATTTTCCTGTTGCGTGAGGTGTGTTAACTGAATCTGAGACTGAATCTGCTCGGAAGAACGACGGAGGAACATGTTGAATATTTACGATATTTACGATGTTGTTTGGGGGAACCCCTGAGGACAAACGCGCACACGCTTTGGAGATCATCACGTGAAACGAAACAATAGCCAATCAGAAAGCGAGCTGAAGGAAGACACACCTCCAGCTCGCGGTGTAACATATAAAGTCCATGCTCATACTGTCTCCATGACTTCATCTAAACATTTTTCTCCATTGCGCCATTTCTTCTTGTCGGTCGTTCGCCATGTTTGTTTACTTTAAAGTCACGTTTGATGCGAGAGGTTTTGCGAGATTTCCCGTGTACACAGGCGGGACTCTGGTTGTTTGTTAATGGAATCTGCTAGTGTGTGATGTGCTATCCTGGTCACACTGCGGCACTCCACACACTAGAGGAGCAAAACGGTTAAATCTATGATTTCTTATCGTCATGTTTGTGGTCTCTCACATTTTAAAAATCTTTTAATGTGGCCCAGCCTTTAGTAAAACAGTCTGTTTGTGAGCTCAAAGTTTTATGTAACAGCAGCAGTACCTGAGCATGCGACCAAATGCACAAATCTTATTGGTTGGTCAGTTTACTTGGCAGAAAATAGAACACCTCTCCATAAAAAAAAAACTGTTGCATTGATGGCATTCAAATGCAGGCCTTAAAACAGTTCCTGAAACTGGGATTACTTCACATATTAACAGTGTAAAGTCAAGAACTAAGCTTTATACGAAGCTGAAAGATCCAGTTAAAATCACATAATGACCTTATCTCAATAAGAGTTACAGAATATTCCAATGGTTAGTAAATGTAATATTCATACCTGGGGCTGATTGTAGAACGGTTTTGGCAAACTGCAGTCAAGCAGCAGACCTAAAATTGTTATATTAGAAGCATCTTCCTGCAGGAGCAAAAGAAAAAGAACATTCAAATTCATCAGCTCAGAAGCACCTTTTAGGGTAAATTAAATCATCTAAAAAAAATGTGTAATTTACATTATTTACAACACTTTCATCTGTAGCAACTTACAATACATTACAAAACACAAACATAACTCCATTGTTACACAATACACAATTTCTGTGTGGCAGTTTCAATAGTGAACAAAGAAAGTGTCTTAAGTGTGCATTATTCTAAATAAGGTAGTGAATGTATCTTCAGGGGCCATTGCAGCTTTTTTGTTCATTCTTCTTGTGTTCTCCATTGAAGATGTTAACTTTCACTTCCTCCACCTCTACAGGCAACATGAATAATTCTATACATTCAAGACCATCAGTCAATGAGACGGGCCCCTTTAAGAGACAGGTAGTCATCTCAGCCTACCACTGAATAGTGGTAGTGAATATACATTCTAAACCTAGTGGCTTTCCAAGTGACTTTTCAACAGATTTTCAGTATTATTTAAATTTGAGGGATTTGAATGTAGGAGGTGTATGTGACCGCATCTGTGAACATTATCAAACCCATAACCTTTGTGCCCTTGGGCACCAAAAAATTTAAATGCTGTTATTTAATCACTATCATACCATACCAAACCAGTATGACCATCACAAAAGAAGATGCAGAATGTTCACGCCGTTCTTTTTTCTTTCTTTCTTTTTTTTACATATAATTAAAGTAGATGGTGACTAGGGGCTAGGCAAGCTCCAAATATGACAACAAAGCTCTAATAAAGCAACATAAAAGTAGTCAACTACATATGATTTGTGTGCCATATTCTTCTGAAGTCTTCTGAAGACTGAAATAGAAGTCTTTATTAGCTGAAAATCTGATTTGTGCAGTTGTATAAGGCTGAGATCATTTTCATTGCTGTGTGTTTTGTCCTTTTTTTTATATATATAAATATATATATGGCAGCCTCCATTCACATGATCACATTAAGCCTGAAATTAGTCGAGAGAAGTGTGTGGATACAGGTTTTGTTCCTGGTATCAAGAGTTTCAAGGCAAGGATGTTAAGTCATTTTGTCCCACCAGACCAGTCAGCTGGATCTCAAGAGGAATAGCCACTTATATTCAGTATGAGACACTGCAGTGGTTTTCATCCATACATAGAGCTCAATTTAAATGTGACCGCTACAACAGAAGCAAGTCTATATTTAAGCTTGTTTATGAGAGCCAAGATGCAGCAGAACACCTATATGAGATAAAACAGACTACATCATCTACCTCTGTCAAATATCAACACTGAGAAGAAACATACAGTGGTCTTGTGATGCAGGTTTGATAGTGATTTATTAAAGCGTCTAACATAAATCAACCATGATTTATTTTAGACTCCTGAGCACAAGTTAGTTCCGCAAGTTTTGGCAGTTCTGGGGTAAATGTATCTTTTGTTGTATAAAAGATGGGTAAAGTATTATATTAAAAAAAAAAAACATAAATGTATTTAATAAAAATAATACTAATTGCCAAACCCAACTCTTACAACATAATTGTCCCAAAAAGACTTCTTAACTTGAGCACTGCATGTTTAGAATGCCATGCACGAGATTCTGCAAAAGACATGAATGCAAAGGTCAAACACGAATGTTTACAGACAAAAAGAATGGAAAAGAAGCACAGTGGAATGCAAACATGTGTTCTGTGTGAACGGCCCCTAATGCAGTCATTTTTTCTTTCTGTGCTGGCCATAAGAAAAACATCAACACAGGAGAGACTTTAGTCATGTGGGTTTGCCTGGGTTTCCATGTATGATGACCTGAATGTGTGTGTGTTAATGGCTATGACAGTAATAGGAGACAGAAGCACCCAGCTGTCGCTGGACCTCATGTGTCATCCAGCACAAAGGGGAGTAAAAAGAAAAAAAGAACATCTGTGCGTGCAAGCTCACAACAAAACAAACAGTATACCTGCATACATGATGCTTACCTGAGTTTGTGTTAGATTAATGCTTTGTATGTGGGGAAATATCAGAATGCTATCTTTTCTTTGGACGTCCTTGACTGATCCCCCATGGACGCCAACCCCAAAAACCTAGGAGAGAAAGAAACAGCATATACATGATATAAGAATAAATAAATAATTAGATAAATAATTAATTAAATTAAATAGAGGGTTCCTTAAACAGACTACTTTAATTAAAAGTTTTATGCTTAAATGCTTGAAATGACTTTTGTAGACAAATTTAAAATGAGTTAATGGTTTATATATATATCTATTTTTTTTCTTTTTTTTTCAACCTGTATTTGGTTTGCTTTGTTCCAAAAAATAGGAGCTACATTGCTATAATGTTGCTTTTTCTTCTTGGTTCAGTTCACTTTCACAAGGCAACATTTCAAAACAGACCAAAATTTGTTAAAGAAATAGTTCACCGAAAAATGAAAATTTCCTGATTATTAACTTGCCACAAGGCCATCCAAGCTCAGCCTAAGAAAACTTGAGATTTGGAGGACAACATTCCAGGATTTTTTTTCCATCTAATGCAAATGAATGGTGCCCAACAAAGACCATTTTAGAAGGTCCAAAATCCATATTTAGGTAGCATCAAAGGGTTCCAAGGGTCTTTTCTCTCGTGTGATGCAAGCACATCTGCAAGCTCACGCATGCAAGTATCCTTTACAGTGGAGGAGGAGTGCGGTACAAAACAAATGGTGATTGCTGTATATTGGTATTTTGTTTCAATTTATTGTTTAAAATGATCAGTTTGTGTATCCTGGATGTAAACTCCCTCTTGTAAACAAGAGAGCATTTCTTGCCGCCTACATCACGCGTGATCTTCTTGTGAAAGCGCTTCGCAGAGCTGGACCCAGGCAAGCATTTGTTGTTAAGTACAGTATTTCTTTTTTTTTCTGAAAATGACTGACCGTTTTGCTAGTAGACACTTATTTGACGGCTGGGGTCTTGTGGAGCACTTTGAAGCTGCCTAATTATGGATTTTGGACCATCAAAAATGATCTACGTTGGGCACCATTCACTTGCATTAGATGAGAAATTTCTGGAATATTTTCCTGAATTTCTCTTCAACTGAGGAAAGAAAATCATAAACATCTTGGATAGCCTTGGGGTGAGTAAATAATCAGGAAATTGTCTTTTTGGGGAAGAACTATTTAAGAACTATATAAGGACTATGTGAGCAAATAAGTGGTTGGATTGGATCGCATTCTCACTAAAGTCTAACCATTCCAGAGTTTGCTTGAAATTGGAGTGTTATGATGCGGATCGATTCCCAATCAAATCAACTAGATGTGAAAACACCCTACAATAATACTGCAAAAGATTTCTATTTTAAAATGCTGTTCTTTTGAACTTTCTACCCTAAAAATATATATCACTGTTTCTACAAAAATATTAATAAGACTGGAGTAATGGATGTTAAATATTCAGTTTTGCCAACACAGGAATAAATTACATTTTAAAATATATAGAAAATAGGAAACCTTTATTTTAAATTTTTATATTTTACAAAATTATTATTTTTTTTACTGTACTTTTGATTAAATAAATGCAGCCTTAATGAGCATAAGAGACTTCTTTCAAAACCATTTAAAAAAATCCTACCAACCCTAAACTTTTGAACGGTAGTATAATAAAGATTTAGTAGGTGTTTCCAAACTTTTGACTAGTAGTGTAAGCTGCATTTCAATAGAGTTTTGTTCATATAAAGATCACCAGAAATGTATTCATAATGAAAACACGACTACAGAAGACAGTTGCAATGCACGTTACATGACCTGAATACTATTGTATATGCCAGTGCAGATTGCTTTGGTGATTATGATGAATTTGTTTGATGACAGTCATACAGTATCATACTATTCTGGTTATTTCAAAGGAATCTGTAACATAAAGCTTGTTGCTTATCACTATGTATGTAACTAATAACTGCCCTACATTTCCAGAATGATACAGTGTGACCTTGATTCAGTTAAATTCGACAAACATATCTTAAACATTTGAAAGAATATGTTAAGTGTAAGGCAGACAAAAAAGCTAACTGCACACAAATTGTCCCAGGTGCAGCTTTGGTCTGTCATGTGATTTTCACCCAACCCTGAAATGTGCACTTTGGTTAAAAAAAAAAAAAAAAAAAAACATTCTTAAGTGATCAGTGATCACTAACTGTGGGAATACCATTTACAACTGTCATTTTATGCAAAAGGCTACATTTGCACTGCTGCCAAGCTAAATAAATCTATTTAAAATATGAACATTTCCCATATGTGCGCCTTAGTAAAATGTGATGTGTATATGAAACCTCTAAAAAGTGCGTAAAAGTGACCGTGTAATGCTAGATCTATACAACTTGCCTGGTATGATATCACCCCATGGGTTGATGTGTTAATAAATAAAGAGATTTCTTCGTTGCCCTCCACTGTGGGGAGGAAAATTATTTTAAAAAGCGCGCTCCCTCCGGGTGGAATTACCTGTAACACAAAAGAAAATACAATCTACAAGAAACTGAATGACAAGAAACACTGGATTACATTTATATGGGACAATTTATGTTAGAGGAAGAGGGAGAGGGAGAGCAGAGCAAATGTGAAATGGAGTGCATACTTACCCTTCTGTGGAAGGAAGGCATGTGAAAATGTCTGCTGGATGTAAACACAGAGAGCAGAGAGACTGGGAGCTCTGGGCTGGGATTTCGGATATTTACGGTTTCAGCTCTTGGCAGCCCCACCGGCCTGCAGAATGACAGATCCACATGTTAAAGAGCCAAATACTGCATTACAGACTCCCAAATCACATTCATGTCACTGTGAAGAACACAACCATTATGGAACTAAAAAGCTGGTCTAAATGACCGATATGTCAGGGACTGTTATGCTTATATGAACATTCTTGCCGTGAAAGCATAACTTTGTTCAAAAGGAGATCATTTATTTATGTCTTCAGACAGAAACGGCTGACTCTAACAGTGCACGCTTCCCTAAAGCATCACAATGAAAACGGTTCAGTATTACAACACTTGAGCAAAGATGAAAGTAAATGTCATTCAAAGCCACACACATCTATTAAAAGACTTGAGTTGACCTTTCAAAGCTGATTCTAACCACAGAAAGCTTAGCAGCTCAGCTCTTTATGTTATGATGTTCCTGTGGTCAAAGGCCAGCTTCAAAAGAGGTGTGTGAATAACAGCATGTGAAACACGTCGGCCAATAAAAAAAATGACTCCAGATCCTATCAGACCAGCATTGAATCTTATGTGTTCATATGTGTCTGACTAGGTACACTACATCTATAGTTAGGCTACCAAAACTGCCAATGCACAGACAAGATAACTAACTTGTCAACCTAATCCGTTATCGGTTCTTTATTATCGGGACTCTTGATAAACTGCACCATTTGCCATTTCTGTATAGAATAGCATCCAACAGCTGTATAGACAATTACTCAACTTTTAAAATAAGAAACATTATCAAGTAAGAAATATGCAATTAGTCAAAAACAAAGATGAAAAATATTAGACAGTTAAATCTCAATTAAAATCTCAAAGAAAGAAAGAAAGAAAGAAAGAAAGAAAGAAAGAAAGAAAGAAAGAAAGAAAGAAAGAAAGAAAGAAAGAAAGAAAGAAAGAAAGAAAGAAAGAAAGAAAGAAAGAAGTTCAGGATGGCCAAAATCATTAACCGAACCAGTAAAGTTTAATTGCTGCTTCTCTAATCTATCTCATGTCTATCTCATGCACACAACATGGATAAGCTAACACAGGGAAATATGTTAGCAGTATGGATGGACACATTTCACCATGACAAAAAAAATGAAGAGTAGAAATACGTAAAAGTTGTTTTTGGTTTTTTTGTATACAGAAGACCACAATCCATCCAGTCATCCAATCATTTCATTAGGCTATATATTGACCTTCAGGAAACCCTAAATGAATCCGCATTTTGCCAAACTCGTTCTGCTCCCTTTTTCCATCGCATATCAGATTGGAAAGGCATTTTTTTTTTTTTATCAGTAGGGTTAGGTGTAGGCCTTATTGTCCTAATAAGGTGGCATTTATTTAATAAATATAATTATTTAGACTCAATATTTTATTATTGCATTTTGTTTTATAATGTACTAAAATGCTGAGGTGCAAATAGTATCTAACTACTATTTACACTTGTTGCAAAGAGAATACTGATATTTTTACATGGTGTAAATAGAAGCTATTGCTATTAGCACAGTGTAAATAGCATCTATCGCAAAGGAAATATGCTATTTTAACTTAGTGTAAATAGCATCTATTGCGGCTATTTGCACTTATGCAAATAGCCGCTGCCTAAAAAAAAATGGATGTGCATATTGGTTATCAGTCATAAAAAAGAAGAATTGGGTAATAGTTTGCAACAGGTTACCAAAATTGAAAACCAATATAACTTATAATTATGTAACAATGCCTGAGAAATGCCACTCCAAGTCTAAGCTGTTGTCTCTCTATGTGTGTCCTAATGGAAGCAGTGATGGGAGTATGAGGTAGTGATGGGGTGTGTGTGAGTGTGTTTAAGGTAGATAATAAGATGTAGATGGTGGTGCAGAAGCACTATTGAAATTAGCAGCCAGGCGAAACAAGGGCATGTTTCACTCTCTCTCTCTCTCTCTCTGAAACGTTATGCAGTAGTTGGTGTTGCATCATTGCAGGAACAAGTATAGGGAAAAAGGTGTAGACCTACCTGTGCATACATGTGCAAAGAAACATTATTATGCAATACACCTCTGTGTATCTAGAGTAGCTGGTGTCAAAATATCTGTACAAAAATCAATTGGATATTTAAGACCAAAAGATAATAATGATTTGGTTTGGCAACAGTGGCCAACTTTAGGCTTTATTGCCGTGGAAATGTTTTATAATATTCACATTACATTTTTATGGGGCAATAAGTTATATAAATATAGTATTTATATATTATATATAATATTTGACAAACTTTTTATAATATAACATGTGAAAAGATAAAACAATGAACGATGAGAACACACTTTTGTTTTTGTATACAGAAGACCACAATCCATCCAGTCATCCAATCATTTCATTAGGCTATATATTGACCTTCAGGAACCCCTGAGGATAACTATTTACCGGCTGTAATGTTTGGATTAGGTTACTAATTAAATACTGAATATTATTATTATTATTTTTTTAATAACCTTTCCATCTCTAGTCACTCGCATTTACAATGTTTGCAATGCCAAAGAATCATGAATCAAATGGATCCACTGTCAACAAAGATTTACAGCCCTACAAAACATATAAAGCTGTTAGGTGTTCATAAATAATGAAGACATCGTATTTTTGGCCCTAATACTGTTTAAAGACCCAGTTAAGATTCCCCAAAATCAAAAGTGTTTATCGTACCTTAGGCTGCATTTTGACAATTGATTAATCAATATAAAATTACTATAATATTAATAAATACTATTAAAAGAACATGAAACTAGCTAAGAGGTGGAAAGAGGAAGAGTATGATATATGAAATTTAACAGTTCACACCTGTTACTGATTATATATTATATTATTACTTGTGTTACACACAGGATTTCAATTATAGTTCATATAAACCATAAATCTGACGTCTCATGTTATATTGGTTGTGCACTCCTTTCTCTGTTGCTCTACTTATGATTGACATGTATGCACATGTTCTAAGTATTTCAAGTTAAACAACAACAATACACACTTCTTGTTAGGATGAGTCATTTCTTCATTAAAAACTAAAATGTTCAGATTATAAAAATATAATAGTAAAATGTTAGATATGTCCTGGCAAAATGAGACACCTTGAAAGGTCATAAAATGTTCAAATTCTTTGCATTTGGGGAAAAGTTGCACGTTCATTTTTCCTTCTTTATATATGTGCCATGACCAACACCTTTAGATTTTGTGTGTGTCTGTCTGTCTGTGTCTGTGTAATTTAAGGTAAAAACTAAAATTTGTATTTTTAGTATTCAGTGTAAAGAAGCATTTTCATTAATAATTATCAATTTTATCTATTAGTTGTTGCAGATCTAAATCACACCAAGAAAATTTTACAACCTCCAGTAATGCTTCCAACAAATGGGACTATCAGCATTGGAACATCTACAACTTTACAACTGTAGTTATTTCTTAAGATCAAAATTAAATCACTGCAGTAGACTCCAAACTCTGCCACTGTTCTTCCATCAGAAGAAAAGAATTTCCAGCCATATTTGGTCATCCTGTCTGCAGAGTTCAGCCACAAGCCAAGTTCAGCTTTAAAATAGAGCAGACTTTAAAATACCATTTTGACTTTATGGACAGCATTTGTGGCAAGTTGACTATTAACAAATAAAATAACTTTCAACCCTTAATTTTTAAATATAAAACTATATGCGTTTATAGCAATGGACTTGCAATGGAAGTCTAGAAGGCAACCGCTACAAAATATGTGAATGTCACATGGTTTTGAAAGTATAACCAATTTGAAAATTCTTAGTTACAGACAATATTTCTACACATCATAATAAACATACAGATTAATATTTTTTTGTAAATCTTTGTATTCTATGTTAACTAAGCTGTTAAGTTATATTTAACCCAAAACATGCCTTTTACAGCGAGCCAAGTCTGGATAAATAGCCATTTTTAACAGGATGGGCAGTTGAAGGAACCCAACCTCGTTATACTTAAATATATTTGCTTCTTCTTAGCCAACTAAAGTGTTCCCTGCAACTGGAGTATTCTCTGTCTAGGGCGCACACCTGCATGAGCTTGTATGGACAGAAGCGCATGTCTGAGCTTGTATTTTGGGTTAAATGGAGTTGCTTTGACATTGCAGAAAATAGAATAAGAGAAATAAAATGTATTTTTTACCCGTTATTACTACTGTGAAATATATGAGCTTGTTAAAACTCAAACTTGAGATGTTGGGACGTCACGTTTATTGAAACGTGAGCTGCGCTAATTCCGCTAGCCAGCCTAACGTTACCTTGTTCTATTTAACCTATTACAGTTTGTTTTATTCTTTAAAAGGGAATTCATTAAATTTTATTTAAACTGTTCGTTAATTGAAATGTGTGATGCTGTTATTAAAAGTAGCCTACCGTGTTCTTTATTACAGTTCGTTCATTTATTTTTCGTTCTTCTTTTATTTAAATAGCCTACACTTTACTGTGTCAGTAACTACTGTGCTGCTAATTTCTGATTTGGGATTGATTTGTTTGTCAGAAAAAATGTTAGGCTACCTTTATTAAAAGTATTGCTCTTAACAGACCTGTGAGTTTTGTATCACTAGTGAAGTGTCCGTTCTCGAGCATATAAGCCCTGCCGCGTGAGGCGCGCCACTTCCGTCTTGCGCTGTTCTGTAGTTCATTAAACGCTTATTAATTCTGAACGTGTCGCGTGTCCATATTGCACCAAATGCGACACTGCACTGCACTCCCTTGGGTCCGCAGCAACACACCCGCCACATGTGAAGTCGATTGGATGAACGGTTCTCGACATAATCAAAATGCAAACAGACAGACAGACAGACAGACTCAGAGATTCCTGCCTTTATTAGTGAGAAGAATTTGTTCAACCCCCTCCCTCCGAAGCTTCGAATATTTGGTATTAATTACTACCGAAGCTTCGAAGCTCAAAAAATGGTATTCGGACCAGCCCTAGTGCGCAGAACAGAAGTCTGTTCTTGTGCGTGAATGGCTTAAAATCTCATTAAAATCCCCTTTTCTGTGAGTACTTTGGATCTGTGCGCAGCACAGAAAACAGCACGAGTCATCTTGCGCTTGAATGGTCATATTAAACTTCACACAAAGGAATTCAATTTTATAACAAGTATCCAATTCCTGACCTCAAGTATTCGTTTTCAGAATTGGAACCGATTTTCGATTCCCAACCCTAAGCCTAACTAATATAAATTTCAAGCATTATTAAAATATAAGTAAACACTCATAAAAAAATAAATAAAAAATAAATAAAATAAAATAAGCAAATCTCACAAATAAATACAACTGAACAAAGATTTGATTGAAATAAACAGTGTTTTAAGATTTTCAGGTATTCAGGTACAGAAACTGTAATCAAATGTAAAATAATACTGCACTTTATAAATAAAATATAGGCCTACATTACAAATATAGTTGCAAAAGTTTTTCAAACAAGAAAATGAATTTTCTCTGGTGCTGCCACTTAGCTGATCAAATACAGTGAGGAAAATAAGTATTTGAACACCCTGCTATTTTGCAAGTCCTCCCACTTAGAAATCATGGAGGGGTCTGAAATTGTCATCGTAGGTGCATGTCCACTGTGAGAGACATAATCAAAAAAAAAAAAATCCAGAAATCACAATGTATGATTTTTTAACTATTTATTTGTATGATACAGCTGCAAATAAGTATTTGAACACCTGAGAAAATCAATGTTAATATTTGGTACAGTAGCCTTTGTTTACAATTACAGAGGTCAAACGTTTCCTGTAGTTTTTCACCAGGTTTGCACACACTGCAGGAGGGATTTTGGCCCACTCCTCCACACAGATCTTCTCTAGATCAGTCAGGTTTCTGGGCTGTCGCTGAGAAACACGGAGTTTGAGCTCCCTCCAAAGATTCTCTATTGGGTTTAGGTCTGGAGACTGGCTAGGCCACGCCAGAACCTTGATATGCTTCTTACAGAGCCACTCCTTGGTTATCCTGGCTGTGTGCTTCGGGTCATTGTCATGTTGGAAGACCCAGCCTCGACCCATCTTCAATGCTCTAACTGAGGGAAGGTTGTTCCCCAAAATCTCGCAATACATGGCCCCGGTCATCCTCTCCTTAATACAGTGCAGTCGCCCTGTCCCATGTGCAGAAAAACACCACCAAAGCATGATGCTACCACCCCCATGCTTCACAGTAGGGATGGTGTTCTTGGGATGGTACTCATCATTCTTCTTCCTCCAAACACGTTTAGTGGAATTATGACCAAAAAGTTCTATTTTGGTCTCATCTGACCACATGACTTTCTCCCATGACTCCTCTGGATCATCCAAATGGTCATTGGCAAACTTAAGACGGGCCCTGACATGTGCTGGTTTAAGCAGGGGAACCTTCCGTGCCATGCATGATTTCAAACCATGACGTCTTAGTGTATTACCAACAGTAACCTTGGAAACGGTGGTCCCAGCTCTTTTCAGGTCATTGACCAGCTCCTCCCGTGTAGTTCTGGGCTGATTTCTCACCTTTCTTAGGATCATTGAGACCCCACGAGGTGAGATCTTGCATTGAGCCCCAGTCCGAGGGAGATTGACAGTCATGTTTAGCTTCTTCCATTTTCTAATGATTGCTCCAACAGTGGACCTTTTTTCACCAAGCTGCTTGGCAATTTCCCCGTAGCCCTTTCTAGCCTTGTGGAGGTGTACAATTTTGTCTCTAGTGTCTTTGGACAGCTCTTTGGTCTTGGCCATGTTAGTAGTTGGATTCTTACTGATTGTATGGGGTGGACAGGTGTCTTTATGCAGCTAACGACCTCAAACAGGTGCATCTAATTTAGGATAATAAATGGAGTGGACGTGGACATTTTAAAGGCAGACTAACAGGTCTTTGAGGGTCAGAATTCTAGCTGATAGACAGGTGTTCAAATACTTATTTGCAGCTGTATCATACAAATAAATAGTTAAAAAATCATATATTGTGATTTCTGGATTTATTTTTTTAGATTATGTCTCTCACAGTGGACATGCACCTACGATGACAATTTCAGACCCCTCCATGATTTCCAAGTGGGAGAACTTGCAAAATAGCAGGGTGTTCAAATACTTATTTTCCTCACTGTATATTATCATGCGTTTTCTTTGTCAACTGTTTACATTCACTTAAGATACAGCCGACTGTGTTTATTAGAATATTTTGACATTTTTGTCTACATTTGTCCGTTCAAGAGCAAAAGGACGCAGGCAGCTTTCCGTGCGCACGTTGTGTGCGCCTCACAGAAAACAGCGTGGGTCTTCTTGCACTTGAATGGTTTAAAATTACAATAAAATTCATCTTTTCTATGCGCAAGCGTTGGATGTCCACACCAGTACTGACAAAAAAGCCTCTCACATTTAAACAAAGTTTTTCCTAATAAAAAAAAAAAAACTACAGTGTTGCACAGCTAATTTTCATCGTAGGGGAATGTTTACTTGTTTGAGAAACACTTAAATTTTACATCAAAGACAAAAAAAAAAAAAAATGTTGTAACTTCATGTAACTTCTTCTAAATAAAAAAATATCCATTTAATATATTATGGTATGTATTTTCCTGGCATTGCCATTAGCTACTAACATTTTTATAAGCCTATTATGGACCAAGTGTATGCTGATATTTGTGGGTAAAATGTATGAAATATAAAACTCTTACTGTGGGCCGAAGTCCAGTGTGGGCGGCTGAAACTGGAGCGGTCTCCCACTCTCCTGCACATAAAACGAGGAACTGAGGAGGAGAAAAGAAAGAAATGTGAATGCCATGCAGATTGATGCTTTTTACATGAATAGGTACTTTAAAAATTACAGTATCAGTAAAGTTTTATTTAATGCCATGTAAGCATCTGTGGCTATCTTCATGGCAAAAACTGAATTACAAAAATACAAGAGTTAGGCCTACATATATATAAATAAAAAGCAAGAAAACAAAAAAATGCTTTTTGAAAAGTACAAAGCAAGAGAATCAAACCACCAGGACGGCTTAAGAGCTACTCTCTGGGGATGGTGGGGAAAATGTATACGATATGCTGAAAGGTGGTGACATTTTGAACAAATCAAAACAATATGACTATGTAGCCCATGTAGTATTATGTAGTGCTATGTAACCAAGCATTTTAAACCTCAGATCATGCAGATCTCATGATGCAAAACCCTTATTCAAATCAGCGTTAAGAACTGATTTTGTTGTCGTTTTTAGCCTGGACGATTTCACTAGTCCGACAAAGCGAAAGGAAATTTATTTTTTCATTTGTCATCGTTTTACATGCATGAATGTTAAAAAACCACAAACAGAGCATCGTTTGTTGGCAGTCTCAGGGAGTGACTTCATTCCTCCTGAGAAACACTTATACTGCATTTACAATACAAGAGAAAATTATGATTTAGTATGAACATAAGAGAAAAATGGAGAAAAGCTAAATGAACATCCATCAGTTATTGAGCTGACACAAAACAACACAAACTCCAAAGTGAGCTATAATAAAACACCAGAGAAGTATAATGAAAAATACAACAAGTGTGGCAAAAGGGTGACAGGAAACTAAAAACAACAGGAAGCTAAAGTGGGCAGCAGGTCAAAGCAGACCAAATGATCAACACTTTTGTTTATACTCTCCTAATACTTAATAAATTGCACCGTTTCTCTGAAAACACCTAATAATGCAGGTGAACAGGGCAAACAAAAAGAGCTATGAAATTGTTCCAAGAAGTTTTGCTGTTGAGTTGAGATGAATAAGCTGAACAAGTTTTGGTACTGAGTGATGATAAACATGTCCTTATGTAAAATGAAAAACTGTGTAAAAATGTATTTGTCCGATTCATTGTGATATATATACTTAAAATCCCAAATCCTTTCTACTCTATGCTTAGTTTCACGGGTTATGTAAAAAAAACCAAAAAAAAAAAAACAATACATACAAGTACTTTTCCAAAGATTTTAACTGCAGATGTCACTGTGTCACACTTTCAAATATCATCATGATATCCAAATTTAGAAGGTTTCTCCACTGCAGAATCTTTAGCACATGACAAAAGAAATTACATTCATATTTTAGGTATGAAAACAAGGTCAGAGTCTGTCTATAAAATAATTCAATTTAAAACCTTTTTTGTTAAATTGTCCTTGCAGGCTGCATGCAAAAAAAGACATAATATCTAGTGTAGTGTGATTCACAACAAAATGACTCATGATTGCTTGTAGTGAATTCAAAACAACACAAGCCGAGTAGCCTGATTCCTATAACTAATGAGTCTTTTGAGTTGGTTCTTTTATTGAATCCTTCAAAATGACACAAACCTAATCAAAACAATTTATAAAAAAATCTAAATAGGCTAATCAAAAGCTTTTGAATTGGAATTGAAGTTAAATGCTCATGCGTTTGTGTGTGTAAAGGGTTGAAAACAGACATTATTGACATGGATTACCATTCTTGAAAATACAATTAGCAAACTTAAAGCCAAAAGCAATAGCTAATCTTGAGAAACTGCAGAAATATCTATCATAACCAGCTTTAAATAGTTATAGATCTACTCACTTGTTTATTAATAAAATGCCTGACCCCTCTTTTATCTAAGAATTGTTTTTAATGTTCCAAAATTGGAGCTCTAGCGGGTTCCGGTGAGTGGAACAGACCATCTGTTGAGTCGTGGGGGAATCCTTTCTCTCGACACTGTCAGTGGCTTGTCCAGGCTTTCAACAGCTGGGAACTCTGACATAAAGACGCACATATCAGTGGCCTTCATAACTGATTACCAAAAGAAAGAGGAGAACTCGAGGTATGAATCACTTCTGTACCAATTCCAGGAAAGATCTTATGAAACAAACCAACAATACTTTTATGTAGCATCAGAACCTCAGAGAACTTGTGAACAGCTTTCAAAGTTCTCCATAAAAGGCAAATGAACAAAGTAAATCAAACCTGGAGAACCTGGAAGAGCATCAAATGTAAACTGACTTCAAAAAAAAAAAAAAGAAAGGTCACAGGTTCCTGGCCCTCATATACTCTGTCTGGACATTATCATACTGGTAAAACATGTTCACATTATTAACCTTTTTGGCAGTCATCTTAATCTAAATTCTGGACTACACAGAATTCAAGTCGCTCAGACAACCATCACTGAGTGAGTGTGTAAAAATACACTGGGTAGATCTGATACCGGATATCCAAAATTTCATCAGCCTGCTATGTTTTCAAATGGCAGCTGACGGGTGTTGAAAGCAGCAAAACATTGCATGATCCTGTCAAGAAATGTCAACAAAACACAATCAAGTGTGTTTGACTTTCTCTAAGGCATAATGTTGTACCCTGAACATATTTCCTGAAGGTAAAACAGAAACACTGTGCACTGGCACCGAGAGTGAGTAAAGATTCACTGAATCACTGCACAGCAAAAATGGATTTGCATGAACATCAGATGATCAACTATCAAATGCACTCATTTTTAACCTGTGGGTACATACATGTCGTCTATGCTGAAACAGGAACTACAGTGTAAGAGTTTCAAGTGAGCTTATTTCTTCAGTTTTTTGTATGAAAGGCACTTGGCTGTTTGTAATGCCACTCTTTTATGGTTGGGAACTAAGAAACGGTTATTATTCAGAATATTTCATTACTTTAACAATACCAACATTTAATAATTCGTAAACTGTTCTCGTACGATAAGACTTAAAAACAGAGTGCAACCAATGTAGTCTGAATCCTGAACAAATGACTCTTATGAATTGGTTCTTTACAGTGAATTAAACATATACAGCTAACAACTTTAATCTGTGGAGCTATTGACTATTTGTTCATATGAAAGCATGTAGTTAAAGTTTTATTTTACAATGTACTCTGAGGTCCACATTTAATGTTGTTCAGGTTTTAACATAACCAAAACCATTCTTAGAAGTAATAGGCTATTTTCTATCCTGTTTTGGACCTTTTGTAACATCCATTTTGATAGGAGTGCCATATTTAAGACTTGGAAGTAAACACACACTGCTACGATTGGGTAACAGTTTTGCTTATTAAAGTAATTTTCAACGTCCCTGCCATTACACGTGTGGAACTGTTTTTGAAAACTTCCTGTGTTCAAAATGATCTCGTTACATAGTTGAAACAACTGTGAAACATTTATGCATATTACATATGCTTTATAAGTCTAGGTTGTGGCAAATAAAGTTTAAGTTATCACAGTTATAGTTGACAAATGATAACTTACGGTGTTTCATGCAAACAAAATGATGAATTATCGCACTTTTGTACTTATGCTATTCATCGTTCATCCTTTACGATAAAGTTTTAAATGCATACATTTACAGTGTCATGTTTTAAATCAATTTAAACATGTTGTAATGTCTTATTGATTTATTGATAACAAAACAGAAGATCTCGCTCACTTAAGTTTTTTTTATGATTACAGCGAATGGCTTAGATCAAAACAATAGCAAAAGCATCGTTCTCTACGTGCTACGTTCCGTATCTGGGAATCCTCCGCATTAAAAGAACAGCAAATCACAACCATTCACAGTTTTACTGCGGCGCTACAGTATAAATACTCAGTACATATCAAACGATCTGTATCAGACAAAGATACATGTGACACATGGTAAAAACACTGTTACTCATACTTGTGTGTTGCGACATGACTGTCAGATCCAATATAGGCGGCACTGCATCGTCTTTTATTTTCAGTCTTTCTGAAAAGCCTGCACCGAACAGTGTCTTGTTTAAAAACAAATCTGCAGTAAAATGAAGTGAACAAACAAACAGTGTCTTACGGTGTGTGCGCACCAAAAGCGAATTTACACAAAGATGCTAATAGACGCAAATTTGCGTAAATTGGGCGCAATTGCCACGGACACGGGATATTCGACTCAAACAACTCTTCTGCGCAAGTTGAAAAATTTCAACTCGAGCGGGAAATTAGCATGACGCGTTGTCGCGCAAGCCAATCAACGGAGAGCTCATTGACACGTTCTGGAGAATATAGTGAAATTCACAGAGTTGTTTGCGCCTCTGGATGTTGCTGTGAACCCAGACATATAGTTTTAGTAACGCTATAGTTTTGTTGCTGGAGTATCCCTGTATTTTTTTTTTAAACAACGACCTCTTGTATGTTAAAAGATTAAGGTTGGGTAAAGTAAAGTCACTTATGCTCACCAAGGCTGCATTTATGAAAAATATTTTCATTTAAAATAACTTTATTATTATTTAAATATATTTTAAAATGTAACATCCCTGTGATTGCAAAGCTGAATGATCATTTAGATCTATTACTCCAGTCTTCTATGTCACATGATCCTTAAGATATCATTCTAATATCACCACCTTCCTAAAATGATGATCAAATGACTTATTTTAGGAAGGTGACGATGTGCTGATTTGCTGCTCAAGAAACATTTTGTTGAAACAGTTGTCCTGCTTAATATTTTTATGGAAACTGTTACTTTTTTTTTCATTCTTTGAATAGAAAGCTCAAAAGAACAGTGTTTATTTGAAATGCAAATGTTTTGTAACAATACAAAAGTCTTTACTGTTATTTTTAATCAATTAAATGCACACTTAATATATTTAATATATTTAAAATATATTTAAAATATAATATATTCACTGAAATGGAATCAAGTTTACAACTAATAATTGACATTTCAACACACACACACACACAACTTTGCTGGCAGTAGCATCACTTCCCATCACAAAAGAAAAAAAAAATGTTGATGCTTCAAATAGTGTGTACAGCTCATTTCCTGTGTGAGCTGAAACAGGAAGTTGTAGGAAATTTGAATAATGCAGGGGTAGGCGTGTACAAATGACACTGAGCAGCTCATCAGAGTTCAACCATTGTTATTTATTATCTATCTTAATGAAATGCACATTTGAAAAGTTTCCATGATTTTAAAAGATAATCACATAACATGCCTTCCCTGAACAATGGAAATGCATGCGGTTTATACTTTGAACAAACATGAGAGTGATGAGACTTTTTATGATGATACCCTACTTTTTACCATTTTGAGTTGTGTTTTTCACCCTTTAAATAACAAGAATAACCCTGTTTTATTAACAGTGTGTATCAAGCCATCCTCAGCTGGAGCTTGATTTGGATGTTTTGCAAGTAAAATGTAGCCTATGTTCAACTGGATTCTGGTCTTTTCTCTTTATGCTTCAGCAGTGTGTTTTTGGTTATTCAATGTCCAATGAAGTACAGACATTTGTGTCTGCTGATATATATATTTTTTTACATAAATTGGACAAGGTGCATCTGCAAATGTCCACAAAACTATTTCAGCAGTTTGTGCAAATTGAAAAACAGAATAATGGAAAACTACTGCTTTCAATCCTCTATAACAGTCGATCTCAAACTTTTGACAAAGTATATTCTCTGGTCAAGTCTGAACATTCAGTATATTAATTATATTGATCAGATCGTAATTAAAACAAAAGAAATGTCTTCAGTATTTAAAAAAAAATCCAGTTTGAGATCCAATGTACAAATGACATATATATATATATATATATATATATATACATATATATATATATATATATATATATATATATATATATATATATATATATATATGTATATATATATATATATATATATATATATATATATATATATATATATATATATATATATATATATATATATATATTTATTTATATTTATATTTATATTTATATTTATATTTATATATATATATATATATATATATATATATTTATATATATATATATATATATATATATATATATATATATTTATATATATATATTATTTAAGATTAGATTATAACAGATTAGATTAATCATAAAATTATTATATATAATAATAATAATAATAATAATAATAAGTATTTGTAGTTATTATAACCTATATATGTTTATTTTATATTTATATTAAGGTTAATGTATGTCCCATTTCTCCATAAAAATATCTTCAAAATAAATATTGTTTGTCGATTTAGCTGTTTTAAGACTTAAGCAACACCTAAGCAGTAGGATAATTCCATACCTTTGTCTTCATCATTAAATTTATTTGGATTTTATTGTCCTAACACTTTTGATGGACTCTGACCTGGTGGTTTATCATATTCAACACCCATGACTCAACACTTTCAAGGAAAGCAATAGATTTCATCCGAAATTCAGTGGGGATCATACAAACACACTGTTCTTTCAATGGCAATAAACAAAAAGAATATTATCAGCTCTGTTTTCAATAGATCTAATAGATTTAGATTTGGCACAGCTTTGTGACAGGTGACCACGGTTACTGGTTGCTACACAACAGAGGGTCACATGACAGAAGCAATAAGCACACAAGCAATAAATGTGTTGCTACTAGTTGGTGTCAATGTGACATAATGGTTGCCAAAACAAACACAGAAACACAATCATCCCTCTACAATTCAAGAGGAAAATAAATGCAGAATAAGCACATGGTTAAGGATGGCTAATTTGTTTTGCCTTTTGTTATTGTTCTTTTTTTTTCTTCATTGAAATACACATGACAAGCACACTGCCCTAAATATTAGTGTGCATGATCCAGAGAAGAAACATTGTGGAATGTTTTGGGCTTAATGGAATGTAGTTGATGCCAGGAGCTGAAGCTATTTGTGGTGTTGGCAGAGGGCAGAGGAAGAGATGAGAGGGCGTATCACAGCAGGAGGTGTGAAAATTAGCACTAGCAACCAGAGAGAGAGAGAGAGAGAGAGAGAGCGAGCTGCAGAACATACTCTACACTATGGCTATCTTCAAATTGGGACTTCAGGAGGCCCTAATGCCACATTTACGAATGAGTTCTGGTGTCCACTCAATCAGATAATGGATTATCATGAAAAAATATGCAGGACGGGGACTTGGTGCTATTCGTCAGTTGTTGACTGGACTTTTAGATGTGGGTGTTGCACTCAAAAGTGGAGGCAACTTGCAGGGGCATTGATCGTTTTTTATTTTAGCCGATCTCTGTTTCTGACTTGCACAAAAACTGCATTGCAATCATTTACCAAAGTGTCATTTGTGTGGAAATATTTCAAAGTCTGTAAAAATGGCATTAACACAGGCCAGAGACAGGACACGCTGAAGACGGACGCAAAGAGGAGAGGAGAGCACAGAAAATCCTGTACCGGTCACAGCAAGCTCACTGTTCGCAATGCTAGAAATGTTGGAAGAAAAATATAAATATTGAATTGGCGGTGGGTGTTTATATGAATGTATCTCTGGAGGGAACCGACTGTCTCAAAAAGCTAAAAAGCTGTTCACAAAGCTAAAGTCAGACCATTCTACTTTTGCTTTATATCTTGAAATTTAGCATCTTGGTTTGGATTGTGATTAAAACGCAGTGGTTGCCTCTGATTTCAATTTGCTACAGATATATAATTGTTTTTATTTAAGGCCAGTTTGGCAATTGCATTTGCCTATTCAAAGAAAAATAAAAAAAAATAAAAAACAGTATCAGAAACGACAAATTTGCTTGTAAGATTTTTTTTTTTTAAATCGGCAATGAAAAATCATGATCGCTGCATCCCTAGTTTAAATGAACTTAATGATCGAAGAAGTCTGGCATATGTCACCAGAGACCAAGCTAAAAAAAGCACTGTGTCGAAAATGACGGAAAATCTCAATGGCGTGGAAAGTTATATATTCTATAAGGTCTGTTCTTTAAAAAAAGAAAAGAAATGTATGCACGGATTAACATGCGTTTAAAAAAAAGATAGTGAATTTTCATTTCATGCTAAGCTGTAAAGTTGTTCTTGTAGTTTTAGGTATTACTTTATTATGGCAACAAAGTTGTAAAATTGGATACAACTTTACAAAAAATAATAATAATAATAACAATGTCATATTAAAAAGTCAAAATCATTAACATGCATTGCATACTGCATGTTTTGTGAATTGAAACATACCAGCGTGATGACTCCGATCTTCAGCCAAAGGAACTGGATAATATTCTGATTGTTCCAATCCAATCTGACTTCTGACCTATAGTGCTGCCTGGATCATAATCATACACTGTTCGTTCATGGCCCCCCGACTGAGCCTGGGTTCTCCCAAGGTTTTTTTCTCCATTCTGCCACCTGATTTTGCCTTTGTTGCCATTGGCTTGGCTTGCTTAGTTGAGGACATTAAATTTAACATATAATTTAATATTCAACAATAATATTGATCTGCCTGCATTGAAACCATTATATGAGAACTGAACTGAGCTGGACGATGACATCACGGTTTTCTCCAGAGCGGCTATAAATATAAATTAACTAAATTAATAACTTTTTTACAACAAAAATGAAACATCACTGAACTTACTTAAGCTGGACTGTGACGCTATTTTCTTCTGAAAACAAACTTTGTTGCATTATTTTCTCTGTAAAGCTGCTTTGAAACATTCTGTATTGTAAAAAACACTATATAAATAAATGTGACTTGACTTCCACACCAAGTGCTTTACTGTAACCCAAATGTTCGCCTTTTTCAGGTAAATTAATTTTTTGGTATTATCAACCAGAAAAAACAAAACAAAAAAACATACAAGGCCAAATTGGGCAGATTTTATCATAAAAATACTGTATGGACATATGTCAGATCAAGTGCAACATCAAGCTCCCAAAACTCAGGGTGTGTATGAGAAACTGACTAGCTGAGGTTAAAGGAGTAGTTCACTTTAAAATTAAAATTCTGTCATCATATACTCACCCTCATGTTGTTTCAAACCTGTATGAATTTATTTCTTCTGCTGAACAGAAAGGAAGATATTTAGAAGAATGTCAGTAACCAGACAGTTTCTGGGTCCCATTGACTTCCATAGTATATTTTTTTCCTACTATGGAAGTCAATGGGACCCAGAAACTGTCTGGTTACTGACATTCTTCTAAATATCTTCCTTTGTGTTCAGCAGAAGAAATAAATTCATACAGGTTTGAAACAACATGATGGTGAGTATATGATGACAGAATTTTCATTTTAAAGTGAACTATTCCTTTAAGCACAAGTGTGGCAGTTTTTTTACTTTTTTTTAATTGCATATAACACTTTTTATCATTTATGGATTAATTGATTTACTAGTCTTTCACTACATTTAAAAATGAACAATATAGGCCATAAAGAGCAGTCATTGTGGCATCACTTCCCCCAACCAAGAATGTTTTATGCAATGAAGAACAAATGTTCTCACAGACTCCATTTACTTGTGAGATAAACATGGTGTAACATCCTGAAAGCACTGCTGGAAGTGTTAAAATGTTCTAAGATTTGAAATAGTGGACAAACAGTGTAAACGCAATCAAGAATGATCTACAATTAGGCAATAGTACTTTCAGTTACATTACACAAGATATGAAAATAAACCATCTAATGTCCATTACTTAAAATCATACTTATACAATATTGTGAATCCTGATGTGGATCTGTTCACCAAAAACAGTATTCAAACGTATTAAAACATAGCTTCCTGAAATTCTCTGACAAAACTACCTACATTTTTTTGTATTAATCTGTAAATCTGTAATGGACTCCATTACTGGTGGTAGTGTGATATTGTATGTCTGATGTTTGAATCATAATTTCCTGGAATAATTTTTGAGCAGAAATAGGCTTTTCCCAAAATATGTTTTGCACATACTAAATAACAGATTGTCTCATTTCTCTCATGAGAAAGAACAGACTCGAGAAAGAAATGTACAGGATTAATTGACAGGTTCTGGGAATAAAAGTAGTAAAATAATGCTGTCAACGTGTTTGAAAATCCTTTAAAATAATTAAATATATTCAATTGTTATAGTGTTTATATTATTCTCTATTTCAAGAGTAATCAGCAAATCTCAAATACTAATGTTTTAATACAGATTTTTATGCAATTTATGTACACATTTAGATGCCAAAAAGACCAATCCAATAATCACATAACTTGCATAAAGCAGGTGTATTATATAGACCTCTCAAAATGTGTTTCAAATCCAAAGCTTTATAACCACGTAGTCAAGTGCTTGCCAACTTTGCTTTCAAAAGAGACTTCATAATATAGAATAATGTGTTTTATAAGCAGATAAAACAATAAAAAAAAAAATTCTAAAACTACTCAAATCCATGTATCATATATAGACCTCAGACAACCCATTACACGGTCTCTTTCTCTTTGCTCTGCATGCTGTAGATAGTCAATAATCTCCAATACACAGTTAGATGCCGTCACAGACACCCTGCCAATAGATACACAAACGCAAGGCCAAAGTTCAAAGAGCAAACTCTGAACACCAGTAGTATACTCTTCCAATAGTTAAAAAACAAAACAAAACATTGCATAGTCTTCACTGTATGAATTAAATATACATTGATTCAAATGTAAAGTTACTAATGTTATTCAGTGAAGATCAGTGATTCTCTCGCTTTCTTTTGTTGTTTGATTAACATATCAAATGGCAGAGAGAGCAGGGGGTTTATTAGGCTGCTGTCACTTTAAGACCGAATGCAGACCTAATAATACACTGACAAGTATTTGATTACTTTACCAGATTACTGAAGACATAACTCAATGCGATTAGGTTAAAAAGTCCCCAAAACGGACATTGACAAATTGTTGCGTGTATTTGTTAGTTTAAGCACATAACCGAAGCAGCATACTTGTCCATGATTCTCTCCATCTCGGATCACGCAGACAAAAAGCCGCCTGTTGAACAGCGTTTCTTTCGCAGCTCAATACTCTTTTACACGTGACGTTACATGATTCGACTGATTTGGATGTTACGTATGGTGACAGTGCAATGATTTAAAGGAAAGGAATGAAAAGCAACATCATGTTTAATCGGCTAAATCAAAAATGAAACGAAAACACAGCCCTAAATCATTATTATTGACCCACTGGTGGTTCGGGGGCCCCACGAAGTACTTGCGTACTTTGCGTATATAGGGAGGACCGACACTGTAGTTTGTTTATAGTCTACATTTAGTTGTGATCATCTGTGAAAATAAACTTCTGTTGATCACAGAGCTTTTTTTTTTTTTGCAATAATCCAAAAGCCTATGGAAAAATCCTATTGAGTTTTGTCCAGGGAACCAGTGTGATGCTAACTGCCGATTGGCCTACAAAATGACGTCATACCTGCACCACTCTATTAAACATAGAATAACCTTATGAGCTTTTGATTCTACAGTGTTTGACTTTCGTCTAATGCACAAGCCGTGTGGTCAAACGATTTCACTTCTCTATTCGGACAACCGTCTAGCACTGTTCTGCTTGCCTGTAAAAAAAGACTGTTTCACTGCTCCCATGAAATTACCAAAAGCATGCTGCATACATGTATAATGAGCAGCATTCTGTTGCTCTTCGGGTTGGAATTAAAATAGTATTGACTAATTTCACCACATCCCATATTTGTTGCGTTTATTAAATACCTTGGCTAACCTGATAATGCTGATACAGCTACCAATAAGTGTGTAGTAGTATCCTCAGTTTTGTTTAACACATTACCAACCTTTTAACTATATTTAAATACTCATACCTGTAATTCCATACATTTTCCCCATACCTGCAAAGTCGTGAAAGATGAAAAGGGTGATCCGAGCCCATAAAAATAATAGACAGCATAAAGAAATATATAATAAAATGATTACTATTTTAGACTGTATTATCATATTAGTTTGCCATAATGAAATTCTCACTCATTTTTATTATTGGTATTAGCATTATTATGTAAGTGGTATGATTATGCCATTATTTATGCACTGTTACAGGACCCTTGACAGATTTCATTTCAATTTGGCAATTTCTGCTCATTCAAAAACTCAATTTAGACCAATCAGAGTGAAGGTATCATCTCTGCTTCCTTGTTTTAGAGTCCAGAGTCACCTTCAGGTTTATTTAAATAATTAAAATTGAACAAAAATATTAAAACTAAAATGTAAATAAAAAATGATGGAGAATTGAGTTTGACACCAAACAATTTTTAAAGCATTGAAAGTTGCAACTTTCAACTTTCAATTCATTTTCTGCATTGAAAGTTGTTGTTTTTTAGCAGTGTTCAACATCAATGTTACAGCAAGGGTATGAAACTGCATGTTGCTGTTGATACAGGAACTGAGTCTTGTTGATGCTGTTGTGTCAAAAGCAGCCATTGTGCTTGGTGATAGTCCCTGATTAGGACTTAACCACAGAGCATGCTGCTACCCTGAGGCAACAATGAAAAGACAATGTGAACTATGAAACATCTGCTACAGGCAGATAGCAGAATGAGATCTACAGAGTTGGGGACGGGTAGCATGAGAGGATGTGGCAAAGATAAAATGAAGAGGGGAAAATAAAGAGAAAGTAAAAAAAAAAAAAAAAAGAAGCTCCAGTTACTAAAAGAGAGTGTGAACAAATTTGCATGCACAAACACAGATGCTTTAAGTCTTCTTTGAATATGATCAAATACACAAATTATCCACAGTTTATGATGGTAATAAATCTTATCAAAATAAATACCACTGGCTTGGAGTGCACACATCATGTTTTTCATACAACTCATTTCTTCTCCTGCAGAATTCAAGCAACCAATACATGAATCACTCATCATCTGAACTGCATTTAGTGACAGTCAAACCCACAAATACGTGAGGGAATGAGGCTTGGGTAAGTGAGGGAATGACACTTCTAAGTACTAGCCGGACTTCCATCCATTTGAATGTTGGGATATTGCAGAAATAAATGTTGGATAGAAACATCAAGATGCAAAAACTAGTTCCAAAATGCACACTGAGCAAAATGTACAGCGGGGGAAATAAGTATTGAACACGTCATCATTTTTCTCAGTAAATATATTTCCAAAGGTGCTATTGACATGAAATTTTCACCAGATGTTGGTAACAACCCAAGTAAGCCATACATACAAAGAAACAAACAAAAATAAGTTCAGAAATTAAGTTATGTGTAATAATGTGAAATGACACAGGGAAAAAGTATTGAACACATGAAGAAAGGGAGGCGCAAAAAGGCATGGAAAGCCAAGACAACTGCTGAAAACTTACAGTAATTAAAAAGCAATCCAGCCCCCTGTCAGTGGAAATTAATAACAGCTGGTTCAGTCCCAAATGATGGCCTATAAAAAGGTCTCATTGCCAAGGTGTCACACAAGACACATCTCATGTTGGGTAAAAGCAAAGAGCTGTCTCAAGACCTTCGCAACCTAATTGTTGCAAAACATAATGATGGCATTGGTTATAGGCACCATTCTAAGCTTCTGAATGGTCCAGTGAGCACTTTTGAGGCCATAATACAGAAGTGGAAAGACAATCATTTCACCATAAATTTGCCTCGACCAGTGCTCCTCGCAAGATTATGAATCTTAACTTCATAATCTTGTAATCTTGAATCTTGTAACTTCACTTCACTGGCACATTGTTTACATACTGTGCTCATATCTTTCTATTGAAATGCAGTTAATAAAACAGTGTGTGTTGATCTTAGGTCATGCCAGTCACATGAATGCAAATGTAGAGTGGACAGAAAGCTGGTGTCCTAAAGAGGCTTAGTTTTCCATGCCATGCACTGTTGAAACAAGCCAGCCCTGCCTTCATTTAAATGTTTAGGGGATGTACACAATAGACCCCCAGAAACTTACATGTGATGCTAAAAAGGTAAAACTTTTGTTCTTCAAGTTTTGAACGTGAGAATTTTTAAACTATTTTATATACAACAAATTGTGGGTTTACAACAACAAATTTGTACTAACCATACCTGAAGCAAAGATACCAAAAAAATGCATATAGGCTAATGTATTAAAGTCTCAAAGGGATTGTGGTAAAGAGAGATTCTCACCTCTCCTCTCGAGGAACATTCTCACTGTGCTGCTCCTCTGCCTGGAAGGGAAAAATATATATTTGTTATACAGATTACATAACAGCATATTACATAGGTACAGTTATATTTTGAGTAAACATAACAAGGTTGTAATGAGGTTTAAAATAAAATAATAGAATAACACACGATGTTTAAAAGTTTGGGGTCAGTATGATTGTATTATTTATAAAAAATAAAAAAATAAAAAAAAAAACATATCCAGAAAAGAAGCATAAAATTGATCAAAAGTGACAAAAACATTTTCTAATTTTACAAAAGTTTTCAAATAAATACGTTTTTTTTTGGATTTTCCATCCATTAAAAAAAAAAAGGTATAAAAAGCACAGAATCACAGTCCCCCAGAGTTACAAGCCGCGTTTCCATTACCCTTCAAATTGCGCAAATTGAAATTGCGAATTGAAAATACACCCAATGGAAACACGTCAATTTCGCAAAAACTCCCATTTATCGCAAAAAAGTTTTTACGCTCGCATGAGGTGGTTTTTCAGGCAATTCGAAAAAGAAATATTTCGCAAAACTGCAATGGAAACAGTTTTTGCGCATTTACAGGTCACCTGACGTAGATGACGCGGTATGTTTGGACAGAATACGAGACAGAGTTATTTATTAAATTCATATAAGACAAAAGAATTACAGGAATAATGGATTCTGAACCTCAAATAAATGCCACAATCAAGACCTCGAAGCAGATATGAGGGAAAAACACCCAGAAACACCTCATACATGCCGCCCAAGTAGCCTATAAGGGTCGTTCCTTCCATTAATGCTTGGAAAACAGACATACGTCTCCTTCAATTAATAATAATGGCTAGTGCAGTGGCCGGGATATAGTACATAAACCAACGCCCGTTTCCATGGTTTTTGGATTTACTTATTGCGAGAAGAAGTTTTAGTCGCATAACGTTATATCGGTTAATGGAAACGCTGTCATTTCACAATAGTTTTTTGTCGACATTAAAAAAAATAATCACAAAAGTTTTGCGCAAATCTGTAATGGAAACGCGCCTACAGTATATTAAAAAAGTATCCTGGCTCTTCCAAGCTTTATAATGGGAGTGAGTAGCGCCAGAGATTCTTAAGCCCAAAGAAAGCACATCCATCCATCATAAAAGTAATCCATACTGCCCAAGAGGGTAAATAGAGGCCTTCTGAAGCAAAGCGATGCGTTTTTGTAAGAAAAATATCCATATTTATAACTTTATAAACTAAAATCACTGGCTTCCGGCAAAGGCTGTACGCGAGTCTAGTTCCGGTGGAAGAGCGACCTCTGACCCTACGCATTAGGTATTGACGAACGCGGAAGCGCAAAGGATAGAGGATCCGGTCACGAATTAGAAGTCTAAAACAGGGCTTTTATTAACCCCCTGCAGCCGAATGGATTACTTTTATGATGGATGGATGTGCTTTTTTGGGCTTCAAAATCTCAGGCGCTACTCACTCCCATTATAAAACCTGGAAGAGCCAGGATTTGTTTTAATGTAACTCCGATTGTATTTGGCTGAAAGAAGAAAGTCATATACACACTAGGATAGCTTGAGGGTGAGTAAATCATGGGTGAACTAACCCTTTAAGACTGGAGTAATGGCTCCTGAAAATTCAGATTTGCCATCACAGCAATAAATTACATTTTAAAATATATTGAAATAGAAAACAGTTATTTAAATTGTAATAATATTTCACTATATTACTGTTTTTACTGTTGAACTACTGTTCAAAAGTCTGCATTTATTTATATGTTTGACAAAATAAATGCAGACTTTTGAACAGTAGTGCAAGTTATGAATAAATGTAATATGTAAGAAATGTATTACATTCCTTCACTTAGCATTGCAAATAAAAAATGTTACCTAAATAACATAAAACTGGAAATAGAAACCAGTAAATTCAGAGCACAAGTATACTTGAGCTGACCTTATTTTGAAAGCACCACAACTGAAAGGGAACACTGTACGATTCTGACACAACATAACCATACTATTGCATAAACTACCAGTAGCACATCATAGGCAATTTTCTGAAATAGCCATCTTACTGAGAGCCTTGAAACCATGACTGACGAGTGTTACAGCAGGGTATCCATAGGAACTAGCTAACTTTAGCCCTCCAGGCATACAATAGGTGTATATAGAGGCCACTTGGTTGCCTGGTGTCAGATGACTGTTAAGTACACATTTTACAATGATTGGATGAATATACAGGGTATGGAGTCTTCCTCAAAACAGAAAACATGCAGTGAATCTGTAGAGTTTTAGTGTAGTACTTAGAATGCACTGAGTAAATGCAGCATCCATCCATCATCGGGTGAGGGTGGGTCTCTTTACATGGAATGCTGCAGGTCTACTCAATCACTCTTGCCATCTATATTGATGAATCAAAGTCTATTTATGGCTCTGCTTTTAAACGGTTGTCAAGCCGATAATGTGTTTCTTAAATATAAAGCTGTTTGTGAATGTGACCTTCATTTTTATAATTAATTTTCATTTCATTTAATTAATTTTGTTCAATTCTGATATCAAAATCCAGATTATTCATGAATGAGCAAATCATATCTACACTGAAAAAAATGATTTATTGACTTAGTTGAATTTACTAAAAAAAATTATGTTAATTGGTTCCACAAAATTCATTTTAGCTACATTTAAACAAATGCATTATGTTGAACTAAGTTCAACTTGATGCATTTGTTTAAATGTAGCTAAAATCATTTGCGTGGAACCACTTACGATAAAAACATTTAGAAAATTCAATGAATTTACTGAAATCATTGAATTTACAAAAAAAAATTATCGTAAGTGGTTCCACGCAATTGATTTTAGCTACATTTAAACAAATGCATTAAGCTGAACTTAGTTCAACGTAATACATTTGTTTAAATGTAGCTAAAATCAATTATGTGGATCCAATTAACATAATTTATTTTAGTAAATTCAACTAGTCAATGAATCATTTTTTTCAGTGTAGGACACACCAGTCATGCTAGAACAAACCCAAAAAACAAATCCAACATGGTGTTATTAAATCTAAACACAACATATTTTAAAACTAAAATAAAGCACATTTACTCAAAAACAGCTCAACAATATTTTAGAAATAAATTATTGTATATGCTATTTATAACATGGACTTCCTCTGATATAGAGCCTAAGGGAAATAAGGTTGCCCTATTCAACTTTAGAATGATTCATACACTGTAAAAAAGTGTAACCAACTCTGTGACTTTCCTGTACTGTTATTTTGCAGTTATGTAATGATAATTAACCACAGCAGAACATACTGACAGCCATTAAACAGCAAAGTCAATTAAATATTCCCCTGATGCCGACAAAAAAAAAAAAAAAAAGAGACTCCAATCTGATGGTGTAATTTTAACTATTCTATCAATCACCACATCAAGCATTTAATCACGATTTGAAGAGCGGCCTTCAAACCATGCTATTATAGTATCATTCAGATACTACTATTATATATTTTATTAATAGTTAAAATTAGTTTTTATTTTTATCATTTCTGTTTTCATTTGTTAAAGTTTTACTACTAGTTTTTTTTGTGGTCATTTTTATAATTTTTTTAACATGTCTACGTGGTTTTAATATATCATTTTTTTATTTCAGTTTTAGTTATTTTAGTAGTGATGGAACAGATCACATTACGGTTTTTGAGTCACGGATTGGATCATTTTTCGGATCAGCAAAAAGTTCAAACAATTAAAGACAAGTAAACAGTCAGTAAAAAAAACAAAAAACAAAAACAAATAGACTAATTACAAGCATAGATAAACACAATAAGTAGGGTCTAAAAGTAGTATTCAGGTATAGAAATGTAACAATTACATGTAAAATAAAACTGCATAGTGCACACTGAATTAAATAGAGATCAATCTTTGTTAAAGCTGTTTTTTGTTGTTTGATTAACATTAAAGACAGACTGTATATTATAGGCTGCTGTCACTTTAAGACTGAATGCACGATCAAATATAATGATACACCTTCTATTTCTCTCTCAACTGTTTGCGTTCATTTAAGACATAACCGACTGTGTTTATAAGAATACTAGCCAAGACAAGCATTTGACATAATTCTGTGTATGTGTCCATTCAAGCGCAAACACAAGAAGATGCGAAAGAGGAATCAGTTCGCTAAAACGCACCACTCTGTGTGCGTGAGCTTCAGGTGTGAGCGGCTGTGTGCACAGATAACAGCACGTGAGTAATAGGCTTGCTACGATAGTCAGTTACCGTACATGGTGTTCAGTTGCAACACCAGTTTCATAATTTGTTTCAAATTTTTAAAAATATTTAACGCAGTTTCAGTTTTTTTTCTGTCACCCGTTGGCTAGCTGTATGATCACGCTTTTATTAATGCAAATTCGTTTAAACCATTCAAGCGTGACAAGACTAAAGAGACCGTGCTGTCTGTCAATGTCCTGCCTATGTGACACACAGGACGCACAGAAAGACGCGCATCAGTATCGAGTTTCCTTTCGGGCTTGAACGAACCATAAAACACACAAATTATGCCAAAATCTCTTATGTCCTAATAAGAGTGCACTACGCTATATTTTAATATATCTCCGGCGAATGGCTTCTTCGCACAAAAGAAAAAACTCTTCATGAAGCGCAGTGGAATGCAGCGACCTATGTGGCGTTTCCTGATGGATCGAGGTTGTTCCTAAACTTCATTTTCTACGTGCAATTTACACGAGCTCTAAGCACGTGCGAGACTGCTGCGAGTATGTGCTTAGAGCTATTAATGTTGTGAAAAATACATAGAGGACACTGACAACGCGCTGACAGACAGGTAACATTTAATATGAAAAAGTCTCAACTTTTCAAAATTAAACAATAAATAGGCCAACCGTTTTGTGGCTCTTTAATGTGTTGTGAGAGATTGCCTCAGTTAAAGCTGAACCGATCATCTCTTGGTTAGTTAATTTATAGCATCAAATAAACGTGACGTGAATGAACATCAGAAGGACTGTTGTTTTAACGCGGAAAGACATTGTACACCTTTTTTCAAGTTCAAATCCACCGATAATCCAGTTAATCTTCTAACTCTCCTGACTGCTTTCGGACAAAAATGGCGGATTATGATTGGTCAGATCGCCTGTCAATCAAACTCCCTGCGACTGGTGAATTGAGGCTAATTTAAAAGTGAAAGTAAAATGCACACTGCAGCACCAGCTTTTTAATAGCGATGTAAAAAACATTTTTTTTTATATTTTAAATATTTGTTTAATAGCTTTAAAAATCTAAAATATTTGTTTAATAGCATCTTTTTATTTAGAACTATTAATAAAGGCCAGTATCACCAGTGCCAATACAGCTACTGATGTCTTTATGAAATGATTTTTTTTTTTTTTTTATTTCAGGGGATGAATGGAGTAATTTTAGCCATTCAACAAAAAGTGTTTACATAACAGTGAAATTTAAAAATAAACAAATTACAAGCAATAGAGCAAATGAATACAAAAGAAAAAAAGATACAAAATAAATAAAAAAGTGCTTTAAGATTTTCACTTTCATATATAAATTGAAAGTAGGCTAGTATTTTTGTGGATTTTTCAAAAAAATTACATTTCTATAACTTTTTTTTAACTTTACTTTTTAAAAGTTTTTTCACCTCAACAATAATCTGTCACCACTGTTTTCAGTGGTGTATAAAGACCTTAATAAACCGTTATGTTTTTATCACCTTAGAACGAGCAAATTCTATCTACATACACCGCTGGTCCCCTTACATTGAAATGCGCCGACATGTTTCTACAGTAGCCCTAAACGGACAAACGCGTTTCGTCACTATGTTGTTCTTCGTGCAAAGAAGCTAGCTAAAGTCAGCGAATAAAACAGACACAATGATGAACAAGTAACAATAATATTCGCAATAACATATTGTTTTACTGAATAATTAGGTAAACCTAATTTCTTAATTTATCTTTGTAAAGAAACCTCATTGCTGAACTGACCACTCTCTGCTGTCTCAGACGACGACATCTGTCGGACGGCCACCATAACTTCTGTTGGTTGCAATTCGCAACTTCACCATTAGATGCCGCTAGAAATTACACAGTGCACCTTTAATTCAGAGCTCTAAAGCAGGGTTCACCAATCTCGGTCCTGGAGGGCCGCTGTCCCTGCAGAGTTTAGCTCCAACCAGCTCCAACACACCTGTTTGAAAGTTTCTAGTATGCCTAGTGAGACCTTGATTAGCTGGTTCAGGTGTGTTTAATTGGGGTTGGAGCTAAACTCTGCAGGACAGCGGCCCTCCAGGACCGAGATTGCTGAACCCTGCTCTAAAGCATTCAGGATTTCAACAGTTTAAATTGGAAATTTCATTTTCAGGTCTATGATCAAAAAACGCATAAATGGATTATAAGTAGGCCTACTACATAAATATAATTTGGTACCCCAAAAATACTAAATAAATATTAAATAAAAAACATTATCAAACTAAAATACACTACATTAATTTGATTGAAATAGAAAATAAATTCTATCGTTTTTAACCGGTACACGAGGAACACCAGGCTGTGCTAACGAGGATATTCTTCAAAACATAATTTTTACATAATTGTGTGTGTTTTTGTCCATTCAAGCATGATAAGATGCAAAAGAGAACTCAAATCCCATCCTCGGTCAGCTGCTCGCTCTCGCTTTCCGGGGCTGGTGAGTGGAACCAGATAGTGTGTTCATACTGTGGTGCTGCAGGATGCCATGAAAAAAACTGATTTTGACTTAATTACATTAAATATTTTTTACACATTAAATATCACAGGAATGAACACGCTATTTTTGACAGCCCTACTACATACAGATTACATTCAGTACAGATTGATATAACATTGCATTCAGCTCCACTAGTACTGTCAAAGACAACAAACTAAGCCCCTTTAAACAAATCGAGAACTATAAATGGATTTTTCCATCCACTTTGATTGTAGCCATTCTCAAGCCATAAGACAGGTCTCTTGCGTAACTGTTAACCACAAAAATGGCAAATTGTCTGTCAACCTGAAGCAGCAACAGTCTCTGTGCATGTTTGTGTGGCTTTAGCTTCCTGCCCCAAAGGAAACATGATAAAAATATCTTTATCAAACTTTAATCAGTCTCGTGTGCCTGATCGTGATAAAATAAAATCCATCACCACTAGAAACAGCACACTTTTATAACTATACCAGGTGTTGGGCTCAAATGCCAATGGTGTCATGTTTTGCATATAGCTCTATTAGCAATATGTTCATTCATATTAATATTTAATCATACAACCTATGCATTACCTCTTCTGCACAGCACAGCAACTCTTCTGTACATGTTATTCTGTCAAGTGTTTTTCTACAGGCCTAGATATATTATTTCATTAGTCTGTCTAACTACTATATTACTATTCCTCTGTGAACAGGAAGCATCTAGCAAATGCAAAGATCATACCTGGCAATTAAACTCTTACTCTCTAATAACTTTTTTAATCACAGGGAGGGAAAGTAAGGCGTTTTATTGTATCTCATACAACCGGCTTAACCACAATTTGAAGTGCGGATCTCAGAAATCTTATTTGAGTATCATTTAGACACTATTGTAGTTTTTATTAATATTTTCAATTTGTTTTTACTTGCATATTTTCTATTTTTTGCATTTTTGTGTGTTTTGTCATTTTTATTATTTTTGCTTTAAAAATTAAATTAAAAAAAGTACCGAAATGAAAATTCTGGGCCAAAACCCAATCATTTTTGGCGTCCTTAAACAATATGTCTATAGTTTTTATTAATTTCTACTTCAGTTTTAGTTTGTTATTTTAGTACATGGTTTTAATTAACTATAATATAACTTCACCCAAAAGTGAAAATCTTGTCATTTATTTACCCTCAAGAAGATATTTTGAGAAATGTCTTGCCGTTTTTGTCCATACAATGGAGGGTTAATAGTCGGTAAAACAGATAATAGATCACATAATAGATTTCGTACTATATATGCTGCTGGAATTAATGTCTGTGTGTTATTTGAGACGAAAACATGAGACTGTGCAAAAATGTATGTATTATGTTCTTTCAGGATCCTAGAGTCCTTACAGAAAGATGCCTCCCAGTTCCCGCCTCCACATGGAAACGCATTTCACCAAGCTAAATAAACAATCGCATTGCCCATATAAGCACTGCAAAAATCAATAGATACTAAATCATATTGAAAATGAAAAAAGAAAGTTATTTAGATATATTTTTTTGCCACCTTTGCAAATGTAACAACAGCACATTGCACCATGTCTCGCACGTGCTTTCGGCTCACAATGAAGTGAAGTTGCACTGTAATAAAAACGTCCAGCTTATGACGTCATTTTTGTTTTAACCAGCTCACATACCTGCGATGGCGTGAAGAAGTCTGCGTCCTCCTGCCAAACCACGCTGGGCATCTGAGTCAGAGCTTCAGAAAGAAAGAATAACACACATATAGAACATGAAGCGAGCAGATCAACAAACACCAGGCCAATTACTGTCTCTACACACACAAAAAATACAGGAAATCCGAAAATGACACTAGTGCTCGTCTTATTATCATGCGTTATCTAATGTTTGGTTTGCAGTAGGTTAGTTGAACAGTAAGCAGTATATGAACTGGCGTGGATGACAAAAGGCGTGCAGTTGAACGGACAAGCTATTTTAGTCCAGAGCTCACACCATGACAACAATCCACATAACCTTAACGTTACATGCCGCTGGAAACACATTTAAATGTGCATTAATACTGTTC
The DNA here is from genome assembly GCF_963993115.1 of Abramis brama. Lineage (NCBI taxonomy): Eukaryota > Metazoa > Chordata > Actinopteri > Cypriniformes > Leuciscidae > Abramis > Abramis brama. Next base: position 50,223,115 of record NC_139964.1, read on the forward strand.
GTAGCTTGTGTTTTCTTCTGCGAACATCGAATATACGCTTAGTTCCCATAGACTACTGCACTGAATATCAGCTGTATGCAGATATATGAGCTTTGTAGCATTTCGCACACAGGAAATCGAACAAAACCCCAAAAACGCTCAAGCAGTCTGTCTTCAGATTTGAATCAAAAGACAAATCCTTATGCAGATAGACAGACGAATGAAACTAGAATAAAATAGATCAGCTTTCGGGTGAATATTGTGTTCTTATAGCATAACGAGTGCACTTGAATACTTGTCAAATCAGCCCTCGGCAGTTCCTCCGACATTTTCACACTCGCGTTGCATTCGTGAACAAACTAAATAAGGCGAATCTGTCTCCCTCACCTTGAAACTGAGCTTCTCCGTGTTGAATGTACGGCAATAACAGCTGTAGGAGTCGCAGAAGCACATTAATCCATGTTTTTCTGTGTGTGAAGTCCCTTTGGCTCGCCATGCTGGCTGTGTTGAGCTCCCTGGCTTGGCTTCACTTCTTTCTCTTTCTCTCACTCACCCGTCACCCTCCCTCCTTTCTCAGCAGTGCCTATGCGAGTGTGAGAGTGTCGCCCACTACAGCCAGACAAGCCATCTACACTCTACAGACCAATTCGCATTTCACACAGCACAGACAAACGCAAACAAACAAGTTTTCCGTTGGATTTAGAATTTTCTGAAAAATAACTGTCATGTTCACACTGCCCCAACAGACACAGACAAACGCTGACTAAACACATTCAGTCGGGGAAAAACAAACCCCGACCAACGCCAACGGGGCACACTGAGAGTTGACGGACTGTGTTGTTGTCCGGTTCGTGAGCGAATCGTTCTTTTGAACCGGTTCTTTTCAGTGAACCGGTCGAACCAGGACACTACATCGGACTGAATCGCTGATCCACCACAACTACTCACTTTCGGATATGCCCGACAGTCCCTCTGAGCTCTGACTCGAAATAAACCAAATATACTTCAGTAAATCCAACAGAATGTGCATGTTTCTTAAGTATTTTGTTGAACATCAATAAGTGTAACAAAATAAAACATGTTGGAAACATGTTTATCACATAATTACAGTCTTTTCACTGTATTATTTTAAAAATTGGAAACACAATGGAATTGATTGTAAAACCAAACAATTATTATTATACTAAAACATTATTTTCAGGAAGAGCTAATTTAATTTCTAAGTAAGTTGATATTTGACGTAAACTCTAGCCAACGTTTTAAAGGGTGCAAAGTAAACGTTTATAATGTGTTAATCATTGGCTGTTGAACTGTTGAATGATACGATACAGAGAACCGATGAGCTGGAGATACTGAGCATACGTGATGGCACCGTCTGTAAACCATAGACTGTAAAACCGAACTTTCTTTCGGCCATCTGCATGCTGTGCTGCTGATACATGAGCACAGGTGAACCTGGGACTCAAATGAGGGGCCGAATGCGGCGAAATGTACGTTTATTTAATAACAAATAAAATAAAAGTGATGAAGACCAGTTTATTCACTTTATAGGCTATTGTTTAGACATGTAAAACATCTGCGTTTGCACATCGCCTGTACAGGGTTCATTTGCAAAGCGTACATGTAAGAAAGTTATCCAAGATGATAATGACGACGTTATGATTACAAATGAATTTATCTTTATCCGCCTGGATGATAGAATTTACGACATTACGTGAGGACGTTAAAGAACTGGTGAAACGTTTTTTTGAACCGGTTCATTGAAACGAACTGTCCGAAAGAACCGGTTCGCGGAAAAGAACCGGACTTCCCATCACTCGCATCGATAGCAGTGTAGATGTGGAGAAATGGTACACTTATACTGTTTAGATCACATTGCTATATTTCTATAACATTCACAAATAAATGGAAGGTCAATTAACCCTTGAGATATCCAATATTTTGGTCATTGGAAAAAAAAATGGACAAAAATATTACATCATTGTTAAATATTACACCAATTATGGAAGCCAATTTCCATCACACATAAAAAAAAAACATGCTTTTGTAAATTATAATCATGACTTAAAAAGTCGAAATTATGACAGTCATATGATGAAAATTCTAAAGTCACATTTATGTCTTAAAAAGTCAAAATTGTAACGTCAAAATACCAATTACTCAAGACTTGTGCCTTGGTTTCCTGTTTAAATGTACTTGATTATGGATTAATAAAACTTGTTTAAAAATATAAACCCTTAAAACATCCAATATTTTTGTCATTAGAAAAAGATGCACATTAAAAAAATCCAACTATGTACATGTATTTTTGAAGCATTCCTAACAAGAAAAGCACAGAAATATGCAATTGCAATCAATCATTTTTTCCCCCCACCGATTTAACTAATCTACTAAAGCTTTTTATGGACCTTGTTTTTGTGTAAAATTGTTCTATTAACATAATATATTGATTAATAGACGTTATTTTAAATGATTACAACTATTTAGGAAGCACTCATATTTTAAAACTGTACTTCATCACAACATTACTGTTGAAATGAACAAGCATTAATTATTTTCAACAAACTTAGAACCTAATGGTACAGGTATCAATATATGTGTGTGTGTGTGTGTGTGTGGTGTTTTCATGCATTTAAATGTAGTTATGATGTTGCAAATTGATAGGACATTCCAAAATGTGCTTAAACGTGCATTTATTAGCCACTGACCATTTTTCATATTTACAGCATACAAAAATGTGCCCTTTGAAAAAGTGGCCACTAATAAAACCAAAATGCAAACAAAAAAAATCATCTGAATTGAAATGAACAAGAATACTTTATACAGAAACATGCATGCTTTTGCTATTAGAATTTTTTTCATAAACAATTTTAGCTTACTTCAAACGAACTTTAACCTGTGATTAATTTCCTTGAATTGACCTTTGATGTGCACCTCAATTCATTATCCTAGCACCAGTGAAGCTCAGTTTCTCTATCAACACGAGTCCAAACAGTCAGTATGGTTATCGGGTGCATCTCTGAGCAGCCAAGGGTTGACACAACACCTTCTCCGCTTACACACCGGGAGCAATTTTACCATCGTTTATCCATTTATGCTGACAAATCAATCTTGAAGTTTGCCTTAGACTAGACAAGGTTCAAATTTCAAGGGTGGGGCACTCCTGAGAATTGACACCGCACTCTTCGCAATGTATATAGCTCACAGCTTTGTCTTGAACATGCAGAACTGAGAACAGAATGTAAAACAAACTGATGTAAGTGAATAAAGCTTGATTGTGCAGTGTTGAACAAATCAAACAATCACTAGATCCAAGAGGCTGGGAATTTTTGGTCAATTAATATAGTCAAAGTCCTCTGGTATTCCAAAAGCTTTGTCCAAGTGGGTGTTCTCGAAGCCAAACTTCTTCTTTGCCCAGGATTTGATTGCAAAAACATTATCTGGAAAAGAATGAATGTGAAACATGACACACACATATGACACAAAAACCAATTCAGATGAATTATGAATACTATTCATCTCAGTCATTGTGCAACAAACCCAGCCCTTTTCGCAGACTGTGATGACGCATTTCCAAATCTATAACAGTATTTCATATTTGAATTAAAAAAAAAATTATATACATTTGTAATGCTATGCTTTGTGTTAACAAAAAAATAATTAATGCTCACAATGCATTAATGTATTAGAATCGTTTCTAATACAACGGCTGAGGGAGTGACATCTTTCTCTACAAAATACAAAAATACAAAAATTATGTTTGCTATATTTGTCGTCTCGCATTTACCACTATAGAAGTTTACACAATTATAACGACATCCGGTTCTGATAATCCTGGGAATGTGAAAAGGGTCCACTGTGCAAACAGCAAGACAGTTAAGTGTAATTATACATTTGAAGAAAACAGGCACTGATTTTGCCTTTTAATACAGAGATTTTACATCTGAAATGCTCATAATTCAGTTAAATCATCTATTGCATTAAATCTACTGATATTATCAGGGTTTTTTTAGGGATAAGCTAACAGTAAATCATTTCCGCATACAAACCATTCCATCTATGAGATCATTAGTAAAACTTACATGTGTTTGCGATTCCCTAGTGTACAGTGTACATTGTGTTTGACTCTTGGCTGAAATATGATCTATTAAATGTAAACAGAACATTAAACCCTTCCCATTTTGCATGTCTGCAGTTTTCCGAAACATGCCTGCACCAAAGGTTTTCGTACACTGCTCATCTGAGACTACTTTTGTAGTTACGTTTGCAGAGTGCATAAAGGAATTTCCATCTTGAAGTTAAGTGGTGTGCATGTCTGTGTCTGCTGCATTCCACAAAAATCATGCCTGGGAATAACCAAGGGTTTGTACTGCACAGCAGTCAGGAGTTATAAAAACACGCAAGTTAATTTCACTCAGCCACAAATAAGACTGGGACTTTGGGCCACGGTATCAAAATCAACAACACTTCTGCACCAAACCAATATTTGAGAACGGGCCAACAGTGATCACCTTCACAAGCAGACAAGATGGTCGGTCGTGATATTTTCTTTCATTAGACAAAGAACAGTCTGAGACAACTATATGTGCTAGAATAATAAATAATATATGTGCAGATCTAAGGCTGGACTGATCTTAGACCGATCTGACAAAACTGGATTCTCAGGATTGTCTGTGGCCTACATTTCAGAACCTGTGGACGCATCACATGACTTGACAGGAGGTGTGAGGCATGCAAATGACTTACCCGTCCACCTAGACACGGCCTCTTTTGCTGTAATGTTGGCCTTACCTATAAAAAGGATGAACATGTTAGCAAGGCCATACTTTTCAGGTTACATTGTGAAGTTCAGAATTTTAATCATAGCTTTTCATTTTTGATAATAAAAAAAAAAATCCTTTAAATGTAGTCAGTATTTGACAATGTCATATTCATTCATTCATTTCAGTCTATATATATGTTAGGCATGTGCCGGTATCAAATTCTCATGCTGCAATTAATTGTTTGAGCTTTTATCACGGTATACAGTATTATCACAATATTTTAATGGGGGGGTTTCATAAAAAAACAAACATTTTTAATGTTTTTAAAAAAAACAACTTGGATCACAATAGGTGTAACTGTAGAATTGTATTAAGTTTAGTGACAACATGTTACAATGTTTACATGGTACAAAGACTGGTAGGCTACTCTTTGTATTATTGCTTACAATTTTCACGATTTCAATTCAGTTCTTGGGATTTGATTTCAATCTTGATTCAATATTGACTCTTTGGATAAATATTAGGTAGGCTACAGTAGATAGACTACATGTTCATTTTTCTCAAGAAAAAATATATCTCACATAATAATGTAAAAATACAGAGAGCCCAATCAGTTGGTATTATTAAAGGTTAAAAATAACAAATTAAATGAAATATAATGCGGTTTTCATTATATAGCAATGTAATCACACAAGTAAAAATATAATAAATATGTAATATAGTGCACATATTTAGCAAAATACTCCTCTCTATAGCAATTTTTTCTAGTCAACTAACATGCTGGTCATTAAATGGCTTTCCTGAGGTAAATGCAACGTTCTGTGACATAATTGTTCACCTGCAGTTTTATTGACCTCTTTCAGTGGCTGAAAAACACTGATTGATTGATAATATTTATGAGGCATATATAACTTTCGTTAAGTCGTACTGTATCTTTAAATAATTGGTAACAGATGATCGGTTTACTTGAACTGAGGCGCTACAGCGATCTGTCACGTCACATTTACAAGTGCCAAAACGGTATTTATTGTCTGAATTTCTTAATAAAATGGACAGAACCTGAGAGCTGATAATTTTTTCATAACAAAAGTAACCTGCTCTGTCTAGTCTGTCGGTGTCAGTGTCCTCTTTGCTCCGCGATTTTTCTCTGCGTGAGAAAATGGATGTGTGGCGCGAGAGCGTGTGAAAAGTGTAAATTGCGTGAGTCTCAAGCTGAATGCGTATAGTTGACAGCCCTGCTTTTAGAAGGTGGATAAATCGTCAGCAGCGTTCCTCCTTCCGCCATGCTTCTTCCCCATGTGAGGATTGTTTACATTAGACTAGAGTGCGCACTGCGCCGCATGCACACTGTGCTAATACATGTGGGGATTGTTTACATCAGAGCGCGCACGTGTTTTTGCGCAGCATACACGCAGTGGTTTTTTTAAGCGGTTTATGGAAAATAAGCTAATACGCGTTCTAAAAATCTACATTTGGATCTATTATTTTTCACGGTATTTTGAAGCACACGATAACAATATTGTGCATATTCATTATCGCGATTTATCGCATTACCGAATACCGGCACATGTCTAATATATATATATATATATATATATATATATATATATATATATATAGTGCGGCTTAGTGGGTAGCACCGTCCTCGGTTCGAGTCCCTGCTGAGTCCTTTCTGTTTGAAGTTTGCATGTTCTCTCTGTGTCTGTGTGCGTTTCCTTCGGGTATTCCGGTTTCCCCCACAATCCAAAAACATGCAGTATAGGTGAATTGAAGACTCTAAATTGACCGTAGGTGTAAATGTGTGTGTGATTCCCAAGCCGTGCAATGGCCTGGTAACCTACCAAAGAAAAATCATTGCCAAGAAAATTCATGGGCGTAGGGCAAGAGATGGCTATAGAATGACAAAGAATCAGCTTTGACTGTTAGCTATATATATATATATATATATATATATATATATACACACACATACACACATATAATTTGAACATCAACATTTAATAAAAAACTATTTTTAGTTGACAAAATAAAATTAAAGTGAAAAAACAAAACAAACAAATATATTTTCAACAAATATATAAACATACATACATATATACACATATATACATATAGTGAGGAAAATAAGTATTTGAACACCCTGCTATTTTGCAAGTTCTCCCACTTAGAAATCATGGAGGGGTCTACCGAAATTGTCATCGTAGGTGCATGTCCACTGTGAGAGACATAATCTAAAAAAAAAAATCCAGAAATCACAATGTATGATTTTTTAACTATTTATTTGTATGATACAGCTGCAAATAAGTATTTGAACACCTGAGAAAATCAATGTTAATATTTGGTACAGTAGCCTTTGTTTGCAATTACAGAGGTCAAACGTTTCCTGTAGATTTTCACCAGGTTTGCACACACTGCAGGAGGGATTTTGGCCCACTCCTCCACACAGATCTTCTCTAGATCAGTCAGGTTTCTGGGCTGTCGCTGAGAAACACGGAGTTTGAGCTCCCTCCAAAGATTCTCTATTGGGTTTAGGTCTGGAGACTGGCTAGGCCACGCCAGAACCTTGATATGCTTCTTACAGAGCCACTCCTTGGTTATCCTGGCTGTGTGCTTCGGGTCATTGTCATGTTGGAAGACCCAGCCTCGACCCATCTTCAATGCTCTAACTGAGGGAAGGAGGTTGTTCCCCAAAATCTCGCAATACATGGCTCTCCTTAATACAGTGCAGTCGCCCTGTCCCATGTGCAGAAAAACACCCCCAAAGCATGATGCTACCACCCCCATGCTTCACAGTAGGGATGGTGTTCTTGGGATGGTACTCATCATTCTTCTTCCTCCAAACACGTTTAGTGGAATTATGACCAAAAAGTTCTATTTTGGTCTCATCTGACCACATGACTTTCTCCCATGACTCCTCTGGATCATCCAAATGGTCATTGGCAAACTTAAGACGGGCCTTGACATGTGCTGGTTTAAGCAGGGGAACCTTCCGTGCCATGCATGATTTCAAACCATGACGTCTTAGTGTATTACCAACAGTAACCTTGGAAACGGTGGTCCCAGCTCTTTTCAGGTCATTGACCAGCTCCTCCCGTGTAGTTCTGGGCTGATTTCTCACCTTTCTTAGGATCATTGAGACCCCACGAGGTGAGATCTTGCATGGAGCCCCAGTCCGAGGGAGATTGACAGTCATGTTTAGCTTCTTCCATTTTCTAATGATTGCTCCAACAGTGGACCTTTTTTCACCAAGCTGCTTGGCAATTTCCCCGTAGCCCTTTCCAGCCTTTTGGAGGTGTACAATTTTGTCTCTAGTGTCTTTGGACAGCTCTTTGGTCTTGGCCATGTTAGTAGTTGGATTCTTACTGATTGTATGGGGTGGACAGGTGTCTTTATGCAGCTAACGACCTCAAACAGGTGCATCTAATTTAGGATAATAAATGGAGTGGACGTGGACATTTTAAAGGCAGACTAACAGGTCTTTGAGGGTCAGAATTCTAGCTGATAGACAGGTGTTCAAATACTTATTTGCAGCTGTATCATACAAATAAATAGTTAAAAAATCATATATTGTGATTTCTGGATTTTTTTTTTTAGATTATGTCTCTCACAGTGGACATGCACCTACGATGACAATTTCAGACCCCTCCATGATTTCCAAGTGGGAGAACTTACAAAATAGCAGGGTGTTCAAATACTTATTTTGCTCACTGTATATATATATAGATAGATAGATAGATAGTCAACCAGAATGCCTATTACCACCGCGGCAAAAATAAACCAGTCGCATTTCAAAGTCATTTGCGAAATGACCGCCAGGTGGCGCAAAGGGATATTGTGCAAAACAGCAGCAATTGCCGCATTTTGGGGTTAATATCAATTAACAGTAAGGATGAAATACTACAACTATGGTAAACACAATAGAAAAAAATTTTAGAACAGAAAAATAGAATCAAAAGTTAAAAATAGAGACGACAACATTATAGCCCATATTTCATATTGTCGACGTCGGTGGGCAACATAAGCCTAGGCTATTCCCCGGGGGAGCAGCGCGATAACAAAAACACAAATTAACAAAAATAACAAACAAAAATAAATTAGTTGCAATGAAGCTGATTATTTTTACTATTCTATTGAGGAATGAGACGAATGAAGAGTGTTTCTCGCTCGTGTGAGCGAACACTAACTGCTGGACAAACAAACCTTTGGGCATTTCTCCATAAATAAATTCGTGGCCGAGTGGTAGAACTTAGGTTTCGATCATTTTAGATGACACGGGTTCAAATCCCGAACAAACATGGACTACTGTAATTTTTATATTATTAATGCAGAGAGATTTGTCTATTTCTAAAACTCTGTTACACCATATCGTTTTTTTTTGCTTATATTTATAAAATAAAATTACCATGCATTTCCATTTTACACTAAGAAACAAATATTATCCAACAGAATGACTAAATTTGCATCTGTATAATAATTCCGATCGTAATTTCAAAAGCAGTTCTGTAAAAAAAAAAAAATTATAAAAAAAATAAAATAATTATATATATATATATATATATATATATATATATATATATATATATATATAGAGAGAGAGAGAGAGAGAGAGAGAGAGAGAGAGAGAGAGAGAGAGAGAGCGAGAGAGAGAGAGAGGATGTATTTTTAAATAAAACTAAATTATCTCAACATGGGTTTTTTTCTCGTCTTCATTATCATTGGCGAAGTAAAACTCTTCTCTAACAGACGTCTGTGTCAGTAAATTTGTTGATGACATTGACAACATCTTATCTGCTAGATGCAGTTGTTGTCTTGTTAAACTTTCGACTTTGCAGATCCTACATGTGATTTGTGAAACTGAACAACTCAAAGTGCAGCAGATGGTTGTACATCACGCTAGCTAGTCTCTCTTCCACAGAGTCCATAGATTTTCTTCTAAGACAGTTAGCAGAGCCACTTTGATATGTAATCCATCAAACTGAATGTGCTGCCCAGACCACTTCAATTTCAGAGCTAGATTAACAAATGCTCAAAAGCCACTCCAACGCTTTGGGTCAAATTCAATCTGGAAAAAAGGTAGATCTGCAGTCTTAATGCCTTGTGTTCTCCCTGTGCATACTGACTTGACAGGAGCAGATGGACGACGCCGCAGAGCAACAGGGCAATAGAACAGGTCAGGTGGTGAATGTAAATAAATATAAAGACTTAAATAAATATAAGAGCCTCAAAAGTCACAACACTGGGGAGTGGAGATATAATAAATATTTTCCATACAAAAGAACATGAGGGTTGGAAACTGAAAATAAGAACTTATAAAAAAAAAAAAGTACTGTAATCGACTGATGCACAAAAGGTTTTGGAACGTGCATTCTTCTGCAATGCAGACTTAACACTGTAATATAATGCGCTGACAATGTTTTTGAATTGAAAACTGCTACTGAATACAGAGCAGGAAACATACAGCAAATTAATCCAGTGAATCCAAAACAGAGCACAGCAGTCCTTTCCTAAAATAATGACTCAAATAATAATGACTTTACTGGATCAAAACCTAAAATTTACATAAACCCGCCCCCGGGAACGTGATTTATAGATTATCAAGACAGAATATGCTAATCAATGACTAGAAGATAAATACACATAAGCTACATAAATTCATCAACTAACCAATCACAAATGTTGTCTACATGTTGTCACTTCTTCTTGAGTCTCTCCATCTTTGAACATAAAAGGCTAAAAGGTTTTGAAATTTTCAGGACACAAGCTGTTGCAGCAGCTCATTTGCATTTAAAGGGATAAACACAAAAACTGTGTGTTTTGGTCACCCTCAAAAAGTGACAATTTTAACATGCTATATAAAATATATGTGGGGTATTTTGAGCTAAAACTTCACATACACATACATCAGACTTATTTTACATCTTGTGAAAAGGGCATTATACCACCCCTTTAATCAATCAAAACTATTGAGCGCACAAAGTCAGTTTGATTTATTTTATTATTGAAATGCACTCATCATTTAGCAATTGAACAGAATTTCTTTTTTTCCTTTCTCAAAAGAACTAAAAGAAGGATTTATAATCTGAATATCATGCTTGTTATTCAATGAAAGGCACTAATACATTTGCTTTTATTAGCACATCTACAAAGCGTAATGACAGCGCTGCCATGTTCAGCACCTCAGAATTAATCAGGGTTAAGTGTAGCGCTCAAGGCTCAATCTCAGCAGCCCTCTGGTACTGACTCCACGTCCCCCGGGTGTCCCAACTGGGACTCATACCAGTAACCTTTTGATAACTTGCGTGGAGCCCTCGCTCACTAAAGCGGAGAAAAAAATAAAACCTTCAAGATCAATTAAGTTGCCCTTGAAAATAAATAACTGTGAAATCTCTTTTCCTATGCGGTGAAGATTAATACATAATCTAAACACTAACAGGGCGATTAGCACTTGTTATTATCACCATGAAGGAGTTTATTTTGTGAAAACAACCAACTGACTGAACATTCCCTGCTTACTATATGGCTACTTAAATAAATACATGGACATGAAATATTGATGAGTTTTGAATACTGAATATTCTATGTGAGAAAAAAGAGATTCTTGATCCTGAATGTCCAGAGACAATGAGCAAAATCTCAGCTTTCCGTCAAAATCAGTAGTGCTGGGTGGTGTACCGGTTCATACCGAATACCGGTGTTTATTTTTGTTATGATATGAATTTTTAAAATACCGCAATACCAGTGTATGTCGCTTTAATAACGATCGGAACGCGGCGCGACACTGTTTGAGAGGGTCCTTTCACTGTTGCACTGTGGTGACGCACGTGTTACTAAGGGGCTGTTTACACCTGGCCACTTCATGCGTTTACTCAGATCGGATAACTATCTGATTTATCAAAACGATTCCATTTACACCTGGTCACATAAATGTGTTTTTGCGAAACGGATTTAAATCCGATCTTCAATTCCCGCGCTATATATGCAGATTTAATGGAGTGCACGTCACCGAAAGCAACAGATATGAGCTGCATTTTATTGATCATCAGCTAAAATTTCAAAATCAAAGACCGCAATAAGAGAAAGCAGTAACAGCCCTGGTAAGATCATTTCGTTTCTCTACTTTTAATGATGATGATTGTGTGTTAAGCGTCTCACTTTCACTTTTGATTTGCGATAGTTTGCACGTTGGCTTAATGAATATATGCTCAGCTTCTCATCTGCGGTGATGCGTGTTCCAGTACCGTCGTCATAACTGGCTATAACATTACATATAACACGCTCTCACACGTTTATTTTTTTAGCATTTTTGGGAGGAGTACAATTTACATATGTGGTTTCAACAACCAGATGCATTTACACTTTTCCAGTTTCGTCTGTAATGCGTCTCAGACCACCTCCTGAAGTGGTTTGAGCGATCGGATTCAAATCCGTCTCGAATGCGTTTCGGAGGGCATTTACACCTGGTCTTTTCACGATCGGATAGCTATCCGGTCACAGAAAACACATGAAGTGGCCAGGTGTAAACAGCCCCTAAGCGTGACTTTGAAGATGGCTAGGTTAAACTATAATTGATAGCTGTCAAATTATATTACAGTGTTTCCCATACATTGGTTCACAATATCAACACAGCCTTTTGGAAAATCTGTTTGTGGTTGGCATTGACATCGTTGAATAAACATGAGCACTGCACGTTTCAAAATCAAAAGGCGGCGCGGGTGTTTTTATATGAATGTATGTGAAGTTAACTGACGGTCTTTAGAAAAGCTTCTTTGTTATTACGATTGAATCTTTCTTTATCTTTCCTGATAAAGCAGCGTTTATGAGCGTTGCTGCTTTGTGTACAGCCGTTACCGGGGAAACCGCTATTTCTGCTGCTCCTAAAGCGCCTCTTACACCCAATCATGCTTGGGGGGAAAAAAACGTCTTAAACCGTGAAACCGGTGTAATTTAGAAAAATACCGTGATGTGGATTTTTGGTCATACCGCCCAGCACTAAAAATCAGCATAAAATAAATTGACATGAAATATTGTTAGGTGTTCAAGCACGAAGTGCTGAAACCCTAATGTAATTGTAAGGATTTTTATTGTTATTCTTCCAGCGTAAAACTGATCGTGCAGACCAAACCGTAAGGCCCAGAGACTTGAAACTTGGCCAGATGGTAGATCTCAATTTGGGGAGAGACCGACAAGGTATGACCCATTTTGGCCAATAGGAGGCTCTACAGCAATCAAAAACATGAAACTGCTCATAACTCCTAAACCATTTGTCGTAGATCTTATATTATTGGAATCCTTGGCTCAAGAAGAACAAATCGTATATTAATTTTCGTCCGATTTCAGTAGAAGTAGAAAGTAGAAATTTCGATTCACGGTCGCCAAGTGTGATAAACTCCCAAGATCATCTAACTGCGTGACGTAAATTACATTAATGGCACAGCTTCACGTTCTTTTGTAATTTATTTGCATTAATTGTGTTAAATTACTTTAACGTGTTAAGGATTTTGAAATTAATCACATGCGTTAATGCTGACAGCACTACTTTTTACACATTGGCTTAAAGTGCTTGAACCCCAAAAATTGTTAAAAAAAATAAACACTGTTTTTTTAGAATCCTTAAAAAAAAGCTGTTTTCAACATTGATAATAATAATAAATAAATAAAACTTTTTTATGTGGCACTAAAGAAGTAATGGCTGCTGATAATTCAGCTTTTCCATCACAGGTATAAATTACATTTTAAAATATAATCAGATAGAAAGTTATTTAAAATAGTATGGGTATTCACATTACTGTATTTTTACCACATTTTTGATCAAATAAATGCCTTGGCGATTTCTTCAGCTGCACCCATTGCCAGTAACGCTTCCTTTCCACCCTCTCTTTTTGATGGGGCTTTCAATATTTGGAAGTCACAGGGTCTAGTTACAATTGATCAGCTATTTATTGATAATAATTTTGCTTCATTTGACCAACTTAAAAATAAATTTACTTTGTCCAATTCACATTTATTCCAGTATTTTCTAGTTCGGAGCTTTGCCCGTAAACATTTTCCGGAGTTCCCCTCTGCCCCTTCTAGTGGTGTCTTGGAGTGTATTTTAGACCAGCATAAATGTATAAGGGGTGCCATTTCAAAGATTTACAGTATAATAAATGACAATCAAACCCCATCTAGCAGGTCATTCAAATCTCTCTGGGAGCAGGACTTAAGTATTTTGTTAGAAGATGAAACCTGGCACACTATCTTAAAAAGGATACATTCTTCTTCAGTTAGCTCTAGGCATAGGCTTATTCAATTTAAGGTAGTGCATCGTATTCATTGGTCTAGGGTGCAACTTGGCAAGATACAGGGTTCCTACACAATTTTCATTTCAAAATTCCATACTTTTCCAGACTCAAATTTCCAGACTTCCCTACAGATTTTTCCGACTATATTTAACTTTTTCTGATAAATTGTTTTAAAATTCAACTGCTAACAAGTATGTTACATTCTAAAGATTTAGTATTGGCATTTTTGCCTTTTATTAGGATAGGAAAGTAGCTAGACAGGAAGTAAGGTTGGAGAGAGAGGGGGGCGGGATTGGGAAAAGTCCATGAGCCAGGACTCGAACTCGGGTCTCCCGAAGCACAACAGCGTGCAGTACATGCCGACGCACTTACCCACAATGCTATCGGCGCCGACAAGTATGTTACACTCTGAGTCAAAACCTCTATGTAGGCTATCATGTTAAATTTGTAAATTTGAAAATTGTAGCTACTGTTGCTCGTACAAGTCAATTTAACACCAAATCCAGTCAAGTTCAAAGCACAGCATTTTATTAAAACTCCAATGCTAAAACAATGTTAAATCAATGTTATTCATATTTGTAATTTTGTACATTTAAATATCTGTAAACCCCTACAGAAACAGAAGGGATGTTCATGTACAATTAACCAGAAAATTTGAAAATAGAGCTAAAGTCAATTGATCATGTCATGCACTCCCTTATCTGTTGCTGGTTTGAGTGCTGTTGCTGGTTTGAGTGCTTTGAGTGTTTGAGTCCCTTATCTGTTGCTGGTTTGATGCGCGCACTTGTTCATTTAATGAAGGTCAAAATACAACTGTTTTTGGAAAAAGACAAACTTGTGTAATAGGAATAACGTTACACGCATATTGAATTAATTCCCTGGTCATAATAGATCACTTAACAACAAAACACAATCTAATCTTAATGATTGCGTGCTCCCTCGATATTTTGCTTATTTGAAATAATTTTGGGGGGGGGGGGGGGGATTTTTAGTTGTGTCTCAGAAATTCTTACCACAGTAATAGATCCCAACCCATTGACAGCTTTATTTGGGGTCCTTCCGGAAAATGTTAAACTTACAGCTTTAGAGAGGGATAATATTGCTCTTTGCACACTGCTGGCTAGACGACTTATACTAATTAATTGGAAGCTGCCATCTCCTCCAACCTACCGTCAGTGGGTTTTTGACCTACTTTTTGCCCTCAAACTTGAAAAGATTAAATTTGGAGTTAGAATGAAACCCGATCTTGTCTTGAAATCTTGGAGCCCTTTTTTAGATTATTTTAAGGAGACAAGCTCTGGATAAGACATTTTTTTCCCTTTTTTACATTTTTTTTTTTCTGGTTTATTTAGTTGTTTATATGTATATGCATATGTTACTGTGAATATATGTTCATTTTTATGTGAGTATTTATTATGCTTGTTTAATTTTTGCTTTTTTCCCTCCATTTAATTATGTAACAAACTGATACTTGTACTGTGCTTGAGATGCTTTTATAAAAAAAATAAATAAATAAATAAATAAATGCCTTGGCGCCATAACCAACTTCTTTCAAAAACATTTAAAAAAAATTACCAGAGAGATAAATGCAATAATGGGATTGAATCTTGAGTGTAACTTTTTAAAAAAAATGTACTTGGCCATTTCTCCTACAAATATAGACATAGACCTTTTTAACCCCCTGGGGTCGGCGGTATCGCCGGCGATACCAGCTCGCTTTTTTTTTTATCAGTTTTTTTTATCAGATTCATTTTGCTCTGTTGACTTTGATATTACAAACAAGTTTCATACATCAATCGATTCTGTTAAATGTGTATTATTTTTGTGTATACTCACTAGGGGTGTCCCCGACTATGGATTTTCATAGTCGAATCAGAATCGTCATGTCTTGCTTATAGTCGACTAATAGTCGAATCATGTGTATGGGGGTGGGGCTGGGGCTGGGGCTGGGGGCGGGGCTTTAACATTTCAAAGCCACGATGTACAGAAAAATCACACAAAGATATAGAAGAAAATGTATAAAAACATTTTGGATCAATAAAACTAAGAAATAACATAAATAACTCCAGAAAGGCCACAGACAGGATTTGCATTTCACATACAAATCAAATTAAATCGGCTCTATACACCACAACATCGATAAACCGAAAAAATAAACAATTAATTTACTAAATTAAATTAGAACAGAATATACCTTTCTAATAAATAAAAATACAAAACGAAATAAATCAGAATCAAGTCACAAGATGAGCAAATGTGTGCAAAATGCCTAAAGTGCAGGGGAACATATTCAAAACACAAGCCACAAATAGTTAGATTAGATAACCCTGACAGATCAATAAATAAAATAAAAATAAAGAAATTATTAAAATAACGATAGTAGGCTAGCCAATTTTCAACTTTGTCTTTTTAACTGCAGAAACAACAATAAATGCTAAACTGGAGTGGCAGTCTTTTTAGCTAAAAATGTTCACACTCACAGCATCCAAAAATCAAATTAGAACCGGCTAAAAAGTTTTGAAATCACTTGTACCCTACCTGATCGAGAGAACAAATCCAATCTTTCACTCTGTCTGTGTCCGTTGGAGTCTTTTCAAATTGTGCGCGCGGATAAAATACATTCTAACGTGAAACTTGTTAATGTTGGCCGGCAGAAGTGCGATCATGGTTTTCCTGATGCTAAATCCAGTCTTGGAGAATATCCTTTCTGACGGTGTACATCCATACTTTATATTTTCTTATCCCAGACATTGTTATTTTAAAGATTTAAATCCTTGCCGCCAAGACGCTCCTCTGTCGGTTACGGATTGAAAGTGAAACTTAAATCTGTCACGCGGACGCGGGGTGTTTGGATGTATTTACGCACGTTAAAAAATATTTATTAAAAGCTTATTTCTTTGCACATTTTTATATACAGCATTATCATAATAGGCTGAATATTAACATATTGACAGAAAACCGGTAGTTCTACTTGAAGTCAGACATTGAGCGCCCTCATATAGCCAAAGTGGCATGATCCTCGTTTCATAACACCTCTGCAAAGATTCGACCATGAGATCGGTAGTCGAATCAGGCTCCTCCAATCGAAGCATCGAATCTTCGACTATTTGGGGTCACCCCTAATACTCACAATAAAAACAAAGTGTTGTGCTTTTTGCCAAATAAAGAAAAATAAACACAAAGCGAGTTCTGCCTTCTCTCTGTCAGTGAAGTCCATTCTGAAACGCGTCCGAAAATGAACAATAACTCAGCGAATACTCAGTCAAACAGGCATACAGACACACAGGCATGAAGCTTGAATTCTCTTCTTTTAAATGAAGTAATTTATATAAAAAACAAATATTCTCAGTTCATGTAATCTGTAAGAAAAGAGCGAGATGTCAGTTGTTCTCATCTCATCTAATTATTTTTAATGTGACCCCGCCCACGGAGAGCGCGCACTATTCAAACGCAAATGACTGAGGTAATCCATGCAAACCTGTGAACGCCCCCATATCAGCTCGAGAAAACACAAGTTTATTCAGATCATTACTTGTTTACACTGTCTCGCAGCGCTGTGAGGAATAATAATAATGGAAAATGTACCTCAGAAGTGCGGGTATTTCGAGGAGCAAGGATCCGACTGAGCTGAGGAATACTGTAGTAAGTTTTTTTTCCTTCTCAAGTGAATCGCGTTTCTGTTTGTGAATGAATGAACGGCAGAGATGCGTGCTGTTTACCACAGCTCGCAAAAAGACAGTTTAAATTTAAATTGCGTTTCTGTGTGTGAATGAATGATGATGTTTTAGCAAACTGTATTGCTATACTGAGATGAGTAAAAATCGACTGAAATATGTTGAAATAAAATGTAGGCTATTTGTATAAGCAACGTATTAAACTGCAAATTAACATTTATATGCTCTAATATTTCATAAAAACAACGTTACAGTCAGGCGAAATATGAAAGACAACATTTTGTTGACTAGATTTGGGTACAGTTTTTACTGTAGAATATACTGCCACATCAAATAAGCTTTTGTTTAGCAATTTCTGCTCATATGTTATATATACTATTTTTGTCAAAAATAAAGTCATCAACTAAGATGTTAGCTGTTCCAATGTTGGCTATATTCAAACTAATGAATACATATGATAAAATGTAGGCCTATAATAATTTTTTTTACAAAGAAAGAGTACACTTGAAATATTGTTGAAATTGTAATTATTGTTGTAATTGTAACCTTTTTGATAAAATAGCAAAACATATTTACAAGATAGATGTAAGCAAAATCTTAAATGGTCAATATAAGTCTTCTTCTAAAATATATCTTTTGTCCTTGCATTGTGGCTCAGTCAGTGTCACACCTGAATGAATGGCTCATTATGCAGAGTGGGTGGGACATTGTATTCTCAGGTGTAAACCACTCCTCGTTCAAGCAACTTTCATTTTTATTTTTTTCAATAACCACACATAAACATTATTCTCTTAAAAATACAAACATGTACATACATGTTACTTACATATTATGGTAGCCCCGTTTGTGCTATATAGAGTGAATTTACACCTTTGCCATTAACATGTTTATAAATAACTGAAAAAAGCACAAATGTCAGGGCATGTCAAAACATCCCAAGGGCCCCAAAAACACCCTGGTCCCCAGAGGGTTAATCCATGTTCTGTGTCGGATATGTTGTGATCCTTAAAGGGACTATGTGTAGCTTTTTAGGTATTTTATTATCTAAAATCAATATTTTTATTCATAAATATGCCCTCAATGGTGTACAAATACCTATGCCAATGATCAGACTAATCCTCGTAAACGAAGAATTTATTATCTTTATATACATGGGACGGGTAGGTCCACGGAGGCTTCCATGTAGTTCCGCCATCTTGAAAAACTATAATAGCAGAGAGGGACAAAAAGTACTAGGCCAACGCGTTTCCACAATGCGTTTTCGTTCAGAACCAGCGTCACGTGACTGAAGCCAGCAGAAGCGGAGGAGCAGAGCAGTGAGAGGCGCTTGTCACTGCCGCGGCAAGTTTAAAAGGATGCACTGCACGGTTATTTATACACCGTTCATTCATACATATGCTGAGTCACAGGATGAGTCCTCGTCGTCGAAAAAGTCCAAAATAGACCGTAAAAGGAAATGTGACCGGAGATTACAAAAACAAGGGTTAATGTCGGGATAGCTAATGCAGGAGAAAGCTTTCAAAAGAGACACTGAAGTTGCCTGCTTTCTTCTCAACAGGTAAGTCAATGTTACGGTCTTAATTACAAGCTTTTTTTTTTCATTGCTTGGTTGTGTACTTTATTATAAAGACAGTAGAACATTTATAGTTAAAAGTTAAACAGGCTCTTTGATGAATAGCAGCTATTGAGTAAAGTAACGTTAGAGAAGGCTCTGATGATGATGATATCTAACAATGCACGTACTTCAAAAAATATAACGAGTAAAGAAGGCATTACTACTAATTACCATAGTTAATGTTTTTCACAGTCAGTAATTCATACTGTAACATTCTTTTTTTCGTTGTTTCAAGTTTCAGTTTGTTTTAAATAACAAACCTGTTCACCCGAAGAAAAACTCAAAGTGCTATTATAAGACATCCTGTCATAGCTTTTTGGTACATAACGGCTACCGTAGATGCAACGCACATTTGAAAAAGTGAG
The DNA here is from genome assembly GCF_963993115.1 of Abramis brama. Lineage (NCBI taxonomy): Eukaryota > Metazoa > Chordata > Actinopteri > Cypriniformes > Leuciscidae > Abramis > Abramis brama. Next base: position 50,242,792 of record NC_139964.1, read on the forward strand.
GCGCTGGAGAGCATTATTCGTTTGAATGCAAAATACAATTTCACCACTAGATGGGAGAAATTCCTATACACAGTCCCTTTAACATAACTTGTAGAATATGACCGGCACCTAAATACTAATGAATGTAACATACAGGGCGGGATTTAGGGGGCTCCTGGTTTGGGCCCTACCTACGCTTCAATTGACCTCAACTAGAACATCATTATGGAGTAGCACATAGGGGTGTGACGATAACCTCATCACCGCAATATCGCGTTAATGAGATGCCTACTGCGGTGTGAGGTCATCACCGCACTTTTTTTTTTTTTGCTGAAAGTTACAGGAGTGCATATAGTGTGTGATATGAACTATAAACACATTAATCTTTGCTTATAATTTACTGTATTCCGCGAGTCCTATGTTCAAGGGCTTCTGGAGAAAAAAAAACGCTTCCTGCGCAAGGGAGGGACAGTCCATTAAACATATGGGGGATTTATTTTTGTGTGTGTCTGATTATTATTAATTAACTGCTAGGTTTCAGTACTTGTGATGTTTACAGATAATGTTCAATTAAATACACACAGACATAGGCATAAAAGACAAAAGCATAACGTAAACAGTTGGAGTTAGATTTTAATTGCAAGTAGCGATACTTCTCTTATGTGGTATAGGCAATAACAGTTGACGGCGCTAGCCGAATGACATTATTCAAAAACTGGCCACGAATCTAGTGTCTAAGCCAAATACTGTGTCGCCTATTTGTGCACATTTTGGCTTTGAGGCAGGTGACAAGGGGCAGCTGTTGAATTTGGACAAGGCAGTATGCCGTATTTGTCGCACAAAAGTATCCGTCTCACGAGGAAATACCACTAATTTAAGATCACATCTTAGAATTAACCATCCTGTGGCGTTTGCCGGACTTGGGTGCAGCACACCTACCTTAGGCCGGCGACACACTGGCTACATGGCGTGAGCGTCTCAGCTGCGTGGCGTGTCCGTTTTTATTTTGGCTCCCATGTTAACAGGTTAGAGCTTGCACACTGCCTGCGTGACACACACATCTCAGAACGAAATATTCTGTAGCCTATTTTGTGTCAATACTGCCGACGTTGTCTTTGCTGCTATATATTTATGACGCAGCAAAGACAACGTCGGCAGTGTTGACGGCAAAATAGGCTACAGAATATTTCATTCTGTATTAACAGGTGCAGTATTTGAAAATCGATAATATTTTTTAAAATTACATTTATATTTGCATTTGTCAAAACCTAGACACTTTCAAACATCAAAATGACATTTATCAATATGTATTCGTGTCAAAATGACATATAAATATCTTTTCCTATTCTATTTGCCTGGAAACGCTTCCAACACGCTTGCGTGTCGCGTGAAAAATAGGCGTCGGTTCTATTTCTAGCATGCACGCGTTTTCCACGCGGCGCGTGTCACACAGGTAGTGTGCAAGCTCTAACCTGTTAACATGGGAGCCGAAATAAAAACAGACATGCCACGCAGCTGAGACGCTCATGCCACGCAGCCAGTGTGTCGCCGGCCTTAAGTAACGTTAAGCCTACAACCTCAGGCCAGCAGCGACAGTTGGGAGTCTCCGAGGCCTTTGCGAGAGGTGCGAAGTACCAAAGAGGCATTTATTTAATATAAATGTTCATTTGTTTAATAAATAATACTGCTTTATAATTATTCATTTCCATTGTCATTTACAAGCTACATGCGTTCTTGATCGCGTCTGCAGTTTGTGACGCGGCCGCAGGTGATTTTTTTTTTGGGGTGGGGGGTGGGTTGTCAGTTTGACCGCCAAACCGCGAGATTTGTTGCTTCTTCACCGCGGTAAGAAAAAATCCCATACCGTCACAGCCCTAGTAGCACAAAATACACAAAAATTAAAATAGGCTTTGAGGTTCCTAGAACAGTTAATACGCAACATGCCTAGCCTAGTCAAAGTTTGGATGTAATATTAAATAGTCATTATAATACAATAATATTCAGGAGCAATAAAGCCAGAGATTAGCTGTATTTTTAACAGTTCTTTTTTTTTTTTTTTACAATAATTCGGCTACATTTATTAAACCTTTCGCCAGTTGCTCTTTCAACGGCTTCTGATTGGCCCAAATCACTTCTTAAGTCGGCGTATTCTGACCTTGTACGTACAAAACACCGGTAATCTTCATTCCGCGTTCACACAGCGCATAAACTGGTAATTTACTGGTAATGTTACAACTTCGCTTACTGGTAAATTGCTTACTCAATTTATCCAGAATCATGCAGCTCTAGTACGAGTATGTAAATATGTAAGTCTATACGGTGCTCTTTGTCCTGTTCTTTTAATTTCTTAATTTTTTTGGAACATTTTGAAAATTGTTTGAAAAAAGAAAATTCTTTTTTTTTTTTTTTATCTTACCAACTCTTTTAAATGGTAGTGCATTTAGGATACTTTGGTTTCCCAGGCCCTGTTTACACCTGGTATTAAGATGCGTTTTGGTCGATTGAATCACAAGTAGATGAGGGAGACACATCCTCTTTTACACCTGTTGTTTTAATCTGTCTCTTTTGTCCACTTTCAACCACTTCTGTCCTGATTTCTTTGAGGAGAGGGTCTATGGGTGGGTAAATGTATGGTTTTTTTTTTTCAGATCTTTCAAACTAATGGACAAAATAAGCTCACACATTTTACATATGAACATGCCCGGAGACGACGGAAAAACATGGAGAGCAGCAGCTTTTTCGTTTTCACCCCGTTTACACCTGTCAATATTTGACCCCTGAATGCTGTAACTGGCCAATCAGAATCAAGCAGTGCTCTGAAACAAGATAGAAGTAATTTACTGGTTGACAACGGCGTACCTCCAAGTTGTTAGAAAACACATGCTAATTCGTTAATTCCTTTCCAGCGTACATCCTCTATAGCAACACAACAAAATGCAAGTTGAGACAAGCAATGACTGAACTAAAAAAAAAAAAAAGAACCTTTAAAGTGTACAGCCACGTTAACCATGACAAACACACCAAAAACAAAAGAAATACCCTTTCAATGTCACTAGCACTAGTGCATATATTCTAAATGGGGATCATGAATCCTACACCGAATAAATACAAATGTTTTGTCAGTTGCCTGACATTTGTGTGTGATTGTGTGCTCTGTGCTCTTCTGTTAAACATATTTTTTAGAAAATGGCACCTCAGAGAGACGCAATAGTTCAGACTGTCTGTAAGCCAATTTTAAATGTGATTAAAATATAAACATAACAACAAATCCCCAGAGGCAGAGAAAGCATTGAGTATTTCAGCAGGGACAACTAACATTTTCACAGCATTTAAACTGGAGGGGTTGTTAGAGAGACTGCAGGGATGGGGTGATGAACACAGTGGATGAAGTAAAGAGAGGTTACAAATGATATTTTCTCTCAAGAGACATGAGTCATTATCTCCACCAGCGCCTGCAAGAGATGATTACTCATGGCGATGGGTCAGGAATATTATAACAAGGCATTGAACATTTGTGTAGAACTTTAGCTGTGTTTTGGTTGCAGGGTTTCTACAGTATTTAAAATCAAATTTAAGACTTTTTAAGACCTGCACAACTAAAATTAATACCACGTCCATACAGAATAAGACCATATAATCTCAAAATAAATAACTTAATAACTTAATACAGCTTTTCAGCAAAACAAGTTTTAAAAAACTCAAGACATTGAGTGTTAATACTAAATAAATATATATTGAATTATATTGTGTTAAATTATGTTTTTAGCCCTTCCATCCTGTGACAGGAAATCTCAAGATTCAGCTTTTTGTGTAACAGAAATGCCAATAATATCTAGAAAAATAGATTGTAGGCATAACATGGAACATTTAATTATAAACAAGCCTAAAAACCAGGAGTCTTAATGTAAAATGTCTGCAACAGTCGATCATAAGCAATCGCATGGCATAAATCATGAATCCAGCAGCCTGTAGAACGTACAGCGGTATAATTTTTAATTCGATATGTTCAGCCCTCACATTTAATTCAATTCAATCACAAACTTTTGAAGTTTAATAATGACATTAGGTCATTTCACCATTTTTGATAAAATGACAATTAAAGGGATAGTTCCCCCAAAAATGAAAATTACCCCATGATTTACTCACCCAAGTCATCCTAGGTGTATATGACATACTTCTTATTAAAAAATATTTATATTTTTATAGAGTTATTTAAAAAAATGTCCTGGCTCTTCCAAGCTTTATAATGGCAGTGAATGGCTTTATATTTTTTGAAGTCCATCAAAGGCATCCATCCATGATAAAAGTAATCCACACGGCTCTAGGGGGTTAATAAAGGCCTTCTGAAGTGAAGCGATGTGTTCATGTAAGAAAAATATCCATATTTAAAACTTTATTGACTAAAATAACTAGCTTCCGGCAGACGGTCTACGCAAGTTGACTTACGCCAAAAGAGTAACTCTTGACGATGTATGACGTAGGATGTAGGAGTAGCGTAAGCTCTCGCAGTTCAAACAAACAAGACTGGGCAACAAACTCAAGTTCCTCCGACATTTCTCTTTAAAAATTGTCGTTTTAGACTTCTAATTCTTGACTGGTGTTTTGTTTTGCTCTATCCTCTGCGCTTCCGCGTTTGTCATTACGTTGTGCGTCAGGTCAAGTGTTACTTGTAAGTGTTACCGTAAATCGATGCGTACGGCTGTCTGCCGGAAGCTAGTTATTTTAGTCGATGGGCTAATTTTCATGGGCTAATCATGGGCTAATTTTCATTTTTGGGTGAACTATCCCTTTAAGACTTTTGTTCATTCCATTTAAACGCAAAGCATGTAATTTTTTTCGCTGCTAGGGGTCACTAACCTCTTACAATAACAAAGGCGTAGTTTGATGACGCAACATTTGCTAAGAATTATGGATCTTGTCGTCAACGTCAAGCCGACCGATCTAATAATGTTTATGGATGAGTAAATACATCGATGTTTTTATCATGACTGTGATATGAAGCAGTTCGGGATTGCTAAGAGACAGCTATCATCTAAAATATAAAAGGAATAAGGACATTTCATTCTACCGAACCACATGCGAGTGCAGAATTACTACTTACAGGTCAGTTTATTAGACAAATTAAACTTGTGAGGTAACGCAGCACTGTTTCACTTGGTCTAACATTACACTATCACACTAAACTGCATTTGAATCTGTTGAAATGTATGTGTTAGTTTGTCTGTATGAGACTAGCAGTAAGCTAGATCAACATTAGAATAACATAGATCATATTCTAACATTTTATCATTGAACTATAAAACATTGATTAGTTTTATGTAAATGTGCTCACCTGTTTAATAAAGTACATGTAGGAGCGGTCGAAGTCTCGGACGTGGAGCTCTCGTTTATATACTGTCTATGGGAGCTCTCGGCATCTCGAAAACACCGCGCTGATATTGATTCTCGTTTTAGTTCTCCCTTTTTTATCCAAAGTCTGCTTGCCATGGTCCATAATGTTTGAACGAAACAACAACAACGTGCAGATAGACATTGCGAACTACACAGTTGTCCACGTCTGTCGCCTTGGTTACAATAAGAGGGCTCTGGTTGCTATGGCAGTATGAGCGGAAACCAGGGACAACGCGGATATGACGCCATTGACGGCGACAAAACGGAAATAAAGAAACGTGACGTGTCTTCGAATTAAATTACAAATTTCTCCTAGTTTGAAAGTTGTTGGAAACAGTCGGGATAATGTAAGTACACAGCTAAAAAAATATACAACACAGATATAGTGATTTTTGCTATTTTTAAAGCAAAAAAGTTACATATTGTGCCTTTAAGGAATTTAAAACTTTTTATAACTTTAAATTTGATACAACTTAATTTAAGACATTTTGAAACTTTTTAAGGACCCGCGGGATCACTGTGGTGGTGACAAAATCAGTTGGTTTTGTATGTGTGCATTGAGAAACTGCCAGGTGCTGAATACATCATGCTGTACAACAACAAAAAGATGTTGATTAGTTCGCTTGACTAGAGAGCTTTAAATTGTTAGTGGAGGTGCATTTAAAGAGATACACAATTCTCAAATAATTGAGCAAATGGAGAGGATTTTTAACTTCCCTCTATGGGAAGTTTAGTCTCTTAAATCATCTCCTTTAAAGCACTGTCGCGACAGTCATCAAAACACCACCAGTGTAAAAATTTGCTGCCTTCAACAGTAAATTTCAAGACATTCACAGTCAGTTTTTAGACTACTTGTGAGCACTGTTCCCGTTATTATGCAGAATTCTGCAGACAGTCTGTAGCTGATTCTTTATTGTGCTAAAAGTGTTTAGTCAGAATACAGCAGATGATTGCTTTAAAAAAGTCACAGTAGAAAAAATGCAATCAGCTACAACAGAGGATCTTTACAATGGACAAACTAAATATAGCAGTGAAATCCTTCTGGGCTCTTTGCACAGCAACTCAATGAGTGAATGTAGACAAACACAGATCATGCTTATAGGATGACAAAGCAGTCTGTGCTGATGTTTTTAAGAAATTGAGTGTCATGGGGATTTAAATATTAAGAAATATCAAAACTTCCTCTTTTAAGACAAGGCAGAGTGCAGAGTGCAGAGTTTAAAACAAGCCTCAGGGCTTACACACATTGACCCCCTTTTTTCTATGACTCTTGCTATATAAGATAGGGATGCACAATACCACTTTTTTTCAGACCAAGTACCAAGCGTGTCAAGTAACGAAGTACAAATACTTTGTTACCTTACTTAAGTAAAAATGTTGGGTACCTATACTTTACTGGAGTAATTATTTTTCAGCAGACTTTTTACTTCTACTCCTTACATTTTCACGCAATTATCTGTACTTTCTACTCCTTACAGTTTAAAAATAGCCTTGTTACTCCTATTTCATATCGGATTGTTTTCATTCCGGCTTGTCATCGTTAAAAAAAAAAACATATCGCGCCATTCGGATAGAGTGAATTTGATTGTGGTTGGATGAGAAGTATAAACATAAACCATTCCGACACCCTATTGCACATGACACAAATCACGTCACACCCCAACACTGGACATAGCAGACGTATGTAGCCAAGTACGAAGATGTCCGTGGCAGAGACTCAAGAAGAGAACTCGGGCGAAATGTCCCAACTAAGCACCAGCGAGGAGGATGGTAGCCAGGAAGACCAGCCAACCCTTATATATCCCTGGCCGTACCTGGAAGAATTTTTTGAAATGGTTGGATGCAAAAACAACTTTAAAATGCGCTGCAAGCTCTGGGCACCCAAGTACCATGAGCTAATGGCTTTCAAAAACTCGCTGTCTAATTTGAAAAAGCATATTGAGGTAAGCTGAAAGTTTGTTATTATCAGTCGATTATTGACAAAATATTGTAGTAACATACTAATGGTAAATTTGCAATGTTTGCTATGGCTAGGTACATGCCAAGACATGCCATGGTTTGCTTGCCAGCAGTATAGGCTATGATTCAACGTTGCAAGTTTGTTTGGTGGGCTCTGTGTGAGATTTGAAATTCGACTTTAGCCAAATGTTATTTGAGCTTATGTTATTACTATATGCAATATTTGTAAGTTAACTGTGCAAAGCTATAGTCTACAGCTTGTTGATAAAGCATACTAAGGATAGGCATGATCCTGTCTGTGTATGAGAGTGTGTGCGCCTGTGAGGGGCAGGCCCTATGGGTCCTTGTAAAGAGGTAATAGGCCCAACTATAGGGGTGGGAATCTCTAGGCACCTCACGATTCGATTTGATTATGATTCAGAGGGTTGCGATGCAATGCTAAAACGATTATCAATGCATCTTTTTTTTTGTGTGTGTGTTACTACTTGGTACTTTTAAGTATTTATAATGACCCATAAATAATTTACTTCCAATATATTTTATTAATAAAACAAATGGAAGTGATTTGGCAAGTCAACTGTAAGGTTACATTTGCCAGCATATGTCCCAACATTGCAAAGAACCAACAGGAAAAGAAATGTGTGCCTGTACAAGCAGCATACTTGTAGTAAATGAATACATTACAAACTTCAGCATATTCTGAATCTCTAACATAAAATAATAGACTTCTATCTAACATCCTACTGTTATGTGCAATGAGCAATGTAATCCTTCAGACAAAAAAAAACAAACAAAAAAAACTATAGAAAAAAATATAGAATGATGTACCAGCTGTTCTAATACAAAAATAATGCTTGTGGACTTACGCATATTCTGAATAATTAGTAACATACAAAGCTGCTCTTATACACAAATGAATAATAAAGAGTCTAAGACTTATGACTTGAAACTGTTGCTGTATACCACAATCAAAAACAGCTTATACAAAAAAAGTAAATGAACATCTGCAGAGAGCAGAGTCAAAATTTAACTTTTTGTGACTAGCATTGCACTGATACACACAGTGACTGTGGAGTAGGGCTGGGCGATATGGCCAAAAAAAATTATCACGATAATTGTTTTATATCAGTCGATATCCATAATTATCACGATAAATGTCAAATCTTTATTTCTTTCAAGTTTAAAGGCAGATTTTTGCTCCTAAGTGAAAGTTGTAGAAACCAGAGCGTTAATTGTGGTTTTCAACTACTCTTTATTGTCAGAACATATGACAAACACTTGCAAAACAGGTGAACATTTCACAAATCTGAGGTAGAACATTCAAACATTTGTAATTTTTCCTTCACAAAATAAATATCTTTATTGGAAAATAAATGTATTAGTTTCTGCATGTGCTAATGGGGGATATTGTTTCAAGTCTTGAAACAGGTTTGTGTTGCCTGACTTTGATGGCACATATCTTCAGCACAGTTTGCAGTGCAGGCTGCAATATTAATATTACATGTTTTGTCTAGAAAAGCATATTTGACAGTGAGTTGACAGTAGTATTAGCTCGAGTTAGGATGCAGATTTACTGTTAAATTTATGTTCATTAACAAAAACAGTAACATCTGTTAAAATTTCTTTAACAACCTCATTTTTATTTGGTAAAATGTAATATTCTGATTGTTTGAGTTTTATTAAAATTAACCATTGGTCATCCAGTATCATGCATTTAGATCATGATAACCACAGATAAAACCAGGCATAGCCTATAGCACCTCACTATCATGGCAAAATGTAACTTTATGGTTTCTATGGTATTTATTTGTATAAAAAACAGTAGCCTAAATACATTATTAAATACTGTAATTATTAGGGCTGGGGTAAACGATTATTAATTAAACGATTAGTCGGGCGATTATTTTATCGATTAGTCGACTAATCTAACGACTAATTGGAATTAATTATCCTGTCTGTTATTCGCATATCTCTGTCGAACCGTTACTCCGATGGATTTCAAACTCGACAGCTGTCTGGGCACGAGTAAGTGCAGTGCCAAGTTTGACGTTGTTTGGATGAGAAATGCAAAAGATATTGTTAAATATATCGTTAAAAGAAGCACTTAGAAGGTTGTGGTTTAAAAATAAACATTCTGACATAAACACTCTGTCAGCTACAATGTTTACTTCTGAATAATATAGTATAAACGTGATAAATCCATTTTGATTAATTTGAGTAAAAAATGTGTTTTCTTCACTAAGAAAGTGGCAAGATGAAAACCACTATTTTCTCAAACTTTCACATAGCATCTTTAGGTTATAATAACATAAATAATTCAAATCCAGATTTAGATTTTCAAAGATTTATTATAAAAACGGATTATTTTTCCCCAAAAATGCAATGAATTCATGACACTTGTTTTTTTTTCCAAAATGCAATTAATCCATTGAATCAATATAAAAGTTATTTTTCATATTGAAACTGTTGAAAATACACAACAAAGTAAGTTGATCCACATATGACAGCCTCTGAACTCGGTCAATACTAATCTTGTATACAGGCACGTACTGGACTAAACATAGGCTACATTAAATCAGCCATCGCTAAGAAATACCTCCTGAACTTTTTTGACGGCGATCAGCTGTAAAATGGTCCTGCTTGGTCCTGCTCGGTTTTCGTTGACTTTGAGTACAAGAATTGAAAGTTATTTAAAAGATCCCCTGGGGTTAACGTGTCAGCATTCGACAGAAGTTTGACGCTGTCGTGTGAAAATAAGCAACAGTCGGCATTTCTCTTCCTCCCGCGTGCCTCATCTTCTTAATCTCCTCACGTAAATGATTAGGCTAGATTTCGATGGCTTACGTTTCTTCCCTACGGCAGAAATCACCACAGGTTCATCAATGCCGTCAAATGTATTCATTTTTTTGTTTGTTTGTTGATCAAAAAGTACAAACTAGATAAGGAAAACTAGGATGCCGGGTGTATTCAAAGCGCCGCCGTTACTGTTTACAATGCGTGGAATGGTGCGCTGTGAATGGTTGAGCGGATTTATCGCATTCTGCAGAGAAAGGAGACTGGCGTTTGTCACGGTTTGGAAAGAAAGGGAGAAAACATGACAGAATAACACGGCGGGCGGTGTGTGTGTGGCGAGCTGTACCTCCGGGAATGGTGAAAAAATAAAAAAATAAAGAAGCGTCGACGCAAAAAATATGACGTCGACGTAATTTCGACGTCGAAGCGTTGACGTCATCAACGCACCGCCACAGCACTAGTAATTATATTCCATTAGTCCTTCAAAACATTGTCTACATTAATAATATAATACAATTCAATATGTATATCCCACATTTCATGGTGTAGTTAATTTTTCTAGGCTAACGTTACAGTAAATCCATGGTAAATGATGGGAATTTATAGACGGAAAAGCCTTCTGTATGTATTGTTTCTCCTGTTTGTCAGCGCTGTTTCATCTGCCTTTAAACTGGTTTAAATCACTGAGACATTTGTGTTCTTCGCTGAATTCAAGCGCTTCTCACTGGATTTCGTGTCCGAGACCGATCAGAGTAAACGCACTCGCGCTGCGCTGCCGTTTGGACTTTGAGCCGAGCGGATAAATGGTCCGTGTGGCACGCGGTTCAAATGAGTTTCGTTCTGTTTTTTGGCGCATAAACATTATCGAACATTTATCGAACTCTTGATATCGTTTTATCGAGAAAAATTATATTGCGATAATTATCGTTATCGTTTTATCGCCCAGCCCTACTGTGGAGGGCAGTACAGTAAACCTACGTATAACGTACATACAACAGATCTGTTTACAGCATATTGACGATTCTGAATCGTCCACGTCCGCATCGCGATGCATCTAAGAATCGATTTTTCCCCCACCCCTAACCAACTATCAGCCAAATGCTGTTTAAAATGAATTTAGTCGGACTATCTCATCAATAATGCTACTTTTCAGTCATGCCAGCAGCTGCTTGTGGCCCTAAAACAGCTTTAAGTGGCAATATACTGGTCTGCTCAACATAATTGCATAGACCAGTGAAACTGCTCCCTAACTTGTAGTCTGACCTTCATTCATGAACTTCAAGCATGGCATTTAATACAGTGGAAGTCCTAGATAGTCTGAGCTTGTGGTTTGAGAGAAATAATATGAATCTCAATCTGTGCTTGTGGATTCATTTTCTCCGCAACTTACTTCAGCAGCCCTCAAAAGGAAGTCATCCGCTGAAGGTTCTTTGGTCCCACCCTCCAAACAAACCAAGCTGTGGGAGACTCGAAGAGTGCCCCAGGCAAGTGTGGATAAAGTAGTCCTCAAATTCATTGTCCAAGGCTTGCACCCACCACACATTGTTCAGCAACAGGGCTTCATTGATCTTGTGCAACATCTTCAGCCAAATACAAATGTCATGACACGCAATACTGTTGTAAACAAAGTCACAAAGGCCTCTGTTGAAATGAAAAGAAAACTGAAAGCTGCCCTTAGTGAAATTGAGTTCATAGCAACAACAACAGACTGCTGGACGGCACACCGTCGCAGTTTCATTGGTGTCACTGCGCACTGGTTTAACCCCCAGACCATGCAGAGATCCTGTGCTGCCCTGGCATGCAAGCAACTTAAAGGGTCCCATACCTTTTCTGCCCTTGCTGGTGCCCTAAATGATATTCAAACAGAATTCAATATCAGAGAGAAGATCGTTCGTACTACAACTGACAAAGGATCAAACTTCCTGAAAGCCTTCAGAGTTTATGGGCAGGCTGACGGGAACAACAATCCGGAACCTGTAGGAGAGGGTGATGGAGAAGAGGATGGTGGTGGCCAAAATAATGATTACGATGAAGAAGAGGAAAGCGTTGAGGGTGTTGAATTTGTTGATGCCGGAGCCCTGTTGGACGAAGATGACTACTTGGAATACCAGCTACCCAAGCACCATCGCCTGCGCCTGCCACCTCCTCAATTTAGTGTCCACAGTTGATGCTTCAAAAGCAGAAGTCAACCCATTGTACAAGCGCGTGTCAAGGTCCACATTTGCCAAATGCTCTCGCCTGTGGAACAAAACTTCAAGATCAACCACCGCATCTGAAGTAATTGAAGACCACTGCAAACTCCAACTCATAAGGCCTGTTGCTACAAGGTGGAATTCACTCTTCTCAGCCGTAGAAAGAATAGTGAGAATAACAAGAGAACAAGGCGAAGGAGCCCTCACAGCTGTCTGCAGTGAACTAGATACACCTAAGTGCTTGTTTTTCTGCCTTTCAGTTAATGAAGTGATTAACAATAGTTTAAGTTTATACTTTGAATAATGTAGAACACATGTATGCACTATGCCAATATGCAGTCCCCATATTTACTATTGATGTGATTTGTAGCAACACAACTACATTTCTAAAAGTCTCAGATGACAATATTTTTCCTTTTTAATTATCAGTTCCTCCAGTTGAATGTGCTAAATCAAGTAGAATCAATGTTCCATTTTGTGTTTTTCTTTTCTTCTTTGTACAGGTTTACTCCAGTGGAACATTGCAGAATATGCAAAGACAATGAGCCCAGTTGCAAAGGCACTGGATGTTCTTCAGGGAGAAACCAGTATGCAGATGAGATGGTTGGTCCCCACCATAAGTCTACTAAGGACCAAGCTCCAGCACCTTCACGTTGCCTCCAAGTTCTGTGCACCTTTGATTGCTGCACTTCTTTGAGGCCTTAAAAAACGCTTCGGCGAGATGCTTGCAGATCCAGAGCTGATAGCCGCAGCCATTCTAGTTCCCAAATTTAAGACCTGCTGAACAAGTGACGAAAATATCCTCAAACTTGGTAAGTGTCTCACTTCTCAACTTCCCCTTAATACGTGTAATTTCTATGGAGACAGTGAAATGAGTTTGAAATGACATTTAATGACACACACACACTATCCAATACACAATTACAATACTGTCATATGGTCTAAATTTTCCTGATTTTTGTTTTTTATTCCACAGGCCTTGACTATATCAGAAGCCACTTGGACAGTCAGGCCGAGAATCACATCAGTGAGGAGGGCTCCCAATCATCTGAGGAAGAGGACTTCTTTTCCTCCATGAAGAAGACCGGCCCTCTAGAAACGACCCAGCAGTTGGATGGGTACCTGGGGTGCCCAGGAGACACAGTAGAGGTACTGAGGTCCTTCCCAGCTGTGTGCCATCTATCACTTAAAGGGATACTCCACCGTCTTTTCATATTAAACTATGTTATTCCCTTAACTAAGACGAGTTGATACATACCTCTCTCGTCTCAGTGCGTGCACTCAATCGCTCTGGCGCGCGGCGAAACTTTGTTCACTCAGTTCATTCAATACGGGCCAAGCAGAGAAGCTACCAAACACCTCCACGTGTTCCCTATTTAAACACAGTTACTCGCGTAGTGTAACTCGACCTAGGACGGTGACACAAAACAAAACGTTGCGCTTTTCTAAGCGTGTAAAATGGATAACTATATTGTATGGCGGAATACCATAGCAAGCGCTTGTAAGCACTTCGTCTTGGCGGAGTAATATCTTCCCCAGAGGGAGCGGGGGCCGGTGAGAGGATTTTTCACGAGTGAAGATATTACTCCGCCAAGTCGAAGTGCTCATAAGCACTTGCTATGGTATTCCGCCATACAATATAGTTATCCATTTTACACGCTTAGAAAAGCGCAACGTTTTGTTTTGTGTCACCGTCCTAGGTCGAGTTACACTACGCGAGTAACTGTGTTTAAATAGGGAAAACGTGGAGGTGTTTGGTAGCTTCTCTGCTTGGCCCATATTGAATGAACTGAGTGAACAAAGTTTCGCCGCGCGCCAGAGCGATTGAGTGCACGCACTGAGACGAGAGAGGTATGTATCAACTCGTCTTAGTTAAGGGAATAACATAGTTTAATATGAAAAGACGGTGGAGTATCCCTTTAAGCTTAATATGGCACTCCCTGCCTCAGCAGCCTGTGAAAGACTGTTTAGTGTTGCAGGGCTGATCTTCAGGCCAAGAAGAGCATGCATTGGCTCAAAGAACTTTGAGAACCAGCTGCTTTTGCAGCTGAACAAAGCCAATTGGTAACTCTTTGTTGCATGTACTGTGCTTAACTGATGTAGATCCTGTTGTTGTACATACAGGATTGAGTCCAAAGTGTTTGTTACATCTTTTAGTTAAATGTGACATTGTTGCCATTTTTCGTGACACCAATTTTCTTGTCTGTTGCCCTCACTTGATTCCTGCAGCTAAGCTTGGATGTACATTTACATTCCAATAAAGGTTATTGATAACATGCCTCAGAAGTTTGACTTTTTGCACCATTACAATACTTATAGGCAACTAGTCATCATATCTTCCGCTCCATGAAACACATGTTAATGCTCAGTAGTACACATATATGGTTCTTTAATGTATTTGCATTGTACTAAAATGTGTTCATTTTCAATGGGCATATATGCATATAGGCTATAAACAGGTAGCCTAGTGCATCCCAAATTTTTCAACATTAACATTTTCATATAACATTATAGTCATTATGGCCTTTAGAAAAATGTTTTTTTTTTTTTTTTTTGAGGAGGTGGGGTAGTGCACTATAGGCCCCTGTGGCGCGGCCTAAGCTTTTGTCCTTAATGGCATTTTTTTCCTTACATTACTTTTACTTTTATACTTTAAGTCGTTTTGAAACCAGTACTTTTACTTGAGTAAAAAGCTTAAGTTGATACTTCAACTTCTACAGAAGTCTTTTTAAACCCTAGTATCTATACTTCTACCCGAGTAATGAATGTGAATACTTTTGACACCTCTGCCAAGTACAAGTACTTACATTTGGGTACTTGCCGATACCAAGTACCGATATGAGTATTTAAAGGTGCAGTAGGACATCTGGGAAAATGCTAACTTTAGCCTTATAGCACTAAAAGCGTACATCCCACCCTCTCTGCAAATCGCCGTCCAAAGCCATGCCTCCTGAAAGCATGAACGCGCACAGCCAAAAAGACCGGAGCCAACGTTACTGCAATACATCATGTGTCATTCACTGGTGAGAAAACTTTATAGTACAGTTAGTAACAGTCCTACAATACCACACATAAACAACTTCTTAAAAACGGAATTAGATGCAGCAAGTTTTCGGTTTGTTTAGCTAGCAAAACTTGAAAGTTTACATTAATATTTCTTGCATGCCAGGGGTTTCACGATGAGAGTCTGCTTGTTGTTGCTGCTTGCCTGCCATTCTCGCTCTTTCTGCACAGCGTACGTAAACGCGCTGATGACTTATGACTTGATATAGATTATCAAGACAGAATATGCTAATCAATGACTAGAAGATAACTACACATAAGCTACATAAATTCATCAACCAACCATTCAGAAACGTCCTGTTGCATTCTACATGTTGTCACTTCTTCTTGAGTCTCTCCATCATTGTATGAATCCGGTTTGAACAAAAAAGGCTAAAAGTTTTTGAAATTTTCAGTGCATGTTCATAAATTACAGTTAGTACAAAATGCTGCAGCTCGAGTCATTACCAAAACTTCCACTTTTGAACACATTTCTCCTGTTTTACAGAAGTTGCATTGGCTCCCAGTTAAATTCCGTGTGAATTTTAAAATTGTACTTTTAACTTACAAAGCACTTAACAACTTGGCTCCTTCATATCTTCAAGATCTTCTTCATATACACACTCCTTCCCGCACTCTAAGATCTGCTTCTGCACTTACACTTGTTCTGCCACGCACTCGGACAACTTCTATGGGGTCACAAGCTTTTGGCTATGCTGCTCCCCATTTATGGAACTCTCTTCCTGTAGAAGTTCGCAACAGTTCTAGTCTCTCAGTTTTTAAATCTCGTCTTAAAACGTATCTGTTTAGGCAGGCTATTATGTGATTTAATGTTTGTTGCTGTACTGGTTTGATTGTTTAATGTCTTTTTTTTAATGAATTTTGTAAGGTGTCCTTGAGTGCCATGAAAGGCGCCTTTAAATAAAATGTATTATTATTATTATGTCTGTGTGAGTGCAAGCTGTTGAAGCTCCGCCCTCTGTTCCTGGGAGCAGCAGCTCATTTGCATTTAAAGGAACAGACACAAAACGGTGCGTTTTTGCTCACCCTCAAAAATGTACAATTTTAACACGCTATATAAAAATATCTGTGGGGTATTTTGAGCTAAAACTACACATACACACTCTGGGGACATCAAAGACTTATTTTACATCTTGTGAAAAGGGCATTATACCACCCCTTTAATAATACCATTACAGTTCTTCTAACAATGTTTTATTTTCATCAGATGTTTTTCATTTTCTGACTGTAACAAAGTAAATATACAACTTGTATAATCAAATTGCTTGTGTTAAAGGAGCTATTTCTCACCCATCCTCTTGACAATTTAGCAGAGCATAGTTTGCAGTCTGCTCTACATGTATCATCATCGCTCATCTTAAAATCTCTCCAAACGGCTGACATTACTCCTCCTCCGACTACCTGCTCAACTGACGAGAGGTTAGGCTAATGTCACGTTGCCATAAGGGGCCGTTCACATATCATGTTTTTTGCACGTGCAAAATCGTTAATTCAAATGTAGGGGCGTGGCAAGCGCGCTCATAATAGAAGCGATGCGGTAACGACGCGCATGTGGTGCGGCGTGCTCGTTTTTCCAGGTGCGCCTATGTTCATGGTTGCATAGCAACGACAGACGCCACGGGAGCGCAAGTGCTTGTGAAAAGAAGGAGAAAGTGGTGTGGCTGCGGTTTCCATGCGTTTTTAGACCCCTTAAGGCCCTTTCACACTGGACGCGATTTTGACGCACAAATAATTCACGCGATGGTTTTATTTTTTGATCAGCTGTTTGTGTAATGAGCGCTTTCACACCGAACATGAATGTGCTGCGGCGAAAAAACGACTTTTAATTTTTTCGTTTCGATGTCGATTTTTTTTTACTTTTGCGGCGACAGAAAAGGCTTCAGCCAATCACATACTACAAGGACAACGATTTATTGCCAACCAACTCGGTTATCTCGACTGTGAGTATGTTGTGTGATAGTTTTAGTCGTTGTATAGTCCTGTGCTGTGTAGGCTAGCAGGCTAAACTACATTTGGGATAGAAAGCTAACACTATTATCGTCAAAGATAGAGACAGAGACCGTGTTTACTTTGAACATGTAACAAAATGTAGTGAGACTATTTAGAGCTGCTTTTAGTATACTATACATTCTTTGTGTGATATCTACAGTTTCTAGTCGAATGATTTTAACTTGTTACTTCGTGTGTTACATGTAATGTATAGTGACATTACAAAACGCATTGTGTTTAGTTGAAGACGCAAAAAAACTGTGCACATTAGCATACTCCCCTTCAGACTCTCTGTTCTTTAAGATTGGGTGCACCCAAAACCTTCTTTTCTGTCTTTTAAAGGAACACTATGTAGCTTTTCAACCTTCATAATATATTTCCAAGACCCTTGTGATGGTACATCGACTTACAATAGGTTGAATGACGCGTCTGCCATAGCCTGACGGGGTCTGTATCGCTTTTCCTGGCACTACGTAACTTCGGGGTTCGGGTAGTAACCCGAGCACAAAAAGAACTACAAAATTCGACTGCTTTACGGCATACGTCACTTCCCCCACCACTTCCTCAAATTTGGACGTGAGAGGCCAACCAGTGTTTGTTTTCGGCTTTCGTGCGTATGTTTTTGTCATGGGGGCTGTTTACACCTGGCCACTTCATGCGTTTTCTCAGATCGGATAGCTATCCGATCATGAAAAGACCAGGTGTAAATGCCCTCCGAAACGCAATCGAGACGGATTTGAATCCGATCACTCAAACCACTTCAGGAGGAGGTCTGGGCCGCATTCCAGACGAAACTGGACAAGTGTAAATGCATCTGGTTGTTAAAACCACATATGTAAATTGTACTCCTCCCAAAAATGTTAGAAAAATAAATAAAAAAACGTGTGAGAGCGCGTTATAGGCTTTATGTTATAGACGGATATGACGACGCTACTGGAACACGCATCACCGCAGATGAGCAACTGAGCATATTCATCAGGACAACGTGCAAACTATCGCAAATCAAAGTGAAAGTAAGTTGCAGACTTAAAAGTAAAGAAATGAAATGATCTTACCAGGGCTGTTACTGCTTTCTCTTATTGCGGTCTTTGATTTTGAAATTTTAGCTGATGATCAATAAAATGCAGCTCATATCTGTTGCTTTCGGTGACGTGCACTCCATTAAATCTGCATATAGCGCGGGAATTGAAGATCGGATTTAAATCCGTTTCGCAAAAACACATTTATGTGACCAGGTGTAAATGGAATCGTTTTGATAAATCAGACAGCTATCCGATCTGAGAAAACGCATGAAGTGGCCAGTAAATAAATCTCGTATTTGTAAACTTGTTTGCATTCTATGTTGTATGTTGTTGCGCTTGCTTGTAGTATGTCATTTTTTTACATGCTGTTCATTCATCCATTGCTGATAATTAGACCAGTCCAATAATTTCCACATAATGTCTAGCTAGCTTTCGATTATCAGAGCTGTTAACAGACTTGCTAACAAACATTCGTTTCTCTTACGTGTTTTTTGCGTTATGTTTTATTGCCTAGCTTGCCTCACGAACTAGTTTGCCAGCTGAACTCAGTTGTTGTGAGGTGTATTTATCACGTAGTCCTGAGGGATATCAGACGACGCTGTTGACATTGATTCTTGCGATTATTAGGGCTGTGCTCAGAATATCGATACAACGATACATCGTCATGAACTCCTGACGATGCGCGTATCGATACAGCAGCTTCCGTATCGATACTGTTGTGCTTATGTAGCCAATTCAGGGCTCGAATTTCGGCGCGGGTATTGCGCATAATTTTAATCATTCCTGCACTTTAGCATGTATTGTATGAGTAAATTAATCCACACAGACTATCATTTCAGACAATCAGACAGACAGACACAACAGACAATCAGATCAGTCATTTTAAAACTTTCTGCGAGACGCAATTTCACTAAGAGCGTGAAGCCTTGTTTATACTTTCGCCTGGCTCCGCAGCGCGAGTCTCCGCTGCCTGCACGTGCACCTCCCCAAACGGACGAGGCGTTTATACTCGACGCGCTCACAAACAGCTCGCGAGTAACAAAAGTTATTTTTCGCGGATTATATCACTTTAACAAACAAAAACACGCAAAATTATGTCAAACATTCCGGTCTTGTTGAGTATCCTCTAAACACAGTCAGTTATGTCTTCAGCATAAAACGCATGATGGGACAGCATAATGAAATCAGGATCCGTGCACTAGGTCTTAAAGCGACAGAAGCCACAATGTGTCTGTCATTAATATTGTTGTCAAAACAACAAAAGATAGTTTTAATTTGAAGAATTTGGATTAATAGCCTATATGCATTTAATTTAGTCAGGACTAAAATACTACCCAGTGTTATTTTGCATTTGATTACTTTATTCAGTTTCTAGTTTCTGAATACTAGTGCTAGACCTATTCAAAAAGTTTTCTCTTTATTGGTAGGCTATCTTTATTCTATTGTACTTATTTGCGCTACTGAAGGAAGAGCCATTTTAAGCTTTTTTGTGACAAGTTTTTATTTCATTTAACTCTTTGTTTTTTTATGACAAAAACTAAATAGTTTTTCAGTGATCACAACTGTTATAACACTGGTTATACAATAAACATATATTACTGTTACTAAACTCTGAAATTCCAAATTGATCCATATCGTGATACGTATCATATCGTGGCTTTAGTATCGTGATGCGTATCGTATCGTGACATTGTTGGTGATACACAGCCCTAGCGATTATCATGAGAACAGTTTTCAATATCTCACATAATTATCAGGACATAAATAAGCCTAATGTAGAGGTTGTAAATAGTGCAATAATCATGTCTTCGGAGTCTATCTGTGCCTGTTCCATGCCCGACGCAGGTACCGGTGTACAGGGTGGGAGGTGGGGGGGTGGAGGGGTATTTACGACAGTGCAAGTATTCCACAGCGACTCTAGGGGTCGCTGTTTGACAATAACACAATTTCTACACAGTGTGCCTTTAAAGAAAATGAAAAGCTCGTCTTCACTGGATGATGATGATGAAGTGTCCATGTTTTCTCAGCTGTCGGCGCGAAAGTTTTGGAATGTTGAAGCTCTCTGAACGTCACAGACGTCGCAAATTCGCGTCGCGGCTTATGTGAATGGTTTTGACGCGAACTATTTGCACACAAACTATTCGCTTTTTCGTTTCACTTTTTCGTTACGCATCCGGTGTGAAAGGGCCTTTAAAGTGGTATCGGGTGCGGTTATATCGGGGTAGTTTTAAGAGTACGAGTACATGAGCACAGTATCGGACCGACACCCGAGTACTGGTATCGGTATCGGTGCATCCCTAGTATAAGAGTTTTCAAAAATTATAACAAGAGTGAAACTTTAAAATTTAACATAACTAGAACATTTATATTGACTATACCAGGGATACTCAGAAGTAATTAGTTAACCATTAACCGACAATAAGACTTTTGACCGATTATTACTATTGATTCAACGGTAAAAAAAAAAAAAAAAAAGATTTTTTGAAAACGCTTGTTGCTTGGTTAAAAAAAAAAACAATACATATAAAATTGCTTTTTTGAGGAAAAAAATTGATAATAATCCGATAATTTGTGTATAAGTCGTATTTTATTATTTCATTAATGTAAAATACCGGTAAATAAAGCACAATGTTTACAAACATTAAAAAAACACTACAAACTATTTTAGTTCCCCTCACTCCACAACAAATCCTTTTAATTTCACGGTATTCAGAACAGAACAAGAATTAAAAATAAAAGTAGCTATATAAACAGGATAATGTGCTATGCCACACTGCCAGAATCGTCAAGGAGTGGTTAAAGCAGTGTTACTCATTGTGCGGCTCACCAAGCTTTAATTTGTGGCTCGCATGGCGGTAAATATAATATGATAATGCAGGTATAGAGATATTTCATAAAAACATTAATAACAAGTAGGGCTTTAACATAACCCGTTAAAAACTAAAAGTGTCAGCTCTATTACAAATATTTTCGATCAGATTGAAAGGGGTGGTTTATCGAGAGAACGTGAAAAAACTTGATCGATTGAAAACCGAAACTGAAAGGACGACGTATGACGCGCTGAACGAGCTGTTCTCCTGATGAATAAAGTGTCATATAAATGAGTATCCTCTCATTCTATAATTCTCCTTTCACTCAGCATCTGTGAAGTGAAGCAGGACAACGGCTCACCAGTCCTTGTTTCAGATTATCATACAGACGACTGGTTTGGGGCATTTTTACTGCGTGATAAATACAAACAGCACGGCACAACGGTTCATATGTTCATATTCCGATTTGAATCTTTTGACTTATAAACACGCACATCAACCCAATCATGTATCACATCACGATGTTTAGCGTTCATGTAAACTACAATACATTCAGATTCATCAATCGGAATGAATTCAGTCCGACTGAAACAAAAGTAGTGCATGTAAATATCCAGTCTCTGCAGAGAAGCCAGTTATATGGCGGTCTTTCCAGCTCTTAACGCTGCATGTGCTCTTGGATGGTTAGATAGGCCTACAAGATGGGCTAATGTAGAAAAAAATAACTTAAGGTCATTCTGGGATGAATATTTTCTGGAAATCCCCCTTTTTTTCATTAAAGGAAATCATCTTGTCTCAGTTACAAATTTGACTGATAAATCATAAATAATGTTTTTTTTTCACCCTTTTGTATTTATTGCATTGCATATTGTATTTGCATTTATACTTTGCGGTAAAATGGCTCTCCTACTGACTTTGTCCTATCAGTGCGGCTCTCATGAAAAAAATAGTGAAGACCACTGGGTTAGAGGAACCACTGTTAATGCCTTAGCCTCCAAATTCACCTGACATGAACCCAATTGAACATTTGTGGTTCGACTTGGAAAAGCAGGGCACGTTCAAGTTCAAAACGGTGCGCAACGTTTTGCTACGGTTTCCGAGTTGAACGTCATGTTTCCTGGAAACGGCGTGCACCGGTGTGCAACGGGGTTTGAGATACGTTTTCTCTTGTTTGGTGGGTGTGTCAGAACTGCAGTCCAATCAGCAGCAACATGTATATAAAGCACGCGGTATTAAAGTGAACTCGCACAATGGGTTCAAGGAAAGTAATTTACAAATGTATTCGATGCAGCTCGGTATACGCAACAACTGAGGATATTAGAAGACATGTTTGTCTTAAGTTTTATTGTAAAAATATAGGATATCAACATAATGATGATGTAGTTGTTTATATTTTTAGCTTCATTGCAAGTGTATGACATTTGGTATAGAAATAAACAATGGTAATTAAGTGCTTTTCCTAAAAATGAGAAAGAAAATACAGGATATTAAAACAGTATGAACTACAAATAAAGTCAGTATGTGAGGCTAAATAGATGTGTTTTAGTCTGAATTAGGTAAGATGTGTGCTTCCATTTCAGTTTCAGCAATCCCTTCACTCGATTGGGATGTTCTCTTTTGTTCTGGGCGGCAAGTGCAGTAACTGTAACATTGGGCATATTTTGTAGTATTAAACACATATTTATACCGACCTTATCAGGCTCCGAAAATTCTTCACAAAGAACACAAAGAATGGCCTTCTCAGCTGCCATAGTTGCAACTCTTGCGTCATCAACAGTGTGTTCAACGCATCACCGTTTCTGTTTAAAAAACGTTGTGCAACGTTTTGTCGGGGCTGAACTCAGCCCAGGTTTGTGCAATGTACAGGAACTGGAGGACTTTATGGTACCAGATACCCCAGGAGACCAATCGCCACCTCGTTGAATCAATGCCTGGCCGCGTGGCTGCTGTTTTGCGGGCTAAAGGTGGTCCTACAGGTAATTAGGTAGGTGGCCATAATGTAATGGCTCATCACTGTATGCATTAGGGGTGTAATGGTTCTTGGTAAAAATTCAAACCATACCGTTCTTCACCCATGGTTCGTTGCGCACTTGCACTGTGGTTCATCTTAAATCTGACGATGCATCCATAATATGGTTTGTTGAATATTTTAAATTACCTTTTATTTATTATAGTTTCCGTTTTTGTTTTAATTTTACTTTAATTTCTGTCATTTTTATTATTATTTTTTACATAATTTCTAAATAGTATTAATTTATTTTTTATTTCATTTTTAGTTTTATTTCAGTTGGTCATTTTAGTACTCAAACTTTTTTCAGTTAGTTGCCAAGACAACATTTCAAATTTTCTAATAATCTAATTTTAGATTAATTGAATAAAAATATATAATTTATATTTTATTTCAGATTTATTTCAATAAACAAAAATGTTATTGACAAAACTGCTGATTTCTTAGAGTTTCATCCATGCTTAATATTTATAAATATTACTCACGGATCTCCTCCACCACCTCTGGATCACATTCTTTATACTTCTCCAGTTCAACTTTCAGATGATCTCTCTGATTTTTCAATGCCGCAAGTTCCTTCAGGAGATCCTCTCTCTCATCCTAAATGCACACAAAATCAGTAGTCAGAAACAGCCCACAAACATTACACAGTGTAGTAATCTAGTCCAAAGAGAGAGAGAGGTGAACGCACATTAATTTCACGTCCCACTTTGGCTTTGTCAACTGCTTGCTGAAGGGCTTTTTTACGCTGATTTCCCTCTTCATGCTACTCAGACAAAAAAAAGAAATCAATACATTACACTTCTGCAGAAAATCTCTATCTCAGAACAGAATGACTTCTGTTCTCACATCAACGGCATAATATTAAAGCATACACTGTAAAAATGTTTGTAATTTTTACAGAATTCTAAAGAAATATGGTACAGTAAAAACCTGTTAATTAGTTAAATTAAGTTGCCTTAATATGATGAAAAATTATAAATGGTATAACATTTTATACACATACACACACACACGTATGTGTGTATATATACACATACAGTGCTTAGCAAATGTATTAGACCACCTGTCATAATAAAGAGGAAAATATTTTAGGAATCTGTCAAAAACTTGTTTAATACTAAAAATGTTATTGTCATTTATTAGGCAATAACAAACTTAAACAACTACATGGTCTTTATTTACACATTATATCCACAAGAGGAGCATAGCGATGGATCTTTATTTGATAATAAGAACTTGTTTGTGATTCTGGAATGTCTTATTCAGCATTGTGTATATATGATCTGATCCCAGTGATTATTGACAACCTCTACCCACATTAGAATTAATTTCAAACAGTTTGTTGATTTGCTGATTTTTGGCCATTTTTTGATAACATACCACCTGTATTATTAGGGTAGTTATCAGTACATATTAAGTTCCGGTTCCTTGATTGGTAGTAAATGGCCATCACCTGCTTTCAGATGGAGCGGCATTTACTACACAGAGCCGTAGTTCACTGACAAGCTGAGCCATATCGCATTAATTATCGCAGGCGATACGTCCGTGATAATTAATGCGATATGGCTCAGCTTGTCAGTTAACTACGGCTCTGTGTAGTAAATGCCGCTCCATCTGAAAGCAGGTGATGGCGATTTACTATTAATCAAGGAACCGGCTTTACTGATGAGATGCGCACAACAATGTCATGCGATATATCGCCCAGCCCTAGCTCCAACCATAGCGATCAGAGAAAATCCAGGGAACCGAGGTTACGTAAGTTACCAGAGTTTTATTATAAGTTCAAAGATTTTCCCTGCATTGAAAATATTTTGGTGCTCTATGAAGAGCTTCAAAGGTTTATTTACTATGTGTTTTTGCAGCGTTGAGCTTTGCAGCCAATCACAGACATATCTGTTGAGCACGTGAAAGCAATGGCCAATCAGGTGTGTTTAAGTTAGTCAGATTCCTCTCAACACTGCACAGAACGGCTGAGTTTTTGTTGAGCATTCTGAGTTCTGCATGCCAACAAAGCATAAAAATGCTGTCAATAAGAGATTCATTGTGCAGCATAGACAGCTTCATTTATAATATTGGGAGTATTCACAAAAGTGCAGTTTTGTGAACCTCGCTTGGAGCTGAATGGACAGCTTCAGTGATTACAATGACGATCTTTGCTCGCTTTCTGTATATATTTTTCATTCTGCTAACTACAAATTGCAAAGTTTTGGATTTACAACCATATTTAAATGTGCAAATGAATTCGATTTAAAGGGGAACTGAAACGAACAAAATATAATTCGATAACATGTTGGTTATTAAAATTGTACACAAATTAATTCAAAAATAATATTAAAAACAAAACATACATTAAGTTTTTCCCAATACTGAAATTTACATTTGTTCTTATCAGAGTGCAGCCGTGTTCGATGACGTCACTGGCATGGTATCACTGTAGGCTACTTACTAACGTTATGTCAGGCTACTCTACTGCTACTCTGACTGTCTGACTGATTTTGACTGTACAAATTTTTTTACTGTACAAGTCAACACTAAAAACAGCATTTAAGTAAGAAATTGAATCATCAAATGAAATAATAAAACTGCATATTCTTCACTGTATGAATGAAACGTATACTGATTCTTATATAGACTGCTGTCACTTTAAGAACTACAGTAATGCAGGGATCTAGAATATAATGAGACACATAGAACCTTGTGTTTTGACACTTCAAATGCAATAAGACGATAAAGAGAATTTAGTTTAGTGCATGCGCTGTGACAGCTGGCTGTGCATTGTGTTTAGGCGTGTGCGTTCGTCAAATTTAAACTGGCAAGGCACGCAGCCGCGTCTCTCATGCACAGTTTGAGCGGCTGAAATCACAGAAACAAGTATCTTGCGGGTGTCGTCAATGGATATTGCTTATATTGGATAGCATCCTCGATGTCGGATTAATTTAGCAAGGTGATCTGCGGTGAAGGTGAACATCACGATAACAACAAGGGGTGAGTGGAACTTGTTTACAGGACCCGCCGTGGTCACATTTATGCCACAGTCATTTTGCAAACAGGTTATTCGGCCCTTGATGGCATCGGAGGTGTTATATTCGCTTGTTGGACAGATCACAATTTTTGAACATGCTCTTGAGATGCCATTTTGCTGGAGCTGTCAAGGTAGGCTATCATGCCAGTGACGTCGCAGACCGTTGAAGCTCAAGATGGCTGCACCCTAGTAACAAAACAACAAACTAACATCACAGTTTTTCCCCCTTGTAACTACTTCAGCAGTTTTAAGTATCCTACCACAAATAACAATAACACATCTGTTATATCACCTTTACTTCCTATTCCGTTTCAGTTCCCCTTTAAAGTGATAACCATAGCACTGGATGAAACAAAATAATCTGATACTGTATGCTAAATGATCTGTGCATTAAGTCTTAGAGTGTAAATGCAAAATAACAGACCAGCTACATTTTAATAATGTATTACTTTGTTGCTCATTTTATAACTTTTCAAATCAGTCACTCAGTGAATTTTTACATATAAATTAAAAAAAAATTAAATATAAAATAGTTCTAAGCACTTTATGATCTGTGATCAGTGATTATTTATTATTTCATGAATAAATAGGTGAAGTTATTGGTATATTGGTATATGCGGCATCAATATGCAATCCCATAATACCTGAAACACTGTCACATAATTTTTACAGTAAAAAAGGCAGCAACCACAGCTGCCTTTTTCCAGTAAATTTAACAAAGTATGTTTTTCCAGTGTACATGTAGACTAGCAGAAAAGCAGCAGTGCGGATTAACGAGAGTCAGATATCAGAAAGAGATGCCCTTACTTGTCTATCCAGTTCCTCTAATCTGTGTTTACGCGCATGCAAGGCTTTACTGGGGAACGCCCAGTAATAGTTGGAGGTGCCCACCCTCTCGGTGTCCACCATGTTATCATCCACCAGACTCTGCAACACATCTTTCACTGACATAGGAGCTAATGAAAAAGATTAAACAAATTCTCCAGTAAGTGTGAGGATTTGGGGAGAAAAACAAGAGATTCATAGTGCATTCCAGTACATTATTAATGGGATATCGTAAATTAAATCGGGAGAGCAGACCAAAAATGCGCACTGTATGTTGTCCTTTTTCATACTGTTACAGCAGAATACAAAGAAAAAAAAAGAAAAAAAAAAGAATCAGGAGGAAAAGAATGCAGTGTAATAGAGCTTGCCATAGATATTCGTTGAATATAATCTGAAAATAGAACATGAAATAACTTTTACAGCTCATTCAATCAAACTGATGGATAAGGATTTTTTGTAGTGCAACCTTAAGATTTTAAATTATATCAGTCTTTTTGAGTGGAACTTCCCCAAATCAGACGTGCCTTCCATAATCTAAAACACAGTAGGCTCGTTAGGAAAAAGGTGGATACCCACTGTGATTTTTTTTTAAAGTGCCCCATTATGGTTTTTCGAATATTCCCTTCTATGCAGTGTGTGATATAGCTGTTTGCGAATGTAAACGTTCTGCAAAGTTGTAAAGTCGAAAGTGGACGATATATAAAGTTATTGTCTCCCAGAATCAACTCTGAACCGCCTTAACGAGTCATATGTAATTCGAATCTTACTGCGAGACAGTTTTACGTCACCAGAAAATACATTTGCATAATGCATACCTAATGTACCGGACTAATGTACATTGTCCGCCCGAGAACAACTTGACCACAAATGTAATTTTACTGACGACTGCTTCTTAAATCTAGGAGTTCAACGCTTGCTAGTGAAAGATAGGTCAGTTTATTTGGACCAGCCTGATCCTCAGAATCACAACCTGTAAGTATGAATAATTACTGATGTATATATTTTCTACCGGGTGTTCATGTTTTATGTTGTGTGCTAACTCACGTTATTACTGTCTTACTGAAATAGTTCTGCTAAGCAGCAGTGGGCCACTATTACCTAAAACTGTGTCCATTAATGTAGATTGTCTGTCGTTCTTACTACTTTGAGTAAAGATAAAGGATGGAGTAAAATTCATTTTGCAAACTTTAATGTTACATCAGTCATTCACGCTAGTGCTCAGCTTCCCGCATGTGCACTGCAATAAATTTGAAATATACACATCAGTATGTTGAAGAACATACTCTTGTTAATGCTGATGGTGACTGGATCGGATCTACGTTACAGTTGCAAAATCTCAAAATGAGTTGTGTATTACTGAGAAACGTCCTGCTCAAGTCGTCCTTGTGATGGAGGTTCGAGTTGAATAACTAGTTCGTTCGTCCAATGTTTCATCATCGGACTCGTGCTTGGATTGATTTGGTAAAAATCAACTCCTTCATTATGGTCTTTACAGTGTGTACAATCGCTGAGCTTGAAGCCTCCGGAGCTGAAGTTTATGGTAGTGGGCGTTTAGCTTCCGACAAACACATGTACATGGTAGACCAATTACAACAGACTGAACCGTCTGGCCATTCAGAGTAGAGTAGGCTCGCGGAAAGGAGGGATTTAGAGAGACTGAATCATTGGACGAGTCGTTTGAGAATCATTGAAAAATGTGGTCATGTGCATGTGTATATTATGAGGAAATTAAAGTGTTTTTTGCATGTAAACCTGTTGAAGTAGACTCCAAAGCAAAACCGGTAGCCTTTAAAACAGCATAATAGGGGCACTTTAAGCTTTACTTGTCTTGAAAATGGCAGTTGGTAACAAGTGGATAAATGGGACTACAAAGATTATCTGGGACATTAAACGTCATCACGTCAAATAGCTAAACTCATCTACTCACTAGTTCAATTTTACAGCCTCACTGTGTTTATACTCGCACTCTAGCAAACTATTTTAACTCAGACTTTCAGGGATTTTTCAGGGAGTTATTTTACTTCTTGTGATTGTATTCAGGCTTTAAAATTCATAAAAGTTAAGTTCATTTGTGAAGATTATCATGATGAACAAGACGTGTTGTGTAAGAAGAATCAAACTTTTGTTGGATACAGAGCTATAATAATAATCCAAAAGCCAATGGAAAAAAACAGGCGAAATGTGCCATAACTGCAGCAGTCTACTAATTTCTATGTTTTACATTGTCTATTGCTGTTTGCAAAAAATCCATTGACATCAATTACAAAACAGCCTTGTCTCCTTGGCAATGTTCCGCTTCATTACACTTTTTTTATTTATTTTTTGCTAATGGTCGCTTTAAAGAGGCTCTGGTATGTGTTTGTGGTGATTAACAGACTTTTTTTTTTTTTTTTTTTTTTTTTTAAGTTATAGCAGTTTATTTTTATTATTATTATCATTTCTTTCAAGAGGATAAATATTCCGGCAGCCTTACAAGATACTTTTAAATCTCTAAGGCAGAACTTTTCCTGGGCATTTTCTACAACTAGGTTAATCACATTGGCACCTCCTGTGGAAATCCTCTGCTTTCAATCCAAATCAAACAGGTAAGGATCAGTTTTCTGATGATTACCATTACATGTGTTCTAAATAAATGTGCAGGGTCACTTGGAGCTCCCTCTATCTGTGACATGGACTTATAAATGCCAGGAACATAAACTAAAGATTATACTACAGATTGATAAAACTTACTGATTCCTTTGGATTTGGGGGCGATTTTTTCTATATCTTTCAGCTGAAACACATCTTTCTGGAAGGGGGAAAAATAATCTTAATTAATATCATCTTCCAAAGTTTGAGAACCATTAGAGAACCGTGTCAGACATGGACACAATCAAACATTTACAACCTTAATGAATTCATATTCAAATGTGAAATCGTGCCTACTTACGGTTTCAAAAAATATTTCCATCATACGACTTCTTTTTTCTTCCAAGCTAAGTCCTTTCTTTTTAGACTGTGGATTATAAAAGATAAAGCCTTTGTATCAATAAGGTGAACACAGTTCTGCATTTTTCTGTATTAAATAAATAACATAAAAATAATTCAGCTCTCATTACTGAATAGCTGAATACTGTGCTGTTTTTATTTGTAATTAACCCTTTCAGTATTTTATCTTAGAGAAAAAAATAAAAAAGTGGAAGTAGCGATGAAAAAAATCAGACTCATTTCTGTGAATTGATTCTTTCAAAATGTTTGTTTCAAAGAATTGGTTAAAAAAACCTGATTTATCTAAAAATTATTATGTGTTCCAGAATGTTCAACACCATTTTGTTAAACTGTCACCAAAACATGGTCTTAAAATATTTTAGGGGGGCCTTCAGGATGAAGGCTGGCTTTAATATTATGTGATTTTATCAGTTTTAATTAGCATGACAGAGTAAAAAAAAAAAATAAATAAATAAAGATTGCAAAAGTTAATAAAAAAATATTAACCTCATCCTTCTGTTTAAGGAACATATTAATTATTCAATAATGACTTATGGTCTGAAGACAGGTGTTTGTTGGGTAGTGAGTGACAATGTAATATCATAAATTTGATTGAATCAAACTGTTTGTGTTAATTAGCATTCCTAGCGATGTGAATGCTCTGTCATCATATTTGCTTTAGTGGCTTCGAATTAAACACGAATGGATAATGTTCATTCAACAGCAATACCATTCGTCAAAAACGATTCTAACAAACTTAACCTTGATCTATTTTGGCTGTCATAAAAACAATTTGATAAATTTATTCACAGATCAAAGATCTCAATACAATCTAGAATTATTCGACCTGTTTAACACAGTTCTGAAAACCTTAAGTGCCATTTTGTCATAAAAGCGACTTTTTCTAAACAATATTCTAAGTAATACAATTATTAAATGCAATAACTTATGTTCTCACCATGTTTGACACTTCCACAGCTTGAGTTTGGCGCGAGATGTGAAGGAAGGAAAACTCACTGCGCGTGCGTGTTGCTAGAGTGTAGAACAGAAGTGCGCATGCGCGGCGGAACATTTCTGCGTTTAGGTTGTGGTGGTAGATTCGCAAAAAAATATGCTGTAGTTTGGAAAAATAGTAATACAATATTATATATTCAGTTAACCATATATTATTCTCTCTTAATAATTTAATGACTGCATTGCCATGACTTTATGTTTGTCTCATGCACCAACAATATCAGGTTTTATGATTTTTAAGACTGTTGTCTACAAGTATGGTAGTATCAGTGGAAAAGCCAAAGGTCCCAATGTATTTATATTTTGCATCTCTATGTTTGCAAGGTTTCCGGGAGGTTGGACAGAGCTACCCTTATATGACACCGACCCTCTTCATCAAGTATTTAGATGCAGCACAAATGTTTTATTATTGCTATAATTACTGAATATTTATGATTTTTAAAGAGGCTTAATATACATGACTCAGTCCTTAGCCATAAGAAAGTTACTAAGAACATTGCCTCAACAAATACATATTAGGCAAGAGCCTGAAACAAAACAAAAAAATTAAAATAAGCAAATGGTCAGTGAAACTGACAATGAATAATGAAAATGTTAATGTTAGCCAAGATGTCAAACTGAATTTTGTTTTGTTTTTATGTAAACGGTGTGTATTTGTTTTGCAGTATTTGTAACCCTGCTACCCCCCACCAAACGACGGCTTGATCCCCCTGAATGACATCAAAACAATGTTGTGGCAGTAGCGGCCTTTGTTTCACCTGTTTTACTTGAAATGGGTATCGCAACAGAAGGGGCTTCCGCCCCGTCACCTGCCACACCCTGTTTAGGGTTTAGAAAGGTAGATAACTTATTTTAGCATTTTATAATAAAAATCAATTATTTCTGACATCACGTTTGACATCTAAATGCTAATTTAAAAAAAAATATATATATATTTATACGTCACAGTTCTTTTTGTAATTCCATTTTAATTGCTAAGAAAGTACATAACTGTTTTGACAAAGACAGCTGTAGCAGTTTAGACAAACTCTTTACAATCTCTTCCTACTTCAGTCTGTTTAAAGTCTTTGAGTTTAAAGTTGCTTCTGTTTACTCAGCTCTTTTGGCACTTCTCTTTTTTTTCTCTGGTTTTTGGTTAGGTCACATACCATATATGCAGGAATGTGTTTTCACAGTTAACTGAGGAACAGCTCGGCTTGTGGTAACAAGCTCACTGTTTGATTGCATCACATCCGAGGGAGAGAACGAGAGGGTGGTGGTTTTTTTTTTGTAGCTATAGGTGAATCAGGTCTGAAAGAGGAAGCAGGATGTCATGAAGGCGTGTTAGACACCAGTCACTATGCAATGAGTCTGTGTCTCTGTCTATCCATAGTGTGGGCCAGTGCTTTCACCGAGGACTCTGGGAAATGAATCTGATACTATTCCTGCTTTTGGCATTAACAGCTAGCCGGACTCGACTTGGTAGGTACACACGGTAGTAGATCTTTTTTTTTTTTTTCTGTAGAATCCTATCTCTCTCTCTTTCCATTTTTCCATTTTAGATTCATTCATCTAGTAACTCTCCGCTGTCCTGTCTGCTCTCTTCGTCAGGGTCCTCAGAAATCATTTTACACTGTAATTGGCCCCTAGGCAGCACAACACTTGTGGAGTCATGTGGACATTAAGAGTGCATTCAAATGACCTGTCGTATCTTTTGACCACAATGGACAATGATAAAGTTGAGGACAGGATGGTCACAGTACCTTATAAATAGTTCTTTGACTCATTTTGTTGCTCTTGGTTTCATGCAAAACAAAAAACAGCTCGTCTCTGTTGACGAACAAAGATAGTGTTGATTCAGGTCAAATGTATCTTTCTTGTGGTTTTATGGCATTAATTTCCTTGTAACTGATTATTAGTTTCCTCCTTTTTACCTCAAAGTTCTCTTGTAGCTGAATAGGAATTTTGATATTAAAATGATGTTGTAGTTAAAATGAAGTTGATAACTTTACAGTGACGTTCTGTGTTAACTTTA
This sequence comes from Abramis brama, assembly GCF_963993115.1. Taxonomy (NCBI): domain Eukaryota; kingdom Metazoa; phylum Chordata; class Actinopteri; order Cypriniformes; family Leuciscidae; genus Abramis; species Abramis brama. The sequence goes on from NC_139964.1 coordinate 50,275,843, forward strand.
TTCAATGAAATAGCTTTGAAATAAACAATACTTTTACAGCAATTATTAACCTTGGTGAATTTTAGTCTCTACATACTGTATGCTAATTTGCTAACATATTTTAAACATTTTACATCTATACACATATGTATATGTACATATATATATATAATGCTAATCCATGTTTTTTTCATTATACATAAGTTAATGTATAAAGAACAAACATGAATTAACAATGTACCCGTATATATGTATGTTTTATGTTTTAAATTAACATTATATGCATTATATGTATTTTAATGTTCCTGTACCCGCCCATTTTTGTACCTGGCTATTAGCAGAAACTTAAAGACTGTTTAAAAAAAAAAAAAAAGGATGAATTTCATGAGGAAGGACAAGGAATGTTTCTAATCTCTCTCAGGTAAATTCAGACACTGATGCTCAGATAAAGTCTTTCTTCTGAACTGCAACGGGTCTGAACTAATCCTCAGTGTAAAAATGAAATGAAGGTTCTATACAGTCAGTTCTTAAATGTGTAAAGTAATTTAGTTTCATGTCATTACAGTTCAGTGTGAAGACGACATAGAAGAGATACTGCCCAGACCTGAGGCAGATACTGTCCAAGATGAATGTGAGTATCCGCTTTAGAACACCTACATTTGTATTTTATTTTAAAGGAGAACTCCGGTCAATTTTTTTGTACATTTGGAGTGCTGTCAATACAGAGAACAACGACAAAAATCGGTGTTGCCTACACCGTGTTATCCTCTTTTTAAAATTTGCACCCTGTTGACTTAAATGGGCCAAGTTTTAAACCTGCTTTTAGCCTCTTAACATCCTTGATGTGTCATTACAAGTGCACAGCCATGTTAGATGATTCCTTCAGAGTAAACACGGTGAATCTGACTGCAGAAGATATGAATAAAAGTGATGTTATTTCAGCCAGCGCACATACCTGTATTTACATCCTGTTTTCGGTTGAAGTCCAAAGTAGTCGATTGTCGAGTTCACGCGCATAGGTTTCAGGGCTGCCAACTCTCACGCATTGAGCGTGAGACTCACGCAATTGACACTTTTCACACGCTCTCACGCCACACATCCATTTTCTCACGCACAGAAAAATTGCGGAGCAAAGAGGTACTTTTGATATTAAACTAATTCTCAGCTCTTAGATTCCGTCAATTTTATTACGAAATTCAGACAAAAATACGTTTGGCGCTTGTAAATGTGACGTGACAGATCGCTGAGCGCCTCAGATCAAGTGCACGTGAACCGATCATCACTTTTTTATTTAAAGATGCAGTACAATTTACCGAAAGTATACATAATATCGACCAATTAGTGTTTTTCAACCATGGAAAGAGGTCAATATAACAGCAGGAGAACAATTATGTCACATTATGTTACATTTACCTCAGGAAAGCCATTTAATGACCATAGCATGTTAATTGAATAGAAAAAATAGCTAGAGAGGAGATTTTGCTGAGCATTATATTACATTTTTATTATATTTTTACTTATGTCATTAAATAATTGTTATTATAACAAAAACTGCATTATATTTAATTTAATTTGTTATTTTTAACCTTTAAAAATACCAGCAGATTGGGCCCTCTATGTTTACAGCATTAGGTGAGATTATTTTTTTAAATAAAATTTAAAATAAACATGTATCCAAATGAGTCAATATTGAATCAAAATCGGAATCAAATCACAATAATGGAATTGAAATCTTGAAATTTTTGTCAAGCAATAATAAAAACTGTATCCTACCAGTCATTGTACAATGTAAACATTGTAACATGTTGTCACTAAACTTTTATTCATATCTTTCACATCTACTGCAGTCAGATTCACCCGTGTTCACTCTGAAGGAATCATCTAACATGGCTGTGCACTTGTAATGACACATCAAGGATGTTAAGAGGCTAAAAGCAGGTTTAAAACTTGCCCCATTGAAGTCAACAGGGTGCAAATTTTAAAAAAGAGGATAACACGGTGTAGGCAACACCGATTTTTGTCGTTGTTCTCTGTATTGACAGCACTCCAAATTTACAAAAAAATGAGCTCAATGTTAAAATTGACCGGAGTTCTCCTTTAATGCGAGATGTTGCAGACTGAATGAGTCAACTGCCACAGTTGTCTAGAATGGGTTTATCCATCTAAAGAAAAAGTGCAGTAGTGGATGAGCACTCACATCCTCTCATACATGAATGTGATCTGTTTATACATTTAACAGCTCCCAAAACTTCAACAGAAGGTGAAGAAGACCAAGGTAAGAATTGGTGGTAATTACATTGATTTGACGCATCAGTAGATATGATATAAAGGTATTATATTTTCATGTTCAAACAAACAATGTATAATGTATACACTACTGTTCAAAAGTTTGGGGTCTGTAAGAATTATTATTATTTTTTTGAAAGAGATGAATAATTTTATTCAGTAAGAATGCATTAAATTGATGGAAAAGTGACACCAAAGATATTTTACAAAAGATTTCGATTTTTTAAAAGAAAATGCTCTTATTTTGAACTTGTGTGGGGAAAAAAATGTGTTTCCACAAAACTAATTAAGCAGCACAGCTGTTTTCAACATTTATAACAATTGGAAACGTTTCTTGAGCAGCAAATCAGCATAATAAAATTATTTATGAAGGATCCTGTGACTCTGAAGACTGCGGTAATTATGCTGAAAATGTAACTTTGCATCACAGGAATAGATTACATTTTAAAATAATATATTAAAATTGAAAAAAAAATTTTTTTAAATTGTAATAATATTTCACAATTTTACTGTTTTTACTGTACTTTTGATCAAATAAATGCAGTCTTCGTGAACACAAGAGTCTTCTTTCAAAAATATTACATTTTTACAAAAATATCCCCCAAACTTTTGAACATTAATATATACAGTATTTTTGCACTTTAACTCTGACAGACCTAAAAATTTGTATAAACCAGCCATTTAGGTAAAATCTTTTTCTTTTCCCTTGAACCCTTTGCGTTCCCCAGTTTGAAAACCTCTAAATTAACTGTAAAAAATGTACTTGTAATTTTACAGTGAAATACTGTTTCAACCATGTCTTTTCATTTAAAACCATGTCTTTATTAATTTCAAAGTAAAGTACTGGCAGTAAAAGCTGTTTATTGTACTTCAACTGTATCAATGCCGTTTTTACAGCTGTACTATGTAGCAAAAATTAGGCCTATTGTGTAGTTCATAATCCATATAAGTCATTTTCATTTACAGAGATAAAGTGTAGATGTTTGTTTAGTTGTATTTTCATGATTACTTTATTTCTTTCCTGTGAACGTGGAAGGATCTGGAGATGAGGGGAGCCAGGGTACGCATTGCACTTTTCACGCTGAAATAAGCATTTCAAACTTTATCTGATCAACTTATAGCCTACTGTGACTTTCAGGTTCAGGAAATCATATTTTACTGAAATCATATGCAATTGAATCCACCTTGGATTTAGGCTCCACACCAAACAGTGACCGTGATATTGAAATACAGACGACTACTGAGTCAGATACAGACAAAGAGGATCTCAACTCGGTCATCATGATCATCATACCCCTGGTTCTCACACTCTTCATCATCGCTGTGATCGTGTGTGTGGTCATGGTCTACCGCAGGGGGAGAATACAAGATGCTGGTATGTCAGGATGCATTCAAACAGACTTATACAAATAACCAGCTAAATGCATCAGTTAGGGGGTGTTTACATATTTAGGCTATCTGAAAGACACAAATATTTACTCTTCCTTGGAATCATCCAACGGTAGATTAGAATCTGAATGGACGCACGGTAGTTTAAACTCACTGGGAGGCATTTGTAAAAAATTAAAAACAAATAAAAAATGTGAACACTTAATAATTTCAAATTGAATTACATTTTTGCAACAGTTTTTGCCATCCATGTGTTTCTTCCCTTTCTCCTTTTTTTTTATGTAGACACAAAAGAAGATCCTTATTTGGATCATGAAGACCATGAAAAGGTGCCAATGTAAGTACACACTTTACAGGGTTAGTTCACCCAAAAAGAAAATTTCGGTCTTTATTCACTCGCCCTCATGTCGTTCCAAACCCGTAAGACCTTCGTTCATCTTCAGAACACAAATGAAGATCTTTTTGATGAAATCCGAGAGCTTTCTGACCCCACATAGACTGCTTTTATGTCAGTGAATCTGTTGCTAAACAGAGGTGCAAAACTGGGTGTTATCAGAACCATTAAAAAAAAAGTATCCTAAAACAAAAATCTTTCAAAACTTAAAATAGATTTTAAGCATTACATGATTGCAATTCTAATAGTTTTCCGATAAATATTAATTTAAGACCATGTAGGCCTACTCATTATTTATTTTCAACAATTTAGCAATTAAATTTTGATAACTTCAAATAAATAATAATTCAATTGTTCTCTCTAATCATATTTCCCTGTGTGTTTATTTAGTGATTCATTTAGTAATCTCATTTATTTAGTATTCATTTGAAATGTATATTTGAACCATGCACTTTGAAAAAAACTCATGTTTCAACATTCACAGTGAACATCAACAGAATCCCTGTATAATATACACAATGTTCACACTAATACACCTATTTAATGACTGTTGTTCTTTGGCAAGTCAGCCTGTTCACATATATTCATAATGTAACAAAATGATGTTCCACAAAAGCTGTTCATGGTTAGTTGGTTCCTCTTTAAAGATACAAATCTGCCACATCAGTCAAAATCAACTTCCACCTCATAATAAACAGCCCACAAACGCTTGCGTTGTTCTTTTCTTGATCCTCAGGCCGATGTTTGAGGATGATATCCCATCAGTGATGGAGCTGGAAATGGAAGATCTAGAAAACTGGATATCAAAAGGTGACCACTAAAACTTCTGTTAGTAACGTCCTCTGACTCCGAGTCACGGTCCATATCTGGGCCTTGGTGAGATATTGCACATTTATAGTGATTAATCCAAACCACAGGAGCTGGAGAGAATCCCAATCTGGTGTTCTAAAAAAAACATACATGCTGGTTTGAGAATTTAATCGATGAGATTTATCTACATCTTGATAAAATGGGGTGTTTTGTTTTTACATGTATCATCTCAAATTTGTTTTTTGCTAAAAAACAAAAACAAAACAAAAACAGCATTAGGTAACACTTTATTTTACAGTGTCCTTGTTACATATTTTACATGTACTTACCATAGAAATAACAGTAAATTATGCATAATTACATGCAACTAACCCTCAACCAAATCCTAATCCTACCCTAACTCTATAGTAAGTACATGTAGTTGCTTAATATTACTCAGTACTTAAATATATAATTACAATGTAACAATGACACCTTAAAATAAAGTGTAACCCAGCATTATTACACTGAGTGTATTACATTAATTTGAACTTGAATTTCAACATGTTTCAGTTTTAGTGAATTCAGTAAGTTTGTGCGTTGACCAGCAGGGGGAGCAATTGCATTAAAAACATTCAAACGCTCAAAGAAACTTCCTCAGCTGTATGAAAGTTACTCTTTAGGCAGTTTTCTTAAACTTACTCACATTAAACACCCCCCAGCATTAAGGTTCAAAACATCCTACATACAAATATACTGTGTTGCACTATGCACAATGCTGTTAAAGTGTGTGAAGTGCTGTAGTTATCTAAATATGATCGATTTCTAGATGATAAGAAAAATAAGAAGTGGAACATATTTTGTTGAATGCTTTTAACATAAATAATCTGTGTTTTTTCATTGCTTGCTTGCAGATGGAGGCAAGAAAGTGGACACTGGCCAAATATAATGAATAGCTTTTCAGTGAGTACACTAGACTTATTATTCCCTCCTTTATGCAAGATGTAGTCCAAACCTGGGAAAGCTACACAATTTTTTTTTTTTTTTAGAACAAAGTCAGAGCATATTCACAGTACAGTACTGGCTTGGACAGCTGTCTAGCGGTTAGTAACAGGAAAGCCATTGTACTAGCATGCAAATATTTAATTTTCAGGACAGATCTGTGACAGATGTTGTGCATTACTTGATTATTTACATTCACACATCATATTTCACTGCATTTCATCCTAATTCAGATCATTTCCAAGTAATGAAGAAGAGACACATAAATGGTTGTAATAACATTTAAAAAAAGTACTGTATATGCAAAATACACAGAGCAGCATTTGCTTTTTCTCTTGGGCGTTGTGGAGGTTTTTTTTCCAAAAAGACATTTGAAAAATAATAGGGGTCCACTGAGGTGTGCCCATTTTTATATGTGAAACACATAGCAGTGGTGCAAGACAAAGCATGAAGAAATGTGTTTGTGTGTGTCACACCCTGTAATGTAACGTGTAAGGTATCATTTCCTGGAACTGTGAAATGACATAAGGTTACCTCTTACTTTACTTTCCAGTGGAATGCCCCTCAGAGTCTAGTCAAGAGCTACTGTACACAACAGCGTTCCCTATGCAAACTTTTTACTGTTTATTACGACTGCAAAAGTTGGTGAAAATGGCATATTTCCATTATTTTGTGATAACATTTGCAGTTTGAACTATGATAAACTTCTTAGGTTGCTGCGTAGATCCCCAGGAAAGAAATCAAAAAGACATACACATACAAATGAATGTTTTGATCATGTTCTGCTGCCACAAGAAATAGTCACTCTTTCAGACTTTACAATGTTTTGACATCAGACTTCAGACTTTAATGTTAGTTTATGTTGGTTAATAAAATGCAAATTTTCATGTTAGTTCACAGTGCATTAACTAATGTTAACAAATTGGACTTTGGATCTTAAAAATGTATTAGTAAATGTTGAGATTAACATTAACTAAGATTAAGATTTGTTCATTGTAACTAATTTAAACTAATGTTAATAAATAAAACCTTATTGTAAATAAATCAATCAGTCAATCAATCAATCAAACTTTATTTATAAAGCTCTTTAATACAACCGAAGTGGACCAAAGTGCTGTACAGAAAAATAAATAAAATACATACTTTATATAAAGCATATTATACAAATAAACAAATCAAGAGACATAAAACATAGGAAAAATAACCATAACCGTAAAGTGTTAAGTGATTTCTTTCAGTCACCAAAAAGTAAACGGATCACAGAAATAAAGAAGAAAAATAAATATATATATATATATATATATATATATATATGGTAACACTTTATTTTGATGGTCCACTTTAAAGATTCTACTAATTTTGCAACTACATGTCAACTACTCTACTAGTGTTAGTAGACTGTCTGCTTAATATCTGCTGTCACTTTATTTTGATGCTCCCCAACAGACATTCTACTGACTATAAGTAACTTTGCAAGTACGTCAACTTATTCTACTAATCCGAACCCTAACACCTAACCTACCAGTCTATATATAACGGTCTACTAGTCTACTAATACTTTAATGAGAGTCAGTTGACAATGTCTAAAGTGGACCATCGAAATAAAGTGTAACCAAAACGTTTGTCAGTTCACATTCACACTGTTTTTGGAACTCAATAAATGTGAATAGAATTATTATTATTATATTATCAGCCATTACCCCAGTCTTCAGTGTCACATGATCCTTCAGAAATCATTCTAATATGATGTAATGCTCAAAAACATTTCTTATTATCAATGTTGAAAACAGCTGCTTAATATTTTTTTGTGGAAACACTATTTATTCAGGATTCTTTGATGAATTTTAATGTTAAAAAGAACAGCATTTATTTGACATAATTCGCAATTAAATTATTTAAATAATTAATGAATTAAAACCTAAAACAGTAGGCCTCTACATATTGTGGCATCAAGTTTGTGCATCCCTATACTTTTTGAAGTGAAATGAACACCCGTTCACTGTAAAAAAAATGACATGATCAATAAGTCATGATAACATATGTTTCTTCAACTCATCAAAATAAGTTACGTTATTTTAAACTTTATTTTTTTAAGTTATATAAGATTCAACTCATTCTTAAAGTCAGTTTAATGTAATTCAAGTAAATGACATACACAGCCAAGTCGATTGTACTTAAAACTTTAAGGTAGCGAGTTTGTTTACTGTGTTGTTTTTTCCCTAAAAACACTGAAAAGTCAAGACATGATTACACTTTTGTCAAGTGACTAGATTGTCAAATCGTTTTGAAGTGGCAGTCTAACAGAATAATAAACAGCAGAATTGTCTGTTGGCCTCCATATAATCAGCACAGAGGTGCGAACGGCACTTACACAAACACCCGACGACATTCACTTGCTTTCTAATGCAGACACAAACACAGACTATGTCATTCTGTCAAGTTTGTTTTGATGAGGCTGCGTACGAGGAACAGAATAGCTGTGACTGCTGACTTCTGACCCCCGGGTCGGCGCTGCCAGCATGGACATCTGGTAGTCATTACAGCAGGCATGCGTGGAAGCACGGCTCAGACCGGGCCAGAGATGAGGAGGGCCTCTTTTTTCCCCCTCTTGCGTACTCTCTGTCTCGCTCTCCCTGGGAACACCAGAGGGTCAGAGTCCACAATCCAGGAATGTAAGCTTACGTCATGCAGACTGTGTTTTTCCCAGGATCGGATTGGTATCAAGCGCTATGGGGGAGCTAGCTACACAAAGGCTAGGTGATGTCAAGAATGACAAATTAATGTTTATATAAACATAAACGGATTATCTGAGGCCACATCAGCACAGGAGTAAGGGCACAGCTCTGTTTACGCTGAATTGAGTTCAAAAGAAAACTGATCTGATCTTGAAACCGAAATTCTTAAAGTCACCATGAGATATTTTATGGAATATTATAAATGATTTATCCGTGCACACTATTATTATTTTTTAAATTCATGCCCTCATAATCTTTAATCAAAAAGATGTGTTCACTGGCGCGAGGGCGGGACAACCTGTCAATCACATGACATAACAGGAATAGCAAACCTCAACGATCCAATCAATTCTCTATGAACAAAATCAAGTCCCGCCCTACTTTTTTTCTCTCTCTGATATATCTCAAAATAAGGAAGAACCTATTTAGAACAGACGATCGCAACTTCCGTTTCATGCCGACTTTAAATGGAATAATACAGCATTGTTGAAGACTCTGTACAATACACAAATGCACAAAAGTCTATAGATTTGTCCACAAATGTCTACAGCAACATAGTCAGTGTAGTTTGGTAAATATTTGTATTAATCCATTTTTTTCCCTCACTTGTTTTACAGGCACCTGCTTTGGACCTGATGCTGTTTTCAGCAGCGTCCTCATATCCAATGTTGCACAGTGTAGGCTTTACATGTTGAGGTATACTTAGGTACAGTTGGTTCCAAGAGAAATGCTTTTATATTATGTTTCATAATGCTTTAACTTCATGTTAAAACGTATTCGTAAAATACTAAAGATTGCTGTGTGAAGAACATTGGTGTTTGGATGAGAAAAATCTAGTACTGTCAGAACGATTAATTGCGATTAATTCCATCTAAGTTTGTATATATCAATATATGTGTGTGTGTGTGTGTGTGTGTGTGTGTGTGTGTACAGTATGTATACATACATACATACACACACATATATATTATATATTTACAAAAACGTTCATGTTAGATGTGATTAATCGCGATCGTGATTAATTTGACGACTCTAAAAAAAGGAAATAAACACAAATGTTTTTTTTTTCTGTCTGTTGCGCTGAACGGGATACAACAGTTTTACTGGAAGCTGCATGGTCCTCTGTGTACTTTTGATATTGATTTTTTCACTACTTTTTGATGGAGTACCTCAAAATTATAAACCATTTTGTTTTGTTTGTATCGTGTAATAATGATTTTGCCACAGAACTTCGAATATTCAGATGTATTTCATCATTCCATTTAAATTATAAAGATTTTATTATTTTAACCTTTGTAAATTTTATTACATTTGATGTATTATTTTTTTTTTTTTTATGCAGTATTGCAAGTGTATGTTTACAATTTAAATATTGCCATATAAATCACTAGTTCTTGAGAAAACACCAACACATTTCCTATATGTTTTTAAAATATATATATATTAAAAAGGAACTCCTGTTATCATTGTTCTTGCTTGTTCATGTGTGTTGTTCTCATTACATGCACATACCGTCGGTAAGATTTTTATATATTTTTGTGAGAATTCTCTTATGCTCACCACGGCTGCTTTTATTTGATCAAAAATAAAGCAAAACCAGTAATACTGTGAAATATTACAATTTGAAATAACTGTTTTCTATTTCAATATATTTTAAAATGTAATTCATTTCTGTGATCTAAAAGCTGAATTTCCAACAGTCAATAGTGTCACATGATCCTTCAGAAATCATTCTAATCTGATGATTTGGTGCTTAAGCAACATTTCTTATTTTTATCACAGTTTAAAACAGTTGTGCTGCTTAATATTTTTTTCCAAACCATGATAATGTTTTCCCCATGATTTCTGATCAATAGAAAGGTCAAAAGAACAGCAGTTATTTAAAATAGATTTTTATTTATGTACCATTTTACCATAATACTGCATCTAAATAAGACAGTAAACAAATTGGTAATTTCAGTAGACTATATAGGAAGGAATACACTTAACATCTTTTTTACCTAAATAAACCATAATCTTATCTACACATGACCATAGTTATATTTCATGCTGCACTTATTCAATAAAGTGAACTTTGTTTTTGTTCTACATCTGAGTGCATTCTCTAATGCCAAAGGTCTGGAATACTATGGGATTATGAAAGAACATTATTTACCTTTGAGTGAAGCCTTTTAACTTTTAGGCAAGTGCTGTCATGCGGTCCAGCAGAACCGTTGCACTTTCAGTGTAACAGTGGTGGAAAACAACACCAGATGGAACTCATTAGATTGTTCCCTCTCCAGTCTTGTCTGATCTGTTTGGATTTAAACCCCTGTTGATCAGGGTCATGCGTGCAGATACAGTAAGGTTTTGAATGTGTTGACCTGTACTCGTTTATTAATGATTAAGCTACATACAGATCTATTTGTTAGTTATTATCGATCTAAAACAGTTTATATTTGTTGTGCTTTTAGATTGCAGTGTTTTTGCAGCTTATCTGTGGATTCCTGTTGCACTATTAGGTGTTTTTTTTATTTTTTATTGTTGAGTTATGTAAAGTAGCCTATTTTATCTGACAGATTCTCTTTCGAAAAATGTGCAACACAACATAAATCAATAGGCTAATATTTTGTTTTAATAAAATAAAATAAAGATGGATAATAATAACTTTTTAAAAACAATAAAGAAGTGTTTAAAAAAAATACAATATTTAAGTAAAGGTTAAAAACACGTACATGTCTTGTTTGTCTGTGCACTGTAAGAGAGAAGAACTACAGTAACTTTTGAACATCTTATTATATATATTTTTTTTACCAGAAGGTTTTTGCCTAAAATCGTGCTTTAAAATGAAACCATTGTAGGCCTAATCTAAAATGTTTGTCGGCCCCTAACAGTCCGCACTTTTTTATTATTTATTTATTTTTTATTAAATGCTTGTAGAAGATAACAGCAAAACAAAAAAACACAAAAAACATTAACAACAGCCATCGTCATTGTCATTACATTACAACCATACTCCAGAGACCCTCAGTCCAGACTAAGTTCCTTCAGTCTTTCAGTCCAGATCCTAACAGTCCGCACTCCACAAGGCATTGGCAACGTAATTACGTCTTAATTAAGCGACACGATGACGTTCCTAGACGACACGGTGACGCCATCATCGGTTGACAGGGAGTCGTACAGGAATCGGTTGGATAAAGGCGATCGCGCTTTAACGGAGAAGCATCGGAGTCGTGTGCCGTATCCCTAGCGTTCTTCAGATCGGTCACATATTATTACAGGGGGATTTTACTTTTTTCAGAAGATAAATAATTGATAAAAGCTCTCCCTGGTTCATGGACTGGAAGGGTGCGCGTAACGCTCCTACTTTATTTCATCGGATGAAAATGTTTGGTTTGTGCTTGTAAAACTTCAACTCGTTTTCAGAGGATCGTTTCATCTTTCTTTCGGGCAAACCGGAGAGGAGAAGAGGAGAGACCGGTGACCGTAACTGGACTCTGGATAGGATATCTGGGGGAACTAACTGACCTCCTATACACAGGAGCTTTTTTTGTTCGTCTTTCCATCAGTTTCCAGGGTAAATACATGCATTTGTCTAATAAAACATCTTGTTTAAATGCAGTGTTTTGCAGAAACGCAAACTTGACCATGCAAGGCTGAAATTGTAGGAGTAAAGGGCCATGTGATCAGCTTCAATACACAACGTCATGCAGTTATTGAACATATGAAGCTGACTGCATGGCCTTTTCTCGTGTATATAATATTTAGTATATGTACCGCTGCTTATGATGTGCTTCTGTTCAGAGTGCCTATCTGGTCTGTTGAAGCAGGTTCGCATGGTATTTATAACTGCAGTGTTTCACTTATAATAATAGGAATCACTCGCATGCACTATTTCGCAACTGTTGTTATTGTCGGTAACAGTTAAACTATTTTAACCCAAGAAATAGGACGTACACCAAATACAGTGTTTAGTAGTTTTGTAGCTGCATAAAACAAACCTAATATAGAAAAGCTTGAGCTACTGTCTTTTTGCTTTTCCGCTGCTTTGCTTGTTTGCTCATACAGATTTGACACGCACTTCAGATTTCATAAATTAAACAATTTTCTCGTTTGGTGAAAATGTAACTTCACATCAGATAGACAACGTTGTTGTTGCCCTCTTAATGCATTGGATGATTTACTACACTGTTTATACGGTGTGTTTATATATATATCTGAGATCGTTTGGCGGTTTGGATTGGTAAAGATCACTAAACTTATAAGTAATAGTAGTATTCATTGTGATTTTCTCTTGTTTAGCCGGTTAGCGACAAGAGGTTTAGCTTAAGCTAACACTTTTAGCGCACCCACAGCTGGACAATCGAAAGACAAGCTGGTTTATAAATATGTTTACCCGATTTTCCTCTAGAATGACATTTCTAAGATAAAGTGCTCCATTTTGTGCCCGTGTCACCAAAGGCAGCTGGAACATCTGATAGCTGTTAACCTAGCACGTTAGCTTAGCTAGCTAACAATCGACGCTCAGCCTTTGCCACTGCCGCCTCCCAGAAGGGCTTTAAATCCACGTGAAGTACCCGCCAATATCCGCACAGAGTTTTCGCTTTTTAATAGGCATTTTCAGGAAAATATTAACCTGGTTTGCACGTTGTAAGTGTGAAATTATTAAAACGTACAGATTTATGTGCAGCGCGTGCAGGTCGCGAGACAAGCACATGTTAGCACCGACTACAGCCGATGCAAGTTTGTCAAAGGATAGTTTTTTTCTCTCAAACTCTTCAGGAAGTTTCAAATACAGCGTACACAAAATATTAATAATAACAGAACTTTTCATCCATCTCTGCAACCTCAGGTGATTGAACAAATGAAAACAACTACACCGTGTGAACACATGGCTATACAAAACTTTTTTTCTTTTTTTTTGGCATTTATAGTTAAATGCTTTCCTTTTATAATAATTAATAAACCAAGGAGATTTGGGCTGCTATTTAAGTTCAGGTTCTTGCGTTTAAAAGTTTCAGCATCATCTGTAATATTATGTAACTTGTTTTACAGGGTTTGTAATGCCATCTATTGAATGTGTTTATGTAATATCTGTTGTCAAATAAAGTTTTGTTTGGAAGGAGGAGGGAGGGAGGGTTTCTCTAGAGAACAGACAGAGGTCAGTTTGCAAGTTTAAAAGCTGTCTCCAAGCAATGTGCCTCTAGTTTTAGTAGTTGTTATCACCTGTTGTAAAGTTAAAGCATCAGGACGGTGATGCACAGACCCATTAGGTTTACTAGGTTTGTTTTTTTAAGTTTATGAAGTTTGTAGGTCACTCTGGGATACAATGGAAAGGGTTTGATAAAATTGGAAGGAAGGGAGAGAGGGAAAAAAAAACAGGAAACACAGAGGATAGTGTGCAAGCTTTTTCGTCCTCGTCCTCTCACACCCTTTCCACAACATCCATTTCCATGTGAGAAACGCCGGAATCTCCCTCCTGCATTATAGGGGTGGGTGAAGCGCTATATCTGTCAATGCTAATATTTTGAGTTCTTTCACACTGTGGCTTTTACACTAAGAAAGACGACAAGGTTTAGTCTTTTGCATCTCCCGTATGGATCTTTGTGACTTGCTGAATGCCCTTAATGTTTTGACAAGACACAAAGAGAGCATACAAGAAGGCATGACCGGATTGGGAGATGAGAGAAAGGAACCGGGTCATCTGATGTGGCTCTTTGAACAGAATTTTTTTTTCCAGGCCAACCACTTCTTAACGGCACTCAGCTAAAATAAGAGCAGGTCTGCTGTGTGGTTTTGATTTAAAGATAGTCTTGGTTTTAAAGGGTTGCAGCAATCAGCAGCCTTTCACTGCAGACTCCCTTTGTATTCTCTGGACTCCTCCAGGTGTTCACTACCAGCGAGTTTTCTTGAAGTTCACTCGCATTCTGCTTCTCCTTTGATGGGAGATAATTGATTCTGTTGCTCAGTTGAAAGGTCTGCTATATGTTAATGAATTTGAGAGTAAAAGGGCTTCTCCAAGTCTTCCAAGACTGGGAAATCTTCTTGTATGTCTGCTGATAAATCAGCTCTTAATTCACTTAACTGTGGATTTCGGCTTAAGGCAAGTGCACAGCTGCACACTACAAGACTGAAGCATAGAACTCTGTAGCTAGCTTTGCTTATTTCTGCTGATTTGGAACATCTCTTCTTCATTCGTTTATTACACATTTGTATATATTTTAGCTGGTTACTCATCTACAAATAAAAGTTCAGTAGCCTATGTTAGCCCACCAAGAACGATAAGTATAGAGGTAGGCTAACTGTATCTAGCTTCCACACCAAATTAAGATAATGTTTAGGGATGCATATGAACATTTTGGCCGATACAGATAACCTATAATTATTTACATTTGAAAGTCAATAACTGATATATTGGCTGATAAATCTAAATCCAAGTTTTTATTTAACTTGAGAGCCTGATTGCAAAATCAAGTCTCACCATTAAAAGTCATGTCCCAAGCACAAAATTATAATGTTCTCGTTATTATTTGTTGCCCATATGACAGACTTGTTTTGCACATGTTGCACTGAATTGTATCTTCCTTTTTTGAAGTGATTCCAATCATATTTCAAGCAATTCAAAACCATCATGGTGAACACTTAATGGCGTCTGAAGTGTCTCAGCTGAAGGGAAAAATCCATTTATCAGCTTTAATGAATCGGCCAATTTTCTTATCAGGCCAGTATATCGCGGATCCCTAATAATGTTCTGTTAAAGTGTGGATATGTTGTATTTCGCTTTAAATTCTCAAGCTCTTTACAATCTCTGTCAATGCTTTTATCTTTCATCAGCTGGATTATTTTTTTAAACGTAGTTCCAACAATATTATGTCATGTTGCTTTTGTTATAGTTGTTCTGTTGACTTCTCTATTCTCACAGAATTATAGCAATGATTGCAACTTTTTTATAGTTCTTGGTGTGAACATTTCACATTTTTGCATATTATTTATCACATGGGTTGTGGGTTGTTCTATGGTTTGTTCTAAACATGCACATATCTAATGTAGAGACTCAGACGTAATTGGTGGTGTTGAACAGTGGCTGTTTTTTGGCTGAGCTTCATGATGCACCATGGTTGCAAATTCTGTTGTTTATTCACCCTCACGTGCTTCTAAACTTTTAACACTTTTTGTTTTCATCTTCTGTGTAACACAAGATGATATATTGAAGAATATTGGTAACCCGCCATTGTATTGACAACAAATAGTTAAAACATTTCTTAAAATATCTTTTGTCTTCCACAGAAGAAATAAAGTGATATAGGTTTGGAAGGACGTGAGGGTGAGCAAATGTTGACAGAATTTTCATTTTTGGGTTAACTATCCCTTTAATCTTTGTGCACTCAATACCTTATGAGTTTTTGAATGGTTCTCTTTTCACTTGTTGTGCTGGGGAATAAAAAAGGCAATGGTCACGTGACTGTCATGTCTTCTGCTTTAATGGAGGTGTGAGTTGCCAGGGAGTGTTACTGCTTTTTCATGCGCTCTCACAACAATTAGACAAGCAGAGGATGGAGATTCTCTCAGGGGTGAATTTCTCTGGGAGTTTGGTGAATCAGTTCTCCCCCTGTAGTCAATAATTGTATCCAAAAACTCATCTTTGATCACCAAAATGACACATTTAAATGTTTTTCCTGAGAATTTTTTTTTTATTCATGCCTTAAAATAGCTTGAATGTAACTCTACACTCTTGCTTCATTTAGTAGGCCCTATATGTGGAACCATGTATATGCAAATGAGCCCCGCCTTAACACGTTTTATGTTTCACTCTCTACAATGTCGGACACATAACGGTATATGATTGGCCTCTGGCTTGACTACGTTATCAAACAGCTAGTAATGTGTTGCTAATGTTACACAAACCATGTTCCCATTCACCACCTCAGAGTCAGACGGCTGCCTTCTAAAAATCAGCATCCTTAGAAACGCTTAGAACAACTTAGAACGTCAGTGGAGAAAGGCATTTAGTTCATCATAACATCGTAATATTCATCATACACAATTCACCCTATACATTGCTAAATATACATGATTTTTCATATCAACAGAAAAATGTACTGGGATAACCTGGCTTGTTTTGTCTTTTTTTCACTGCAGTTTTAAGGAGGAAATACTCAGCACTGGTGTTGAATTTGCACATGGCTTGTCTTAAAGTGACTTTATTTTTCAATAAGGTTTCATTTAACGTGTTAACTAAATGATCTAACATGAACAATACTTTAATCTTAATTTACATTTCTACATTTACTAATACATTTTTTAAGTGAAATGTTAACATCAGTTAATGAAAATCTGTCTTGCGCAAGACTAATATGCTCAATTGTATTTTTATTAACTAACATTAACAATGCTTAATAAATGCTTATGTAATGCATAAACTAATGTGAACAAATGAGACCTTATAAAGTGTTACCAAAAATATTTTTAAGCCCCATACTGATACATAAAGTACAAACATACCCTCATAAAGGCACTCTGACCTTGCTTGCAAAATCCTATAGGATTTATTTGAAACACTGCTATTAATACAGTAGCCTACAACTACAACTTCAACTTCCCAACTTCAATGGGATTCTCTTTGTGTTTGTGATGTGAAGTGGCATCTTAACTTTTTTGGCTTCATACTGTCAGAAGATAGTTTTTTGAGGCATGCAAAACACTGTGGTCTCTCTTCATTACCAACCGTTGTACTGGTGAACCTGTTGGGAATTTGTATTGTCGTGCAACACATCCATTGTAGACAGCATTGCTGATTATAATGGGTTCTATTTGCTTTTGTCGCCCCGCTTGTGTCTGGTGTAGACGCATTGTTTTGGTATAGTGACATTTGAAGTAGATTCATTGTTTGCTTTACCTGGTACTTGCAGGCCTTTCACAAATTTGTCCATGTATCATTCATTATATTTTTACACTGCTCCCTGACCTGCAATACTCAATTCTGATTCTTCAACTGTGTCATCCTGCGGTCTGTTATTCCACGACTACAACTGATAACCGACTGCTCAAGCATGTATTGTGAGACATCTTGAGGAAATGTTTTTTTCTTTTCTTTTTTTCTTGTTTGATTATTTAGTAATTTGGCAAGTAGCTACATAATAAGAGGGATACTTTTGAAGTGGGCTCTTGTATCACTCTGAAGAGGTTTCTTTTGCATAACAATTAGCTGACTACACACTGTACATCCCTTAGTTTTAGGTAGGCAAAACTACATATTTTAATTGGCTATTTAGTGGGTTGTCTGAACAGCTTGTCAAGGAAGGCTTGTTTAATTATGTTCTGTGACGTCAATTAGCTCCCTTTTGGACATGTGCTTTGTGCCCTAAAAACATCCCTTTAGTAGGGTAACTAACAGACTAGTTTCAGCAGATAAATGGGCTAAATATCTATAACCTGCAGCCTCAGTACTGGCTCCAGTCTAGATTGGTGCAAAACTTCTTATGTGCATCCCAGGAGCAGAACAATGTGCTTTAATGTAACCTGATTGATTTGTCTTAATGTATTGTTGAAGGTAATAAATTTATACGCAACCCTTCTGAAAGAAAGCTACTAAAGCTATTAGCTAGCTACTAATTGGATGTTTGGCTTAGGGTAATACCGTTAGCAAACCCACAGCTGGACAGTCAAACAGTTTTTTCTTTTTCATTTGGCTGTTGTAGTGATGTGCTGACTAGTCAGTTATGTGATTGACTAGTCGGTTGTTGGATGAGTAGTTGACCACCCTGGCCTGTGTCTAGTTTAAAGTAAAAGTGTCTGTATAGTTTGAGAGCTCTGCTCACAAACACTTGCCTTTTCAAACGCTGGTCTTTCTGTTATCTAAAGCATTGTGAGAAATATTGATGTTAGCATAATAGAACTGATCTGATCATGACTGATAATTTTACTTCCTGACTCTTATGTTCCTATTACTGTAGCCAAAACAAAGTTTGGTAGAAAATCTAAACAAAACACTGCAAACTAAGGCTTCATTTCTCCACAAATGTCTCTTCAATTCCATTTGGAGAGATTATTTTTGCTCTGTTTATCTCTTTTTTTTTTCTTCTTTTTTTTATTGTTTATTTTTTATGTCTTGGGTGAATGCCCTTGCTGTATGGGTGGTGAATTCTTGTGTTGCTCTGTGAATCACACTTGTGAACACACTGCCTCCCTGTCCCACTTCTGATGAATTATGGAGTGTTTATTTGCTTTGCTGTAATGAGCTCTTTACTTTCTCAATATTTTCCTTCACTGTTTCCATTGGATCTTTGCAGATTGAGAAATGTATGCCACCTCAGTCATTATGTTTTGCGTGTCTCTAGAGTTGCACCACTCTGTTTCCAAGAAAATTGGGCTTAATTTGTTGAGGAAACAGAACTTGTTGTGTGCTATTAACACCGATGATTAATATGCATTATCTCCCTTATTCCTGTTGCTGTGCCAAAAGTCTTTTGAGCATCGACACTATCTGTGTATTGAGCGTTAACTGCTGTGTGTGAAGTTGTTTTAAACACACTGTCTGGTGATGAAAGGGTGCAGGGTGTTTCTTCGCTTTCACTGTGTTCAGTTCATTTCTCTTTCCTGTATGTGCAGGTGTGTCACAGCAGGCCAATCATGTGACTAGTCACTTGACTGATTCCATCCTCTATTCAAACCCCACAGATGACTTGCGCTGTTAGTCCAGCCTCACAAAACATCTAATGTTTGATGAATGTCTAGAAATTTGGAAATCGGATTTGTCTTATTCTGTAGTGATCTCCTCTAAAAACTTCATCCAGGAAGAGCTTGTCTTGTCACAGGTAATCTGTGAATATAGATGTAATCCTCACACCTGGTCTTATTCCACTCCACCGCTCTTTTCATTAGATCTCTTCTCAAGCATTTAAAGCTGAAGTGTGTAGTTTCAAATGGAATTGGGTTAATGAAATGATTTTCTATTTTAGGGATGAGATTTAGATTTTTCATTGCTGATTAAGTTTTTTTTACAAGCAAATTTGGTGATAGCAAATAGTGATTGCCGATGTTTATTTACTCCCCCCCCCCCCCCCCTTAAGCAAATTGATTCGTTTATTTGCTCTATAACAGGCAAAAGATAGCCATTTGAAATTAGAGGCAACCACTGAATTTAATCACGATCCAAAGATGCTATTGTTTTTGAATTTAAGTCCCCCTGTAGTCAATAATTTGATTCCTTAACTTATCTTTGATCACCAAAATGGCACATTTAAATTCATGCCTCAAAATAGCTTGAATGTAGCTCTATACCCTTGCTTCATTTAGTATATTTAGTATACTCGTACATCCTCGTCTACAACTTGATGTATCAGAATGGTAACGCGTTTTATGTATCACTCTACAACTTCGGACACATAATGGTAATTAATGATTAGCCTTTGCCTTGATCAAACAGCTAATAATGTCTTGCTATTGTGTTCCCATTTTCCATCTCAGTCTGCCTTCTAAAAATCAGCATCATCAGAAACACTTTGAACATCATAGAAAGTCAGTGGAGAAAAGCATACAGTTGTAATCAAAATTATTCAACCCCCATTGCAACTCATGTTTATTGGCAAAATGTATAGACTTTCAGCTGTTTGCAATGAACACATCAAACAAAAGTAATTGAAATGGCTCAACACAACACGTTTCAAGTGGTTTCCCCAAATTTAACTGAAACTGCAACTTTTAATGACTTATTCACCCCCCTGAATAGAATCCCTCACAACACAAATCTGCAAAACAGGTGTTGTCTGCTACGCAGCAGTTAATGATATGCTAAAGCCCGCCTGCATTTTGACGTGATTGGTTACTAGTAGTTTGTGACGTAAGAAACACCGGCGAATTCAAGCCGTGTTTTTGAGACTGTCTTTTTTTTCACTGCAGTTTTAAGGAGAAAATACTCTGCGTAATGGTGTCGACTTATGAATTTGGTTAACTTGATTTTCCCCACAGGGTGTATAGTTAGGATATAAAGTAAAAACAAAATGGTCTGTCTTTTGATTAGGTAAATTAAGCTACATAAGACACACCTGCACAAAACAAAAACAGCAGACAGACTGAATGAAAATGTAAATTCACTCTCAGACAGTAGGTGGCGCTTATGGAACAACAGCGAAATAGCATTTCCTCTGTTACTGCTGTACAAAAAGCAGTGCTGCGCTTATAAACAGGCATTATACGGAGGTAAGAAGTAAAGGTAATGCAATCAAAGCTTTTCCGAAGACAGTCTGTCATATAACCCCCCTCCCCCAATTTGATATATATGTATATACCTGTGAGTGTGACTGCTACAGTAATTTCTCTGTTGGCGTGTCTCTGTTTTCCTCTTTGCGTCCGTCTTCAGCGTGTTCTGTCTCTGACCTCTGTTAACGTCCTGTTTACAGAGTTAATATTTCCACACAAATTACATTTTGGGAAATGATTGTAATGCAGTTTGTGCGCAAGTCCGGAATAGAGATCGGCCAAAATAAAATGAGAAACCGATCGTGTGTTAGGACTCGGAGCAAAAACTTCAGATGAACAGCAACTATTATTTTTAGACAAATAATCCATCCCTTTGAGTCCATATAATGCAAGTGTATGGGATGCTTCAAAAACCAGTGAACACGATGGTAATCCATAAGATTCATTCATTCAGTTGTTCCAAACCTGTATGAATTTTTTTCTTCTGTTGAACAACACACAAGATATTTTGGAGAATGTCGGTGGCCAAACAGTTGATGGCTCGCATTTATTTCCATAGTATGGGAAAAAAATACTTTGGAAGTCAATGGGTCCATCAACTGTTTGGCCACTGACATTCTACAAAATATCTTTATCATCTTTTGTGTTCAGCAAAAGAAAGAAATTCATACAGGTCGGCGGTGAGTAAATGATGACAGAATTAAAATTGTATTTATCAAAGAACTCGCTGCTCTTTAGATTTAGTAGGAATAATCTATTTAATTTATACAGTGAAGACTATGCAGTGTTGTTTTACATTTGATTAGCCTACTTCCTGCTGATAAAGACTGTTTATTCTTTTTTTATTTATTATTATTATTATTATTATTTCACAGGAAAGCAATACGTTTCTAATTACCTCTATGAGAGGGAATGGAATATGTTGCTTGCTAATAAATGAGTTGTCAATTTATGATACTTTCTTATCTCTTAATTTTGATACTTAATTTATATGTTGATGTTAAAAATGGCTAAATGACCCCTAAATAACTAGTTATGCCTAGTATTTATTTTGGTGATTGGTATTGGCCGATACTGCTTTCAGTGTTCGGTGATCGGCCCCGAAAATCATGATCGGAGCACCCTTAGTAAACCATATGACCGCGGTTGATGAATTATTGTCTTCTAAAACAGATTGATCATTGTGTAAAAATAAATGCTAATATTTTAACCAAATATTATAAACCAATGCTTCTGGCCAACTGTCATACGCAGCTTCATAAGTTCACGTTTGACAAACGTCAGCACGTTGTGAAGCTTGCACGAGAAGTGATTGCCGCTTCAGAACACACTTGCGCCACGTGCTCACATTTGTTGTCAAACGTGAACTCGTGAATTTCCATTTTACGAGGAAATCAGCCTGCAGAAGGCTTATAGTTATTGTTGCATGTTAGGCTGGGATAGGAGAAAGCATTTTAACATCTCAAAATATACACTTCAGCTTTAAAGTTTAGAATGTTTTTACCTCCCTCAATTCCTTCATTCTTTATGGCCCAATTTCAGCTTTGCTCTGGTCCTCAGAGATTGTGTGCAGAGGTTCTGGACACTGTAAGCAAGGGCAGTGTCAATAATTCAGAGCTTTGCTATCCAGCCCCTGGCTCTAATTTGCATGAAGAGGTTTTAAGAGATCATAGGAAGCTGGGAGAACATTAGGCTACATGTACCACAACATCCAGCAAATGTAGTGATATCCTTCCCCAGCTTTACTTGCTGAAGCATCATTTCTAACCAGCCAGCTGCAGATTTACTTTTGCTTTCATTGTGGTCTGGAAAACTAATATTTCTCCTTGTGAATTGCTACACCTAAATAAGGGAGGCTCCTGGAGGGCCACTTTTCTGCAGGATTTAGCTCGGTCCTGCTCAAACACCATTCTGAAACAGGGCACTATTTGGGGGGGCAGCCATTTGTAGTGGTGTCCTAATCCATAGTGGACATTCAGTGCACTCATTCAATCTCACATTGCATCGCAATAACAAGTGTACAACTGATCTACACTCAACGGCTAGAAAATACCTATAATGCAGTGTGAGAATGAATTCCCACGTCTGACCAGAAGATGGCATCTACAGTGGAATCCTATAGGTGTTAAGTTTCTTTATAATTTATTATTTAATTGTTAAATTAAGGTTTATACCCGTTAGATTCCATGAAGGAATTCAAAATCGATCGTTTCGTTACTACTGGAGTTTGCCAGTTAGCTAAGTGTCAAATAATTACCACAGGGCCACACCATTTTCAAAAAATGTATGCGTTTTGGCCGTTCATTTACATGACAACAGCGTTTTGGGGACCTGAAAGTGCATACATTTGATAACAGGTTTCAAAGTGCAAGTTTTTGAAAACAATGCCATTATCATCTCCGTGTAAACTTCAAAAACGTGAATTTGTAAAAACTGTGACGTCATGCGCATGCGTATTAGGTGTTCAGTCTATTGGCGAGAAGCTGATAATGCAGTCAAGTGCACCTGGGAATCTCAAGTTCATTATTACAACATGACACATTCAAGCCTAAAACGTAACGTGGCCTAAACGAGATTAAATTATATGGTGACAGTAACCAAAAATAACTACATCTGAAATTGAACATTTTGAAAAATATGCATTTCTATAACTTATTTATAGATGGAATCACGACTAAATGGTTACATAAAGCAAACCTTAAAAAAAGGGGGGAACTTTAAACCATTAGTTACAGACGTGCTTTCCATACACTGATCTTTAGATATTTTTAGAGATAGATATAGAATAGAATAGATATTTATTATTCTTAGATTATTTTATAAGCTCATCATCTTCACTCAACTCCTCATTATGACGTTTCATTTTCTAAAGTTGTCTGAGATCCCCATTTAGTGTTGGGGATCCACAATGCTTCCAAACAACACGCCTCTTCCTACATAAGCTGCGTTCAGTTTGGTTATTTTCAGCTATATTTGGCAACTTGGATTTCCAACTTATCTAGAAAGCAGAATCAATGGAACGCTTTGAGATCGGAAGTGCTGAAACTCGAGTTTTCCCACTACTGACAGCTGGAACAAGAAATTAGACTTGCTTGCTTTTTCATAAGTGAGAGAATTCACCCAAAAAAGAACTGTCATTTACTCACCCTCATGTCATTCCAGGCAATACATGGATTGTTTTCTTATGTTGAACACAAAAGAAGATATTTTCCATACAATGCAAGCCAGTGGTGTCCAGTGTTTTTTCATCCTTAATCGTCAACAATTCTACATTCTTCAAAATATATTTGTTTGTGTTCTGCAGAAGAAAAGGTCCTACAGGCTTGGAATGTCATGAGTCAGTGAAACATTTCTAAACTAAACATTTCATAAACTATCTCTTTAAAGCAACTTTCACACCGAGATTCCGGAAAATACACTGATAATGTGTCCCGGGATTTGTCTCGGATCGTTTGATTTTGGTTCATTCACAATGCCAGTGATTTTTCTGGAATCAGTGCGTGCGTTCACACACACCCTGTAAATGCACGTGACATCAGGATGTGACATTTAATGTCACCGCAATGTCTTGAGTATGCTTATGATCTGCGATTTCTCTCTCGAGAATCCACGCTAGTTCATTTATTTTTATTTTTTTTCTGATTCGATCATAAACTAGCACATCGCGTACCGTTCCACTACTCTAGTGAATGATCTCAGCTTCAGCGTCATCACTACTACGACACACCCCTTACGGCATTGGTCCTGCTGCCTTCAGATGGTGCGTCCCAGGACTGATCGCAGCAATGTTACTAGGTAGGTCCACATCCCGGGATCGATCCCGGGACGTGTTTGCATTCACACAGAAGGCACTCTAGCAGTTCTATGGCAATTTTCTAGGATCAACTCTCTGTGTGAAAGGGGCTTTAGTGAGCTGTAGAATATGAAAACGCATGTATCAGTGTTTTATTGTACAAGATAGATTGTATATTGATTTAATAATTGTTCTTTAGTGGAAGTTACATTTCTCAGATGCTGCATTACTGAATTAAAGTAGCTTGACTGTCGATTCTGGATAATGTCTGTTTGTGTATATTTTGATTAGTGAATACTTTGGATTGTGTCCTGGAAAGTGTTCGAGCATTACAGAAAAGCTTTTTCTCTGTCTGTCCGTGCATGCTGCTGTATCAACTCACTCTCTGAAAATATAAAAGGATTACCTCCACCAGGGTATTTTGCTTTAGCTCTCAATATGGCTCGTGAGAGGTTGTGAAAGGGTAGCCCTCTGCATTGTCTTGAGCTCTTTGTGTCCTCTGTGTCTTTGTGGTTTCACCCTGGGACCCAACAGCTGCCCTGCCCCCCACCAACTCCCCCGAACATCAGTATAAAAAAAAAAAAAATCCAGTTCCTTCGCTTGGCCCTGTATTCCATGAGACCAAGTGATTTCACAATACTTCACATGAACTATGATCAACAAATGTGAGATTTATGAGTTTCACATCAGTTTTGGATGACAAAAGAATTATCATGATTTCACGTGGGAACCCCTCATCCACTTCAGGAAAAAGTCTGCCTTCGTCTTAAGTGCCCTTTCACATGACTTGCGTTAGGGCCGTAGTGCACGGCTGCTTTGACTTCCATACGAAAAGTGCTGCAAGTATTATCATAGAAGTGCAGATATTATAAAAACACTAGATCGCAAGAAAGCAGAAAGTGTATACGATTTTTAAAAACCGTAACAGTAAAAACAGTGGTACTAGTAGTCAACCCATGTGTTTTTTCTAGTGGCATATACCAATTAAAATGTAGGGTGGCCAATATGCATAATACTGTTCAAAGACAGTAAATGGGATTTGCTGAAATGGGGAAAACTTATTTTACCCACCATTTACACAAATTAAAAATGGATGTTTAAAAATAATATCCTAAATAATAAAAATTACTATCACTTGACAAAGCTGTCAGTAGAATTAGGAATTGACAGTGGGCCTATTTGGCCAAGTGGATCAGCTGATGCAGATCATAATTATTTGATGTTTTAGAAAGGAAAACAGCTTCACAACTTCATTTTGAGCTTCTTTTTTTTTATGAAAGTGATGTAAAGGGAAAACACCAAAATCAGATTCCTGAAAGGAGGAGAGTATTAAAGCAATAAGGTAGATGTTTTCTTTAGAAGAACTTTTTAATATTTCTTGTTGCTTTGTACTATAAACCATGTGTGAGAGCTACAAACTTGGGTGGGAAATTGGATGTCATTGCAAAAGCTCTTAAAAATAAAGGTTATTTTTTTATATCTATGGTTCCATGAATAACCTTTAACATCCGGTTCAGTGAAAGGGTCTTTGGGGAATCTAAAAGGATTCTTCTTTGGCGTTGCTGCAAAAAACCCTCTTGGAACCTTTATTTTATATGATTTGTCTGGTAATCAGTCTCTCGTAGCCAGACCTTTAGACTGACGGCAGAAGGTATGGACTCCATTGCAGCTTTCATTGGCCAAGAACCGTTTTACTGGCATGTAAAGCAACTAATCACAGTTTTTGTTTCACTTCGTCTTTAGGATCTTGAAAATGTAAAGTCGATGTTCCTACGATAACAGTCTTAGGCTGAGACGTCTTAGGCTGAGACTAGATAATCATTGGCTGAGCTTCGAGTGGTCTGCTATTGAAATTAAAAGCAGTTGAAACTGAATGAAGTTTGAGTGATGCTGGTTAACACTGTAGCTCATGTTTCGTTCCATAGGTTTTAACACATTGTGGAACATTGATGCAAGTCATATGAAATGGCCCATAAGAGTGAGCTGTCTTATTCTCTTATTCCAACACTTCTGTCGTTTGGTTCTCCGAGGAAGGTCTTACACCCCCATCTCCTGCCCAACACAATCTGTACACTGACTGCTGTGATGCAGGACGCTTCTTTCAGAAGAAGGGGCCCCCCAGTGAAGAGCAGTTTCCATGGTAACACCTTGGCTATATGAATGGATCTTTGGGGAATTGTGGTCAGTGGCATCCCAGCATCCTCCACTGGCACTGCAGGACGATTCCGATTCAATCAAGCCAACCATCTGCAACACACTTGCTTAGTAAACTCTTTTGGGTCTCGAACTGTACGTCAAACTCTGGATGTTTTCTGTCATTCTGAGAAGTTTCCAAGAATGTTTCTCTCCTTGAAGCCAAAGCCTGTTGTGCTTTTTAAGTAATAAACTCACACGTGCCAAATCTTGCATAATTTAGAATTCTTGAACGAGTCTCTTGCCTTTAGCACAGTTCTCAGAGCTCATGTGAAACAACCTTTCACTGCTTTGGAGGAACTTCATCTTTTGGATCCTAACCTTCCTTGAATTCACAGATTGTCCAAAAACAGTTTTTCCTGAAAAATTCACCCCAGCGGTGCTTCTCTGCCCATCCGTCTCTCTGAACGTCTGTTTTTTCGTTGGCCCACATTCACATCTTCTCTCTACCCCGTTGACGCTGAATTATTTACTGTATGCATCAGAATTCTCAGGTGCCGGAGATCAGACTGCATGTGTCTCTACAGAACGGACAGGCCCATCAAACCTTTTGTCACATGTAGCCACAGGCCCCCCTTTCTTTGCACCAGGGCACTGAAGAAACTTGTCCCTCAGTCTCTGTCATCAGGAACAGAAAGTGAACTGCTTGTCTAAGGATTAGGGCTTGTTGTATAGTTTGAGTTTTGTAAATCTGGTATCCTTGTACATGGTTGAAGAAATCATATCTTGTCATATAGGGTCTTTGTCTTTTAAAGTAATTCACACTGTAACATTTTACAACACCAAACTCCTGTTTATACGGTCCATTTATTAAATGTTTTAATGATTTTTTAAACATTTTTTATGTGAAATGTTGAAAAAAAAATCTAAATGTGTATCATTAACTACACATTACTATACTGACTTGCCAATCAGTCAGTAAACAGTCAGAAGTTGATTCAATAATCACTCCGATTTACTAATTCTGGACTAATTCTGTGATGGAATTGTCAGACTGATTTAAACTGGTAAAGCCTGAGTTCTTACGTCTTGAACGATTCATTAAAGAACCAGTTCATAAGAGTCATTTGCTCATGAATTGGACTACACTGGTCATGCTATAAGGATTTTTATATTGTGCACTGCTTGCATTAACAGCTCTATATGAAGATGTGTTTTCTTGTCATCTTTCTATGTTACAGACTTTTCTTGTCGTTTTCAGTTCCGACTGCAAAGTCAAATTCACAACTGGGTAAAAAGCTGATTTTCTTTTGTCATGGTGCTATAGAAAATATTTACACGGCTTTACAGCAATGGACATTTTATCATGACCAGCCACGACACCTGTACAATGATTAGCAACTTGACCCACTCTGACCAGCATGAACTACTTTGGTTTATGGAAATTAGCCAATCATAACATGGGTCATCATTTTACATATCACACAGGTTCCAAAGAACCTTCCAGTGGACCTTTTTTTATTAGTGTGAAGAACATTTTAATAATCTAAATAACTTTCCACTATAAAGAACCTTTTGAGCAATGAAAAGCTTCCATGGATGTTAAAGATGGAACCATCAATGCCAAATACATTTACATTACATTTATTCATTTAGCAGACACTTTTATCCAAAGCGACTTACAAATGAGAACAATAGAAGCAGTTAAACTAACAGTAGGACAACAATATGCAAGTACTATGACCCTTCTCAGTTTAATCTAACGCAGTACATGTAAAAAACTTCAATAAAGAACCTTTCCTTTTAAGAGTACACTGTAATGAAGTTGTTTTTTTAATGTTGTTTTAGCTCATGTCTATTAACCTTTTACAGTACATGTAAAAGCCTCTTAAAAGGAAAGGTTCAATAAAGAACCTTTCCTTTTAAGAGTGCACTGTAATTAAGTTTTTTTTAAATTGTTTTAGCTTAATGTCTGTTACTAGTGTTCTTTTAAAATATGAAGCTGTATTAACCGACAACTTGACATTTGAGTTCTCAAGTTCCATCAAGGGAAGTTATAACTAAATTACGTTGTGATAACTGATAACTAAATGCAACAGTCTTTCTTTTCTTTTCTTTTCTTTTCTTTTTTTTTTACAGTGTAGAAGTCTTAAAGGTGAACTTCAGTGGAAGAATTGAATGCCACATGTAGAATAAGCCACCTTTAAAGCTCTTTCCATGTGTTGGGTCCATATGTCTGAGGAGATGTGGCTGTATGCAGAGTAATGGGCATCTGGTGGCTCACTCAGACTGACTTAAGGACTATTAGTGAAGATAATCCTATAGAGACAGGAAGTTGAGCCACAAAGCCCTACAGAAAGACACAGTCACATTCTCCCTCTCACTTTCTGTCTTCATGTTTTGTAATTTATTTTTATGTGGTTTATTAGCTTGGCAAAAAAGTTGTCTTTGAAGTTTTTGATAAATATTTTATATTTAAAATGGGAATACAGCAAATTTGTCCTTGTTTCTTAGCCATCTGCTATCCATGTAGCACAGGCATCCCTTTTTTTGACAGTGGAAACTGCAGTTAATATTTATTGTTACTATTGTTAATACAATAATCCTGTTTCATTACTCTAGTCACATGATTCTGATTTATC
This sequence comes from Abramis brama, assembly GCF_963993115.1. Taxonomy (NCBI): domain Eukaryota; kingdom Metazoa; phylum Chordata; class Actinopteri; order Cypriniformes; family Leuciscidae; genus Abramis; species Abramis brama. The sequence continues at coordinate 50,305,162 of NC_139964.1, forward strand.
AATCAGCAATCCAATTCTTAGAATTGCTGCTCCCCCAAATGTCTATATATCTGCTCATCCGGTCAACTAATCCCAGGTTGATTTGCAGTTAAAAAATATATATTAACAATATATAAATTTTATTTTGTATCGTTGCAGCATTTGTCTTGTTGGTAAAGTAAAATTTCATAGGGCTGCACGATATTGGAAAAATAACTGACATTGTGATTTTGTAATATTTTGATTATATAAAAATACAGGCAATTTCACCTGATGACTTGGTAATATTTGGAAAGAATTATTCCAGAATAATTGGGAGTGCATCTGCATAGAAAGTAATTTTAAAAAGCTGAAAACTGGCTTTTTACTCTTTTTGAGCCTGATATGATAACTTTGTTCACACTTGAGAACCAGTAGAACCAGAGAACCAGCTCCAACCTCTTTCAGTAACAGTACAGTTAAAAAAACCCTCTTTCTGCTTGTTTTCATAGGCATATTCTTTTTTGACCCATTTAAATTATTTTTATTGTAATTATTGAATAAAAATATTAAACAAAAAAAAGAGAAATAGTAATACTATTGTACTGTAAAATAGAAAATCAAGTATTTAATAAAATAATTTAGGTCAACTGGAAAATTAAGTGATATTTACAATACTGCTTAATTTTTTAAATGTTCAACCATCAAATAAATATATGCACTGCCAGTTTCAGAATGAAGTAATTGTGTAGTGTAATAAGTAGGATAATATGCTAATAAATCCTTTTATGTCAGTCATGTAAACAAAATGGCAAATCTTACCATATACTAACATGGTGCATCTTAGTAAGGCATACGAATTTAGCTATCTTTACCTTTAATTGTATTTGTCTGCCACCCTTTGAATGCAGACAATGACAATCATCCTTCCCATTCATCCTCTTGAATGCAGTTGCAACAGATGCTTGATTGTTGAAATACAGCACATACTGTAGACAGTGTTCCTTCCCCCCCAGAAGCCATAGGCAAAACCAGTCTCTAATGTTTGTGTGGCATCTTTTTTTTTTTTTTTTTTTTTTTTTTCCTCTTTCAAACCATGAATCAAACTGGTGTTTGCCTAGCTGGAGAGTTGGCCTTGGGATATATGCTAACTGGCGTGTGTGTGTGTGTGTGTGTGTGTGTGTGTGTGTGTGTGTGTCTGCCTTCCTACATTTACTTAACCAGTCTGTTTCCTCTCGCCTATAGTCTGTGGCTCAGCACATCAAAGGCTGTCTCTCTGCAGAGCCTGAGATAACAGCGTAGCATAAACCCTGCTGCTCTGCTAAGCTTTTCCAGAGTCTTTCCACTGCCCTCGGGCGCACCCACTACCTCTTTTGTCTCCCTGAAGCCTTGAGAAAGATGTGCGTGTGTGCGATTTGGTGTTTTGCTGGCTGCACACCATAGGTAGAGTTTGTGTGGTGCAGGCGTTTGCCAGTGTTTCCTCCGTCTTATCCAACAAGAGGCATGTGCGTGCAGGCACGTGTCTGTTTGTTTGCTGACCTGCCAATCCTCTGTTGTCCTCGCCGTCTGGATAGCGGTTGTTCATTCTTCTGTAAGCCAGACTGCTTTGCTGTGTTTTGCTCATGTATATACAGAAGATCTTTCTCAGCCTAGTGAGTTGCTAGCTTGGGGTTTTTTCTTTTGCGGCATTGTAAGAACATTTTGTCTGGCATTGCAAATAATGCGCCTATGATGCCTAAAATGTCGTTCAGTTGGAATGTCAAAGGTTCTGATTTTATTTTACTTGAATTTTATTTTTAAATCGGGCTCAGTTGGAGTGCTAGAAGGTGGGTAAAAACTGAAACTTGTAAAAATATCAGCTCAGTGCAGATTCTCCATTGTTTAATATTAATCAAAAAATCAATAGAGGTTCTGGAACCTCTCTGATTGGTGGATGTCGCATCGGGTCCCGGCGGGTTGTAACGCACACAATTCTACCTTTTTATATTTAGCGTTACAACATAACCCACCGTCAGAATGATCAATCGTCGCCGATGACTGTGCATATGATTTTGAGTTTAAATGTAGCCAAAGAGCTTTTTTTAAAAAAATGTAATTTTATGTATTTTAGTATAAATTTGTGTATTAATAAATATTTAAATGAATAACTTGTTCAATAGCATATCACATATTTCCACAATTGTTAATATTGCAAATCTATCTTAAAAATATTATGCACTATTTGTAACACTATACTTTGTGATATAGCCTATTACCTTTGCTTTAAATTGCAGAAACCTAGTTAACGCTGCTGCTTGAGTTTTTCTTATAAAACAGCTGAGGGAGTGAAGAGTTTCTCTCTTCTGACCAATGTTATCAATCTCTCAATAAGCTACTTCTTTTTTTAAGGTCATAGAAATGCTATCTGGATTTTTATCTTTTGCCATTTTATCATTTACCGTTGGACCAATGACCATCCGCTTCTAGGAACCCAGGAAATGTGAAAAGGGCCCATTGGCATCTAGAATTGAGAAATGGTATTGCTTCACACTACTGAGATTTTGGCATCATAACCTTGTCTAGGTAGGGAGCTCATTAGTTTTTGTGACAGTCATTGCCTCTAGCACAATTGTTTTCCAGTACTTAGCAGAGAGAGGGCATTTCACTGCTAGTGTTCTTTTAAAAGTGAATGTAAGGGGCTTTTTGGTATGTTAATGGATGAACTTCCCCCACACACCTCTTTGTTCCTGGAGCCATTATGTTTTGCTGATCTTTTTTCTCTCGTGAGCTCTGGCCACTGCCTTATCCTTCAGGCCTGGCGGTCACTGTGAGGGGAAGTCTGTACGTGGCCTGCTAGAAGACTCATGTCCGGTTTGCTCTTAACTGCAGCACCTTCACATCATCTCTCACTGCTACAGTATAAAGGTCACTGTGTGTTCACCACTGGATGCCATTTTTCAAAACTGGGGATTCTCTCTTTCTTGAACTTAAGATGTTGGAAAAAACATATGCTAGTATGCTGACAAGAGCAATTGCTAAAAATGAAGTTTCACAGTCCTTCATTGTCTTTATATTAAGTTTTTGAGGGAAATTAATATTCAGTAGGAAATGTTAGCTTCGATTTTACCCATTGCAATTTTATTGAATGAAATCATGTTAGGCTAGTGCTATTGTTTAATATTTTCCACACCAACTTGCATAAGTTTCAGCAGTGGAAAAATATGCAATGAAAGATTAAACTACTGTATTGTGCTCAATGTACACAATTGGGTCATGGACATTTATTAATGCAATAATTTAGATTCTTTGTTTCTTTAGATAATGTACAGTTGATGTACACTGATTTCTCATTTGATGCCACATTTTTCACAAAGCAGAATGAAAACACGCCAAGATCCCACACCTATGGTCCTCTGGCACGCTCTTATTTCTGACTAGATAAGACACATCTGACACCTGTATGCACACCACAGTTACCATGGCAACCAGGCCCCCAACACTTGATGTGCTCTTGATTTCCTGTGGGACTTCACGGCTTTGTAATCAACATGGGAATCTGTGGTACCTTTGCTTCCTCTGAGAAAATGGTCTGATTACACTGGAGAAACACTGGAGAGGTAGTGAATTGTAATTTTATTTTTAGCAAATCCACTGGTTCAAGGCGTTCTCTGTTGATTTTTGTTCAGTTGATATCTCAATTATAAAATGCATGATTTTATTTTAGACTTGAGTCCATTACTCCAGGTTTCCAATTCGATTGAACATTCAAAGTAGACCTTCAAGGTTGATTATTTTATTTGCTGTGGAGTTATTCAACACTGACATTTAACATTTAATTTTTTTATTTCTGATCTTTTGAGACTCTGGACTGGAGGATGTGAGTTCTGTAGGTTCAGGTTGTTATGAGATGTGCTTGAGTGCATCTCTGCATCTTCTCAGAGTTTGGGTTGCTTATGTTCATTTGGGAACGCAACAGAAGCTGACCATTTTCACAAACTTGTATTGAGAACTTGTCAACAAAAAACCTTGTCAGGGGTAGTAAGGATTTTTTTTGTTTCGTAAATCAGTGTATCTCAACTTGCAGGCTGTGAACCTGTTACTAATGTAAGTGTTCTTGACATTTTAGAGATGTATCAAAGTCATGTCACTTAATAGAAACTAGCCAAAATAGACAAATGAACAGATTGAACAAAACCATGAAAAACCTATGTGAGGTAAAAGAAAATGCATCCCAGACTAATAAATATGGGTAATAAATGCCATGCAATAAGAATAAACGCGTATTATACACAACCAATTTTTTTTTTTTTTTTTTTTTACAATATAAACAGTTGGATTGTCAGTATAAAATCTGGGTCCTGATCAAAACCAGTTGAGAACCACTGCCATAAATCACTTCAGGCATTTTTAATGTAGAGCCTACCCCAATAATTTCAACCTCACTATCATTAATTATGCATTGTGATACTCCTTGCTAAACAATGTAAAATGTTTTGAGTGGCCCTATCAGACTTTCTGGAACAAACAAAATTGCTTCAGTGTCAGATGCAGATGCTTGTGCTTTTATTGTCGGAGGCTAATATCTGAGTAGAGGCCATCAGCCTGACTTGGGCACTGCTTCAATCCCATCAGGCCACTTGGGGCCAAGATCAGTGATGAATGGATTTGATTGGGCTTGACCACAGGATGTGGAGAAACTCAGTGAGATTCTCCAAACTGTCTGTTTACATTAAAGCAAGAATTTAATGAAGCGTTGGGTTTATGTCTACATAGTCATTGTATGGTTCCTCTCCTCTGGAACTGCTGATCTCTGGAGCATTTGTTGAGTATACAACCAGAATCTGCAGCACCAAAATCCCTTTCAGGCAAGTCATTTCACTTAGCGGCCATCTTTGAAACGCCTCTCAGGCAGCGATTTCAGTCATGCAAGGGCAGCTTCTTTCTCTCTGAATGGGGAAACATAAAATTCTCCAAAGCTGTTCACCAAGCTTTCACAAGTAAATTTCATTTTTGAAATTGCCAATGAAATCTGACAATTGTCTCATCAATTTTGGTTATTAAAAGCTCAAATCATGACAAAAAACTGCATTTTTCACACTGGACCAGCCAATGCGCATGTGCCGTCATAAGCTTGCATCTCAGAACAATGACTGTTTCTATAACAACTGGAGCTTCTACAGTGACGCAGTGACTTTATCAATTGGCGATTGGCTTTTACTTAGAACAAGGCGGGACTTATTCCGCCATATTGAATATTCCGCCTCCCATTCATAGTAATACGAGTGCACTGTCTTTGTATATCTTAAGTCTTTGGCAGCACTCAGAACAGCAGATGAGAGTTCAGCTGAATGAATGCAAGTATTAGTTGTACATCAGACATCAGGTTAGTGTCTAGACCGCAGACAGTAGGGTTTGCAGTGTCTATTCCCACAGTTCTCCTTTCCCAATCAGGACCACATTGGACAATGAGCACCAGTGTGTGTCCAGTGATCTGGGGAGGGTTCTCAAAAAGCTTTTCGTCTGACCGTTCTACCTTTCCTCAGAGCACTGAAAGAAACCCCTGTTCTACTGTAGAGTGAGAGAGACGGACCGATTCAGAGGAGACTGTCTGACTTTGAAAGGTGCTTCGTCAGGATATGAGTGTCTTAAGATTAAGACCGACACGAGCGACTGCAAAAACATCTGTTCCGAAACCTAGTGAAATGCCCTGCTGTCCAGTTTTTAGGCATTCTGTCCTTTATTGAAGAATCAGAATCAGAAAGAGCTTTATTGCCAAGTGTGCTTGCACCCACAAGGAATTTTTCTTGGTACTGAAGCTTCCAGTGCACATATACAAATACAAATACAACAAGAAACATAGTAATACAAATTCTAAGAATAAAAATATATAAAAAATAAATAAAAATTGTATAAAAGTAAAAAAGTAGGGTCACAGTTGGGTTTAGTCCGAATAAACATTTACAGATTATGAACATATTTACAGTATTTTGAGTAGTATGAATAATATAAATATAAATATCACCTGAGTTAGAGAATATTGCACCAGACAGTGGGAGTCTAGCGCATGTTACAGATTATAAACATATTTACAGTATTTTGAGTAGTATGAATAATATAGATATAAATATCACCTGAGTTAGAGAATATTGCACTAGACAGTGGGAGTATTGCACTTACAGGCATATGCCTTGGGGGCATGTTAAGTGTTCAGAAGGGAAATGGCCTGTGGAAAGAAACTGTTCCTGTGCCTGGATGTTCTTGTGGCCAGTGATCTGTGTCGCCGTCCTGACGGTAACAGTTCAAACAGGTGGTGTCCAGGGTGAGTGGAGTCTGTGATGATTTTACCTGCTCTCTTCCTCACTCTGGAAGAGTACAGGTCCTGGAGGGTTGGCAGGGGGGCACCAATAATCCTCTCTGCAGTCCGGACTGTCCGTTGTAGTCTCCTGATGTCCAATTTGGAAGCTGAACCAAACCAGACAGTGATGGAAGTGCTTAAAACAGACTCAATGATGGCTGAGTAGAACTGGATCAGCAGCTCCTGTGGCAGATTGAACTTCTTCAGCTGGCGAAGGAAGTACAGTCTCTGCTGGGCCTTTTTCACAATGGAGTCAATGTGATTTGCCCACTTCAGGTCCTGAGAGATGGTAGAGCCCAGGAACCTGAATGACTCCACTGCTTCCACAGTGCTGTTCATGATGGTGAGAGGGGGGAGTGCTGGGGTGTTTCTCCTGAAGTCCACAATCATCTCCACTGTTTTGAGTGTGTTCAGCTCAAGGTTGTTATAACTGCACCAGACAGCCAGCTGTTCAACCCCCAGTCTGTAAGCAGACTCGTCACCATTTTGGATGAGACCGATGACAGTGGTGTCGTCTGCAAATTTCAGGAGCTTGACAGAGGGGTCTTTAGAAGTGCAGTCATTAGTGTAAAGGGAGAAGAGCAGTGGGGAGAGAACGCACCCTTGGGGGGCGCCAGTGCTGATGGTGAGGGTCCTGGATGTGAGTTTCCCCAGTCTCACTAGCTGCTGCCGGTCCGTCAGGAAGCTGGAGATCCACTGACAGATTGAGGATGGCATGGAGAGCTGAGTCAGTTTGGCTGTGAGAAGATCAGGGATGATGGTATTGAAGGCCGAACTGAAGTCCACGAATAAGATCCGTGCATAAGTCCCAGGTCTGTCAAGATGTTGCAGGATATAGTGCAGTCCCATGTTGACTGCATCATCCACAGACCTGTTTGCTCTGTAAGCAAACTGAAAGGGATCCAGCAGGGGTCCAGTGATGTCCTTCAGATAGGCCAACACCAGTCTTTCAAACGACTTCATGACCACAGACGTGAGAGCGACAGGTCTGTAGTCATTAAGTCCAGTGATTTTAGTTTTTTTGGGAACCGGGATGATAGTGGAGCGTTTGAAGCAGCAGGGAACTTCACACTGCTCCAATGATCTGTTGAAGATCTGCGTGAAGACTGGGGCCAGTTGGTCAGCACAGGCTTTTAGACAAGCAGATGAGATGCCGTCTGGGCCTGAAGCTTTCCTAGTCTTCTGTTTTTTGAAGACTCTGCTCACGTCCTCCACGCAGACCTTAAGCTCAGGTTGGATGGCAGAAGGGGGGAGGAGAGGGGTTGCAGGAGGTGATGGTGGATGTGTGAAGTGCACATCAGAGCGGGTGTGAGGTGTGAGTCTGGGCTTCTCAAACCTGCAATAGAATGCATTGAGAGTGTCAGCCAGTTGTTGATTCTCCACAGATGGGGGGGATGGTGATTTGTAGTTGGTGATGTTCCTCAGGCCTCTCCAGACTGATGCGGGGTCGTTGGCTGAAAACTGGTTTTTCAGCTTTTCAGAGTAGCTTTTTTTAGCAACTCTGATCTCCTTTGTCAGTCTGTTTCTGGCCTGGTTATACAAGATTTTATCCCCACTTCTGTAAGCATCTTCTTTGGCATGACGAAGCTGTTTGAGTTTCCCAGTAAACCATGGTTTATCATTAGTGAATGATAAGAATGTCCTGGTAGGAATGCATGTATCCTCACAGAAACTGATATATGATGTTACAGTATCTGTGAGCTCATCCAGATCGGTGGCTGCAGCTTCAAAAACAGTCCAATCAGTGCAATCGAAGCAGGCCTGTAGATCCTGCTCTGCTTCATTGGTCCATCTTTTTACAGTCCTTATTACAGGTTTAGCTGATTTCAGTTTCTGCCTGTAGGTCGGTATAAGATGAACCAAACAGTGATCAGAGAGCCCCAAAGCTGCCCGTGGGACGGAGTGATACGCATTCTTTATCGTGGTGTAACAGTGGTCCAATATATTACTGTCTCTGGTAGGACATGTAACATGCTGTCTGTATTTTGGCAGTTCACGGGAGAGATTTGCTTTGTTAAAATCCCCAAGAATGATTAAAAGAGAGTCTGGGTACCTTTGTTCCATTTCAGCTATATGTTCAGCCAGCTGTTGTAGCGCTGCGCTCACACACGCGTCTGGAGGAATGTAAACATTCGCGAGAATGAATGAGGAAAACTCCCGCGGCGAGTAGAAAGGTTTACAGTTTATGAAATGCGCCTCTAAATTAGGAGAGCACATCTTCTTCAGTGTTGTTACATCTGAACACCAACTTTCGTTAATGAAGAAACACAATCCACCACCTCTCGTTTTCCCCGTTAGTTCCGCGATGCGATCCGCTCGGAACAGCTGGAAGCCCGGCAGATGTAGTGCGTTGTCCGGTATGGCTTCACTCAGCCAGGTTTCAGTGAAGCACAGAGCAGCGGAGTTTAAAAAATCCTTGATAGTGCGGGTGAGGAGAAGTAGTTCGTCCATTTTGTTAGGAAGAGATCGGAGATTCGCAAGATGAATACTGGGTAGTGCAGTGCGGAGGCCGCGCTCGCGGAGTTTAACCAGCGCGCCCGCGCGCTTCCCGCGTTTGCGTCTGACCGCGCGTTTGAACAACACCGCTGCCCCTCCAACGAGAATGTCCAGTAAAACGTCTGAGTTATCAAAATCTGTAAAAAACTTGTCTGGTGTGTGTTTCCTAATGTCCAGAAGTTCGTCTTTGGTGAAACTGATAGGAAAAGAATGACTAAACGCAGAACAAACGAACAAAAACAACACAATGACTGGAGAGCTCCACACCGAGGCAGCCATCCGCGGCGCCATCTTGGTTTGTTCAGAGATTGGACAGATGAACAGATGAACTCTAACACCATTGTAAAATATGTATGTGTTTAAAGGCCAAAGCATAGTATACTCTGGCTTTTGGCTAGAATCAGTCCCGGTACGGTGAATAGCAAAACAGCAGTGCCGCACTGCCTGCACAAACACCAGGATGGGCATTGTTTGATTTTCAACCGTTTACAGTCAGGGAAACGGCACATTACGAGCAGCGTTACATCGCTGTTCGTACCTCAGGTCTGTGGAAACACGTGGCCAGTTCGTGATAGGCTTCAGTTCGCCTGGCTGAGAACAGGCTCTGGCTTCAGAACGCAAACTATTGTGGAAAAGGGCTATCAGTGGGTTGAACTCAAAGAACTGTATCAGTCCAATTTGTGAATCGTTCAGAGCATCTTTGTGAACTAAACCAACAGATTTGATTTAAAACAACTATTCGTTCACAAACTGTACAACTCTATTTGTCTCATGATTTTGCAAAGATCAAGGGAGGATATCAAGATGTGTAGTGAATAATGAACTAAGTTTGGGGTCTGTTTTCTCGCACAAAGCTTGCATATGATTACAAAAGTTCTGGAATATAGAACACGAGTGAATTGTGGGCCACTTTTATGATTATTATTTTTTTTTTGTCTTCAATTGCTGTACAAAATCTACAATGACATGAGTGTGAATGACACAATTTTCATAACAGGATGAACCTCAATGTTCATAAAACTGCTGATGCAGAGTCACTTCTTTACATCAGCTGTTTTGAGCAGACGGTGCAATTTCCCAGCAATCAGCCCTGGAATTTGCTCAAGCTTTCCTCCATGTTACCTTTCTTATTTATCTGAGCAAGTGTCTGAGCGCTCTCTTGCATTGCTTTCCCGCCCCTCATCTTTCACTCATTTTTTTTTTTGTGTGTGTGCTTCTTGCTTCATTCAGCCTTGCTCACTTGCAAGACGCTTTAAACTTAGGAGACACTGTCTTGCATTTCATCCACTGAAATTGCTCTCCCTCACCGTGGTGGAAATGTAATATAGCAACACCCCCCACCACCTTTCACTCCCTCTGTCTCCACTTAGAGTTTTAGGGGAACTGATGACTAGCTGTTGATAGATTTAAGGACAATGGAGGCTTTCCGTTTTGCGAATGTCTCTGAGCTGTACTCTGGGACTCCCTCTTTGTGCGCGCTGCCACTAGGGCTGCACGATTTGGGCAAAATGTCATATTGCGATTATTGAGGTCAATATTGCGATTGCGATTATAATAAACAAATGGTTTCATATGTGAACTTGCTTGGTTCTCAGGTGAAATGCTCACAGAGATTAGTGATAATGATGAAATGTGTAATTTTCAACTCAAACTAGCAACAACTAGTGTTTTCAAATAAAAAAAATATTTTTTTACAAAATTAAATAGTGACATCTTTGCATTATTGCAAACTTGTTATTGCCTCAATTGAATGGTACAATAGTATAAAATAAATGTCATATTTAAATGTGCCCTTACTGTCTAACAATTAGGACATATACAGAAATTGATTATCATATACAGAAAAGTTATCAAACAGTCTGCACTGCATAAATTATAAATTAAATATAGAATAATCCTTATTAAAGCTACAAAAGTTCTTTAGTCAAGAGCAGTGAGTAATTTGCTCTGTTCCCTTTGTTCTTTGATTAACTTTACTGACAGAAAGCTTTATTGGCTGCTGTCCCTTTAAGACTAGCCGCTGCTGACAGAGACACGGGTCTCACACGCTCTTCTCTTCTCTCACAACTCTTCACGTTAATCATAAGACTGCTCTTATGTTATGAAGATACTCGACAAAACGGACATTTTGGTATAATTGTGTGTTATTGTTCATTCAAGAGCGAAAGAGAACTGTATTGTGGCGTGCTGTGTGTGCGCACGATACTTTCTGTGTGTCACTGCAGTCAGGACATTCACAGGCAGCGCGTAATTGACAACAATTAACGGATGCTGCGTTGATTGCGTTAAATATTTGATCAATATTTAATCAATTTAACGCGTTAACGTTGACAGCCCAAATTTATTTATTCCAGCATTTTGCGTCTCATAATTGCATAGGCTTGACATTGCGATTGCGATATGATTAATCGTGCAGCACTAGCCGCCAGTCCACGTTCAAACAGAATGTTTCATGGGCTTTAGTGTTTTTTTTTTTGTCTTTTTTTTTTTTTTTTTTTTTAATTTTTAGAGATTTTAAGTGATGTGTTGTGGTTCTCAAATGAAACATGCTAGTCTAATGAATGTGGGTCAGTAATAACGCTACGGAAAAAATTTTTTTGCTTGACATTTTTAGTGGTGACATTTGTAGCCCTTAAAGTTAACTATTATCGTTTATGACATTGCTGATTATCTATAGAAATTAGATTTAAAAAATCCTTTATTTTTCTCATTGTTTTTGGCAAGTGAACCACACTCAAAATCTGTAGGAAGGCAGAGAACAACTTTGTACAACTGTACAAAAAAATCTAAAACTTTACAAAAGTGTATACAGTGATTTACTGTAGATTGGCCATTCATGGCAGATGTCAAACACTCCAATGTTTTTTCTGGATTACAAAAACCTCCCACACTGTTGAATTTTTGTTAGGGTTCGGGTATAGTGTCTCACTTTCGTTTGTCATCTCCTTTTGACATGATTGTTCAGCGGTAGTTGCACACTGTGTCGTTGTGGTCTTTCTCTGTTTTATGACTGGTGGCAATCAGCGTTACGGAGCTAATCTCTAACCTATGTGTCAACCAGAAAGTTACTGGCACTGGATTTACTATATTATCTTTGTGTGTAGTATTAACATGATATTGGTATTTCTTTTTTTAAATATCACGGTTACCGTTGTTGCGACACCCCTAATTTAAATCTTTCTTGAAAAAGGTTTTAAAAACCATATTAAACCAACATGAATATAAATGGTACATTTCAGAGAACTTGGCACATGCATTTATATTTTTTCTTTTTTTCTTTTATCAGGGGAACTCTTGTCATTGACCTGTGTATTTGAAACGTGGTAGGTGTCAAGGTGTATCGTATCTGTTATTAAGTGCAGGCGTTTGCTACTGTGCACCTGGTTCCTTTTTGCCCACAGTCTGCACAGGGAAAACAGACGGCAGAGTCTGTTTATTCATTTTCTCAGATCTAATGAAGACAAATGGCTTTTTGAGACTGCTGGCCCATCTGGATGGTGATCATCTCAGAGGAGGGAGATGATAAGATTACATGGAGAGTAAGAGACATGCACTTTCTCTCATCCCCATCTTCCCCAACCTTTTCTTCCCGTTTCTGACATCAGACTGTTGGGTTTGCGTCACCACTACAATGTCTCTCTCATCGGCCTGATAGAATGGATGAAAATTTCTCATAGAGATGTGTGGGGCCCTTACAATAACAGTACAGTGGTAAAAGCATCTGGACCTCTCCCAGCCGTACAGCCATATGTTTAGCAAACTTTGTTCCTCAATGGGCTCTTTCTATTCTGTCGGCTGGCTCTGGCTTGAAATAAGAGATGGTCCAATGGAAATGGTCCATGTTATCTGCTCAGTCTATTACTTAATGCACTTCTGTGGTCTGTTAACTCTGATCTCGAGGTAGAAATTGCCTTGATAAACTCAACCAGCCCTTTCTAGTAGGAGGCAGTTAATGAAATGTGATTGGTTAGATGTTTATGCCCTTTGAGGTCTGATATTGGCTTTTGAATATACAGTTTCAGATGTTACCATGGGTTTTTCCATCAAGGATTTTTTTTCTTCAAAATACATTTTTCTCAGTGTTTGACAGCTTGCATAGTTTCCCTTTCTGCATTTTTAGGGAAGGCTTTGAAATGGCTCATTTGGTTAATTTGAGTGTTTAGTCTTAATGCGGTATCATGCTAGCCAGCCTCGAAACAACTCTATTTTGGCTGAGATTGTCACACTTTCAGAATATTTTTGCTCACTGTCTTCTGTCAGAGGTCTGTCACACTCAGTTTAAGAATAAGGATTTTTTAAATTGTCATTTACAGATGCGTAAAATTCACAGAAATGCAGTAATGTTCAGTCATGGGCATTTCTATGGTAAAAGTAAATTTCTCTTATGGTCTGCGGAGTCCATTGAGCTGCAATGCATTTTGTTGTTTTGTGTTCTTGCTTTTGCCTTGCTTTTTTATTTTGTTTAGTTTATCTCTTAATTCTATAGATTGGACAAACAAATGGAAATCTTCCCCAGCACACCCACACACACACACACACACACACACACACACACACTCTCTCTCTCTCTCTCTCTCTCTCTCTCTCTCTCTCTCTCTCTCTCTCTCTCTCTCTCTCTCTATATCTATATCTATATCTATATCTATATCTATATCTATATCTATATCTATATATATATATATTAATCGCATCCAAAATAAAAGTTTGTGTTCACATAATATGTGTGTACTGTGCATAATTATTTTGTATATATAAATACACACACATGCATGTATATATGTAAGATTTTTTTTATTTATACATAAAATATTTATATTTATATATAATACAAATTATATATACAGTATATTTAAGCAAATATTTCTTAAATTTATATATACAAAATAATTATGCACAGTACACACTCATATATTATGTGAACACAAACTTTTATTTTGGATGCGATTAATCACGATTAATCATTTCACAGCCCATATATATATATATATATATATATATATATATATATATATATATATATATATATATATTTATTTTGAAGAAAACCCAAAGAACAAGAAATTTTAAGTTTCACAATCTATAGCTTGGTTTATATATATTCTGTGTAATGTAATTTAAAAGACAATAATGGATGTAATTACGACAACCTGCATCTTGAAGACGATTTGTTGGATTTCCAATCAGGCACTGCACAGAGGACCTGTTAAGTTCTATTAGCCTGTGGAATCACAATTGCTGTCAATGCACACCTACTCCCGCTGATTCTCCAACTATGTTAGCGAGTGAAGAAATTGGCTCGTGGAACCCTGGCCTTAGATTTAGTGATTCTCCTTTCATTTATTAATAATTACGTGATACGTGAATCAGGTTGATTCATTTTAACAACAAACCTCATGAGGATGGACTGTTTCTTTTGTTGATGTACTGTAGAGTTCATAGAATTATGTATTATATATACATTGAATTATGACGGCTTATATTATTAGAGTTTCACCACAAGGGAGAAGTTGTATCATCTTTGGAATTCCTCCCTCCCTCTTTTGTCTCTCTCACTTTGTTCCACATTTTTTCTCCGTAACTGGAGTAGACACTTGCTGGCCCAACCCAACACTATCTGAACCTGAACGCACTGTAACCTGAGCCTAGCCGTGGATCTCTGTGGTGGGCCTCATGGTGGAGCTGTGCCATGGGCCACATTGCTTGACTTTATCATTATATTCATCAGGTTTAGCCTGCTCCTAATAAAAGCTCCCCTACTGTGCCGATTTCAGATCAGGTACCCCACCCTAACCCAACAGTCTTATGAGAAAAACATGTCCTGGCTGCCTTGAACCAGAGAACCAACACCTCTATGAAGAGGAGCAGGACGGGTGGAGGAAACGAGAGCGCATTCTTTCTATGATTTATGAATGCTGTTCACCTCTCGCTTCTCCTGATTCACTTCCAGGTGCAGCCGTGCCAGCACTCCTCCTGTGCTTCTGATCGGGGAACAAGTTTGATCTGTGCAGTGACACATTGTCAGACACATGGTATTGTGTGGTTTTTAATTCTTGTAATGGATTTGGGTTTGCTCTTTTGTTGTTTTATGTCTCACAGTATGATATTTGTTATTTCCTAGTGTAATTAAAAAGCACTAGTGCTTGTAAGTGCAATTTGTCTTGGTCCTCTGGCAGGTTTTTACATTAGTTTTAAATTAAATTTAGATTTCTTTAAAGAAAAAAAGAAAAAAGACGTGTACTGATTAAGAATATGGTAGTGTTTTTTTCTCTGGTAGTGAAGTATTGTGCTTGACTCAATTTTTATTTTATTTTTCTGTAGAAGACATGCTTTTGATCTGTGTGGTCTCCAGATGTTGCGTTCAAGTCTTGGCCCACTGTCTCAAAGCCCACTGTGTTGAAATTCAACATGCCTGCATTTAATAAGTTTATAAGTTGCTAACCGTTAGCCCCAGGATTTTGATTCATAAAAAATTCCTGCCAAACAAAATTGTTTAAAGTAGGGCTGCTTGATAATGGCAATAATCCTCATGATTATTTTGGTCAATACTGTAATTGATTATTTAACACTGTTATGAGCAGGCTATAGTTCTATACCACAGCAGAATATTAGGATAACTAATGGAAGTAAAAAAAAAAATCAAATTATTTAAAACAAGGAAACAGTCAATAATACAATAAAGGCAATAAAGCAAAGAACAAGCAATTGGACAAACACAATAGAAAAAATATTCTAATAAAAGAAAAAGTGCTTTAAGTTGTTCATGCAAGTAAGTATTCAGCTAACAGCATACTACAGAAACTGAATAATCAAATGTAAAATAAACTCTTTAAAATCAAGCATAATGTCAAGCATCAACCATTTGACCAAAGACACCTTAGATGATTTTACTGATTTGCACGTTAAGTTAGGGCCTTTGAGGAGTGAGAGTATTATTTCTGGAGTATATATTTTTTGTTTAGATACACCTATACCTGAAAAAATAAGAACATTTATTTGTATCTTTGTTCTACTAGTTTTAATTGGTTTCTTAGTTCTTGACATTTTACTTTTCTTCAATAAGCTTGAACTTTACTGGCATTAGTAAAGCCAGTATTAGTTTTACTGATGTATCAAGACTAGTGGATTTTCAATGTCATCTAGCATTTTGCCATTGTATCAAACTTATTTGCAGCAAAAATAACTTATGTTCTCACGTCACATGTCTTACAGCGGCTAACTGCAGTAAAAAAAAAATATTTTCAGAATTTTTTCCCTTTTAATTGTGAGAGACAAGACGTGAGTAATTTTCTCTCATTATTCCACCAAAGAGATTAACATATTAAGGTTTTGGTGACACACAGTTTCACCTGAGACTGCATAATCTCGAATAATGATACTGCAAGTGGCACAATGACTTAATGTACATGATATACAAATATGTACATAAAAACAGTGAAAGATAGATAGATGGATAGATTTATGGACGGATGGATGGATGGATACGCGAGAACCAAGGAACAGCATTTAACGTAGCGCTTTTTTTTCTTTTTTTTTTCCCGTTAACCTATTCAAATTACATTATAACAGCTAGGAAAGTTAACACTAATTTCTGTAATCTTTTTTTTGCCCTCTCAGTTAGCTTCAGTAAAGACAAACTATTTTGAAACTGTAGCTTGCCAAGCTACTCACTACTTACTGTACGTTCACACCGCCGCCGGCGAGGGTGGCAAAATTCGCTCTCGCCGCCCTGCCACCGACGCCGTAGAAAGATTCGGGGACGCTCTGACGTAGATTAGAATGCGTGATTTTTTTCCTCTCAGGCAGAGGACTGCCATAGGACGCGCCGAACCGCGTCATAGCTTATTACCATAAAGTTGACTTGATTTCAACTCCTCTCGCCGTCCAAGACGCGCCTCGCCAGAGCTCGTCGCCGGCTCTCATTGAAAATGAATGGCTTCCGGCCACTTTGACGCTCTCCCCGCCGGCGGTGTGAACGCACAGTTAGCTTCCCTAATTTACAAGTAGCTTCCCTAACACTCCACATGGTTTATCGGATCTTAGTGGATCAAATTCTCAGCTATTCAAGCCAAGACTTGACACCCTGTGTAATACTTTGTGCATCCATCTATGTCCTGTCACCTGTGTATTCACTTGATATAGGACTGTGATAACACGTCCGATGAAGAAAACCATGGTTTACAGATTTCATACCCTTACAGGAACTCTTTGACAACCCTTTTCCCATCCCTCTGCTGCACTCGCACTACCTGCTAAGGGTTTGTTCGAATAAAAGAATAATGTGAACTAAACTGAGTTGAGTGTACAGAGTGTGAAACTGATAGTGAGGGAGTTGAATTCTCTGTGTTATAAGGAAAGACATAACAAAGGTTTCCATGAAATTGACCTATTTTCTTAAGACCTCTTGCATATTTCTTTAACCTTCACAACCAACCTTTGGACTTGAACTTGAGCCTTGAATTTGATTCCATGTGATGAAATTCCTTCAAACTAGCACACAAACCCAGATCCTGCCATCACATCTGGATTTTTTAGGTTTTTGGTTGAGAGGTGTGAATTCTTCTCTGGGGAAAAGCGTGGTGTCAATGTACTTGACCCAGACACCAAGTGTTGGTTACTCATTGAGAACCCTTGCCGGGGTGGCAAGGTTGCGATTGTGTTGCACTTATTGCTGCTCTTGCAAATCTAGACTACTTTGGCTGAGAATATTCCTCATAGACCTGTACATTTCAGGGAGGTGCATTCTCAAGTTACTTTTGGGACCCAATCCAATCCTTCACAGTTGGAAAAAAAAGGTCATGTTCTGCCCATGTTCTCCCATTTCACTGGTGGCATTTGATTTTTCTTTTACTATTAGGAATGCATTACATTTTTTGCCAATGCGATTTTCATGTCAACCGATAATTGACTGATATTAATTTATTATTATAGGCTAGTACTAATAGGTCTACTACTTTTATTATAGTAATTATGTTACAAAATTGAACTAAAATATATTATTTGTCTTTTAATGTTATTCCATTATTTTTTTTTTTACTAATCTCCTTTTGTTTTCCTTGTCTGTGTTTACTCAGCATATTTACTCCTAGTAATGATGGAACTTCTATTGAGCTCAAAAGTGTAGGGTACAAAATGATGTCTGAATAGCACACTTGCACCATGAGCTTGTTTCTCTAAACGAGCCTAGTGTTTGTTGAAGGTTACCCTATGTGCAGAACTGATCAGGTGAATATCAGTTAGTAATGCTGTCCGACTTGATGTTAACATGTTCAAAAACACAGTGGGAAATGACATTGATGTAACCGCTTAGCTAGGGTTGGTTTTATTTTTATTTATTTATTTATGTTAATGCTTAACAATTTTGTATTCTGGCAGTGCAATCTTTGTGTAGAATGTGATTTTAATAATTTCCGATATTGTCATTTTTAAAAATGGATGGGAAAGGCGAATTATAGTGCAGTTAAAAAGTAGGTACATTGATTTGTCTATCATATTCATTTTAATATAGAAGTTTTTCAAATGACATTGGGAATACAGAACACAAACCTTGTTTTTTCTTGTGTACATTTGTTCAACTATGAGACATTCAAGGTAAGAAATTTGGCAGCTACCTTTTGTAACACCCTGTGGTTCTCCAGATGACTTCCATCTGGGGTTGTCAGGAGACCCTGTTGGCCCATATCTCCAAAATCTCTTTTACGAAGTTCCTCAGTAGAGGTTATCTCAATTATGTTGACGGTATTTGTTCTCAGTGTACAGTGTTGCTGTGTGCTAAACTGATCTCTGCAAGTAGTTGGAAAGAGTTGCATAGCTGCTTTCAAAGAACATGACCCTCTTTTGCCCTTTGTTTGAGAGTGTGCATGGGAACACAACATAACATCACTGGCCCAAGATTAGACGGGTGCAGTGTCACCACTGGAGGGTTCTGTTTCCCTCTTTGATTAGAGTTGGCAAAACTCTCTGCATGTATGAAAGTGACAGTTTCAGCCAAATTGAAATGTAACTTGTTGTCACAGCAAGAGTCAGTTGTCAGGGTCTTGAAGGCTAATGTTAACAGCAGCATGCCTTTATATCAACAAATTGGCTTGGCTTTACTCAGTTTTTGCTGTGCAAATAGGCTACATGATTCCTTAATATAGTTATGTTCACACACAGTTTATTTACAGGAGTTACAACTGCCATCTATAACCAAACTCACACTTGTACATTTTTCAAGACGCATTCTCAGAAAATCTGTCTGTGTGACGGAACCGCACTGGACAACTAGTTGTCGGTCACGTCATACAGTGCGAGAGACACTCTGTGCTGTACAAATGCGTTTTCTTCTGTTTTGCGGGATTTCATGTGTGGTTTTAGTAACTTGCAGTGACTGAGAAATGAGCTGTGTGTCATCTGAAGGTTTTAAATCCAGTCACTGTTCTCCTCCAGAGCTTCTCAAGTCAGTTTTGTGTTCTACGTGCGACTCAAATGCTCCGCTCTCCAGCCAGATATAAAAGCTGCTGTCGGATAATGAAGATTTGACAGACGAACTCGCGGCTTGATTGGACTCTTGTTGTATTACAAGTGATCATAAGACTTTCATGGACGTCACCATCTTTGAACACTGCTAAGAGAAAATACGGGCTTGACTCCTGTCACATTCATACAGACAATATTCAAGACGCTACTGTAAGTTGCTGTTTGAATGGGACATTGAGACTCACACCTGTAAGTAAATGTGATTGACATTCCCAAAAACTGACAGCGTGAATGTAGCCATAGTCTTGGATGAGAAGTGCATATTTACATGTTTGCACCTGAACTGGTGTGTTTGTTAGAAAGCCCTTGGATTGGAGTGAATATTCTTTGGAATTGTGTCCACAGATTAATCATTTACAGTGAAATTACAGAAGAAAATGGGGGCAATTTTGAATTCCATGTACACTTTTATTTAGCCATGATCTCGGTTTAGAAACATTCTTTTCATGTATATGAGCACCACTGTCACACTTGGGCAAACTTTCTACATGTCTGAACAGTGGCTTCTCTTAAATGCAAGTCTGAATCATTTTACTGAATGCATCTGGAAGTTTAAACTGATTCACAGATGAATCTAAAGTCCACATGACATTCATTTGTTACTTTAGTTATTTTACTTCTGTTTTATTCTGTTTACTATTTACGGCTCTATTTTTTCACCCATCTTAGTTTGTGTGTCTCTTACAGTTTTGTTTTACGAACACTATCAGTTTGACTGAATAAAAAAAAAAAAATTAACAAACAAAAATAAAGATTTACTTGTGAATAGTTTTGTCCGGTTAGACGGTCTGGACAGTCAAATTTGTCCAGTTAGAGAACTCATGTGGTGCATATCGAGATGGCAGCCCATAGCAGCTGTACTGAACTCTTTCTAGAAGCAGGCTGTTATCCAAAGACTGTTCTTTTGTTTGTCTCATATAATATTCATCACTCTTGCCCAATGCTGTCTCAACACCCTTATTGTCGATTTTGTAAAAAGTTCTTGAGAAAAATCCTGGGAAATTGCTGTAGTTTCCCTATGAGACACCTCTTCTAGGTGCCTGTTGATGGTCACGTCATCCAGTTTTGCAGTGCTAGAGGCTAGAGCCAGCAGGATGTTGCCTGTCCTCGTGTGAACCTCTGGGGTCAGAGTGAAAGAAGTTGAAATTCGGGTATGAAAACATTTATTTTGGTGAAAGTTACAATGAATGGTGTGTATGAGCTGGTTTCCTCTCGGTGGCCCCTGTGTTCTCAGGTCACGCCTACTGTGTGTTATTGAACGGCATCATGGAGTGGATTTCAGGTCATTCTTCTTTTCTGTGTAGTCTGGATGTATGCATGCTCATTCAGAGATCTCCCATAGAGTGCTGTGTATTTTCGTCGGCCAAAACCTGGAAACAAGCATTTTAGCATTTTCGGTTCCGTCGTCCCAAAGCCAGTGTTTTTTTTTATGGGTTTTGGGGTAAGTGCCTGAAATAAGGTCTGTGGTTAACAAAAGCTCAAAATATTTTCATGTTTTATTCTATGACATAAAATAAATCTCTAATACCGCCTTGTAAAATGTGTATGAATCATAACCTTTTGTTGGTCACATAACTTATTTTCTGCAATAATCCAGAATCCAATAGAAAAATCATTTTGGGGTTTTGTTGAGGCAACCAGGGTGATGCTTGCTTCTGGGTTGGCCTACAAAAATACGTCATCACTGCAGAAGTTTATATCAACACTGTCAAAATGCCTTATGTTTGACTGGAAAGGAAATGTCTCTTGGTTATAAAAATGAGCACACCATGCCAAACTATTTGATAGAATACACACTCAGGCATTTAAAGTGAAACTTGGCTTAAAGGGATAGTTCACCAAAAAAATGACAATTCTGTAATTTACTTGCTCTCAAGTTGTTCTAAACCTGTACGAGTTCCTTTGTTCCGTCAAACACAAAAGACGTGGGTAACCAAACAGCTGACGGTAGCCATTGACTGCCATTGTATTTTTTTTTTCCACACTATGGAAGTCAATGGCTACCATCAACTTTTTAGATACAAACTTTCTTTAAAATATCTTCTGTGTTAATCAGAAGAAATACATTCATACAGGTTTGGAATCGCTTGAGGGTGAGTAAATGATGACAATTTTCATTTGTGTAAACTATCCCTTTAATAACAATTGTTTATTTCCTCCATTGAGTCAGCTGGAAATCCTCTGTGTAATATTTTTTGATTATTTTGGGTTTTTGGTGGTCTTCATTCTAGAGGTCTAAAGTCTTAAATTGTGTAGTGACAAAATGACCAGAATTCCTTCACCAAAAATGTAATTTCCACCAACATGAGCTTTGGTGACTGATGGCAGTGTGATGTGGTAGTGTTCAGTGACTTTGTTTTTAACGTTATTTAAATGAGCAACCACTTAAGGTGACTACCACAGGGCACCAGACTAACAATTTGAGCACAGTGCCACCGGTGCCACGACCACATTCTACAGATTTCTCTATCATTCGTCTCTGGTTACATTCATGGAAAACGCTATCAGAAATTGTCACTATTCTGAGTGTGTTTCTTCAATGTGTTGATTATAGTTCAACTTTTTCATATGTGTTAGGCCCGGTTTATATATTATCTATAAACGTTCCCTGTGGAATGTTAAAGTCGCAATGTACTGGAAGTAGCAACAGATCTTTTCTACCTATTGTGATGTACATCCAAGTGAAGCTAAATATCAAAAAAGATAAAATGTTGGGATATTTGTTGATTGGATGGAAGCAGATGTGAATGCGAGCTTGCAGTTGATTTTAAGAGGCTGGAATTAAGCAGGCTAAATGATTGGAGAAATTCAAGTAAAATAAAAAAAAAATAGACATGCATGATTAATCCTTCACAATACGTTTAATATCATGCATGTAGAAAATGTCTATTTCATGTTGTTTTTTTAAATAGTAGCAATCAAAAAACAATGCTTTATTTTATTTATCAACAATGACTCATGAGCTATGTCAAATTGAGCAGCCCAGCAATAATGTTAGTGTTAATGTTATATCCAATGGTGACCTATAGCTTATACCTAGGACCTATAGGTTTAATTTGAGAATGACAGTTAACAACACTTTCTAATCTTTGTTCTTAGAGATTGTGTACTAGTAATGAGGTATCTCATGTTTTTACTTAATTATTTGGATAAAATTTAAGCAGATAGGGTTTTGTGTCTTTCCTTTATAAGAGCAAGAGGCAATGAGATGGTCTTTAATACCTTCTTTCTCTTATCCACAGAGGTCAGAGGTGGAGAACCACACTTTAAGGACTCTCAGCTGCCAGACGTGTGAATCGTAAGTATCTATATGATCTACACATTTTACCTTCAGTTACTGTAGAAAAACCTGGATTCAGAACTTCACTATCGCTCAAAAGTTTGGGGTTGGTAAGATTTTTTTTTTGGAAGTTTTTGAAAGGGTCTTCTGCTCACCAAGGCTGAATGTATTTGATCAAAAATACATTAGAAACAAATATTGTGAAATATTATTAAAATTTGAAACAACTGTTTTCAATTTTAAAATATTTTAAGATGTAATTAATTAATTAGCATTTACTTCAGTCTTCAATGTCCTGTGATCCTTCAGAAATCATTCTAATTTGTTGATTTGCGGCTCAAGAAACATTATTATCAATGTTGAAAACGGTTGTGCTACTTAGGCTTATGTTTTTGCAGAAACCATGATGCATATTTTTTACACCATTGTTTGAATAAAGTTAAAAAGAACAGTATTTATTTAAAATACATTTTTATAACATTATAAATGTATTTTTAATGTGGTAGTGTATAAGGTAGTATATTCATATTTTGAGTACTTGTATGAATAGTGAATATTCATATTATTATTTTTGTATGTGAGTGTTTGTGGTGTGCCAGAGATTAATTCGGCCTGTAACGTGCAACCGTTCCGCTTTGGTTTTGAGTTTGTGGGCAGTTTGGAGGCATTTAGACTCGATCAGCAAGTAGTGGTGGAGATTTCGAGCAGTCCATTCAGAGCACTTACCACCATTTGTTGTCTTCTCCCGGATGTGATGGCCACACCATTGACAGGATGAAAGACAGGAGAAAGAACATAAAGGTGGAGACCCACCCAGCCACCCATTGTCCTTGGTGTTGAAGCAAGGAAGTGAACTTTCACACTTCCCCTCTTATGTCGGTTAAGACTCACTTTGTGCAGCCCTGACACTCTAAAAAGGTTTTTTTTGTGAGATGGGCAGCTTCATGTTCTGGGGTCCATGTTTGTTTTTGTGTGTCTGCATTCGCTTGGGGGGTGTTGTGTGCTTGGCCGGTCTTGCAGCTGGTTAATAATGTATGTCTCGTCACGCTTTTGTGAATTAAAGGTAAACTGATATGGTGCAGAGGGGGCAGTTCTTTCATTGATGAATTTTTAAAGAGCTGCACTGCTAGAGGCCACACTGGGCTGTTTATAATACCTTGCTTTAAAAAGATGTGTTGAGCTGAGGGAGTCTGCGATAAATTGTAAGAGAAACGACAGGGGTAGAAAGAGGCTGACGGCCCCCTAATATGAAATGTTATATATCAGTGATGAATTATACATAAGCTCTGAACGCAGTGTGAGCTGCGCAATATGATTTGATAAGTTATATTTTTTTTAATCTGCAGACAGGACAAATTGACTCAAAGAGTGTGAGTCTCAGAGGGATTCCAGCACATAGCCTAGTATGGACTGATCCAATGAGAAAGGCAACATGAAATCCAAAATGACCCTGTGCTTCCTAAATAAATGCTGCTGGTCTCACTGTTTATGGTTTATCTGTGCTCATTATTTTAAATATTAAAGGGATAGTTCACCCAAACATTAAAATTCTGACATCATACTCACACTCACACTCAAATTGTTCCAACCCTGTATGAATTTATTTCTTCTGCTGAACACAAAAGAAGGTACTTTGAAGAATGTCTGTAATCTATATATAAAAATATAAAATAAAATATAAAATATATATATAAAAACAAATTCTCCATAAAGTCAGTGGGGCCCCATATTCTTCAAAATATCATCTTTTATGTTCAGTAGAGGAAAGAAACTCATACAGGGTTGGAACAACTTGAGTAAATGAAAAGGTGAACTATCATTTAAAAAAAAAAAAGTACATTCCCCAATTTATCATCAGTGTAATAACATTTTCCAACTACTTTCCTGCTGATATAACCATGGCCAGATGGGGGGAAAAATACAAAGTACCAGTCTCCCAGTAAACATCATAAACAAACATTCCCATATCAAATCCACAAATGAATCCCCCCCCCCCCCCCCCCCCAATACATTATTATTATATTATATTATACAATCTAAGTATTGTTTCACTAGGAAATGTCTCATTAAAAAAGTATTGTGAATACAGTTTCATGTCGTCTTACACCACATATGCCAAAAACGAATTGTGCTATATTTAATATGCTGCATATCTATGCATTTGTATTCTATATGCATATCATAGACATAATTGTTATCTATATATTTAGATATGTGTGCATACATTTGCTGATACATATACAGTATGTTATATTATATTAATAAAGGGACCATAAATATTTTTGTAAATTATCACATGCCTGGCATGTTGATGACAAATATATCTTGTTTTGAAAATAATCTTAGTTGTTCTCTGACTATAATTAGGCAAAGTAAGTTTATTTATATAGCACATTTCATACACTATGGCAATTCAAAGTGCTTTACAGAAAATAATTAAAATAATCACAAAATAAAAACAAGAAAAATTTAAACTGTTATAAAAGTAATTAAAAGAGATATATGATACAGTTATAAAATGAATTAAGAGTAAAAATATGATACATAGATAAACTTCTCATCTGGCAAAACACCGGTGTCTCATATTTTTCACAACTCCCAGTTTTCCCTTGGTGATTACACTGTGTCTGTGGTGTAAACTAAATTAACTAAATGATTCTTAAAATCTCCTTGAATGAAAAACTGTTCTTCAGGTACAATGTGTATAATATATACTCTGATCAATCATGAACTAAAATAAAAATTCACTAAGCACCAAATGCAAAGTTTCATGGTGTACATTCAATTCTATTAAAAAAACAACAACTATATAAGCATTTTCCATAGAAAGCATGTCACTTTCAAGCAAAGCTTCTCACTCAGTTTACATCAAAACAGGTCATAAATCACTGCCATAGAGCAGTGGGTGTTCCATTATGGTCTTGCTTTATCAGTTATGCTTTTACATAAATATCTCATGAATGGTGTGAGAAGATGCTTTTTTGTCTTGTGGAAACGTTTTTAGCTACATCAAAACCCGTCCAGATTGTCTTGAATCACTTACACGACTCCTTACACAGACCAGAGTCTCCATCGCGCAAGTCTGACTTTCAAACTCTAAACCTCTGCAGTGTTTCCCTTTCATTTAGTCTGTTCTTCTATTCATTCCTCTTTAATAATTCAAGCTCTCTCTGTGTGGTTCACAGGAGAGGCCACTGACGGCAGCCATTTAGTCTGCACGACTCCATCGTGCTTCAGTCCAACTGTCCATTTTTAATCATCTTTAACCCCTACACCACACCACCTCACTTGTCAGTCCAGCTTTGACCCGTCTGTGTGTCATGGATGAGAGGTTTCTGTTCTGTCTGTTGTTCTGACATCAGCTTGTCTACATCCTTTGTTCTCAACTTGGCTTACAGAAGACAAGTCTTCAGGGTTTTGTCAAATGAGTTCATTTCTCAGGGTCTTTACAGTAAATGTGATGTAAGATCCATGTAATTCGACTTTAACTATGGTGTGAAAACAAAATGCATGGCTATTCATCTTCATGACTTTATCTGGTAGAGAGAGCAGTGAAAGACTCTAGGGTGAAATTCTCAGATACACTCGTTTCTCAATTTTTCTCAGAACTCTTAAACGGCAAAAACTGTTTTCAACATTGATAATAGGAAATGTTTCTTGAGCACTATATCAGCATATTAGAAGGATTTCGAAATGTGATTTTCTTGTAAAATGTTTTAAACTTTGTTCGTCAAAGAATCCTGTGAAAAAAAGGATGATAACATGAAAAACATTGGTGATTTAATAATAATAAAAATATTGAGCTCCAAATCAGCATATTAGAATGATTTCTGAAAGAGCACGTGACTCTGAGGACTGGAGTAATGATGCAGAAAATTCAGCTATATAAAAATATTTATTTTGAGGTAATCAATTAAGCAAAATTTGTTCTGAACCTGGAATATTATTTTAAGGCACCGTTGGAATGTTCTGACACAGCAGCTATTTTTAGATCTAAAAATACCCAACAATGCTTTCTAGCTCATTAGATATCTCCTTCCAGTCCATTGAAAAATGCCCTGTTTTACTCCGGTCGGTATTCTCATTCACGTTTCGGAAGCGCTGCTTGAAAACAGGAAATACATTCAGTGAACAGCAGTTAGCCCACCCTGCCTGGTTGTTGTGGTGACAGGAAGCTAGGATTTCAAGCTGGAGAGCCTGTACTGGACGTTGTTACCGTGGTTACAGCGTGCTTGGTTCAGAGCCCCACTAGAGGGCAGTATATACAGATACATGCAGGTGCTTGAACAGAGTGCGCCCGTGTAGGCAGGCAGTACTGTATTAAAATCCCTCATATACTTTATCATTCCTGTCACCACTCTTATGCAAATAAATCTTCCACTGCATAACATACAGACTCAATTAAAACTGGACTGATCATTTCTACTCTTATTGTTGTGTTTTATAAACTTTCTACTTTTATAAATATTTCATATGTAATATTTCTATATAGTTGAGGTTGCTCTTTTCTTATGTCCATTTATATACAGTAGTGGCCAAAAGTGATCTTCGGAGGGGATATTTGTTCAATTAAGCTATGCCATCAAAATATAAGGACATTTTTATACATGGTTTTAAATAATATTTTATACATGTTTTAAACTTTAAGGATTTATCTGACAAAATTCGAAAACTACAGCTACAGGTTTTATTTTGCTATGTAAAAAAATGCACAGGAAAAACAAACTTTGACTACAATAATCAGTTATTGATATTTTGTTGGGTCTCTCTTGTTTTTGCATGTATTCATAATTTCTTTGTATGACAGCTTGGCCAAAAGTTAGGGATGACAAAATTTGGCATGTTTTATTGCTTTATCACAAATAAAACCATTCACTCCAAACACAACTATACAGTATGCTTACAAAATCTTTAACAATTTTTTTTTTTTATATGAAGAGTGAAGATGTCAATTTCCCTAGTCTGGCCACTACTGTATATACATATTTAGTCTATTACATATTAACATATTTTATATATTCTATATACATATTTAGTGTATATTACATTTAATTTATGTTCTCAATAAGGCTGCATTATCGTTAATAATATTATTCTCAATATTGAAAACAGTTGTTGCTATACATTTTTTTGGAAACCGTTTTTTAAATAGATTTTTCAAAAGAATTTGGGTCAATTAAATTTTATTTGTATAGCTCTTTTCGGATTACACATTTTCAAAGCAGCTTTACAGAAAATCATGATTTTAATGTTTATAATATCTTAATATATTTATGCCTTAGTCACATAAAAATCTTTTGTATAAATGCCTTTACGGTCACTGAGTAATTTGCTGAATACATGTATTAATTTCTTTCAAAAATTACTGCCCTCAAATCGGTCTATTTTTCTTCATTATTGCATTAGGTTGTGTTTCAAGCACATTTGTACTCATAATGCTCTCACCATCTGTCTTGTTTAACTCACAGTTTACTATGACAGATGTTAAAAGTGTTAATTATTGTATTTAAAATTAAACAGTACAACACAAGGAACAGTGTTGATATTTAACATATACCAAAATATTTCCAAGCAGGGACAACCGTTGCATGTCTAAGCTACACTCAGTGGATGAATCTGTGTTTTTGAGCAAATTTATTGAATACATGATTCAATGACTCTGTCATAAAGATCACTTGTTGTCACCTAGGCATAACTATGTACTGCAGAAAGTCACTCAAACCCCATCTTTACATTCAGTTCTATTCACAGTTACATACAGTATTTCATTTTATTATAGTGAGGCAGTATATTTATTTTAAACCCTTTTTGCTTTCTTTTTAAAACATTGTTTTAGTCCCAACTTATTTACCTGCCACCTAATATTCTGAAATATTGTCGCTGTCTGTGATGCTGTGAAATCGATCAAGCTTCTAATGACTGTAAACCCGTTTAAGTTTAATCCTCATTAACTGGCAGCTTGCAGTCCTTGATGAGAGAGCAGCAGAGACGTTAATGAAATACCTATCTGTAACAAACTTAATAAGGAGAGGAGAATATTGAACGTTGTGTTCTTAGAAATCACTACTTTTTAAATGGAAATGGATGCGATTAGTATCGTAGTTGGTATTTTTCCCCAGGCCTGAACATGAATTGGAAAAGCTGTCTCAACTTTGAGAGAACCTTTTAAACTTAAACTTAAGTGAAACTTTAAGCACTGAATCATTTTCACAATTGAGAAAGGCTGATATGTTGTTGTGTTTTGCATATAAATTAGTTTGTATGAATGAAATCACACATGATTTTGCTGTGTTGTTAGGAGCATGAGGCCATGAATCTTCATATAGGTGTGTGATTGTGTCTCAGTTCGTGCAGGTGTTCGGATGACTCACTTTGGCTGCAACATATTGGCACCGTCAGTCTAATAAATGGCAGGTAATGATCCCCCCTCTGCTCTTGGCGCTCTCTTGCTGTTGAGTCGCCTCAAACCACTCGTTTTGATGTTGGCACTAGCAGGTGTGCTTTCATGCCAGCCAGAATACCAGCTGACTGTTAGACTGAAGCCACCCATTCATGCAATTTTGGCACAGGCAGTTAATCAAGGGAAATCATATCACGGAAGCTTAGAAGCTCATCTTGTTAAAAAAGGAATTTGTCTGTGGCTTTCTTAGCAGCTCTGATGTTTTTGCAGAGCAATCCTTAAACTAGGAATCTGCAAAACTTCGGAACACAAATGAATACATCTTAAATGAAATATTATAGATTTCTGTTCCTCCATTGAAAGTCTTTTCACACAAAACTTTCATAAGAAGATTGTAAAAGAAATGTATATGAATAGAGCGGTTTTATCCAAGTCTTCTGAAGAGAGACAATCGCTTATGATGAACAGATTTAATGTAGGCTTTAATTTACATGAATTAACATTGATCAGCGAACATGCATGGATCACTCAAATATGGAAAACAAAAGCTGAACCGTACAAGAACAAACCTCTTTGGAAAGTCTTATGGGTTTGGAACAACATGAGGGTGAGTAACTGATAAACAGAATTTTAATTTATGGGTGAACTATCTGTTTAAGCAAGCAATAATTAGACTGCTTTTGGGTTCACCTGACTCTTGTGTTCAAAAACAGCTGGATGAGAGAAATGATAAATATTCAGCAATATTGATTTAACTGCACCAGTTGACACTATTGGATGAGAACAAAATTTTAACTGAATTGAGCTGGAAAATGTCACTTGCCTATTGTAGAGCTGCTTCACGGCTGAAATTGAACGAGTTTCGTTATTGTGGAATTTTACAACTAACCATTTATTTTGTTTATTAATGTAAAGCTGCTTTGAAAAAAATGTGT
Organism: Abramis brama; assembly: GCF_963993115.1. Taxonomy (NCBI): domain Eukaryota; kingdom Metazoa; phylum Chordata; class Actinopteri; order Cypriniformes; family Leuciscidae; genus Abramis; species Abramis brama. The sequence continues at coordinate 50,335,080 of NC_139964.1, forward strand.
AGTATAAAGCGCATCCACACCCCTAAAGCATAGTTGTGTACCTCTTTGTGTGTTTGACATTTTATTCGCTAAGGCTTGTCTGTTTTAAATGATATGCTGTTAAATGCTTGATCATGTTAGCATCATTGTGCATAAGCAGTCCTCTATCTGCTCCTTCAGGTTTACACAGATCATCTTATTAGCTTGTTTTTTGGATCCGATGGTGTACTCTTTCAGAAGACGCATAACAGCACCCCCTACCGTATAACAGTGAAAACATGGAAAGCCGAAACACACATCAATGGCGTAGAAGCGTTGTTTCATAAATGAAAGATCTCGTCAATGGCGGGGAAAGAGTTAAGAATTAAATATTCAATTATGCACTTGTATTATTATGCTGTTACATTATCATTATATTGGTGACATAAAATGGTCTTAGAATGACAGTAAAAGTAGTCAACAGTAGTTATCGTGACAGAGATATTACTGTGTCTGACTTTTATCGTTAACATACTGGCTTATATGTTAGTCATCCTCACTAATAGGCATGTAATAGAGGCAAGACTAATGGATCTTGGTCAACTAGTCATTTAACAGAGGACTTGTCGATCATCATGGCCTTTTCCTATTTTAAACTAACCCTGCAGCGTACTAATCCATGTCAGTGTATCCACATACAGCCTTTTCCTCTGCTGTGTTCAATTCATGTCGAAAATCACAATTTATTAAAACCCCTCCAGGTTGTTTGAAAATCAAGGGATGTCTGTCTTAAATTGACCTTGCGTGTCTGTTTTATTAAAGACTTTTTCCCTTCATATTCAGCACACTAGCCATAGCTGTCTAAAGGTCATTTGAAGTGATTGTCTGTGAATGTAAAATCACCCAACAGAACGTTTATCTGGCCAGTTGCCTCTGCACATGGTCTATTGCTTTTGTTCGCCAATAGTCTGAGTGCGGGATATCAGGCACTGCCGCGTTCCTGATTACAGGAAATTGATAACTCTCACCTGGAACAATGACTGTTGTGTAGGTAAAACAATGGTTTAATGTTTTGGGAGCAGTTGCTACCTTCTTCCTGTGTTTCCTGGTATGATTCTAGCTAAATGATTCTCTGCAGTGTGTATTTTTTTTTTTTCTCCTGACAGCCTTTTGGTCTAATGATATATCAAAGAACTGGAAAAATTGTCTGGTTGGTTTATCTTATAACTAGACCTGGATCTGTTAGCAAATGCAAGAATATCTGGATAAAATGATATTACTAGTTTATTAGTGGGTTTTTTTGTTTTGTTTTTTTGCCAAGGATCACTATTACAGTTGTGCATGCATAGAAATTCAAGTTATTCCTATTTATTTAACGTTGGTGCATAACTAGTCTCATACTGTGCATTTAAATGTCCAAGCAATCAGATTTGAGATAAAACAGTCAAATAGACTTTGCCTAGCACCTAGCAACAACTCAGAACATCCTAACAACCACTAAAAGCACGTTAAAAGGGTCATGACATGAGAAATCATGCAATTTTCATAGCTTAAAACATTCTCCATTATAAACAAAGCACCTGAGCAAATACATTTACATATAATGACAAACAGTTATACATCATTGCACCATAGGCCCGCCCACTCCCGTTTAGTCGCTTAAAGGATTAGTTCACTTCAGAATTAAAATTTCCTGATAATTTACTCACCCCCATGTCATCCAAGATGTTTGTCTTTCTTCAGTCAAAAGAAATTAAGGTTTTTGAAGAAAACATTCCAGGATTTTTCTCCATATAGTGGACTTCAACGGGAACCAACAAATCGTTGAATGAATGATTCAATGACTCACTCATTAAGACAGTCAAATGCTTCGTTCCTGAATGAATCAGCCGTTTGAATTAATCGGTTTAATCTCAGTGACTCACTCATTAACGGTGTCTTGCTGCCACCTACTAGCTGTTTTAATTTCATATTTAAAGTATCTTTTCATTTTTAAAATCATTTCTAATATTAATATTCAGCGTTTTATGATTTAAACATCAAAACATTTATCCTATGCATTTGTAACTGCAGGTTAAATGCATTCATGTCCCTCTGGGCTGCATTAAATAGTCTGTGTAAATGTGTCTAAATGCCACTTTAGATGCAGCTTCTGTGTTTCCTCTGCATTGCAAAGATGAATTTTGTTGATACTGGTTTCATTTGATTGGAAACAGCCCTATTGTGTCTCATTATTCTAATTGAATTTGATTAAATGTAAGAATTTGACACATGCATACATTTAATTAAGTGGCTTTATAAAGGTAAAAATGCCCATTAAAGGTAAAAAAAAAAATCTATTAACTTATTGGAAAAGATCATTTCTGTCACTGCTGTGAACTGACTGCCACACTTAATATGAAGAATGTCCACGGCAGTCCTAAACCTGCCATGGTACCAACACAATAATACACTGCAAAACATCATCTAATTATCATAATCGATAAAATCCCAGAAAATATTGAGATATAATTTGTCAATACAAACACCCATATTTTCAAAACAGTTACTCACGTGCAATAGTGAGGGGGCATTGATATTTTTTCCCTATGCAATGATGTTAGCCAATCATAACAGTGTCTGTTATGTCCCTCGAAACGGCATCTGTTCTCTTCATGACGTATATATCTCGGCGGAGGGTGGGACTAAATATCCTCCACAACTGATTGCAAACTGGCATTCAGATCTGCCTCCATTTAGTTTCCACTGCTTACATTTTTTTCTTGTTCCAGAATCCGTTTCACTTGGATCTACGTCACAGTAGGGAAGAAAAGGCGCTTCCGTTTTGTCGATTTTAAAGGAGCGACCCCTTAAATTGATCTTTTTTTCTGTTTCACTTTAACAACATAGTGAACCCAGTGTTTCCCCTAGGTTTACAGGTTTGGGGGGGGGGGGTTTGGTTGGTTGGTTGGGGAAAATTGACACAGACACTATCTATCTATCTATCTATCTATCTATCTATCTATCTATCTATGTGTCACATTAATTGGTTGTCTGGGAGGGTAATGCTTTGTAAAAGTTAACATAAAACACAAATGTTAAAAAAAAAAATGTTAACATAAGATATCTCTTTAAAAAAACAAAAAAAACATATTTAAATCTTTTTAAAATTGACTTTTGCAAATAACCTTTGTTAAATTTATAGAAGTATTTGTTAATATTAATGGACCATAGCTTAAATAGTTTTATTTTTTAACTAACAACTAAAAAAAGATTTATAAATACTAACAAATATTGCTCATTCATTGTTCGTTAATGTTAGTTAATACATTTATATGACAAACAAATTTTAAATGGGCTTTTTTTGTGAGAAGTTTTTATTTCTATGATGCATTTATTGGAGAGAATAATCCTGTCAGACGCAGCACTGCTGTGAACGCGCGTTCACGTTTAAACACAATTTAAACAATGTAGTATTCAATGCATTACTTCTATATAATTATATATTAAGTTGCTCAAGCAAGTGGTAAAATATTTAACCATGTATTTATATTAAAATCTTTTGCATTTAAATTTTAATACAATAAATCTTGCATGTCACAAAGAACTTGTTTTTCCACCTCCACGAATGTCATTATGTCGCCTTGTTGAGGTAAATTGTAGTTTTCCTTGCTTTACCCCGGTCTTAAAGTGAAAAAAGTAGTATTTAATTAAATAAATTTATGGTGAGATTACTACATTTTATTTAATTAATCGCACTTATGGTGAAATTACTACATTTTCAGGTCAATCTGTGTTAATTTTGACCACGAAACATGCGCTGTCACTTTAATTCAGCGTTTGCAGCACAGCAGAAATCATAGACAGCATATAAACGGCAAAAGTAGACTCGGTGCGGAAACGATCGCTGCACTGCTGTATAGGCTACGCACCGCAACTGGAACGGATCGATCATCGACGGACTGCATCCGCGTGCAGTGTGAAAGCTCTGTAAACATGGGTACGGAAAAAAATACTCACCGCACACGCACTGCAAACGAAATCTGTGTGAAACGGGCGTAGACTTGGAGCAGGAGAGCTACTCCGGCTGCTACTCGCAGTAGAGCGAGTGTTGCCATCTTCAGTTCAGCGACATATTTCCCGCCGCGCGCTCTCTGTCCCCTAGTGCTCATCTGTATTTGACGCAAGTGTTTGTTTGTGTGTGAGTGTGCGCGCTTGCGCACTCATTGGGATAATTGTAAACGCGCAAACACAGACAGAAAATACATGCCATCGTGGAAATAAGATAAATAACATATTACTTAAGGGCTATTTAGTTTTTTTTAATAAAATAACAAATTGTAATCTGGCGCTATAAAGAAAATCAAATCAAATTTACTTGACTTCAAGGGGGGCGGGGGGAGCCGTTAGGAGGGCGGGGCGCCCCCCTTATATAATGGTAGGGGAAACACTGGAACCTCAAGGAACATAATCATTTGTAAAAACAAAAAAAAAACAAAAAAAAAAACAGTTGTCCAATCAAAGCACCAATCAAATGTTCTCCAGTGTAAAAATCAAGTAGTAGCTTACTCTAATCACTTTTATTTTAAATTGTCCCATTTGCTTTTTCAACTACCTTTTTACTTTATTACATTCCATCCGGTTATCAAACCCTTTCACCCTTCCTTTTACATGTTTATAGAGTAATCTGAATGTCTCTTCCTGTCCCTCTCTGTCTGTCTCTCAGTGAAATCCACACTCTCAGACCTTGGATCGCACCGGATCGATGTGAAAGCAGGGAGCTGACACAGTGAAAAGCAATATTCATAAATAATGTATATAGAACACAGCATGATCTTTTACCCCTTTTCTCAGTCCTACTTCAGGCAAACTATTGGTCATCACATCTGTTAACTATTAATCTGGAACTCAAAGAGTCACTACTTTTAAAGTCACGATGAAATAAATGTAGTGACAGATCTTGTATAATGTATTATCATAAAAGAAAAAAGTGCAGGTTGGTAACTAGGTTCTTGATTGGATTTTAAGATGTGTTCATTGCACACAAAAGTTCAGGTAGATGAACGTAAACTTGCAAGGGCGGGGTTTAAACTGACTAAATGATTTTGTTGGGCTTTTAGTGAATTTGGTTGCACTTTAAAGTTGCAGTTTGATCATATTTGAGACTGTGTGTTTGTGTCACTGTCATACATAGCCTACTGTACACTGCTACTCCAGTGAATGAACACTTGCCCAGCCATCAAAGCATGACATAATGGCCTCTAACTTTTACACAAGTGATGTTGTTCAGATAATATTGGTGGTTTGTTTAAAATATTTTTCATATTAAATATAAATTAAATGTAAACACTAAGATTGGCCGATCATAGGAGTAATCTTAAACATTGCATCAACATGAGAATAGAACTGAGAATAGAACTGCTGACTAACTTTGCAAGGTTATATCCAATTTTAACTCCTGTAACCATGTACGATAAACCTGCACATAATACTTGTAAATGACTTCTGACTGACTTTCCTCACTGACTTCAGTTTTAAGTGCATTAGAAGTAAATTATTTTCTGTGGCAATTCGACAGCATGTTTGTGATGCTGTTGTTACAGCTTAACTTTTATTGAACCCTTAGAACACATTTAAATGTTGCTTTAAAATACTATAACTCTGTTTTCCTAGGGGAGGTTAAGGCTTTTCAACTGTCTTCTTGAGATTATTGCATTGTCCTATAAAAAATGTGCAGGATGCTGCACCTCTTTGATATCATTATGCCAGCCAGATGAAGCCCCACTGCTGAGACTTTCTTTCTCTTTTTGTTTTATTTCTGACTGTGTCACGGTTGGGAGAATGAATGAGTTTCTGTCTGTGTTGCTGGGCTTTGTTGATTTGGTCCATTTATTCTGGCAACAGGGCTAAAGATTCCACCGAGAATACACTGAGTGTAATGAATCACAATGTCAAGACTTCTTATAGTGAAGCCCCATGTTTCTGTCAGTGAGTTTTACTTCAGAACCTCATTTTGGTGGAGTAAGCGGGTGTAACAGGTGTTAGAAACGGGTAGTAAGAAAGAGAATGCATCTCAAGGCATCTCAATGCATCTTAATTTGGCCCAAAACATTAGCACCAAGCTTTGTTTCAAAAAAAAAAAAATCACACCTGAAAGTGAAATGCACTTTGGACGTTGTTTGCACCCTGAAGTGATAACTGCAGTTCATTTCCAGGCTGGTGGAGCCGTGGACCTCCATGCATGTCCTCTGCACGCTTGGGTGATTGCACCTGACTTCCTGAATACTGAGCAGAAAGACAGAGTCTCTTGCGGTGACCACATCTTATCATGGAAGCAGCCGGTGTAGACTGAAAAATCGAATCTCGATCCAACACGTTTCCCAACAGAACCAGTACAGACTTGTCTAAGGTGGCAGTCAGACTTCATGAACCTGCTGTGTTCATTCCCACAATTCATTTGAATCTTTAGGGTCTTAACCATTTGATCCCATCACGAATACCTGTAAAGCACGTGCCCTTTTTGATATTGGTTATGATGAAATGTGATTCGTCCTGATTATGCTCGTCTATTTATAGTTTTCTGGCTGGTTGCCTGGAGCCTCATGTTTTGCCCACCTCTCAGACATCATTGCACCTTGCAATATCTTCCCCCATCATTCCATCAGCCAATGGTGTGATCCCTACAATGGAATCTCTTTATCACCCTTCATATTATTTGCTGATAAGTCAGGCAATTTGCATATCTCCCACAAGGCCCAATGGATCCCAGTCTGTTCACTAATCAGGTTGGATGCATGAGATTAGGTGAGGGAGCTCAACACATTGAGGGATAAGGTTAGGAATGAGACGGATTGTCATGATGTGTTTTGGCTAAAGATCGTTTGCTCAGGTAGAATTGCCTTCATTTAGTTTTGCCCACAGCCTGTAGGCACCTTTATCTGCATTATTTCTTCCCTATGCAGTTTTCTAAATTGACTGAGTAATCATGCCTCCAGCAAAATGTTGATGTTGATCTCTTTAATTGACCTTTTGCTCTAATGTTATTTGTAATAAGTAATTTCTTAATGAAATTCAGCATTTTTATGTAGGATAGTCTTGCTCTTTCATAGCCCCGCCTATAGTAGGTGATTGAAACAATTGTGAACTTGGTTCAGGATCAAGGTAAAGACATAACTGGCAATTTGGTTTGGAAACCAATCTCAATAAGAAGGGTAGCTGTAACTGCATTATAACAAAACTAGCCATATTTGGGATGAAAACCTTGCATAGTATGTGTACTGTATATTAGTTTTATAAAACGGATAGTTCCGGTCCTCGATTCTGATTGGTTGAGCTGCGTTCGAAGCCGTTGTGAATTACTCAACAAACATACACCTGTGACTGCATTACATAGTATTATTACATGGCTTGGTTGAATTCTAATGTAGAATGCGGTCTGTTATTTCTTCATAACAGACCGCTGCTAAGTATAACACACCGTTGCCATGAAAAATAGTGCGTTGCTATGGACGCAGGATTCTAACCGTAGAGACGGAACTGACTATTTTCTTTAGCGGAAGCAATACAATCGTTTTTAAATTAATAAATTCCTTTTTAAATCAATATTTTGTCAAATTATTGATTTATTTGGTAGGTAGCCATGTAATGAGCGGGATGATGTAGAGCGAGGCAGTTGTTATAGCGAATACAACCCCTTCAGGCTGATTCAAGACCCCTCCGCTTTGTGTCGGGGTCCTGATCAGCCTGTCGGGGTTGTATTCGCTATAACAACCGCCTCGCTCTACATCATCCCTTACTTACTGCGCATTGAGCAACTGCCGTTTGCGATTCTTTGTTGCTGCATGTGTTGCTTGGCAACCTCTTTGGAACTACATTGCTTGGCAGAGGAATAAATGTGTTATAACCACTGATCTATATAGAATGACTATAGAATGTCATTATATAGATCAGTGGTTTTAACGTTATATTTTTTGTTGCTGGTGTTTATTTTATGAATAAAATAAATATTAAAATAAATATTTTTATGGAGTTACCGTTTTATAAAAGCGATAAGCCCCTTGAGGCTGTGTTTTACAGTGGATTTAGAACAGCTGGGGGGTTTTAGGCACTCCGCTCCACGTCGTGCCTAAAACACGGCTTCGCAGGGCTTATTACTTAAGTAAAAAATATAGAATTTGAAACTGAAACACGAAATATTTCAGATCGTAAATGGTATTATCACATGACATTTTGCATAATATTTTACTCAGAAAATGCCTTTCAGTTATTTCAACCTAAATGTATCTAATATTTTTGGCTGTCCACTCAAATGAGTCATGAAAGAAGTTATGCAATCTGATATTGCATCCAGTCCATTCATCAGATGGAAAATGAAAAGTTGAGGACATTGCATTTTTAAATATAATATTCCGCAAAGGGTATTGTTGATGGTATACTGCAGTTAAGCAAATGAAATAGGTCATGTTACACTGAGCACAGTACAAATTCTGCACAATGTAGTCAGGTACTGTGCTATTCTGAACACACTACAAATCCAGATGCATCAGACGCTGTTTTGTAACTGGAGGCAGTCCGGCTGCCGAGATGAGCGTGACGAGGAGAGACGGAGAGAGGGAGGGGCTTCCAGAGCTGCTGTTCATCGAGATGCTCGAAAGAGCGGACTGTGTCAGAACAAGGGAGGGGGTGGGAGAGAAATAAGGAAGAGATGCAGCTTCATCACAAGCAGCTGAGGGAAGTGCAGGGAGGGTAAGCTTGGCCTGTTTGAGAGCGGTACTCTCTGATTACCTGTTCCAAAGCCATCTGAGGATCACCACCCACCTGCGGGAACAACTGCATCTTCAGGCTCTACGTTACAGGCACGGACAAGCTTCCAGCACTTACGGGAGCTCCTTGGGTATCTTCCCCACACTTGAACAACTAAAGACTTGAAATGAACAACTGTGTATTTAGGTTAACTCTCACAGGTTAGTCTTCTGGACTGTTCAGATGTCCTATGAACTCTTTCTAGAAATCCGGTGAGAGGCTGTAGACCTCTGGCTCAACTTTACTTTCCATGGCAGTTTCCTCCTTGGGACAGATCGCTCTTTTGACAGAACCACTTGTGACTCAAACTCTTCTCCCAGTCTGTCACTCAAGCTGACTACTGAGAACCTCTCTTCCACCAGGGCTAGAGTCATCAGTCTTTCAACTTTTTTTTTTTTGGTTTCTGATGAGCAAGTCAATGTGCGGTTGTGGCTGCAGCATCATCTCATCGCTGATGAAGAGGCTGGGCCGCTCTGCTTGTTGCTCAGACCTGCTGTCCTGCAGCCACACTTCTGAGCACCTGCAGCGCCTGGCTACTGGCTGCCCACCTCAGCACAAGGTAACCTCCAGCTGAAACCAAAACTTGTAGGTCTGTTGAAAATTGCTGCAAGAATCCTCCTCTTATATATTGTGCATCTTGTTGTAGACTAGTTGCAAAAGTTATGGATAGAGTAGATGCCATTTTTGATGAAAACCAGGCTGAGGAGGATAAATGTGCTTGTCTGTTTAATGGGTTGTACTGTTTTTTTTAATTTTTTTATTATTTTACTTTGGTGTCGATAGTTGAAGTGATAAAAAAATGGAAATGATTCATTTCAAAAACTTTCTAGTGGACACAAAGGGTTGAAAGAATTTAAGGTGACCTTAGACAATCAGGTATTAGACCTTCAATTCCACTGCCTGAACAGACCATACGTTTATCATTTCCAGCCATTAGTTAACCCAGACTAAGGTCAAGAAGGCCAACATGATGCACAATCTTGAAGTTTTCGAAATAATGGTCAGTTGGTCCTTTTTTTTTTTTTTTTTTCATCTAGTGGTCACAGAGTTGTTCTCTGAGAAAGAAGCTGTTAGCAGTCTCCTGATGAACATTTCAGTCTGTCTGGATCGGCGCAGCAGGACTGACCTTGCAGTAGTGTCTCCATTGTTATTTGGCCATTAGAGGGACTGGAGAGACCATGCAAGTGCACTGCAGTAATTGATTTTGTAATGGAACCAGGTGATTTAATGGCTGTCCTGCTACCTTGACAACCGTAGAGCTGTCTTTGAACTGACATGCATTCTTAATAGACATCTGTTAAAGGCTGTCTGCAGATGATTTTTTTGCTCTCTGCTTTTAAGGAGAGTTTTGAACAGAACAATTTGCTGGCAATAGAGAAGAGTGGCGTAAAAGGTCATGGACTCTCATATGTGGCCTATAGTCAATATGGCCCGTTCTGATTGTTGAGCAGCACCGACAGTCTTGAAAAGCTCTGGCTCTGAGATGCTCGCTTCGCACAAGATCGATCTGGTGCATCATGGGAAAATATTTATTCCCCAGCAAATTAGATAAAATGCTATGAAGGGAAAAGCTTTTTTTATTTTTTGACTTGCCTTATATAATTTGTTGTGTTTAGATGATGGGAAATAATGTGTTTTGACAGTTATTTAGTCTCTCCTCCACAATAGGCACATTCATTACATTTTTCAGGGAAAATGCATTCTATTTCCACTTTTAGACAATTGATCCAACATCATTTATTATTAAAGACAAACTTTTTAAAGTGCTTGCAGATTAAGCATTGGCACCATATAGCACATTAAGTTGCCTGTTGTTCCTTGTAATCACAAAAACTGCAGATAAAGGAATGCTCAATGCTACGCTGATTGGAAAGCTGAAAAAGCTTTCATGCTTTTTGTCTTCCTCTCTGTGGCTTTCTGATTGCATTGTAGGTAGGTAGTGGTTTTCTCTCTCTGAGTGAGACGATTCTCCCTCATCCTGGGTAAGCCTCATCATCTTGAAGGGTTGGGTTACCTCTTTTCAAACTGGACCGAATACTTTCATGGCTCTGATATTGATTAATACCTTCCTCAATGAAACGTAGACTCAAGGGCACAAAGGAGACTTTAGTCTTGTATTTATAGAATTACCAGGCTGAATGCGTCCTAGGCTCTGCTATTGCTCCCTGTGACTGCTGCAAAAGTATAATTACATAGATTAGCATCCTCTTTAATATCACACATTAACACAGGATGACATAAATAATAAAACTAATTGCTTAGCTGGCAGGAAGTTTTATATCCAGACTTTGAGCCTTGTGAGTTGTCATTGTGACACTAGGCTAATTTGATGGCTAAATTGGGTGAGATTTTACTGTCACTTCTCTGTCAGTCAGATATTTATTTATTTTTTTGATTGGGTTTGCATGTTTTTGTCTGACACAAATAGTAAACAATGTCCCATTTTCATGAAAAATTAGACTAGTTTGTTTATCTCACCAAACAAGATACTAGGGCTGCCCTCTAATAGTCGACTACATTTTATTCAATCGGTTAGTCTCTGAAAAAACCCAGGAATTGATGACGTCATGCGGTGACCAGTAACATGGTCCATGTGGTAATATGTCGGGCAGAAAATCCAAAGTGTGGGAACAATTCGCGAGGGTAAAGTATGACCACAAAAAGATGACATGCAACCTCAAACATGACTCATCATTTAAAACATGCAAGTAGTAGCCTAACGTTAGCCACTTTACATGGCCGCTTGCTTTAACATTAACCTAGATAAAATTTGTTTATAAATATGTGCGCTAATATTAGGCGCACATCCAAGTGTTTGTGCGGAGTGTGGTACTGTAGCTAAATTACTACCGCGCTTACTGCATGACATGTTTAACTTCCACCTCCATGCAAGGCGGGCTTCATTGTATGCAAGACACAGAGCTCACTTCTCCCTGACAACGTGGACAAACTTGTGTCCATTTCTCATTATATGAGAAGACTGAGATCGGAGGGGGAAAATAGTGAGTCAGGTATAGCTTAATTGTCCATATTGTTGTAGTGTTTGTTTGCTGCTATTTAAAAAAAAATTGATTTTAGCCTATTTGTTTTTTAATATCATATATATTTATAATACATAATGTATGTTTATTTTGTTTGTGTTATTTTGTTTGTTTTCATTCGATGTTAAGGCTGTTGTCTGTCAGCTTGATTTTTTTGCAGACTTTGCACTGATAACTATACCCATTTGAAGTGTTTCAGTATGCTGTATATTTATTTGTTTGTTTAAAATGTATATAAAATATTTGTGTTAAATTTAGTTTTTTAGATTGTTTTGTTCTCAGAAAAGCTCTTGCCGGTGTCGCTGCAGAAAGCTTTGTGCGCGCTGGAGTGCTGAGTTTATTTTTTGTTTTGTTTCGTTTGAGTTCTGATCTTAGAAAAGTTCATGCAATGTTTGCCGGCGTCACTGCAGAAAGCTTTGTGTGCGCTGGAGTGCTAAGTTTATATTTTAAATGCTCATTTTTATGGTTTATTTCTCAATCGACTAATGGCTTAAATGAAAGGCTAACAGTCGACTAGGAAAATCTTTAGGAGGCAGCCCTACAAGATACTTTTGATCAGTTGATGGATGGTTGCAGACGGATTCAAGTTTGTTGTCGTAGGGTGAGGAATTATTTTTTTCTACGTGCCACACATTCATTACCTTGGAAGTACTTGAGTTAGTTCGCTCAAATTAAAATGGTGATCCTTTACTCACTCTCAAGTTAAGTCAAACCAATACAACTTTTGTTTATCTTCAAAACAAATGAAGATATTTAAAGAAACTTGAAAGATTTCGGTCTCTGTATTGATTAGCATACATACATGCATATATAGACCACATCAAATATGGTAAGCGGAGAACAAACCTCGTTGGTGCTTCTACATCAAGCGAGCGCGTTTTAGCTTCCATTTACCATATTTGATGCGTATGTGGTTGTGAGTTGATCAATATTTATGTGTATAAAAGCCTATAAAAAAGGAAAAAAAGTATTTTTTCCTTTATTAATTTTCTTGAGCACCCAGTTTGAGCCACATAGCTTTGCTGTGGTTGAGAGTGCTTTGGATCTGTTTTTACTGTGTATAAAAGCCTACAATAAATCTGTTCTTAATATAAAGCAATCGTGTCTACTCAGAAGACTTGGATTGTGTTTTGAACATGAACAAAAGTCTTAGATTTAGGTTAATTATCCTTTCAAATTTTCTGTTGATCAAGAATTTCTATTCTTCATGTTCTGTAAACAGAAATTCATCTTTCACATTTCAAATTTGACAAAGTGTTTCTTTTGGGCATGTGGGACTCCCAAATGTTGACAATTTCACAAATTCACTTTTATGTAGTTTTAGTCTTTTTCTTCTGGGAAATGGATCAAAAGTATTGACTCATCCCTGTTATTTGATCACATAAGAGTTAAATGCTGTTGATTGGATAAAAATCTGTCTAGTGCAGGATGAGTCATGCATATTTTTGGTTGGTTTTCCCAGAAGAGAAGGGCTGTACATTTTAAATATCTGCTAAAAGTGAGTTTTAATCAGCTTTTTGATGTACTGTAACATTTAGATGGCTTGATTGCTAATGGGCCTAAAAGCCACAAAACTCCTTTCACAAAACTTTTTATTTCATGGGATATCCATGGGACTGTGATGCTTGTAGTCTGTTGCTCTTTCTTTTTTTTTTTTGCAGACCACATGATTCTCTCTGGTTTATGTTCTCTCCATCTATGTCTCATTTATTTCCTCTGATATCAGTGAATGCAAAGTAAAATAGTTTTTTACTAAAATAGAAAATCCTCGTAGCTATAGAGTTGATTTAAATGCCAGCATGTTCTGTGAAAAAGATTTCTGTCTGCTTGGCCGTCTGCCTGTTCTGTTGGAGAGGTACTCTGGATTATCAATGGTACTAAGGCTTGTGTTTCAATCCTGACAGAGCCAGCATAGAGTGCCCCTTTGCAGTACTTCAACTGCACATCTGTGTCTTTTGTTCCGGGATATCAGAGCTTGATGCTGTGGTCTGCCAAAGCCATACAGATGCATCCACAGCAGCACATGGTTGCTGGCTGGGCACATATTGCCTAAGTACTTACAAATACAAAAAAAGGCCTGGCTCTAGACACAGGCTCTTTGGCTAAGTGATTGGCACTATCCATTTTTTTTTGCCTGTGCAAAAATGTTGAAAGTAATGCTTGAGTCAATTAACAAGCTATATGTAGGTAAGACAACTTGTGATGTTGCACTCGGCTGAACACTCAAGGCTGTCTGGGATGGTTTCAGATCCTTAGGTAATATTCATGTTTTAAGCACATATGATTAATTATTATTTATTCACTTGCAAAGTAGGTTCAACTTGCTTTTAAAGTGCAGGGCAATTGTAAATATTCGTTGACTGCTCAGAGGTTGTATGGGTCAGTCTGCATTGTTCATTGCATTAGAGTGCATGTCTTAGCTGAACAGAGAATTGATTTGGAGACGGGAGCACTTCAGGGACTGCTTCAAATCTCTCAAGTTTTTATCTGCAACTTATTGCTCATTACCAGTGGAATTTTGGGAGGAGGCATGAGAGGCTGTGCAAAATATCTACTGTAAAAAAAAAATATAAAAAAATGAAGGTACAAAAATAAAACAAGATTTTAGGAGAAATTGTCAAATAGCATATCTTTTCACTCGCTTGATCTTATTGCATTCTCATAGAGGTCCTAAAGTGTGGTGTTAATATGATAGGAAAATGTATGGTAATCTGACAACGTGGACCCAACTAGCCTTGTTAAACAATAGAAATTTGGATTGCATGTTTGTGATTCTTTCACTTTAACTTTCCAGCAACACTTTAACTTGCATTAAAGTTTAAACGAGCCAAAAACCTGTCATTTTTAATTAAGATTAATCTGCTCAGCATTTTTGACAACCCTTTTGTCAAAAAGATGTATCTGCAACCATTACATCAGTTAATTTGGGCATATTGATTATTAGAGAGAAAAGGTTGTAATTTATTATTAATAATAATTAGATCTAATAATGGTTGTTTTTATGCCAATGTATGTACTGAAACATAATTGGTTTAACAAAAAAATCATATTACAAACAAATTACCAAAAAAACAATCAATCAATTGTTCATGTTCCCTTTGCCTTGTAAACTGTGTAAACATCACAATCCTGCAAAGCCAGGTAAAAAAAATATATATATATATATAATAATAATAATAATAATAATACTGAAGTTACTGATAATGTTATCTCATCTCTGGCAGCTCATTTTTAGTCTGAGCCTGACAGACAGGTGAACATGATCTGCACACATTGCCTGTGGGACACAAACAAATGTATTGCACTGAATTCTTCTGTTGCTGTGAATGGCGTCCTACTACCCTGGAAATCCAGAGTTCTCGCGAGAGCACAAGTTGAATTTGCTCAGCGAGTTACTCTGGCGTTGAGTAATGATGCTCATTTAATATGCCCTTGTATCCGAGCTGCACCAATCACATCGGGTTATCTGATATAGGCGGTCCAGAGGCGAGCTAAACAGATGATGACAGTGCTGTGACGTCGAAGTCATTAGTAAATATTGCAAGATGCCTATGGATGAACACCACTTGTTTGAAACGACTTTGGCCACTACAATGAACGAGTTAGACTTGGCTTTTTATCTAAAAGAGGAACAGAAGACGGTGCTCGAATCGTTCCTTTGCAAGAAGGGCGTTTTCGCTGTTTTGCCGACCGGATACGGCAAGTCTAATCTACCAGCTAGCTCCGCTGGTAGCTAAGCGTATGGGGCTTGTTGCGATTTTCATTAGTCGATGCCAGACCATTAATCCTTCAGATTTAGATCTGGATTTCAGAAAGAAAGAAACACTAACGCTGCAATTTACATCATCAATTAAGCTGATTAAATAAAATATTATGCCTCGTTTGACATTTACCCGTTGCAGTAGAATTTCTATTTCAGAATTACTGAAGGTCTTTTTTCGTTTGGTGATTGGTGGACCACCACCGTCTGTGCGTCTTTTGGACATTCTCCAACTTTTCTTGCACACAGCCCTGAAGCGTCATGTCCTTGTATGGGAATTTGCGGGGCGTTTTCTTATGCTAATTGGGAACAACTGTCACGCGCTTTCAATTACGAAGACGTGGGATTCATCAATCCTAAGAACACCGGTGCGATCAATTCTGTTCTTTAAGAACATGTCATGAATCCAACATAGACTTTTCTTAGGAAGTTTATTAAATACAAAATTAAGAAAATTCTTAGGAAGATATTGGGGAATGAGGCCCATTGCTCTTGGGACACCTAACATTTCTTTGACAGTAAGAATAGAAAAGCTTTATAAAACATTAGGGTTGGACCAACATTGAAGTCTGGTTGAGACCTATAAGCAAATAATATATATTTTTAAAACTTTTTAAATCAGCCAAGTGAATTTACGCTTTGCATTTAATTGTAATATACACTCACCTAAAGGATTATTAGGAACACCTGTTTAATTTCTCATTAATGCAATTATCTAATCAACCAATCACATGGCAGTTGCTTCAATGCATTTAGGGGTGTGGTCCTGGTCAAGACAATCTCCTGAACTCCAAACTGAATGTCAGAATGGGAAAGAAAGGTGATTTAAGCAATTTTGAGCGTGGCATGGTTGTTGGTGCCAGACGGGCCGGTCTGAGTATTTCACAATCTGCTCAGTTACTGGGATTTTCACGCACAACCATTTCTAGGGTTTACAAAGAATGGTGTGAAAAGGGAAAAACGTCCAGTATGCGGCAGTCCTGTGGGCGAAAATGCCTTGTTGATGCTAGAGGTCAGAGGAGAATGGGCCGACTGATTCAAGCTGATAGAAGAGCAACTTTGACTGAAATAACCACTCGTTACAACCGAGGTATGCAGCAAAGCATTTGTGAAGCCACAACACGCACAACCTTGAGGCGGATGGGCTACAACAGCAGAAGACCCCACCGGGTACCACTCATCTCCACTACAAATAGGAAAAAGAGGCTACAATTTGCACGAGCTCACCAAAATTGGACAGTTGAAGACTGGAAAAATGTTGCCTGGTCTGATGAGTCTCGATTTCTGTTGAGACATTCAGATGTCAGAATTTGGCTTAAACAGAATGAGAACATGGATCCATCATGCCTTGTTACCACTGTGCAGGCTGGTGGTGGTGGTGTAATGGTGTGGGGGATGTTTTCTTGGCACACTTTAGGCCCCTTAGTGCCAATTGGGCATCGTTTAAATGCCACGGCCTACCTGAGCATTGTTTCTGACCATGTCCATCCCTTTATGACCACCATGTACCCATCCTCTGATGGCTACTTCCAGCAGGATAATGCACCATGTCACAAAGCTCGAATCATTTTCAAATTGGTTTCTTGAACATGACAATGAGTTCACTGTACTAAAATGGCCCCCACAGTCACCAGATCTCAACCCAATAGAGCATCTTTGGGATGTGGTGGAACGGGAGCTTCGTGCCCTGGATGTGCATCCCACAAATCTCCATCAACTGCAAGATGCTATCCTATCAATATGGGCCAACATTTCTAAAGAATGCACCTTGTTGAATCAATGCCACGTAGAATTAAGGCAGTTCTGAAGGCGAAAGGGGGTCAAACACAATATTAGTATGGTGTTCCTAATAATCCTTTAGGTGAGTGTAATTCATATTAATGAAGTAATAAAACATTTGAACATTTTGCATGCTAAATATAGTTTTTACAGCTCCACTAGGGCTGCCCAAGACTAAAGATTTTTCTAGTCAACTAATCGACCGTTCATTTAAGCCATTAGTTGACTAGTCGCACATTTATGATAATTTAATTACTTACGAACTGCATGACTTTGCCATTTCCTGTGGAGTTTCTTTTTTTCCTTTGACCAACCATCTAATTAAAATTTGGTTGACTATGCCTCTTTTCGTCGACTAACGTTTGGTCCAGTTATAGGGGGCAGCCCTATCTGCTAGTTACATCCACTGAAATCAAAGGTTGTAAAAGTGACCAATTTATATCTAATATCAACTGATATCAATAAATGTAAAAAATCTCTGACCGGTAACTGATATGGTTATGATGTCTTGCATCCGTAAAAAAACATGCACTACCACTTCACTTCGACGTCGACTCACCAAGCAGCCACATCACTGCTCCATCCAGCTATCTTTCCAGCCAGTAGTTCTTTTTGCAGTGACCTTGTCCTCTTTTTTTTTTTTTTGAATGAGGAATGCTTTCCCCTCAGGGTCATGAGTCATTCTACCACAGTAGAGCTGTGTTTACACCTGTCTGTGTCTCTGTCCTTTAGCTGATTTTACCTCTCTATTCTATGATACCTAGAGGCAAGGTGGTGGACATGGACAAAAGAATAACATGTTTGTGTGTGGAAAGGTCTTGGGTATTAGCCTTATGACATTTTTGGATTGTAAAATCTTTAGATGTTCGAATGAAAGTAGCTCTTTTGACTGCACCTCACGACCACAGCTTCTTGTACGTCTTCTCGCCGGAACACGGCAGTGCAGTGAAGCGAAGCATTCACAATAACAGCTTGTGATGTCTTCTGCTGAAGAAGTGTTTTTCTATGGCAAGGAACTTCTATGTCAGGCTTGTTCAGACGATGCAAACTCAACGGTCTGAAGAAAGATTCACTATTCACATTTTACATTCTATCACTGGCTAAAAACTCTCTGTAGAATTCCAATCTGATAAAGAAGGGAGGTAAATGCATTCTACATTTGCTGAGAAGCGAACTTGTTTGTAGTATGAATGCAATCCGGATGTACTACATCTGTCATGTTGTCACTGTCATGTGCCATTCCTCTCCAGTGGTCTTATGGGATAGTGAAGTGTCCATTGGTTTCATGCTTCAGAATCTCGGCAGAATTAGTAGGTCATCCATGTATTTTTGTCATTTGTTTTATGAATACTATGATTTCAGACATTTCAAATACCGTTTTTCACCTGCTATATAGCAGGGAAGTTTGCATATTCAGATGCAGGTCATCACCTGAATATTATATGATTAATTGACCTCATATTTCAATCTATCATTATTCCTTACTTCCTACTTTCTTCAATTAGTATCTTCCTTCCATCCTTAAAGGGATAGTTCACCCAAAAATGAAAATTGTCAAAGTTTACTCACCCTGAAGTTGTTCCAAAACTGTATAAATGTCTTTGTTCTGCTGAACACAAAGGAAGATATTTGGAAGAATGTTTGTAACCAAGCAGATCACAGGCTCCATTGACTACCATAGTAGGGGGAAACATACTATGGTACAAAATGGGGCTCCGAGATCTGTTTGGTTACCAAAATTCTTCAAAATATCTTCATTTGTGTTCAGCAGAACAAAGACATTTATACAGATTTGGAACAACTTCAGGGTGAGTAAATGATGACAGAATTTTCATTTTTCGGTGAACTATCCCTTTAATAAACATACTACAGTAACACAGAGCTAAAATCTCTTTAATGCCAAAGGGTATGGTTTCTGCATAAGCTAATTATGGAGACATATTGAGGTTTTTCAGTATGATGCTTATGCAGTTCAGCTATGCATAGCCTGTCAATGGATAGTCTTTTCAGCCTGTTCTGCCTGGCCACTCAAGGTCACAGAAACTGTCTTTTCTCACAAACCATTTTTCTCTAACAACCCAACCCCCCCTTATTGCTGTAACTAAACTGCAACCCTATAGAAGTACCAATTGATGCTTCTAATAAGGTTTTTCTGCAGGAGATCTGTTTTCCAGCACAGGTTGCAGATATTCACCCAAATTTCTGTTCGTCTTTTGTACTTGTGTATCTTTAAAATGGGCTTGTTTACCATTTTGCCAATTATTCTGCCGCTAACGGCACAAAAGTAATTGCTGCAGTTTTGAGTGGATTAGTGATTTCAGAAACCAGGTGATGGGTTTTCCCCTTTATTTGGCTTGGTTCTTATCATAAAGACCCATCCAGGTACCTTTGGTTAATAAATATAATCCTTTCTTTTCCTGTTCATTCATAATGTTTCCTGTAACTGATGTGTCCAAGAGGAGATGACAGTCGGGCAGATTTGTAGGAAATGACATTGGAAAACCAATAATACCGCTACTCTCTCCTCCCTCCCTTTTACCTCCTTTGAAAACGTTCTCTCTGAGAGGATGTGCCAAAACCCATTTTGGCTTCACCTTCCTCTCAGCCCCTTTAGATGTAGATAAATGAGCTGCTGCTGAAGTGTACACCGTGGTAATAACTAAAGAAATGATGCACCTCACTCCCTTATCAGACTGCTCGCCTACGCCAGCCTGGCCGCGTTCCCCGGGAGCCAAGCCAAATGCTTCTCTTTAAGGCAATGCTTCCAGTTTTCCATATCAGAGCGCATGTCTGGAAAGCAATACTTTTATAAACCTTTTGGAGTTTCCCTGTGTTCCCCATCGCATAAACTGTGCTGTATTCATTAGTCATGTAAATGTGTGGTTTGTTTTGAAACCATTTTGCTTGCTTTTTGATGCAAGAATTTGATGGATTTATTACTGACTTGTTTGCTTCAAGTGTTTCTCTTGTTCCCTTGGATTACACTTACCTCCAAGTTCAAACCAGGCACTTTGGGTTATTTTGTGCTGGAGAAAATACCCAGCCTGAATCATTCAGATGTTTTCCCAAGTGATTTGCGGGTCAATGACAAATTAGTGTCTACAGTAAAGGAAAGAAAAGAGCTTTTAAAAATCTAGTTCGAAATGCATGTATACCAAGTCCTTATAAATGAATTCTTTATATTTATGATGGTTTCGTGTGTTTTTTTTTAAACTTTCTGTGTGATGGAATTTGCGAGGTGACTTGAGCACTTGAAAACAAAGTCCTCTAGATAGTGCAGAAAGACGTGATATGCGTACTCACGGCCTAAGGAGTAAACTTTGAAAGGCTGACGCACCCAACTGTGTGTGAAACGAAGCACAACGTGGAAAATTAAGTATACCTTGGCCTTTAGAAACCTTCAGCTCCCCACTTTACTGCTGATGACAGAAGATAGACTTACTCATCTGTCTTCAAAAATGCAAAACCTTCGGCAAGAGGAGACGGGGGCAGCATTCTTTGCGAAGCGTACTAAACCAAATTACTGTTGTTAAAGCAGTTTTCATATAGCCTGGTAATACCAAACTCTGCTACTTCGCTTTGCTTCGTAGACAGAGTCTGGCATGGCATAATTGAAAAGCGTTTTCTTTCTCGCGGGGGGGCGCTTGTCTGAAGTTTAAAATCATTGGTTACCCGTAAGCCAATCACATAACGTTTGGTTATGGCGTGTGTTATGCGCATGCTCAGCCGCATCTAACTTCCACTGTAAACACATGTATGATGCGGAAAAAAAAACATCGAGCGAAATACCGGAGTGAACATGGTTGTGAACGACTTTTGCAGATTATGTGAAGTAAATCTACGCATCCACGATACAATCAGCGTCTACGTCGTCACGGCTCTCAGCCCACCCTCTGTTCGTTGATTGGCCGGCTGTTTTCAGGCCGGAGGAAAATGGAAAGCTATTACGCTGTCTCAGACTGAGTACAGAAGCGAAATGAAATTGAGCGGAAGTACGAAGTCTGACGTAGTCAGGCTAGTTTTCATACACTTTAACAGTCTCACCCTCAATGCAAATGAGGCTTAATGTTATTGTGTGTGTTGCCGGTTAGATTGCAGTACTGTCACTTGATCACACACTGGTTCACTTGTGCAGTCTAACAGCACTAATTGTATTCTGTGTCTAATGCAGTTGCACGAATAGACCAGCATGCAGGACATGAATACTAACAGGAAGCCCAGTACCTTCAAGACACAGAATAGCCCACTTCACCAGGCACAAGCTCTTTGTGTGTGCACTGGCATCACTTTGCTAAGTAATTGCTTTTTAGCACGTTGAGAAACTAACCAAGTTTCAGTTTAGTCACCAGAGGACGGATGGGTTTTCTTATAGAGCTCACCTTGTTCGAAGGGAAATTGAAATGTCTATTTGAAGTTCATCGCCACATAATTATTTTCCAATTAGATCTTGCTCTGATCTTCTCTATTATAAAGGAAAGGATTCGGTAATCAAAGGCTCATCTAATCAGATGCTTTAAACCGTTTTAAATTGCCCTGAGATCTCTGCCTTCATATATATGCTGTGATTAGAGCCTAATTCAGACCTCTGAGAGAAGTAAACGCATAGATCTGATGGATTAAGGATATAGCTGTAATGGATGCTTCTTGTGTTAAATAACAGGGACAAAGTTTAGCAGGTTAGAATGGTTCCGTTCGCCCCTGCTGGTAGATGCTGTAACTAAACCATCTGGACTAAAAAAATAAAAAAAAATTGCTAGATTGACAATCATTTATTATTGTGTGTATATTCTGACGATATATTAAATATTCCTTACTAATGTTTACTAGTTCCTGACTTGACAGATTGATCAGTGCAAACTATATAGTTTAATTCCCGATTGAATTGTTTTTTGAGCTGGTTCTTTTTAGTGAACCAAACATGTAAATTTTTTTTAAAGAATCATATTGAATTTCTGATTTAAAATTCTTTTAATTTGCCAACAGACTTCTGAGGGCAATAAATGCTAAAGGCTAAATGCACTAAGAACAGTAAATATAAATATAAAGATAACGATAACTATATTTGCATCCACATCAACAGACAATAATGTTCTGTTTATTATAAGTGCTACTGCTTGGATGGATTCTAAATCGCTGGCAATTTTTTTATCATTCATCAGCTGGAATACATTCTGAAAGTGATTCCAACAACGTCATGTCTGTGTTGCTATCATTATTATAGAATTATAATAGAATTATAGTAGAATTAGAACGATTATTAAAACGTTATAGTTCTAGTTATCATTAATTTATAAGATTGACAATTTTATAGTAATGTGCATTAATGAATTATGGACAAAAACATTGTTACACTTGTTACAAAAATAAACACTGAGAAGAATTGTGTTAATCATGTCTTAATTGACACGTACCCTCTTCATGGTGTCTAGGTCTTGTTAAATATCTTATTTCTTGTATATTTTTATGCGCACACAACAACATTCATGCAGTCAGTCAGCCTCTTATCGTCTCGGCCCATCTGTGCACGCTCAATTACCTTAATCAAGTCTCTATCAAACTCGCGTGCTTTCACACTCCTGGTTGGATTACACCATTGTACCGTTATCTATCATTTTACTGGCCTCTCTTTCTGTGAAGTTAGTACAGGGTTTCATTTAAAGGTTTAATTAAAAGGTTTAAAAAAATATATATATTTTTTTAACTTGCCCAGCTAACATTTCAGTAGTCCTAAAACCACATGCCGCAAAACAAAAGTGATGTACATCAAAAAAATAAAAAATAAAAGAGTAAAAACATGGTTCAGGGCAAACAGCTCCGCCAATGAGCCAGAAACTCACTCACACTGTTGGGCCATCCTTACTGTAACATGATATTATTGTGTACATCCTGCTGCAAGACGTGGCATTATATGTCTGGATACTAAACCCTTGTACATGAACTGCACTTATTTGGCAGTGATGCCCTCTGCTGGCTTTTTATGGTTGTCAGTGAGTGTATTTGATCTGTTATAGCAGTGATTGGAGTTTTTATTATCTAAATTTAGCTTGAATAGTGAATCTGTGTTAAAGACTTTTTGTCTAGACTTTCTGCCCCAACGGCGAAATGTGATTGGTCTGTAATTTTCCTCCACATAGCTGTGCATTAAGTATCAATTCATGTTCTAATTGACGGAGATAAAATACAATTTGGAGTCTAACTTTTTTTTTTTTGAAGAATTGTTATTATTTATAAATATTGTGAAGTATTATTGCAATTATTGTTTTCTATTTTGATATATAATAAAATGCAATTTATTCCTGTGATGGCTGCCATTACTCCAGTCTTCAGTGTCACATGATTCTTCAGAAATCATTCTGATATGCTGATTTGGTGCTCACGAAAAATTTCTAGAAACTGAAAAGAAAGTTCAAACGAACAGCAGTTTTATGACATTTTGTAACATCATAAATGTTTTTACCGACACTTGATCAATTCAATGTGTAAAATAAAAAAAATAAAAGTAATATCTTTGGGAAAATAAATCCTCTGGACCCCAATCTTTTGAACGGTATACCTCATGTGTGTTTATTTTATAATACATGAACTCAAACATGCAAGTTTTTAAAGAAGACAGTAGAATTGAAATGGAATAGAGTAAAAACAGAAACTTGAATGTCTGAATGAAACTGAATGTTTGTTTGCATGTGTTGAAGTGATACTGTTGCCGTGGTTTCCAGACCAAGCCTAGTGTAGATGATCAACTGCCAAGCAGGAGAGGTGCCCATTGTTTGAGGGATCCTCATATTGCATCTTTCCCAGCATAGATGCAAATGTCTATTGTTTTATTTCACAGGCATGAATAAAAGAATGAGTTACCCACTTCCTGCACGCTCTGGTTATCTCTTGTATAACCAGCCCCAACACATGCCTTTTATTGCCTTTTTATGTTGATTTTCATGGTGATTTGAACTCCTCCATTTTTCTGTCTCCATCTCTCTTTCAGAATGCCAAGTCCTTGTCCTCTTCAGACAGCCTAGCGAAGGTGCAGGAGGTAGCAAGCTGGCTTTTGGAAATGAACCAGGATCTGCTGTCGGGGGGCAGCGGCAGCAGGGCGGCCCAGCAGCAGAGGCCCGGGGCAGGTAACAGCACCTCCGGCCGCACACCCCAGCCCCAGGCGGAGCACGTCGACCAGGTGCTGGAGGAGCAGGAGCAGGAGGATCAGGCGCAGAGGAGAGAACCGGGCGAGGAGGAAGAGGGCAGACGGGAAGGAGAGGAGGAGCCATGGCCTTCCGGAGGCGAACCGGTGGAGGAAGGACGGAGGAGCGAGGTGAACGGAGCCGAGAAGGGCGCCCAGTGGATGTGGGAGCAGGAGCAGCGCCGGCGGCGGAGACGGCATCGCGACGACGAGGAGGAGAACGAGGAGGAGGAGAATAATAACGGTGGACGGGATGGGCAGGTCGGGGGGGGACTTCGTTCAGAGGAAGACGACGACCGGCCGGAGGAAGAGGAGAATGGCGACGAGGAGGAAATGGACCAGGACAGCGATGAGTTTGAACATTCAGAAGACAGTGGGAGAGAGGAGGAGGAGGAGGCTGAAGAGGAGGAGGAAGGAGAGGATGGCCTCCACTCTCCCTCCCTCAGGACCAGTGTTTCGGACCCTAATGATAACACGGACCAGTCCTCTGGACGACAGCACCAAAGCTCACCCTCTGTCTTCAAGAATAAGGTAAGCGACTGAAGTTCACTTTCTCAATTGGTCCTTTGTTCAAATGGAAATGTTCTTCTGATTAAGTCTAATGTAGTGAGAAGCATCTAATGCGGGCAGATGTTGATGGGATTGAGTCAGGGCTTCTGCAGTCGTGGTGTTTGTTTCCCTCTACTGGTCGTTTTTGGCTTTGCATTAGATAAACAATCATCTTTTTGTGAGAATTGATTTTATGGAGTGATGAACTGTCATTCATAACCCGAACATCACATCCCTGACTAAATGAAGGATTATGCCTCAAACAAAGGTTGGTTTGCTGATGTCAAGTATTGGCTTGTATCGAATGTGCTCAGGCATTTCTGGATTAGCTTGATAGTTTTCATTTTAAAACTAAATTACTCTTTTTGTTCTCACATTCTCAGATCACTTGGGTGGTGGAAGTTAAAGCAGGGATTCCCATTTTTTTTTTTTTTAGCCGAACCCCTTTGATGTAAAAAATCTCAGTACCCCTGATTCTAATTATTTAACATGTTCACAGTTCTCTGATGTCAGTTAATGATCATACTGACATGCAGTTAACATATAATATATTTAATGTTTATTAAGTGTTTTATTTTATTTTAAAATGATTTATTTACAGTATAAGGCTGCACAATTTAGTCCAAAAATTATATTGTGATTATCTTGTCATATCGGAAGTTAAATCACAATATGAGATAAACATTTAATCTCTTGTAGCTGCTGAAATGTCCTGGCAAAAATTATAAATGAAAAAATATATATTATATATTTTTTTATTTTTAACTAATTATAAAATGAAGACAGATATATTACTATTATAATGCTACAATTTTACTTTATTTACTACTAATATTTGAAGATAATAATAAGAATAATTTTATATTACATGTGACAATACTAATGTCATAAATTCTTCATTTTCAAATGCTAAACCTTGCGTGTAAATTAACAGCTCTTCAGACTAAATCGTTTTTGGATTATTACACTAAGCCATATTGTGATTTCAGTTTTATGTAGGTTACTTGTGCAGCCCTTTTTATTTAACTGAATTTGACTTTTTAAAGTATTGATTAGCTTTTCGTCAACTCTCAAACCCTCTGCAGTTCCCTCCCAAACCCCCAGTTTGGAAAACCCGGAGTTAAAAGAATGATTCAGCTAAAAATTAAAATCTTGTCATTTATTCACCCTCATGTTATTCCAGATATCATATGGGTCGGATTGGCTACTTATAGTGTTCTGTGGGAAAAGTCATGTCTGGACTCGTCCACTTCTGAGGTTTTAAACAGCAAGCTGCCTGTTATTACTCGTCATTGACCTCCAAAGGAAAGCGTTTTGGACTATCTGACTAGACTGGTTGTTCATATGCTTAAAGTTTGAACATACTGTCAAATTCAACATCTGTATGGAGACGTGTTTTGATGTGTATGGGGTCAGATGTGAGTGACCTATAATTCCAGTCTGACTGGTTAAAAGGAACGTCTCTGACATAGACTGACTCTCCAGCCAATGGTTGTCATTCTGCAGTCACCATTATTATTGATACATGTGTCTGTGGATCTGAGACGTCTGGCCCGTTTTTTTTGTTTTGTTTTTTTTGGTTGCAGTGTTTGATCACCAATTGTAAACCTCCAAGGCCATACACATTTACTCCAGTAATGTGTGTATTTTGGCAAAACATTTTATATACATGAGCAGTTTAATTCAAACGTTGTGGATTAGTCAGATGGAAACAAAATAGAGAGATTGGGTCTGTTTTTGAGCAAAGAGGAAATGCAAATGAGCGGAGATGGAGAAGAGCGAGGGGAGGGAATGCAAGAGCGTGCAGACCCTCCTCATCCTCATGATGTCGACACGCTTGTCATCGCACTGACAGAAGACGACCCGCAAATCCTTTCACCGTTTGTTTCTGTGACTGAGCGGAGTCTCTCTGAGCTGCCATGGGGAATCGCAGTATGAAGAAGGTCGCACTGTTACTGGTGAGTGAATCTCCAGAGAGCATCTTATCACATCTGTGTGTGGAGAGCGTCTCTTCCGCCTTGTGTTTTGGATGAGAACACTGTTTATCTGATTGAGGCAGTCACAGCAGGGCTGAAGTTCGCAGAACAGTGATGTCTGGAGTGTGTCTTTTCAAAAGGATGTCAATGTTTTGTCAGGTTTTTTTTTAACAACATATTGGCTCTCTAATGCACTGCCTGTCTAGTAGGGATGGGGTCAAGATGGTCGACTAGCTGACCTTGCTAAGTATTAGATTGTAAACCGTAGTTTAGTAGTGGTGATTTAATTAGCCTATTGACAGTATGCTGTGCTTTAGCTAAACGCACAGTGGGTTTCAAACTGGTTTCTGGGCACACTAGGGGGCAGCAAGAGTGTGTTATGGGCTCCACAGAAATGTTTGGAGAGAAAATGTGGTAATTTAAAATTTTCATTTTAAATACTTGTCAGAAATATTGAGATTAAGCAATTGATTTTATTTTTTTTATTTATAGTTTATTATTGACAATCTTTAATGTCTTTAGTTAACTAATATTTCAATTTATATTTTCAGATTATAAAATGTAAATATTTTTCAGATTATATTTTTCCATTAAATAGTGTACAAAATAAATATATTATATTAAATATAAAGAATTTAAGTACACTGCAAAAAAAAAAAATCCAACTTACAAGAACTAAAAGATGTAAACATATGTTATGAATTAACAGTTGATCATCACAGTGTAGATTAGATTGTTGAGCTGTATGTGAATCTCATTGCAACTGTTGGATATTTGCCTATCAGGGTAATGTTTGCCTGTAGCATACGAGCAAATAATGCTCATGTAATGGGCTTTTAAAATCAAACAAAGGTGAAAGAACAAGGTTTGTAGCTTCTCTCATTGCATTGTTAAATGCTAAACAGTCTTTTGTTACCTTGACAAGAATAGTTAAATTCTCTTAAAGGCCTGTTGCTCATTAGGTGAACAAAAGGAATTTAATATAACAAAAGGAATTTAATATGTCAGATCTTTTAATGGCATTTTTTTTTTTTTTTACTGCGTGTTTGTATTTGTTTATATACATGCATGCATGTATGGTATGTATGGTATGTATGTATGGTATGTATATATATATATATCAGATACATTTTGTTTTTGTGCATGTAATATAAATGTGGCCTGAGTCACACTAGAACAAAAAAAAGATGCTAAAGAGGTTTTGGTCACACTTTAGTTTAGGGTCCAGCTCTCACTATTAATTACGACTTTTGCCTCAAACTCCTAATTACTGCTTATTAGTAAGGTAGTTGTTAAGTTTAAGTATTGTGCTCTTGTCAAGGCAACAAAAGACTGTTTAGCATTAAGGGATGTAGAATATGGTCATACAGAATAAGGCATTAATATGTGCTTTATATACTAGTAAACAGTCAATATCCTTGTAATATGCATGCCAGTAAGCAACTAGTTAATAGTGAGAATTGGACCCTAAGCTAAAGTGTTACCGATGTTTTTCTTCAAATGAATTTTTTCAGGAAAAAAGCACATGGATTTCGATATTCTCAGATCGGTTTCAGGGCTTATTCATATGTGGAAATGAATCTGATATTAATCGGATGCGTGTATTTGCTTCTGCCATGTAAGCGGACAGATGGGATATTCCCCTGTCAATGCAAGTCGTACGTCATTAAAAGAAAGCGATGGTGGCGAATGACGTCAACTGAGGTGGACATCAACTCAAGCGTCTTGTCTTTCCCCCCCGCCTTAAGAGACCAATGTTTTGCTGATCTTTAAAGATGGTGCAGAAAGCAAAAGCTTGTATTATCATTTTGTCTGCGTCCATTGCAAATCGCGACTCTGTACTTCTTTTCGGCCTAGGTCACTACGTCTACCTTGGGTTGTTTTGCCAAGTGGAAGGTGTAAATGCAGATATTGGAAAGGGATCACTTTTAAAAGATGTAAGAAGGTTGTCCAAAAACAAATCGGACATTCTCAACAAATTGGAATTGAGCATCAAGACCTGCAGTGTAAAGGTGGCCTTGTAGACTCAATGGTACTGAGCACATCTGTGGCTGTTGTCCTGTTCCCCTTGGCTAGATCAAGATTTCATTAATAACGTGAATAGGAATGCTGAAGCTTTGTAAATGAGGTCAATCTAAAATATTTTCCTTGAGGAAATGTGGTTTCAGTGTGTTTTATCTCTGTTTGGTAATTATGCATTCAGGGCTTTTCATAGTATGCTAATGTTGAGCTCTTGAAAATGCTGGGTAGAAGTAACTGGGTTTTAATGTCAAATTTGTATTCAAAAGCAATATCCTGTAACTGACAGTGTTTGCGTTAAGCTCAGTAATGATTGAATTCCCTCATGCAGGACAACAGAAAAAAAGAAGTGTACATTTGAAGCACTTTCTCATCTGACATCAGTTCCTCAAGTCAGAGTCTTGACCTCAAGGTTGAATTTAGCAGGACTGAATAAATGATCTTGGACAGCATTTCCACAAACTTTTAATGGAAGGAGATGAAACCTGACCTCAAAAATGTCTTGCCTTGCTGTTTGGTTCCTGATTAGCTACATTTTCAAAGATCCCTTGTAGACGGCCTATTTAAAAGTGAGTTTTGTCACTCTGAAAGACTCAAGAATTGTAAAGACTTTTCATTTGTACTGTGTAAATTCATAGATGTTAGTTGTAAAAATAGATTCCAAGTAGATAATGACAATATCCACATTTAATTTCAACTGGATGGATGGATTTGTTTTTATTTAGTTGTTCTTTGTAGTCTAGCCAAACATGATTTGTTTTGGTAGAAGCATGTTAAGTTTTTTGTTTTCTTTTGTTTAGTTCAGTGATAAAAACAGCTGTGAAAGCTTGTCTTTAACAAGTGACTTTGCATTTTGGAAATTGCTTAGCTGGTTAGAAAATGTTTCTGAGCACCTGTGTTGAAATGGCTGCCTTACTGAACGCTTTAAAATGTTCGGCATTCCTTTTGACAAATGTAGAAAGGCTCCAAAATTAAACTTTTTAATATGCCAGGGAATAAAGGAATTTATTTATTTATTTATTTATTTACTACTGAGTTTGTCACAGTGTTCACTCAGTTCCATTTTTCAATTGGTCTCCTTTCTTGTGATTATTATTATTATTATTATTATTATTATTATTATTATTATTATTTTTATTTTTTTTTTCATACTCCCAGCTATCTGCTCAAAGTTTATGGACTTTTTGTGCTTATATTTAATAATAATCATGCAGCATTCTGGTGAGTGGTGTTGTTCCCTTGTGGTCATTGTTCATGGTTTATGTAAGGTGTAATTAGCTCAAGCCTTTTATGTGTTATGTGAACTGTGAGCCTCTTCAGATCTGTACTGAACCCTAGCCATGGGTTTTATAGATTCAAACAGACTATTGAATCAGGCAATGGATAAACAATCTGAAAAATGAACAAGCTGGAAGTAAATGCCCAAAAGGCATTCCTTAAATGAAGTCATTAATTAAACATGAACTGATTAGAAATATATATTTTCCCTTACCTCCCCACAAAAACTTTTCTTCCTCTCCTTTTCAAGAAGCTGGTATCATTGAGGATTCAAAGATTTTTCTGTGCATGTCCCAGAGTAAATTGATGATTTTAAAGTGTGCAACACTGTTTAAATGGTAGATACAATTTAATTTCAGTATGGCTAAAACAAGCTGCTTTCACTCACATTTTCCCTTTAAAGCGATTGCCGTCTGAGACTAATTTAGGGAATTTTAACGACAGATGGTTAATTGGCTTTAAATCCTACTATTCTCTGAAGTTCTTGCAGTGTCGTTTTAGGCCACAGTCCTGCAATGTAACCACTACGACAGCTGTCTGATGACAAACCAATAGAGTACAGCAACTGATGTGTTTATGTGAGAGAAGGAGAGACATTCAGCTAAAAATGTTGATGTTAGCTTGTCTATTTAATGAGTCGTATAGACTGGCATGTAGAAATACACACTTGGCTAAAGGTGGTACGGTCGTTTGAAGACTGTCCGCATCGAACAACCACATTAAGAGTGCCAAGTGTATTTAAACAGCCTGTGTGGGATCACAGATGGCCTTCAAAGAAGGGAAGATGAAATGGACATGTTGTGTCTGGTAAGTTGATGTTAAGCCGGTGCTGTCGTCAAGTGGGGTAAGAGGTAGGCCTAATCGCTCTCTGATTTCAAAAAGAGATTGCGGCATCAAAAGCTGCACTTTTTTGATCTGGTCTTAGACTTGTGTTTAAAGAGACATGAAACACTCGCTGCCCTCTTGTATGTTCAAAACCACTCAAGGGCTGTGTACAGGGGGTTTACGGTGTTATTTACACTGGAGAAGTCATGTTAGATTTACTGTATTTGCAGGCATTGCTGGATATTTCTACAGTCTTTGGGATTGAATTTTGGGGTTGTGAATTGGGATGATGACTGCAATTATTGTCAGCTTTGACATCAGAAATGGCCGGAAAATAAGCAGTTAGCTATAAAGACACCATAACATCAAAAGCGACCCCATTTACTTTCATTTTAAAGTCCCCCTGAGGTGAAAATGAAGCTTTTAATGTTGTTTAAATGGCTATGTGGTATTTTTCATATGCTTTAAGACAAACCAAGTGCAAATTCATAAGTCAACACCATTCTCTTTAAAACTGCAGTGAACCAAAGACGGTTTCAAAAACGCGGTTTGAAATCGCTGGTGTTTCTGATGTTACAAACTACCTTGTAATCAATCACGTCAACGAGTGATTCTCTGAGCTGGTGTGAGTGAGTAGAGGCGGTGCTCATTTGCATATTCATAGAACCGTGTTTACTATGAGGCAAGGGTGTAGAGTTACATTCAAGCTATTTTAAAGCTGCAGTCCGTAGCTTTTTTGGGTTAAAAATTATCCAGAATAACTTTTTGAGCAAGTACATAACCAGCCAGTGTTCAAAACTACCTGCTTGCCTTAGCTCGATTCAAAACGGTAAGCTTGTAATAATGTTTTTAATTCCAGTGGTACTGGTGGATTTCCGCGGGAAATTCGAGCATGTCTTTGCGTCATTACGTCACATCTGTACACATAAAGAAGGTGTCTCTGCTTGTAGGCTATATTGCGTGTGAGGATGTTGGAGGTGGAGATTTATAGCCTTTTCTCACAGCACTTGATATAATTCAAATCAATTTGATGGCGGATCCAGAAAGGTTCAAACGACAATCACCAGTGACAACTGGAGATTCACCCGAACAAACGCGAAAGACTTCTGAGAAAAAAAAGAGACTGCAACCGGCCCATGCGAAAACAAGGATAAATATCGGAAGGGCATTAAATGTAGTCACGCAATGCTGATGTTGTTAACATTAACAATTTGAGAACAAAGTATAATTTGCACGGTTTGATGTGATATGATGAGCGATCGTTAGATTTAATCAACACGATTTATTGTAATGCTTTTTTTCCCTTAGTTGGTCAGAACAAAAGTGGACGTTACTTCTTCAGATGACATTTTACGGTGAAAAATCTTATGTTGGTCATACTTCCAAAAAGTAGAATCTGTGATTCCGAATGACAGTATCCACACCACCAGCACGGCGACTGACAGCCGCACATTCTCCTCAAAACATTGGATTCATCCGCGCTGTGCCATGCCGAGGCACAACCCACGTAAAGTTGATAATTCTGCGAATAACTGCAATTGCAGATTTTGAACAGAGATGGCGACAAAGAGGAAAAACTACGGACTGCAGCTTTAAGGAAAACACTTTTAAATGTCTTTTTGGTTTTAATAGATACAATTATTGACTCTACAGGGGGACCGATAATACTGTACTTTTCCTGATCCAATCGTAACCCAATGGATAAAATTAAGTCCTACTCTTCATAATATCCTGCTGTTATTGTCGAATATGCAAATCCTAATGTGTATTTGCATTTAAAACTTTTTTTATTGATGTGCTTCATTTAGACTTCATATGAATGGTGTACTGCCTTTTGAGGGGCAAGTAGTGAAGAGTTTGGTAAACTGTTCCCTTTTAATATACACATTTGTTATATGATCATATAATTTAAAAGGGGACTGTCCCATTTTTCACCTATTTTTCCACCTCTTTTCACCTTTATATTAGTTTATAGTGATGGTAAGCTTTGCCTTAAAATGCAGGAAATACAAAATGTTAATGTAACTACTAATACAAATTGTTTTTCATATTCTAAATATTAATCCTTTTTCTGGGATATTTTATGAAATATTAATAATGTGCAGCAATTTTTTTTTGAATGGTCATTTTTATTTGAAATATTAATCTTTCACTATCTACTGATACATCTTACCCCTTGTCCTGACACAGTTTTTCCCATACCCAGTTTTTTTTTAATACACTTTCTTCTAATATTAGTTAATAGAAACCATCCTGCAGTATAGCTGTGCATTAGCATTGTCATTTCTCTTGAGGACAGCTTAAGTGTAAAGTGGCACATCTTACGTAAAGTGTAGATTTCGGTTAGGTAGGTCAAGAAGCACAAACTCCCATTTCCCCCTCATCCCCAGGTGAGAACAGGAAAGCACTGGCACTTTCCCGCTCTGGGATCATCTGACTGGCACCATCTGTTGGAGCCTGAAGCAGCTTCTTCACAGGAAGAACGCTTTGAATGTTTCATATGCACGTCTCATTATATATGCCCTTTCTTGGGACACAACACCACACAGTCATATGGCACAGCTCTGTCTGAACCACTGTCTGTTTTTCTTGTTTTTGTAGTGTGAAACTAGGAGCGTGAGATCAAGCTTGTGTAGTGCTGCGAGTGTTGTCAGTACAATACGTATAGACTGGTGCTCCTTTATTCTTATTTTAACAGTGCAATAAAACAGCTTGTATATACTTCTTTCTTCTGTACTTGCTAGGAAACAAGTTAGAAATTACCATTTCGGTCGTTTTGTCTGTGCTGGTTTGGTGTCCATTTGTTCTATTTATTTAAGTTTTTAAATTGTAAGCCTATTTACATATGCATCAGGTTGATTTTTTTGGCTGTTGCATTGTGCTTCAGTTGGTTCAACATTTTGCAACATGAACTTTTCTGCTTTAGGATGGTGTTTCAAGGTAAAAATAGCTTTTTACCTCAAGACCTGTGTGTTCTGTTCCGTTGAGTTATATCCCTTGAGGCTGATTTATACTTCTGCGTCAGACCTACGCCGGAGCCTCTACGCTGTAGGCTACGCGTTGGTTTTCATTTATACTTCCTCGTCGTTGTCCACGTTGACGCGCAATTACACATGCAGAAGGAGCATGTGAAACCCGAGGGAGGGGTTCTAGCAGACCAATCACAGCGTGTGTGGTCCGCATAGAATTGACGCGTTGTTACATTTTTGGAGAGGTGCAAGTTAGTGCACGCCGAAGGGTACGCATGCTACACACAGCTTACGACGTAGCTACAGCGTGAGTTTGACGCAGAAGTATAAACTGGGCTTTAGTCTAGCTGCTTGAAAGGAAAAACACGTCCTGTGTGAACACCTCCATTCCTCTCTGGGGTATTGAGTGCTGCCCTGGACTGAAAGTCAATGTGACAGCAACAGTGATGCAAATTGCTTTGTGATGCCGTAACCGACCACAAAATTTTTATTTTTAGTAACCATGTTTGTGCATAATAACTGACTGTACTTATATAACAGTCAAGTCAAAAGTGTTTATATTTTTTTGTTAATTTAATAAAAACCCTCTACGACATCAACAAAACCTCAAGAGATGAATCACAACATGACTAACCTTTTCAAGAAAGACAAAGTTGCAAGACACACACACACACACACACACACACACACACACACACACACACACACACACACACACACACACACACACACACACACACACACACACACACACACACAAACAAAAATTAAAATAAAATAAAAATAATTCTGTCATTTACTCACCCTCATGTTGTCACCAAACCTGTATGTATGACTGACTTATGTGAAACATGAAGATATTTGGAAAAATGTTGAGTAAAATCAAATCAAAGTGGATCAGACTGATCCACGGAGCACCAAAACACCTGAGATATTACCAAAGAGGAAAAGGTCAGGGGAATATAATTGGAAGAAGAATGGTTACGATCAGGTAAGAATTAGGACCCATGTTAATACTGGAGCTGAAGCACTAGCTGTTAGTCATTTCCTGTGTTGCATAGTGTGTTTGTTATTTTGGGAGCAGAGCAATGAAGGGAGTGTTTGTTTGGGTGTCGATTTCAAACAGTGTTTCTCAGAAATCGCTTGCTGCACCTTTAATAAACAGCTTTTGTTTAACCAATACAGCCCATGAAGCATTTAAAATAACAAAAATGCAATGGTACAGTATACAACTAAGTTATAATGTAGATTTTTGTGTAGTTCTGTTATATGAAACTCAAATCATAAGTTATCATTGCATTGAGTTTCATTTCATGATCAGGAATGCTAACTGAGTGGATGTGATTGATTTGACAGCAGGGCTCATTAATTGAACCTGTTCCTGCACACGCATGTGGAGGCGGACTGTCACACTGTCAGGGAAGCTGCGTTTGGCTCTGGCATGTCGTGCGGTACAGGCGTCGCATGTAGAGCTGTGAATTACTGCTGAGGTGTGTGGGTTTAAGACGTTTCATTGAGCGCTGACATCGTGCCATGAAAGCTTCTGCGCTGAGCTCCAATCACATCATGTAAACGAGCATTTGTAAGGTTCATGCTTTCTTACAGTTTTACATTTGCTGATGAAATAATGTTTTCAAATGTACTTAATTGTATTTAGTTTCAGCAAAAGTTTTGATTTAGTTTATGGACTTTTTCTTTATGGATATATATCTGAAGTAAACAAATGATTTTAGGAAAGAAGCTGCATCTGTATCTTTGTGATCGGTATCTGTAATCTTACTGGCATACCGTGCCATATTGCCATCTCCAGATGGGCTGTTTTCTCCCTCACAAGTGCACAGGTGAGATTCCATCATGTGATGAATACTACAAATCACTACAAAAATGATTTTTGTTTGGTTAATTTTATTTCTGTTTCCAGTTGTTTTAAAGCAGTCGTTCTCATCTTTTAGCATGTAACAGTAACATTGGTTCTCAAGCTTTTTGACTTTGAGACCCCCCACAGAAATTAAGTGTCTACAAATAACAAAATTGAAACCGAGTAATTAAAATGTGAAATACCATTTTCTCTGTGGTTTAGCTTGTTTTACAGCTTGGTTTGTCTTATTTTAAAACATCTCAAGCCACCTTGAGGCCCACTTAGAATTTCTGTTCTAGGGGAATAATGATATACAGTGGTTGGACAACAACACTGAAACACTGGCCAATATAGTGTTGGAGGTTTCACGCCTGTATATGCGCTGCCTGGTGGCCAATCTTCACTGATTTTACATTCCATCAGTAAGAGCAGAGTGTGAAGGTTGAATTAGCTGAGCAATAGCACAGCTGTACATCAACATAATAGGAGACATATCCGAGATCAAAAGAGGACTGTTGGTGCGCGTCTCATTGGCTCATCTGTGACCAGGACGGTCTTTGTGGTGTATCGAGAGCTATGGTATCCAAGGTAATGTCAGCATACCACCACGTAGGACGAACCACATCCAACAGGAGTAACTGTTGACGCAAGAGGAAGCTGCCTGAAAGGGATGTCCAGGTACTAACACTGATATCCACCTAACTCACTGCAGAATTAAATGTGCACCTTGACTCTCCTGTTTCCACCAAAACTGCTCGTTGAGAGTCAATATTCATGGTCGAGATGCTATAGCCAAACCTGCCTGGTGACTCGTTCCAATGCCAAATGTCGGTTTCATTGGTGCCAACAGTGTGAATCTTGGGCTGTGGACAATGAAACATGTATTGTTCTCTGACGTCTTTCCCACATTGGTGGGAGTTACAGTTTGGAGAAGCCTCTATAGGCTTAACACCTGGACGGTGTCGTGCCCAGAGTGAAGCACAGGGGTGGATTTTGGAGGACCATGTGCACCTAATGGTTCAAACATTATACCATAAATTAATGTATTTATTGAAAGGTACTTAAAATCTCAAGTTGAATTTATTGGGTTTAATACACACAATGACTTGTTACAGAAACTTCCATTTGACATGCCTGACTAATATAACCAGTGTTTGTGTACAAGAGAGAACGAGCAC
Source organism: Abramis brama (assembly GCF_963993115.1). Classification (NCBI taxonomy): domain Eukaryota; kingdom Metazoa; phylum Chordata; class Actinopteri; order Cypriniformes; family Leuciscidae; genus Abramis; species Abramis brama. The sequence goes on from NC_139964.1 coordinate 50,372,225, forward strand.
ACAGGCAGTAGTGGACACCTGTCCTCTGGGAAACTGTTGGGTGAAGCGAAGTCAGAGGTCACGTAAAGCCTCTTTAATTAGATTGAAGGAATTTCTCTTGCATACCGAGCTGGTTTTTCATTCACTGAGGATAATTACATAGTTAGTAAATATTTCAAGAAAGGTATCATTTTACCACCGTTCAGAAGATTGTGCATCGAGTGAAGTGTTTGAGTGAGTCTGTGTGTGACTGTCATTGTGTGCTCTTCTGGATGAAGGTGGTAGAATACTTCATATTTATGGCTTTGATCGTTTGACTTCTGTAGAGCAGTTTTCAGGCTAGCGCACTGATTCATGTACTCTAAACTCTTCAAGGGTCTGAGTGTCATTCACCAGACAGAACTGAAGGAAACTAACATGAGGTTTACACACTCACAGCCTCATGCATCTATAATCTACAGCTCTCTGCTGTCTTATTTGAATATTTGGCTTTTTTATATTCAGTGTCAGGGTTGTTTATACAGGACCATGATCGCATCTTCTACCAAAAGATTGTGAGTTTCAACCCCATTCCTACAATTTGACAAAAAGCCTAAATGGTTAATCTTGTGAGATGTCATTTTTCACTCCAAAATCAAAGGAAAATTATACATAAAGGCCTGGTTTCACAAACAGGGCTTAGATTAAGAAAGACTTAGGCCTAAGTTGAATTAAAACATCTAGATGCAAAAAAACATGCCTTAACAAAAAACATTACTGGTGTGCGTCTTGAGACAAAACAATGGCTCTGACATATTTTATCAATATTTTATTGATTCCCAATGCCTCGGACACTAACAATCAATTACTTGCTGAATTGACTCTCCCAACTATTAATAGTCATTGTACTGCTGCTGTGGTCTTAAATATGGTAAATATGGAGTACATTTATGCCGGTCTTTAACTCAAGACTGAAGTGAGGACGTCAGGTGTGCTCTGACATCATGTCTGGATGGGCAGATGACTCTGTTTCCTGTGAGGTGGACCTTTCTTGTGAGAGCCCTTTAAAATGTTGCCTGGCAACCCCCATTATGTGTAAAAGTTAGATGAACAGGTGAAGAGTGACAGGACGCTGTCGCAATGAGGAAACTGCAAAAAAAAAATTGGATAATGAATTGAGGCAGGCTCACCTGTTCTACCAAGTATTTTACATTTTATGTCACCAAACGAAGAGAATTCAATGCCTGACATGTTACTACATTTCTAAATCCAAGTCTTTTATTTGGATTTATTTTCTGTGAAAATAATCTCTTTGCATTTTCATGCAGTTCCACTCTTAATCACATGAGGCCACCAAAGACTCAAAGTTTCAGTTTGAGTTGTGCTTTATCTGATTCTACTTCAGGTATTTCCAGTGAAGATTACCATATTGACATGCAGGAATCTGTGACAACTTTCCTGGGAGAAGCAGCAGTAACAGCTACGCAGCAACAATCCCAGGCCTCTTGGTTAATTTGCCATTTCCAGGTTTGAGCCAGCTGTGACATCATCCTCAATGTCAGCTCTTCTCAGACTACATGTGGACCAGATTTTTCTTTCTCATTGTGTTATACATTGTTTTTCATCTGCAAAAACCACAATCTAAATCTGACAGTTTCAGTTTCATGTACAGTATATCACTTTTATAAATAGAAATAATTGTTCAACATGACATTTTGTCACTCGATCAACACTACTCAACATTATGCCATTTAATGCTCATTCCACAAATAAATTGCAAGGATGCATTAAATTGATCAAAAGTGACTTCTAGTTCTGACTTCTACTTCTATCCTCTAAAGGATTTCTGTTTAAAATATAAGCTGTTTTTTTTTTTTTTTCAAACTTTCTATTCAAAGAATCTTAAGGATCATGTGACACTGAAGATGACACTTAGCTTTGCCATCACATTTTACATATTTTCATATAACATTTACATTTTTATATATAAAAAAGTTATTTTAAATAATAATATTTCACAATATTACTGTTTTACTCTATCTTTGAATTAGGGATGCACAGAAATGAAGATTCTGGGCCGAATATTGCACTTGGCCGAAAATTTAAACCAAAAATAAATAATAAATTAATTATTTTAGTTAACATTCAACAGTCAAATAGCAATTTATTTTCTTGCTAACTAATGAGTTTATGGACATTGAATAGATTTCTTGAGGTAAATGTAACGTTTAGTGACATTGTATTGTTTACAAGCTGTTTTATTGACGTCTTTCCCTGGTTGAAACACTGGGCGATTATGACAGGATTGATTTTGGTAAGATATAATGTATCTCTCAACTTACCTTAATTCCAAAACCATTTTGGCTCAAAACCGAAAATAGCTCTTTTGGCTGAAAATTTCCCTACTTTGAATATATGCTAATAAATGCAGCCTGGGTTGAACATAAGGGACTTTTTTCAAAAACATTAACAAAAATCTTACTAACCCCAAACTTTTGAACTTCCTCACCCAGACAACCTTTTTTTAGTGCTTTTCTAAATATCTATAGAAAAAATTGCATCAAATCAGCTTTTTTGCTTAAATCAACAATTTCAAGCAAAACTCTTATCAGCATCGCAAACTTTGCCTTATTTTTTTTTCTTTAGCAACTTTATTTGCTCTTAATAAAAACTGTGCAGAAAGAAACTGTGATTCAAATCCTGCTCAAAATATTATTAGATGTTTTGAAAAAAAAAAAAGAAAAAAGAAAAATTCAAATGCCAATGCCCTTGCAAACTGTCCATGTGGAAAACTCTTGTGTTAGAGCTTCACCAGCGGATTGCCTTTTTGTTCTAAATGTGAAATTGTCATAACTTTGTTTCTAAAGAGCCTTGTGAAGAGGGAAGTTTTTCCCTCAAGCAGCTTAAGCATAAATGATTCATAAGCATTTGAAATTGTAATGCTAATTTGGTTATTTTACTCTCGAATGAGTCGACTGCAGTTTGTGGCCTGGTCTGGGTGTGAGCACTACTTACTGTAGCTATACCATAATGTAGTTGCATGGTCTCTCACACAATAGTCTGTGATTTATTGAAATATTCCATTTTAGTGCTGTAGATGAAGAATGTGCATTTCTTTTGTGTTTCCTTTTTTATATATTTCTTCGCTGGTCTTTATTAGTAGAATGCAAGTGGACAACTTCCTGCAAAATTATTTTCTTTCTTTTTTTTTCACGATGTCACCCAAATTCCACTCAACTCAACATGAATATCCTTATTTGATGTCATCAGTGGTTTTTATTTTCAGTCTGTGAGTGTAAACCTAGTATCATGGTGAAGTTGAGAGCAGATCTGGCTTATTTAACCCAGTCATCAGGGCAGCGAAGGGAAACTGGTAACACTTTAGTTTGGGGTCCAATTCTCACTATTAACTTGTGTCTTAGCTTGCATATTACCAGCGTATTGGCTGTTTATTAGTACTTTATAAAGCACATATTAACCTCTTCCACTCCAAAGCATATTTTGGAATTCCGCCTGAATTTAACACACCCAAGTTTAAATATTCACCCTACACACATACAGTGTAGGAAATTTAAAGAACTGGTGTCATTGTACAGAAAACCCTTCAAATTTACTAAATCAGATTGCAAAACTTCATAAATAGCATTGTATGTGTTTAAAATATTATGATAAACGTAAAAAATAGGCCATTTTTATTTATTTTTTCCCCAGAATCCTGTCTTTGAAAGTCTGTGATTCAGGTACTGTTTGCTCTGGGGACCTGCTGATTATATTGTTTGATTCCCCTAGGTGTCAGTATCCACCAGAAAAAAAATACTTTTTCTCTATCAAATTCTAAACTAGAGTTATTCAAATGTAACCGAAGGGAGGTAAAGTGTCATTTTAGCGCCTGTATGGGTCCTTTGGAGTTTTCAAATACTCAAATGCAAAAAATGTTTTTACAAAGGACATTATCCCAAAAATCCTACTTTTAATATATGCTAAAGTACTTTACTTGATTATTGATAGATTTTCTTCATTTTCATTCAGGTTTAATCTTTGTATCTGAGAAACACAATATGCAAAATGGCATAAAGGAATGAGACCAAGTAACGTTAAAATTGTTTGTTTCGTGAATAAAAACAAACATTTTATTTTCCTTCATATTAATGCCTTATTCTGCATGACCATATTCTACATCCCCGTATCCTACCCCTTACCTATACTTAACTCTCTTACTAACTATCAGTAAGCAGTAAATTAGGAGTTTATTGAGGCAAGTCTGAACTAATAGTGAGTGTGTTCCCAGACTAAAGTGTGACTGGGAAACTTCTATGTGTATGTGCGTTAATGTACCTTTTGCTAGTGAATGGAGAATTGGGTCTTTTCACGTGGTCTGCTTTTCAAGACCCCTGTGACCTTAAGAAATGCCTCATGTCCTCGCTTTTCAGGGGACTGAAGCGAAAGTGTGTCAGAGCATGTGTGTCTGTCTGTCTCCTTGACTGTAGGTCTAATAGAAGAGTGAATAAGGCTAGCCCTCATGTATTTTCTGTCTTTTGCAGAATGCAAAATATTTGAAGAATATATCAGCAGGGCTGCCAACTCTCACGCATTGAGCGTGAGACTCACGCAATTGACACTTTTCACACGCTCTCACGCCACACATCCATTTTCTCACGCACAGAAAAATTGTGGAGCAAAGGGTTACTTTTAATATTAAACTAATTCTCAGCTCTTAGATTCCGTAAATTTTATTACGAAATTCAGACAAAAATACGTTTGGCGCTTGTAAATGTGACGTGACAGATCGCTGAGCGCCTCAGTTCAAGTGCACGTGAACCGATCATCACTTTTTTATTTAAAGATGCAGTACAATTTACCGAAAGTATACATAATATCGACCAATTAGTGTTTTTCAACCACGGAAAGAGGTCAATATAACAGCAGGAGAACAATTATGTCACATAACGTTACATTTACCTCAGGAAAGCCATTTAATGACCATATGTTAATTGAATAGAAAAAATAGCTAGAGAGGAGATTTTGCTGAGCATTATATTACATTTTTATTATATTTTTACTTATGTCATTAAATAATTGTTATTATAACAAAAACTGCATTATATTTAATTTAATTTGTTATTTTTAACCTTTAAAAATATCAGCAGATTGGGCCCTCTATGTTTACAGCATTAGGTGAGATTATTTTTTAAAATAAAATTTAAAATAAACATGTATCCAAATGAGTCAATATTGAATCAAAATCGGAATCAAATCACAATAATAGAATTGAAATCTTGAAATTTTTGTCAAGCAATAATAAAAACTGTATCCTATACCAGTCATTGTACAATGTAAACATTGTAACATGTTGTCACTAAACTGCATAAAATTCTATTTAGTTACCAAATGTTTTGACAATCACAATTACACTTATTGTGATGCAATATTTGTTTTTACATACACCATACATACATACATAGTTTTAGTATTAATTTTAATTCTTTAACTTATTTTAGTTTTTTGACAATGTATTGAAGGCAACATTTCTTAGTTTTTTTTAAAGCTTTATTTCAATTAACAAAAATTATTTAGCCTAATAGTTTGTTAAAAAATAACATCACTGCAAACCATTGGAGTTTTATGGTCTGCTTTTACGTTGTTTGCCCATGATTTCCTTTGTGTGAAGTTGTGGTTTGATCTGTCTTTGATCTCATAAATGAAAATTCCCTTTTCTTCCTTTCCAGACCCTAGTTTCTTCCCCTAACAGCCCTAGAGAGGCTATATTTAAAAAGCGACGGGCATGCAGAATAAAGGATTCCTCCTAACAGAAGGCTGTGCCTGACATTCTGCAGGAGCCAGGGTTAAATCCCTTGCATTTCTGGCATTCCCAGCAATTACCTTGTGCCAGTCATGCTATCGGGCCGAGGCTCAGCAGTGCACATACGGCACATAGTTGTGCGCCATGAGATTAGTTGAAGGCTTATGTGGGTCTGTATGAAGTGAGAGGAAAGAAGCTTTTGGGTTTCCAGGGCAGGTCTAAAAATGAGATCTGCCCTCTCAGGTCAGTTTGACTCGAGAAAACCCTGTGTCTCTGCATCATAGGACAGCTTTATATTCCACAAATGTACATTTTACTAGAGAAATTAAAAATGAGGCCCTAGAACAAAAATGCTCAAGCTAAAATGTTGGTATTGATATTTATCATTATCTTAGTTTTACACTGACCCTTCTTTACTATCTCAAACCCCAAACCCTAACTGTACAGTCGGATGGATTTTTCACTGAATCAAGAGCAGTTACTGAATCTGACTTACTCCCTGAACTGTAAGTTATTACTTTCCACAATAAAGTTGTGTACATAAGGATTGTGAAACTTAAATCATGTTATTACTAGGGTGTAACAGTGCATCGATATGGATCAATGCACCGATCAAACGTCTAACGATACGATGCATCGATGCCACACGTAAAATATCGATATAAGGTACCTTTATTTTGACACTCTCCACATCCTCACGTAACGTCCATCTACACATTTCCGCCAAAGCTTGCATTTTCGTTTACTCACAATACTATCTGCCGGTGTGTCTTTATAACGTTAATTTTCTCAGCTGAAATAGATGCCTGACTAGATTGACTGAACCCTAAACACATTTTGTCACAAAAGCCGGTATTGTCCACCGTCAAGGAATCGCGAGTTCATGTTTTACAGCAGAAACCGACAAGCCCACATGTTGTTTGTGAACACAACCCACTAAGTCAGTTTTAGTGAATCAGCACGCAGTATTCAGGTCAGGTGACAAGGCTGTTAGTCACTTCAAAAAGACGCGCTAGCTGAGAGGAGTTTCATCAACGCTGACTAAAAGTGATCGAGGATGGATCATTTCAAACTTGATGAACCCGTGATATCTTCTTCGGGGCGTAAAAGGAAAATAAAAGCTGAACTTTTTCACGGAACCTTGCTAAAGCAGCATGTTACAGTGGTGAGGGAAAAGCTCCCTGTATTGTGTGTAATCACAACAACAAAGTTTGTCAGGCGTCTATGTCAGCTGCGGAGATGACGTTACAAAGATGAACCGAGTGATTTTTATTATGTATCATGACAATTACTTGGTTTTGTTTAACTCTGAACCATGAAATGTGGAGTTATCTGCTTTTGCCAAAAAAAAAAAAAAAAAAAAAGACTGTTGGAGTTATCTGCTTTTGCTAAAAAAACTAACTTTTAATATATATATAAAAAACATACTTTCAATGAACTTTAATTTTGTGAGTTATTGTAACTTCATCAAAACAACCCGGCTGCAGTTTGATTGATATTACTTGGAATGCACAATAAGAAAAAAAATGTGAATGTGAACAAGAACAGAGTTATCTGTTTTTTCAAATGAACTTTGTTGTAAATGTCCCAATTGGGAGAGGGTGTGCAATTTTCAAAGTTTAATTAAACATGCATGTTATATATGTTGGTTGCATTTGTGAGTTAATAAAAATGGAACTGGTTGTGTAAACTTGGCACATAATATCTAAATATCCATAAATCAATCAATATAGCCCTGAATCGAATCGTAATCGCATCGCAGAATTTTTTTGCAGGTATCTGCAAATATTGCATCGCTGGCTGAGAGAATCAATATCATATCGTATAGTGATGAACTGTCCGATTTACACCCGTAATTATTACTGACTTCTAATCTGACCATTATGAAAGAGAGATTTAGGCACCTCTGCTGCTTAACAGAATTCTGTAGGAAACACTGATTTACAAGCCTTTAAAATGTTCGTAGTAGTCAGATAACATATTGAGCATGACTGCTGTCAGTCTACTGATGGCCATTCTAAAATGGGGACTCTTAGACCGTTAAAACGGCTTTGGCTGTATGCTCATACTACTTTTATTAGGCATGAATGCTGATTTAAACTTAGTAATTCTCTTCATAAGTCTGTTCATAATGTAATATTTCACAATGTTGGCAGTCAGTTAGCCCATAATGTGCCTTTGGTCCGTACTCAAGTGGAATTTGTCATCAAAACTTAGTGTTTTACTGTAAAGGTGGAGATGTGAAGTAATACATATCTACTTCTGATGTGAATCTCAGAGGGTACATTGCTCCATGGAGGGCTAGGGGAGTAGATTCCTATGCTTGTGTGCCTGGGTGGGGGCAGTCCAGTACAGGACAGCTGCTCCTAGGCCCAACAGACTCACTGATGACATCAGACCCTCTGATATTTTAAAAGGGGCCACAATCCAGGGCAGCAAACTTGGTGTGGACACTTAGAGCTGTTGTGTCTCTTAAAACTCAAAAACATTCTAGTGAGTTCTAGGGTAAATCAGTGATTCAGCCACTGAACAGAATCCCACAAATTTGCCTCCTCTGGGATATGACCTACTAGCCCTGGGTTGGCAATGCTGCGGCATTGCCCCATTCCCCGTTTCTCGTCATCCAGCCCGAGGAGAAAGATGACCAAGTCCTCGGGCAAGGAGAAGGCTCCCCTGGAGAGCCAGGCACTGGATCTGGCTGACCCCAAGGAGGTCACCAAGGAGCCTATACCCCCACAGAAAATCCTCAAGATCTTCAGCATCAACATCATAGCTCAAAGTCTGCCCTTCTGTCGCAGACGGGTGAGTCCCAGGAGTCTACACACGACTATGCCCTAAAGCATGCCCATTTTAATGCCATATGCTTTGCTCAGGAATTAAGTTCACTTTACTACAATTGTCTTGTCAGGATGTTTACTTGCATGTGTAAATGAGCAGATGCGTTCTTGGTCAGAAATGTGTATTTGTTATCACAGATGTGAGGTGACGCAAGTCTGTAGTGGGTGTTTTAATTATGGTGATTTTAAAACTATACTATTTTACTTGAAACATTTAGATCTTGAATAATACCAGTTTATACCCATTTTTTACTAGAAAATATATATTTACTTGACTCCTTCGGTTTATGTATAAGATTTCGTAACTGTTCCCCAGGAAATTTCAGTCATAGTATTTATTGCGCTTTTGGATTTTGAATGGAATCAGTGCTGTTTAAAATGCATCGGCAACTGCTGGGATAGTGAGTCATTGTTCAACCTTCAGCCTCCCTGTCGTTCTTAAACCAACAATAGCAGTAATTGCTTGGGCACAGTCAGAAGACTCAATATAGCAGCGCTGGTTTGAGCATGTCATCCTGCTACATTGATGTCATTTTAGTGCTGCTTTTTTAGAAGGTACATGTATTATGTAAGTCGCTAAGGGACATTGACAAAAGGGTGTGCTTTAGTAAAAAAACATTTGGGAATTCATCTTGAACATTTAGGTGGGTATAATAGGACCATATAGATGGGTGGATATAAAAATAAACACTATACGTTCAAAGAATATGGTGTCCATTTATGTTTGCGAGGCTTATTTCCCATGATTTCTTTAGTCGCCACTAAGATCACATCCGGTGACCTTAAAAAGACTTGCCTGGGAGTTCCTATTTTTAACCCTGCCCAGATCCAGAGAAAATGTATTGATTGGCTAGGAAAACAGCTGCTCACTGGTCTATGGAACCGTCCCACCAATCCCATAATACAGCGACACGTGTGCTGCATAGTCAAAGCGGGAGCGGCCGGAAAGACACTATACATGACAACTCTGATCATGGAGAACTCATTGCAATGTTACACCTCGCCAACTGGCTTAAAGTTTGACTCATGACCTTCCGGTATCAGCCATTTCGTTAAAAACTTGTTGGGGAATAAGGGCATTGGGGTATGACAAACAATCGTGTTTGTGTCTTCAAGTGGATGGGCTGAAGATAATGAGGAAATTAATTTTCGTCATCATTAATCATACTTTGAGAAACTTCTTTTTATAGACGCTTCCATATATGGCAGCCTCTATTGTAGTCTTAGGTGTCTAATGTCACTGGCTTTTGCATTTAGCTTCAAGTTATTGCTGTTATTACAGATGATCTCAGTCTTAAGAATCCTTTATCTGCAATTTGTCTGAGTAAGGAAGTTATACGAAGGAAGGCCATTAGTTGTGGGAATGATGGATATGTGGAGAAAGTGTCTGAAAACACACTACCGTTCAAAATTTGGGGGTCAGTAAGTTTTTTTAATTTTTTATATTTCAGTAAAATGTTGTTCTTTTGAACTTTCTATTCATCATTTCCACAAAAAATATGAAGCAGAACAACTGTTTTCAACATGGATAATAAGAAATGTTTCTGGATGACCAAATCCGCATATTAGAATGATTTCTAATGGATCAAATGACACCGAAGACTGGAGTAATGACTGCTTTAAACTCAGCTTTGCCATCAAAGAAATTAATTATATTTTAAAATAAAATAAATATTAGCCTTGGTGAGCATAAGAGACTACTAAAAAAAAAAAAAATAACATTTTGCAATATCTTAATGACACTAAACCTTTGAACTATAGTGTATAGTCACTTTCAGTGTTTTAGGAAGGGGTTTCCTCGAAAGGGAATCAATATATTTGGAGGTATCTGATATAAAAAATTTGAAAAGAGAATAATGAATCTAGTTGTATATAAATTACCCATGGTAATCTATTCATTTAAATGACTACCAGTGAGTGAAAACAGAAAATGTTTTACCCAAGTCATTAATATTGAAACCTTGCTGTATTTGCCACATCTGATTGTTCAGTGCTTAGTTTCTCACCCACCACCACCCATGTTCTCAAGAGACTGAGGATGTGGTGGAAACCAACCAAATGATAGCGCAGGGAGAAAGCCAAATAAAATGGTCTTTATCACTAATATACACATGTACTTCAGTATTTCCTCTAGGATTTTTTTCCAGCTGTGGTGGCAGGCTTTTTCCACAAGGGAGGGGGCATCGCCCATGGGTGATTCCCATTGAAACTTACCCAAGAATCATGAGCACTCACCGCTTTCTGAGGAATTGAAAAATTAAAACCAACCATCTCCATCAAAACAAATTACGCAAGATATTTATTTGCAAAGATATAAAGTGCCACTGTAAGAGAAGGCTATATTCATAATCTATGGCAAAAATACTATTATAAATTAGTTTAGTGGATAATACAGCAGCAAACTCTTTGGTATTGACTATGGAGGTGGAGATGTTGGAATGGAAGAGACAGATTCTGTGGACAGGTGTCCACTGACATTAGGAGTACTTTCTTAAAGTGACAGGACTAATCTGTGTTCCACATGGGCACATAAGCAATCTGTGGGAAGCAGAATTCTTGCTGGTTGGTAGGGGATCAAATACTTATTTCACTCAATTAAGTGCTAATCAATTTACAACTTTTATATAATGTGTTTTTCTGGATTTTTTTGGTTGATATTCTGTCTCTATCCGTTAAAATAAACCTACCATAAAAAAAATAGACCCTTCATTTCTTTGTAAATGGGCAAACTTACACAATCAGCAGGGGATCAAATAATTATTTTCCCCACTGTATATATGATAGATATGACAGAACAAGATAGGCTGTTAATAACCTTTTATTGCGCAAAAGTATTATAATATGAAAGGCTCCAATACAGAGCGACAAAGCGTTTATGAAAATAAATGCCAGATTGATGCGCTTAAAGCAACATGAAGTCACGGAGATTCGCATTGATAAATTCAAAGCACAAAGAGAAGAGATATTGATGCTTAGTGTATTATATTTATCCAACAGTTTATTGAGCCTTTTCTTTTAACAGTTTAAATTTCAGCTACTGTGCACATGAAGAACAATTCATACTTGCTCTCTACTCCAGTGTTGTGATCTAACAGACACCCGATAGAAAGATGACATGATTTAGAAACCGCAATAAGCTCCAGCAAAATAAAGTTAGTTTATGCAAAGCCATAGACCTTTATCTACAAATGAAGTATAATAATAGGAACATTGATCTTGGAGTGAGTTTCATCGTGTTGACTGTCGTATCCGAACGCAGCGCGCTGTTTGAAATCTGAATGGAGAATGACTGAGGAGAGATACGTTTCCATTAACTTTACCTTAACGACTTAAATGTTTATTAGTACCTCACATTAAGCTTTTGAATGGCTCTAGAAGTCTTGGAATATAGTGCACAAAAACCTTATGGTGCTTTACAATGTTTAATGCATTTAGTGGGGCTTAACTATAACACAGAATAGTGCGCACGATATCGAATGTCACTGAGAAGCTGCAGCCGCGGCGGGGTGGATTTTTGGTGTGGCGGCCTGCCGCCACAGAATAAATGTAGCGGAAACACTGTACCTTCCAGAAGATTAACTTCCGGAAACATTCCTCTTGAGGCTTGTCTTTGTTCTTGAGGAGTGGTGTTCAGAATTAATGCTGTCCCTTCACTTTCTTCTTTCCTTGTAAAATCAGGCCTCCACTGAGACAGCAGAGTCTCTTAAATTGAGAGAAGGAAGAGAAAAGATCAAAAATAGATATCTAAACCTCAACACCAAACAGGCATCCCCATGCCTAACCAATTGAGCAGCTGGTTTAGACACCACCTTGCAGAAGAGACTTGAGATCCACCAGCTGGCCCCAGTGAATGAAATTGCTTGAATTTCTCATGGTCCCCATAGGCCAATATAAGATCCTTGAAACTTCGCTCAGCAGGTTCTGCAGAGTCCTAAAGAAGCAGCAGCTTTTATCATTGTAGAAAGGAAATAACAAAAATGTCCTACAGGAATCAAACTTAGGTTGAAAATACGTTTGTTCATATCCAGATATTCTGTAAGTCCTTGTATGGACTTAGTTTCATGACAAGACACACACACACACAAAAAAAAGTTTAACTTTTTTAGCCCTTACTCTTATGCCATCTCAGAGACCCTCTTATAAATAGATGGCAACTGAGTTTCCAATGAAGAAATGCTGAGGAGACAAAACCATCTATTTTTCCCAGGCCTGGTATAGAAGACAGCTGTTTCTGAAAAGACCCCCAGGAAATGAACTTGTTTTCATGCCAGAGCACTTGGGTGCGTATTGCTTTTCTGTTCCGGATCTGCTTTGCCATTTGGGTAAAGTGATCCGGTCCTGCCCATCAATGCTATGTTACTGCCATGGTCACCATCAAGAGCCATTTGCTACTTGAGCTCTTACCTTTGGCCTGTAAGTCTCACTATGCCAGTTTCCTTAAAGGGATAGTTCAACCAAAAGTGAAAATGATCATATATTGACCCTCTTGTCATTCCAAATCCATTTTTAGAGAGGAATACAAAAGGAGAATTTAAGAACCTTCATGCTACTTTTTTCCACATTTCTTTGTCCCTCAAGCTCCATATGACGACTCTGAGTTTTCCAAAGTCTTCTGAAGCCATAGGAGGTGTGAAGAACAGACCAAAAATTGACAGTTTGTTAAAAAAATCTTTCTCCACAGCTCCCAAATAAAATATGGCATCATCTTTGACAATGACATTTGTTCATGAAACATGAAAAATGGTGAGAATTTGATGTGATGTGAACAACTGATTTGAAAGTTACAGCAAATCCAAAATTTTCAGTGAGAATGAATCCATCTTATGTGTTCATTCAATCACTGGGCTTTCTTAAAGCTGATGTTGGTAATAAAGAATCACAAAAACAGTGGACAAAAGCGAATAACACAACTTTTCTCTCTTAATCTTTCAATGAGAATTTTCTTACTATGGAGTCATAGTGCTCTGGCATTTTACTCCTTTTTTCAGTGACAGCACGAAACAATTGTTTTAATTGCAACTTTTTTTTAAGAGTACTGTTTCAAAATATGGATCTTGTCTACATTTGATTGCCAGAACTCTTAAAGTCTCTTTAAGCAGTCTCCTTTATGGTCTGATTGTGCAAGAATTTCTGTGTGTTTTAAAGTGAGCCATGTGCTAACAATCTCACACACAAGAGCCCGGCAGCACATACAAACAGATTTAAGTGTGGTAAATGCTACATGCTGTACAGTTCAGGCTTTTTTTTTTTAAGCTCTGGCTTTGAGGGTTGTCAGTGCACTTGGATTTGTTTTGAAGTGTTTGTGTTTCTGTGTGCTGTGATTAGTTCACGGGCTTATTTTTAAATGGAGACAAGATGGTGCTTGTCTTCATGTATGTGTAAGCTGAAGGGCAATGTGATGATCACACTGGTCTCATGAATCCTGTTGGATCAAGAGGCAGATGTGTCTCCTTTGGAAAACCCTCACAACTTTCCTTTTTTCAAGATGCATCAATAAAATGGATCCTGAAGTTTTGATGCTCGTATTTACTCACTTTGATTGTCAAGGTGTGCACAGACATCTTTAGAGTCAACTGCACTTGCATTCTGTTGTGTAGATCTTGTAGTGCTGCCTTTACAGGAGATTATTTCCTATACCTGTTAATTGTTTTGTGTTGTCAGTCTTTTCTAAGCTATTAAATAGTTGACTACACTACAAGCTATTAAAGTACTATAGTAAGTTATTTAAGGGAACATGGTGTGTGTGTGTGTGTGTGTGTGTGTGTGTGTGTGTGTGTGTGTGTGTGTGTGTGTATATATATATATATATATATATATATATATATATATATATATATATATATATATATATATATATATATATATATATATATATATATATATATATATAGGTGCACCAAATAGTTTGCTAAAAATATTGCTAAAAACATTTGGTGGGAATTTCTGGGGAATTAATTTATAATTGAATTACATATTTACCTTAAAGATGCAGTTTGTTGCACAGCGATTCAAGTGTATCAATATATCCCTTTTATTTCTTGACCTGTCTGAACAAACTGATTTCCTAAAAGGAATCCGATTCTACAACTCTATTTTAGAATAGAGAAAGATTTCAGGGGCACACATTTATTACCCCAGCCTCTAAGCAAACTGCCATTGTGCTGTGGGCATAGAAAATCAACCCGAACCTCATTCCCACTCTTGCAGATCTGAAAAGAGCAAAAGTAGTTTTTACATTTATTGAAACTCTTGCCATTCTAACTTGGCATTATCTCAGGTGGAAATTGTTTTACCTAGATGACTTTTCTTCACCTTGTTGTGTATGGGCACTGTTTGAGTATCTAGTCAGCTGATGTGTCCTCCCGCCCTTCCGTGCCAGCTCCTATGGGAGGAAGATGATGGGATTGCATTGCCCTTGAGCTCCAAATAACGCTGGGTGAAGGCATCTGCCCAAAGCTATTCTGAGCAGGCCCATTCCAGCGCTGGACATACAAACAGAAAGTGTTGGGCAAACAGTATTGTGGCATTCTCCATATGGGAAGGCTGGACTCCCACCAACAAACATTAAGGGATGTCAGGGATTTTACTTGTGTAGCTTTGTGTAGAAAAAATGTAGATGCCCACACTATTGTCAAGTCATGATTAAGCTATACTACTGAAGCTGAAGGTAAGTGGCTTACACACTGTGATCGGTGCAAGCCCAGCTGGCACAAAGAAGTGCTGACACTGTTTCTCAAGTTGCCCTTTGATGATTTTGGGCCACCCTCAGTACCCAAAGCTCCATCAATTCGAAAACCTGCTGATCTCAGACAGCGACTTTTCCCATGTGTTTGAAGACCTCCCACCTGCTGCAAGGCTGCCAAGAGGTGCTGACATTTCTTGCAGAGCTGGCAGTGCGGGTGAGAGGCTTTCTCCTGGCCCTGGAATGTGTCACGTGCTCCCAGCATCTGCCGAGAGCCAGGGGCCGTAACTGAAGATGGGGCTGCTTGGTTTAAAACACTCATGCATTTTAATATCCGGGACCATTGCAATAATGAATGTTTGTGCTAAATATGCTTTTCGACAGCACATTGTTGCTGTTAACAGCTTGTAATATGAGTCTGGTTATCGGGATATCTTGAGAGGGGGTAGTTGATTACTTCAGAATGGCAGGTCAAGTAACGGTTACCCTGGAACAACGTTCCTCCGTGGATAGCCTGACCTGACCCAACCCAACCTCAACTACACAGATTTTTTGTTTGTTTGTTTAAGCCCATTGCTGTGATGTTCTCAACAGCACAGACACACACTTTTGTTGTTAAAGGAATACTTTACCCCAAAATGAAAATTGTCATAATTTACTTGCGCTCATGTTGTTCCAAACTTTTCGAATTGACTTTTTTCTGCAGAAGATAATTTGAAAAAGGTTAACTAAACAGTTTTGGTTACCATTGACCTCCATTGTATTGACACAAAAAATATATATATATATATTTTATGTCCCACAGAAGATAGTCAGTCATACAGGTTTGGAGCGACATGCGGGTAAGTAAATGATGTCAGTTTCTTGCTGAACACTATGTCTGGTCTTCATCGCTAGTTCTTTGGGAATGTTTCTCACCTTTCACTCCCTCAACCCTTCTCCATCAGCCTATCCTCCCTACCCATGGCTACTTGGCTTGTCTGCGGTCCAGAAGCAGTCATTTGGCCATGGTGTAACTGACGCAGCTGTCTACATGGTTCATTTAATTTGGGCATAAGGTATGCCACTGCTTGTGTGGTCCAGCCTAGATTGCACTCTAGATTGATTGTGTGTGTAAGCGAGAGAGAGAGAGATAGATGGGCAGGCTCTCTGAATTTAGTGAAAAAGCAGAGACTGATTTATAGCAGACACTGGATAACAGAGATTCTGGGAGGCATTGCATACCCACTGCGTGCCTCACTGACGACTGAGCACGTGTAGCTAGCTGCATAGTTGGATGAGGATATCCTTTCAAACTGACCCCTGATTGGTTTCTCTATTTCAGTCCCATGATTTTGTCTCCAAGTCTTGCTCAGAGCAGTGTTGTTGTCAGTGTGACATCACCACTGAGTTCATCCATTATCATATGATATGGGCCGATTTGGTCTCAGCATTGTCTTGAACTGGCAAACAATGCAAGCACTTTGTTGCACACAATCCTCCATATATACAGACACTAGAGGGATAAGAGGTCCTTCAACATGCTTGGCCCTTGCTCTGTTGATATGTGGCCCTTTATAGCCCCTTTTAGCTTGTGATAGGAAAATGGATCATTTATAATCCTGCTGGTTAAGCTCTCTTTGTCTTAAAAATTTGAGGCTCCTTATGTTATGTCTGCAATGACTCGTGTCAGTTATTTTCATCTTCGTTGTTATATTATTTTAAGTATTTTCTTGAATTTCAGAGTTTCTATACTGGTCTGATGAACTTATCTATCATGACTGCATTCGGTAAAAGTGAGGTTGCTGCATCCATGCTGAGTTCGTTGCCCAGCTCAGGAAACTTGACTCTGATTCACAGATTGATCAAGACCGTGTATCATGTGGGTGATGGAGCGCAGGCATTCTCTACGCCTATTTATAAAACCTGCATATTAGCCTGCACATCCAAGAAAACATGCACCCCCACCCCTACCTGATGGTTGAAGGTTTATAACTTATAGGTACAATAATTCAAAGTGTCCAAGAATGCTGTACGATAATGTATTTTGATTCTTTAGGGACTAATTCGTAAATTGATTTAGGTCCAAATACAGGCTTGTAGGGAATAATTAAAAAATTTTGCTTAGTCCTTGTCCTACTTGATTCTGAGCCCAGTTAATTTGATTTCATTAATGGGATCTCACTGAGTTGAGATGCTGAATAGACGGTTTGGCGGTATGTGCATGAATGTAACCCATTGACATGCCTGGCTATTAATAGGTTCCTTGCATTACCATCAACTTGACTTGAGCATTGCATAGTCATCTCTCCATTTCAAGCCGATCACAACCAATCATTTTAGTCAAGGGCCTTGGTCTTAAGAGGTGCGTCACTTAAGCAACAACAGCACAGTGTCCTTCCTTCTAGAAGTTGAAGTCCTTGTTTTTATGCAATATAATTCCTAACACTTATTTATTTACTGTTTACCAAACAGCCTTATGTGCTCACGGCCATTGCAATGCATTTACATGGACGAAAGTTTAAAAAAGCAAGGAAAGTGTTGCTTATCAGGTTTTATACTCTATAGCTGTCGGGATTCCTCTTTTTTTCATTGTTTCTGGAGATTTTCACACATCAGCATTTCCTATTGTATGTGAAATTAATCTAGGATTAGATTTACCACAATCAAGTGATTTTCCTATGGCAGAAATGTGCACATTAATTGTTGCCTTAATCTTTGAAAGATGTTCTACTTGCAAATACTTCAATAATTTGTATCTATTGTCGATCACTTGAATCTCATTAGACATTGTTTTGGCAAAAACATTTAGGTTAATAATATTGAACAAAATGAATAATTGATATCATGTAGGCCTTTTAAGTTGTGCTGCACAATGTTTAGTTATTTGAACAAATTTGAGTTAACTTTTTGTAAGTCAGGTTTGATGGCCTCACTGAATATAAAAGTTCAAGTTGTTGTGTTGTATAACCACATCGAGTTAAATATTCATGACTTGCTCATCCAGCACATTTCGAGAACCCTTTTACTGCTGACTTGACATAAGGTGCCCAGACCTGCTCAGTCTACAGATTGCATGCGTGTCAAGTGATCCATGCTTTTAATATGATAATAAGACTGTAGAAAGATTTTAAACACAGCCTACTTGGTGATTCACTTATTAGGTGAGGTTATGTTTCATGTTTATGTAACATCTCTCTATATGCATTAAGCAGCTAAAAAAATGACCTGTTTTTGTGTATAAGAGGACATTAAGACATCCAGTGCTAGATAACATGTAATATCAGTGTGACATGCATTGGATTTTTTTGCAAGAGATGGAATGAAATTTCGGCTACCGAAAAATTAATGGGTAAAAATGGCATTTCTGGTTTTTGGCTGAAAGATCAAATGTGAGCCAAAGTTTCACTCTCGCTCTAGCTGTTATCACTGCATGGTGTGACGCTCCGCTCAATATTCTGCCCTATGCACATGCGGAGCTCAGTTGCTCATGCTCATCGGAAAAGCAAAGTCAGCTCAAATAACGCGCTGACATACAATTTCTATGTAGTAGTGTATTTGTTTATGTTTGCAATAGCCCTACTGTGCTGTAACATGGTGTGGTTATAGCCGTGCTTGGCAACACTGGTAAAAAATGACGCTACCCTCTCATTTACTGATCCACTCCCAGCTACACTCTGCTCACATGCTCTGATAATAATAGCTTTGTAGGACTATACATTATTTGTATAATTGGCCAAAAAAATTAATCTGTTAAGTGTGATTGTTGCATAGAACTGAATAAAGAATAATATATTGATTTAATATTAATATATTTTCTGTCCAATTTTAGTTACTTTCAATAGAAATGTGGTTATTTTATTGACTTTATTTTATTTTATTTTATTCAGTATCATTAAAATGATTGAATTTCATTTGTCTAATAGTAATACAATTATACATAAAAAGCTAATTTAAAATAATAAATAATTTTTAAAGAGTGTTTTCGGTTTTCGGCCAAGTGCATCCTGAATGTTTTGGCCCAGAACTTTCATTTCAGGGCATCCCCTACCTAATTGTTAATTTATAGGACCACTGGCTTAATTGATTCTCCTCACTCAGACCTGATCATTGGATGTTATTAGCCACCTATATGGGTCAGTAATTCTAGGCAGCTGACTTGTTGATAAATAGATGAAAAATTGGGCAAAGACCCGCATTTATGCTCAAATTGACTGCCAACAGCAACTTTCTTCAAATTGCTTGCAGCTGCTTCTTGTCTTGCAGCTTGCAGGTAGTGTTAAGAATTTTAATGTCTAACGAAAAAAGCAGCTAAAGTTGGAAAGTTTGTCAGTTTCGATTTGTTAAAAAAAGAAGGAAAAAAGGTAGAATAAGTAAAAGGTTGCATTCAGAGTTATCAAACTTTTCAAAGCAACAATGTCTATTTGGTTGAAATGAGAGAAGGCTGATAAATATTGAGAAGATATTAAGCTATAATGTCAAGGCTATTATGAAAGATATCTTTTACTTTTATAAAAGATCAGTATGCCGTTGTCTCAGTAACTTTTTATACCAAATTAAGCACCAGTCTCCATCATTTCACTTCCCTAGTACAAAGTTTGGTCTTTACAGTGTGCAGATATACATTTCCTGAGAACTTCTGAAAGTATCTGGTCTCAAATGATTTGTGCAGTGCTGAGCAAATAAGATCACTGTGTCCTTAGACAAAAAAAAAAAAATTGAATTGCGGTTGCCTTTGCAGATGAGCATGAAGTGGAAAGCTAGTCGCATTTGCATTTTCTTGCTATGTAATATTTGGATGATTGGTTGTTATGAGACTCTCTTGGGCCGGTCTCTGAAGATCAATCATGTGGGATGACTTTGAGAATCTAGCAGGTCTTTTGATTCTGTGTTTAGTCTTATAGTCAGTCCCTGGTTCCTGATCTTCATCTCAGACGGTCTCTTTAGGCCCACATCTACTCACCGTCTCTATCCTCAAAGAGCACAGTGTTCAATGGAAGATGGACTTGAAAGTGTATGATATCGCAACACAGATGAATCTTAATGCTTGTGTTTTGGGGCTCCGTTAATAAGCACAACTGGGTTTAGTATACATGAAAGCATTCTAATGGCAACATTGGTCAACCCTAAAGGATAAAGGGGGCGGGTGGATTCTTAAAAGATTCTCTAATGAAGTAGACCAGCATGTATATCTTAAAAGTATGTGTTAGATGTATTTGCAGATTTCATTGTTGGAAGACACTTGGGGTTGTTTCAGTCTAGTTTCCACCATCTCTAATATTGTAGACTTCTAAGGTCAGAGAGGAACGGCTTGTGTGTTTTCACTGTTCAGAGATCAGGAGTGTGGAATCTGCAGGCTTTGGCCGTTCTCAGTGCTTGGAATGATGTCAGGAGCGCAGTATGTCTTCTCCGGGGTGGCAGAAGTGACTTCAGGCCAGATCACTGCGGTCTAAGCCTCCTGTCTTTCTCGTTGGACATTAGTTCAGTGAAAAGATCAGCTTCATTGGTGTCCTTTTCACTTTGTGCTTGTTTGCTGTTTGGAGACCTTGTGATATTTGTTCTGCAGTTCTGTAGTTTTCTTTATTACTTATATGGTTTAATGACAGATAAAAAAGGAAATATTTAGTTTAAAATGCTCTTATCAAGTTCTTAGAAATGGGTTCTTTATATTATTAATCTTGGTTTCATACAAATTTTCAAGAAAGGTTACCATTAAATCACTGTATAAACTGTGATTTTAATAGTGCAATAACAATTTTACTGTACAGTTTGAATGCATGTCTGTTTTAATCTTTTTTTTTTTTTAATGGTGAAAACATTTTTACTAACAATTTATCAATTAATATTTTCTTTTTGGAGAGTTTCACCCAATTGCATGTTACAACCTTACCGTCACACATTATCTATTGATAAAATATGACATTTTAAGAGACTTGCTGACTTTGATGCACAATCATGAGGATATGCAGGGGTCCTCTCTACCATAATTTTCTTTCTTGCATGTTTCTGCTTGTTAGTTGTACCACATAACTCTGATCTGGCAGACAAAAGTTTTGGAAAAATAGTCTGTGTATAGTATGAGTTTGTGTTTTCATGATTTTACATGTCATTATTTTTCATCAACTGATTAATTGGTAAATTTACTGTGGTGATTATGAGGGACTAAAAGCACTTTCTTTCACACTTGTCACACTTTCCCTTGCTCCTGTTCCATTTATATTAATGTTTGTCAAACACCTTGTGTTTTAGTTTGCTAATTAAACTCCTTATGTAGTCTCCTGGGGTGTTTAAGTGGTCTACATCCGCACGCAGAAACGCACACATTTTACTGCATTAGTCTCCCATCAGCATGCACAGACGCCCTGGCCTTTTGTTTATCCCCCTCTCCCCTGTTGATTTCCATCCATATCTGTCTTCAATCATTCTGACGGAAGGGCTGCAGAGAGTCGGAATACTGATTCGGAATGCTCCATCTGTGCCACTGATTATTAAAGGCAGTCCTAGTGAAGTCCTAGTTTGTTTGTTTTTTCATGAGGAATGATGCTTTCTGTGTAGATGACAACATCTGATACATGTTCATTTTTTATAGTGTATTTGCGTTCTAGCTGTCACCAATTTCAAAGAGGAATTGGGTGTGGGAAAACTGTAATTTGTGCTACAGTGAAAGCGTAACTCTTGCTAAACTAGTGATGTAATTGTTTTTTTCTTTCTTTTTCTATGTTCACCCTCCACTTCTGATGTCATCGCTGGATTGGCTCATGGTAGGTAAGCAGAATCTTTTCTAAAAAGCCATACTTCAATGCACTACATACATTTCCCCCTGCAGTCAACTAAGCATTTCTCATAGAAGTGCTGTTTATTGTGCACCATTCGTTGGTGAACAGCAGGTGGCAGTGTGGTCTAACAGCTGATGTTTTCATTGAGATTGGCTTCTCACTACTAGAACCTCTCTAAGCGCTCCCATAATGCTTCATCTAGCCGTTGCTGTTCATTGATGCTGTTTATTCTCGCTATTTTAAATTGTTCCACACTGCGATTACACTGGTAAGTGTAATTGAGTGATGGCACTGGTCAATGGTTGACCATCAGGTCAAAAGGTTTCTAGCTGATAAGTGAAAATCAATTAAAATGTTTTTAATATCGTTATCGTTTAATATAAGTTAACTTATGTGTACACACAAAAAAATGCAAAAACTGTACCTTTAGGGCTACAACAGCTCATCACTGGGGCAGGACCCTCAAAGGGACCAATCTGCAGGTTTTGGCCAATCAGAGTTTCAGATTTCTCGTAGTGTATGATGGAACAGACGCCTTTCTTCGTTTTGTTCCATCCAGTCAGAGGATATCAAACATGTTTGATATTTTAAGCACACTTTTAAAATGCATTGTTTTCATTTGCCATGCGGTTCCTAGCAATAAGGTGCAAGTTTCTGTGTTTATGTTCATAACTACTTTTAGTGTGTGATCCTAGTAGTAGTTTGTGAGTTTGTGTTGCTTAGTTTTTCTCTGTTAGGCTACTATTTACAAAGACAGCAAGTGTATGATGCCTAGTGTTTTCAAATCTGTTCAAAGTAGTTTATTCAAGCCTTTACGGATACAATTTGCTACCCCAGTGATGAGCTCTTGTGCTTTTCTCTTTTTTTACACTGTAATGAATCCGATTATGAAATGAGTAATTTTGTGGTGGAAAAATAATTTCTTAAGTGTTTCATTGTTAATCTAGCCAAACTCATTGGTAAGAGTTTCTCTGGATGTTAATCGCTGTGGTTGTCCTGTCACTACCAAACTTGAGAAATACAGAGTTTCTTTCACTCTAGCAGGCTTTAGCAATTGGTCAGCCTTGACTTTTGGTTGAAGAGGTCAGTGGTCAATTTATGTAGTCATGGCTTGAAATGACATCACTGGGATGGTATGGAACTCACGTAGTCTAGATAAGATAACACATGTTGGCTCTTCGGGTGCATAGTGAAGGCACTTGAGCTCAGGCAGCATGAGCTTGTTGCTGCCCGTTCTTGGCTTTGAATAAGAGTGCCATTGTTGGCATAGTGGAATTGTTCTGCCGCGCACTACGGAGGTGGCCTGAGTGTTGTGTTAACCTTGGGCTGTGAGTCACTGATCTAAGGCCAGGGAGCGATCAGATAACTGAATTTTCCTGCAGCGCACTTTGTGACAGCACAGTGGGCGCACTGTATTGTGGAACCCCCTGCAGCCTCTCCAATAGTTCAGACTAAGCAAGCTGAGTGGCCGACACGTGTCATGGGGGCAGAAGTCATTGCCAGCGGAGGGGTGGTTGAGATGAGGGACCTTGGGAGCCTGGCAGTGCATCAAAAGCACTGTGTCTTTACAAGATGGTGGTTAAATCCCCCTTCTGCCTGAATTTCTTTCTATTAGTTCATTTTTGCAAGGCTATTTTCAGCTACATCCTGTTAGAAAAGTGTTTTGTAGTAAAATCGAGGTCTATGACGCAAATACCAGCCTGTGAAACGGGGCTTGTCAATCCACAATAGTAACCAGAGTCTAACTCAGCAGACCATAAAAAGAAACGAACCCTAATGAATTAGCATCAGAACCAGCCAAATTGAATGGGAAAGTTGCGTTTAAGAGCTGTAAAGCATTTTAATGTTCTCTTACTTCTAAAAGCTTTGGTTTTCCATTTTATCAGCCTGAAACAGAGCCGCAGAAGCCTTTTTTGTCAAGGCTAAGCTAAGATCCAGAATGTGGTGAACACTTTCTCTTTCTTGTCTCTCTTTTTCCATTCACATAAAGTGATTAAATGGAGCCTTGTCTTGTGATGAGCTAAACAACAAAATTGTTTAATGGCAGTAAAATGTAATTTGCTTACTCTGTGTTCAAGTTGCAACCTACCAGCCCACATGAAATCCAATTTTGAGTCAAAAAGCTGCTTACTATACATAAATATTTAATTGAAGATTATTTGTCAAAGGAATCTGTTTGGATTATTATCACAACTAATCAAGGGAGTAAGGTTGGAAATCAGTTAAAAAACAGTTTATGTCTTTAACTACCGGAACAAATTACTTTTGGATATGTACATGTTTGTGTTTGTCAATGCGAACTGGATACTGTAATAAAATAGTGAAAGCACTACTTATTCAGCTATATAAAACAGAACACCCAGCCAATATAGTACAATTACTGAACAAATGACTATTGATTGATTCAAAAATATAAGTATGGCCAGTGTAGTCTAGCTGATTCATGAGCAAACGACTCTTATGAGCAAATACATTTACTGAATCAAGAATAATCAGCATGACCAGAGTAATCCAATTCCTTCCTTGAACTGTTTTTTTTTTTTTCAGTGAATCTAACTCCTACAGAAAGATCAGTGAAGTCCAAATAATTACTCTTATGAACAACCACAAAGCACAATAAGCTTTTAAGTGAATCACACACCTTCTATTGGTTTTTCCAAATATTTCTTCCTCAAAATTGCTATAAGAATTGTTGTACTGGTGTGATCAAATAAAGTAATACTTCAACTCTGGAAAGTTCCCTTGTACCATTGTATGTCATTGGAGATTGTGTTTGTGAGGTTGAATTTCTTCAAACTCTGTGACAAACCAACCAAGGACATTCATCTTCAAATCCAGTTGCTATAGCAGCAGACAGGCTTATTTTCCTCTGATCCGTTTAGATTCCACATAACTGCATGTTTTAAAATGTCATTTTTGGGCTTGCAAGCACCTTCCCAGTATCTTCCAACGTCAGACCAACCACAACTGCATACTTGACCTCTAGCCACCAGTTATGGAGTTCATTGCCGCATTCTCTCCTGTTAGACAAAGTCAGCCACACTGTTGTCAATGCTAGGACAGTGTAGAGTCTGCCAGTTATCCGGCCTTTCCCTTCCCGCAGACGCTTAGGTGTTCCGGCTGAGCGCACATCACTGGAATCTCAATGAGAAACAGGTGGACTTCAAACGCTCATCTCTTGAGATGTTTAAGGCATTCTTGCAGAGAATTTACACAGTTTACTGTGGACCTTTTGAAAGCCCCAAAATGAGGGACAAAAAAAAGGTCCACTTGTAACTTAAGTTAAACCAAATAATCATCTCCTTATGGTGCAAGTTTAACCACATTTTCTATTCATCTCAAGAACCATCTTCGTTCAGGGTGTCATCATATCGCCCGTTAGATGTGCTATAAACCACCCACCATCATTTCCACATCTGCTCTTTATTAAGTGGTTGTCTGCAAAGCCGCCCCTTTAATAAATATACATCTCCTGTTTGGCCAACTCCTACTATACAGCTACTTTGGATATTTCTGCTATTTTTTATCTTCTGAACTGATATTACACACACACACACACACACACACACACACACACCATTTGCAAATATATATATATATATATTTGCAAATGGTGTGTGTAATATCAGTTCAGAAAATACTGAAAAAAATTAAATAAAAATTATTTTATTTTAAACACTAATAATAATATTTTACAGAATTGTTTTTACTATATTTTTGATCAAATTAATGCATCTTTGCTAAGCATTAGAAATTTTGTTCGAAAATATTTTAAAAATCTTACCGAACTTTTGAACAGCAGTGCACATCCCAGATATGGACATCAGGATTGTCTAAAAATATTTGCACTATCTCTGAACTGTACTTTGGCTTAACAGAACTGGGATCAGTTTTTTGATTCCCCATTATTAGAGGTCAAAACTGCATAATAGCTTCTCTTTAACCTCTCTGACTTGTGGTCAGCAAGATGATAATGAATCTGATTATTTGATACATAAGGGACTTCCTTTTCTTGATTTGATTACCTCGCTGTCTGATTACCTTCATTCTTTAAATAAACCTCTGATGTGATTACCCAGCTCTCATTACCAACATCATTATCATTCATGCTTGTTTAAGATATCCTGAGTGAAAGATCTGCTTATCTGTTATACAAAAAAGTATTAAACATCTTAATTTCAGACAGTCCGAATTATAGCTGCTAATATAGTCTTGCTAACTCTGCTTGATCCAGACTTAATCACTAATACCTTTAACCTTTTCATACATGGCCACTCTCAGCTTCTACAGCTCTGAAGTCACTTACACAACAGTATATTTACTTTAAGAATGCATCAATTCAATATCTAGATTGGTATTTGGCACCAGTGCCTACTATCTTTTATATTGTGTAGCTTCAAAAAGCTTGACAGTAAAATTACTATATGATCTTATACTGCATATTTTTGTCCAAAAAGTTGGAATAGATTTTTTTGTTGTTGAAGTAATTACTTTTATTCAGCAAAGATGCACTGAATTAATCAAAAGTGAAAGTAAAGACTTGCAGTACATTATTACAAAATATTTCTACCTCAAATAAATGTTCATTTCAAAGTCCTTTTCATCAAAAAGTGCACCAAAGCTCAGATCAGAATGATTTCTGAAAGATTATTTGACACTGTAGACAAAAATAATTGCTGCTCAGAATTCTTCTTTGTCATCACAGGAATACATTACATTTCAAAGAATATGAAAAAATGGAAGTTATTTAAATAATAAATTTTTCCAATATTATTGAACCTTGGTGAGCAAAAAATACATATTTCAAACGCATAAAAAATGTTTTTACCACCCCCAAACTTTTGAACAGAAACTCATACCATTTCCACTAAAGGGCTGGGTTATAATACAAAGAAACATACTACATTAATTCATGTTTGTTTATAATATATTAAAATATTAATAACCTATATTGATAAATGTTGTGAAAGTTTTGTTAATTGTTAGTGATGCCTAATGCATGTAAATTAATTCTCCCTTATTTAGCCGTAAGGCCTACCTATTCTAAACTGATCAAGAAGCAAAAACACTTAAAAGTGTTGGGAAATAAAAAGTGGTATCATATTAACCTTTAGCCTAATTATGTGCCATTTCTCTAAATAAACATCTCTCATTCATGCTTGGGCACATCTGAGAAAGGGCGTCCTGAGGATGTCCGCAGGCTTGTTTGTATTGAACATCTGGCATGTGGTCAGGTATCTACTGTAATTCCTGCTGGGTGTCTGATGGACTCAAACCTCTGTGGAGTGAGAGAGTCATCCTGAGGCTACCCAGAGCCTTGTCTGCTTTCCAACCAGCTGTGCAGTCCATCTAGCTCATTGACTCTGTTTGTGTATCTCTTTTCATATGTGTTCATGTCTTACTCACCAGGCCACCCTGATGTCGGCTTGCGAGGGCTGCAGTGGTGATATTAATTAAAGGGATTGTTCACCCAAAAATGAATATTCTGTCGTCATTTACTCTCATTTAGTTCCAAACTCAATCGAAACTTCATCTTCAAAACACAAATGAAGATATTTTTAATGAAATTTGAGAGATTTCTGTCCCTCTATTGAAAGTCTATTCACCCAAAACGAAAGATGGTTCAAATGTTCATAAAGAAATAGAGAAATTTAAATGCTCTGTGTACATTCGCCAATGACGGTTTATATGTGAATAAAAGCCTAAATGTAATCTCTTTATCATATAAAGCGGCCCCTTTAGAAGACTTGGATGAAACAGTTTGATTCAGATGGTTTTCTTCTGCAACCTCTTTATGAACATTTTGAACTCTGAGTTTTAGGTGAATAGACTTTCATTTAAGGGTCAGAAATCTATATCTTTTCTAATCTAATATATAATATAATATCTGTTCTGAAGATGAAAAAAGTCTTATGGGTTTGGAATGCAAAGAGGGTGAGTAATTGATGACAGAATTTTCATTTTTGGGTGAACTATCCCTTTAAGAACAACTGTGTTTGTGGAGGCTGTGAATGCAATATCTTTCATCTCTCCACTTTCGATGCCACTGATAATATGTATCTGTGCACACTTTTTGGAATAAAGTACACTTGTCTGAGGAGGATGAGAGTGCATTGATAACACTAACAAGAGAGACAGAAAGAATGAGCTCATCTAGGCCTTTTCTTCCTCCCGCTGTCATTTTCTGTTAGCTCCTGCGACCTGCAATGGATGTTTTGTCTCTTAAAACAAGCCCCCATCACTTGATAAGGCACACCAAAGCCTAATCCCGTTTGATGAATAAATACTGTTGCGCAAACCCTCCACCAGGGTTGTTACCGGTGTGTTGCTGAAAGCTCTCCATCCCTAGGGTCATTCCCCCTGTCAGAACCTGCTGAGAAACACCGCCTCAGATTCTCCATTCAGATATTAGCTTTGACAGAGTAAACAGGAAGTGCACACGTGCGCACGCTCTTAGTCACGCACAAACAGGCTTGAATGTGTAAACAGACCTTGAGCATCCTAATCCCATAAATTTGAGTGCTGGTGCGAAGAATCCTCTTGAGATGCTGTTTTATTTAAATGTGTAGCACACGCACATGTTGGTAAGTCGAGATATGCTTGCATCAAGAGACATGGGATCTCTTTGGCATCTGCTTTTCAATCAACAATCCCACAGTCTCATTCAAAGAGGTTATTTTTATAGCACTGTTCTTAGGCCGTTAAACTTCCAGCTTGGTATAAACAGTTGAGGTAACCGGTAAACACGGCAGAGCAACTCGTGCTTTGACCTGCCAGTCATCTCCTGACAAAAGTTGTCATTCAGTTTTGGAGTGTTTTCAGGACTGCCAAGTGGAATTTGAGTGTTTCAGGTGACACGGTAGGATTGGAAATACTTTTAGAGCTTGTTGGAGTTGCCAAATATGTGGAAGAGAGGAGACTGTTTTGTTGGTTTAAAACTGACAGGTGCAAATTTAATAAGGAGACGCCATTGTTTTTTGTTTTTTTTCTTTATAAAGGAGCTTTAAAACGTCCTACTGCACTCATTAAGCATCATTAGAAGAGGCACCACCATCATTTACGAGTACAGACATTCCAGACAAACTTATTTAACAAGATGGATGCTTGTGTGCAATGTTCATCGGTTAGGATACTTGGGTTGATCTCTTTAGTGAATACTTGTGTTCAGCAAACGTGCTGTTCTTTTGAACATTCTATTTGTCAAAAAAAAAAAAATCCACAAAAACATTAAGCAGCAAAACTTTTCAACATTGATAATAAATGTGTCATCCCAGGATTAAATTATATTTTACAATATATTAAAAATAATCGAAAACCTTATTTTAAATGTAAAAAAAAATGCAGCCTTGGTGAGCATAAGAGAGACAAATTACAATTTACCTTTTAACAGTCTTATTGTAGAAGTTGGATGCTTTTGAAAAGATTTAGCTTAGACTGTGAAGGATTAAGGTTCTTTACTAATTAAAACTTCAGAGGAGAAGATCTCTGGAGGCCAGACAGAAACTCAAGTCACTCTGCCTCAAAGTTTTGTCTTCTCAAAGTCATAGAAACTCATTCTTGCATATGGGGTACCTAGTTGGTGTTCCACCCATGAGGATTTATCACTTTATTGTAATGATTTAGATCAGGGGTGCCCAATCCTGTTCCAACCCTGCTTCAACACACTTGTCTGTAATTAAGTGTTTCTAAAGATCTTATTTAACTGGTTCAGGTGTGTTTGGAGCTGAACTTTGCAGGAAGGCAGATCATAGTTCATATTACATGTATCTTTATTTGTTTAGTTAGGTCAGAAGTTTAATCTGTGGATTGAGGGACAGATATGCTCACCATGTGTTTTGACTTTTTCATCTAGCCTATAGGAAAAACCTAAGTCTCTTCATAACTAAGCTGTCCTTTTCATTCTGCATTGTATTTACAGCCTCCTTTTAGTGTCTTTCTGACTGTTCAGTTCAGTGTTCTTTTCCTAATAAATGCACACTGATGGCTGCCGTCTCCAAGTATTATCATGCCATTGTGCTTTTTCTTCCATTTGCCCTCTTGAAAAGTCAGGATATTAAAATGCATGTTATCTGGCTGCATCATAATTTGGCCGGATGGCCGTAAACCATGTGGCTGTTTGTGTCCCTACATTTCCACAACGGTTATTAACACACATCAGCACACAGTGAATCAGAGACAGATGGCTGGCCAATAGAAAAAAATGAGGGCTGAGGAGTGTAATTAAAAAAAGAGAAAATAATCAGTTTATTTAGGGTGAAAATGCTCCTCATAATTAAATTAGATAGGTTTTTGTGCCTGGACTTTAGTTTTCATACACCTTATTACCAATTCAGGACTGCCTGCTTCAGCATGCAACAGTTAGTTTTGTACTAAAAATAGATATTGTTTCCATGATATTAGTATCTACAGTAACTTTAAGAATTTTTGTACCTAAATGTTAGAACATGTACTAGAGGAAATCTACACAAACTGTTAATTTTAGTGCTTAGGTCTTTACAGTAATCATGGCCCACTGTGCTGCATCGCCACTGACAATTTTACATTCATTGAGCTTATACATTTTTATTTCTTTTGCCAATGTTATCTGGCTAACATAGATGGTTTTGCCCAAGTTGACTTGTGATAGTCTTGGAAGCATCAGTGAATGAAAAGTAGAAACTGCACATCAATAATGTTTATCATAGTATGCCAAATATTTGGTTTCCAGTAAAAGTGTGTTATGAATTTGAGTAAAATTTTTAAAGCTGTATAAATACTTTTTACAAATTGTATTTGTACTGTTTTTTTTTTTTTTGTAAATGTTTTTATTTTAGCTTTTTTTTTCTTTACAAAACTAAATTTGTAACAACATTTCATGAAAATCTAAATGTCCAGTAAAATTTCAAAAAATATATTTCATGGATATATTAAAGCGAATTGTATTTTGTATGCAATAATAATGTTGGACCGAATTGATGATTTAAAAAAAAAATGTTTGGGGTTAGGGTTAGTCCTAACAAAAATGAAAATTCTGCCATTTACTCACCCTCATGTTGTTTCAAAGACTTTTATTAAATCTACGGAACACAAATCAACACACATACATAAAGAACAACACATATAGTAAATAGCTCAAACCAATGAGGTGTGTGCTTGCCCATCAGGCATGTGTTAGAGCCTCCTTTTTACCTTATTTGATGTGCTCAGCTCTATGCCTAAATTAAAATGTTCTTTTAATATAATATAAAGAACGATTGTGTCCATTCAGAAGACTTGAATTAAACCGCTGAATTTGAGTTCATGGGTTTGAATCAACATGAGGGTGAGTAATTGATAGTTTTTTTTTGTGAACTGTCCCTTTAAATACATTTAAAGATCATACTATAAACTGACTTCTAAAGCCAGTTGA
The DNA here is from genome assembly GCF_963993115.1 of Abramis brama. Taxonomy (NCBI): domain Eukaryota; kingdom Metazoa; phylum Chordata; class Actinopteri; order Cypriniformes; family Leuciscidae; genus Abramis; species Abramis brama. The sequence continues at coordinate 50,403,645 of NC_139964.1, forward strand.
TTTTATCGTCTGTCACTATCTTTGAATTATATGTAATTAATTTGATTAAATTTATTGACAGCCTTAAGTGATGCTTAAGTGTTGCTTAAGTGTTGATTCAGTCTTAATGACAATCACAATAAAGTATTGCAGTTTGCATTTCATTTTCCCCTTCTCCTCTAATACATATTCATAAAAGTCCTAGAGTTTACTCACGAGTGGCCAGAAGGAGAGCACTACAACCCTCCGGTTGGCCAGACCTCTCCGTGTTGCCTGGCAACCATGTACAGATAGAGGGAGGTGGACAGCGTCCTTCTCGCTGCCGCCCACCGTCAGTGGCGATTGAGTGAGATCTACAGCCCGCCCGCTCTCTCTCTGCTGATCAGAGTTTTACCGACAATGAGCGAAGGATTCAGCCAGCCTCTTCAGCAAGAAACATATGCTATGGTCCAATCAATAGAGCAGCATAACCTTAGTGGTATTTGCTTCATGTTAGATCTCACACCAACACGTTCCCGCAGATGAGTATCACAAGTAGCAGAGGAGTGGGCGGTCGGCTCCGTACTTTTTACGATTTCTCTCGTTCAGAATTTTGTACTGCTCGTTCAGAGATGTGTACCCTCTGTTGTTGAGCACTTTAGGGTGCACGTATCCTGTTATAATACAAATGCCCCAGGGCTGCTTATTTACAACCTTGTTAAATATCACTGCTTGTGCATCGAGAGAGAGAGAGAGAGAGAGGGAGAGAGATGGAAAACAAGCTCACCGACAGAGGGTTTTCCATCCCTCAGACACAATGTCTTTAGAGGGAGGAAACTTGGTGTTTTTCAGGCCTCTTGTGTCCGGTTCATAGCATTCAGGTTGTTTTTATTTCTCCCTTTCAGGGGGCCGTCTGTGTTAGAGGGCTTATTTGTTTCCTGAATGGCTAATCTGCCAAGTTCATGCCTGAAGCAACGCTGCTGAGAGAGCCGTTGTTCTGAGCGCTGCCAGGGCGGGCCATGTAATGGTGCAGCCCAAGCTCTCTAATTTCCATACAGCTGTCCTGGTGGGCAGGTCTCAGTGCAGATATGCCAGCACAAGGGAAAAGCTGTTACCTTTCATGTACCTACACACGGTACCGTACTACACTGTACATAAAGGCTAATCGACACTTCGATTAAGGGATTGTGGGTACATTCATTGTAGATGAGTACCAAATAAAACTAATTTCATGATGTATATAACCTACAATTTACAGTCTTAACTCTAAAAATTCAGCATCTGACAGTCGATTTGAAAGGAAGTGTAACCAAAGATGGAAATTCTGACATCATTCTTCAAGTTGCTCCAAACAAGTATTATTAACTTTCTTCCATTAAACAAAAAGAATAGATTTTGAATATTGTAGTGGTGAAAGCACCATAACATTGTATTAAACAGTTAATGTGTCATACTGTGTCTTTAGAAGTTGTATGATGAGTATTGTTTGAGAAATAATCATAATTTAAGTCACTTTTCACTGAAAATCTTGATACCCATCCTAACTCTTGTACGTTCATGAGAATAATCTGATTCTTGAACAAATAATTTTTTAATCGGGTGTTTTCAATGAATCAATTGTTTCGGTTCACAAAAACAGTCTGAATGATTCAATACTGATCTGCTTCTCTGGTTTAATTCACTGGCTGTGTCTGAAATCACGTTAGAGTTTCCTTTTACCATACATTTTTATAAAAAATAATGTGTTGGCTGCACACAAAAAAAAGTAACGCAACAGCTTGCATACATTTTGAGTTGTTACCTCTTTGAGTGAATTTACGTTCAACCAACAAGCTATATTGAGTTAGAGGAACTTAATAATTTGTAACAAACACACATTTTTAAGTTGATTACTTAAATCGCTCCATCTACCATAGTTGTAGCCCTGGGACCAATAAATCATTAATGTTTAATAAAGCATTTTATTTAAGTTGTGCTAACAGGTCCCCTGAATTACTTTTTAGACTGTATTTAATGTGCTCTATGCCTAAATTTAAATATGTATGTATGTTAAATATATTAAATATGTTATAAGTAAATATATATAAATAAGTATATATATAAATCTTAATTTGTGCTGCAAAGATCGTATGGATTTGAAGTGACACGAGGGCGAATAAAAAGACGAAATCTGAAATAGCCCCTATACCCTTATATAGTGTACTGTTTGAAGGGACAGACATTTTTAGTGGTTTACGAAACCATAGTGGACATTATCGAGTGCACTCATTCAATTACATAATGGACCTTAATAACAAGTGTACAACCAATATACAGTCAACAGCTAGCTTAAAAAAACCAATGCACTGAGCATTACACCAAATGAATTCATGTGTGAAAACGTGTCCAAATTACTCATTCTTTTTCATTCACTCATTCAGTGGACTATATTAGTGCAGTAAAGTAGGGAATCATGAATGAAGTTGTAGGGGTCTGTTTTGGATCCATCCACTGGCTTAATTCTGTCGGAGTAGTTTAGTTCAGGTTGTGTGAACCAGATCAACCAATTCATTTAAAAGATCTGATCTGAAAGTATGATTTGTTTGTTGCAAGATGGTAAATCAAATGTTTAACTACATGAGGGTAAGTAAATAAGTTTAATTTATAGGTGAACTATTTCTTTAATGTATCAGTTTTCTTCCCTTATATTCTGAATGTTCGTGATTGATTTAGCAAGGGATGGTACATGAACAAGCTCATTGATTCAACCCTTATCTACCCGGCCCCAAGACAGAGGTGTGGAGCAGTGGTTATACAATGAGAATATGCAAATGATTGTGAAACGGAGAGATCAGCCTTGGTGTTATAGAAGATTTATCTCCTTTCATTCAATGGATCCTACCTGGCTGTTTTTAAAACAGAATCTGTCCAGTGATCGCTGGAAACAGCAGCAATGGCTTTGGTATAAAAATTCAAGGAATCCTCCTACGGAAAATTGACTGCCGTTGTGGTATGAAAGCAAGACGAGCAGTCGACGGAGCGTCTATTTTTGGGAAGATGTGCTAACCTCTCTTTCTGGCTCTCCGGATTATGTAGTGTCTTATCCTCAGAGGAAGATGGCCAGCTGGCGTGAAAGATGCTCTATCTTTGTGGCGAGGCTGATGGAAGGGAGGGAAGTCATGTACATGCTTGAGTCTTTCTGTACACACTTTTATTGACACTTCTTGCCTTGCTGAGTCCTGTTGGACTTTAATCAACAACTCCATATCCAAAACCAAACTGAGGGAGGAGTGGGAGAATGCGCCTGAGTAGCTGGTGCATAGACTGCATAGACACTGCATGGTGCATAGATCTAGCATCTCTCATCACGTAAAGCACCACGTTCAGTTTGCATTTTTCAGCGTGTGCTGTAGAGGGGTGCGGCCGGCCCAAGACAAACTCCTTAATCAGCATCTCTAATTCAGGCCTGCTGCAGGCTGCCAGCGTCTATGTGAGTGCAATTCTGGTGTTTTATAGTGTCACTTATAGGGGTGGAGGCATTAAATATTGATAAAATTCTGGTTGATAAAAAAAAAAAAAAAGTAATTTAATATGAATAATGGCAGCACTTTATTTTAAAGTCCTGTTCCCCATGTACATAGTCGTTACAATAAGTGGGTAATAACTAGATACCTAAACCTAACTTTAACCCATGAAGTTACCTTGTATTAACCAGTACTTTCTTAGGTAAGTACACGTACATGCACCTACTGTAAAATAGTGTAACATTTGTAATATAAATATAAATGGAATTATTCAAATATACAATCAAATTTTTTATCATGATTTACACTTTGAGGAAATGATTTAAAAACTGAAAAAACGAGGTTCTTTTGACCAAAAAATCTCGCACATACACATATTTATATTAAATAGACATACATAACTATTAAATATATCTATTTAAATAGTTATGAGCATTTCAACAAAACCGGATTGTCAAGATTAATTAAATCCTTTTCTATCTGCTTACAGTCATCTCACCTTTGCGTGGTAGCTTGTGGTTATTGAAATATTATAAATAAAGTTATCCATCCTTAAGTGAACATAGATCTTAAATTTATATTCATAACATTTCTTAATTTGTCTCTGAATGATAGCATTCAGCACTTGTACTCTTGGATGAAAAGAAACATCTGTTGTGAAGGTCAAAGTTTTGCTACCATTCCACTTCTTTTAATCATTAGATGTTATTCATTTAAGAATAATGTTTTTTGGGGTTTTTTTGTGTATCTAAAACTTAACGGTTCATTTTGAAATGAAATAATCTTCTATGTAAAGGCCTTGCCTCACCACTATGTTAATATACTTTGACATGAAGTATCATTTGGAGAGGTTTTATTTTTAGCAGACACTGGAGTGTGCTCTGAGATTTGAACAGAGACTTTTAAGATACTGTGTGTCACAGCTTCACCCAGCGGAGAAATATATGACTAGATAACCTGTGGCCTTAACTTTTGCTCTTTTTATTCTTCTATTCTAAGTAGCATATGAGATGTTTCATTAGCTACTTTACCTGTATAGTTCTAACTTCCCCAGCAGTACACAAACATGTCAACTGTTACTTTACCAAATCCTCACAATAAGCTTATCCAGAATCCCATTACATTACAAGTAAACTAGAAATTCAGTAGTAGGAATGTTGTAGGACAGGGTCTAAGGCAGACTTCTGAATTTGATTCTGAATCATACTCTCTCGATTTCATTGTAATCTAAATTTTAATAAATATGATTAAATTGGGAATTTGAATTAGTGTTAACATGCCTATTTCAGTGTATACATAATTGCCTGATTGCAACAGTGGATATCTTGCATTGCGACTGGCTTCACATTATTTTAAATTTGAATATTTACAAATATGTGTGTGCATTACATGTTGACATGCAACAACAAAGAGAAAAGGCTGTAAGACAACATGATAATTTAAAAAAAGTAATTGTCCTGGTAAACATAAACATGTTGTCAGTAAAATAGAATTTAATTATTGGTGATGAGCCCTATTACTCTATTATGAATCGGCTGTACATTATTTCTTGCTGTTTGAAGACATGACAGAGAGGAGACAGCCACAATTGGTTTGCATTCGAGTCACGATTTTTCAAGACCTCAGCAAACTGACCCAAGACAATGGAAGTAGTTCATTATATCCCAGCTCTCACTCAAAATGGCCATTTGTGTTTATTCTGGTCTCTTCTTGCCAGCAGACTATAGAAAACTTGAGCTCATACCTACATTCCTCAGTTGGTTTTTGAATGCCACCACCACAAAGGAACTTTTAGAAACCATAAGACATGGTAAATGCCCAATTACTGAATAAACAGAGACTTGCATCCTTAATGATCAATACATTCCTTTTTTTTCATTCATAGTAGGAACTCAAAACGGTGTTAAACACTGCGGGCATTGCGGTCTTCCAACGCTCTGTGTGGTCTGTCTGGACAAGTACTTCTCAGAGCTTTTGGATTCATGGGAGGGGAGGTTGATGTGGCAGTTCTGGTGAATTCATGCGTGTTAACAGGGATATATAACCACGATTCCCCATGGCCGGCCGTTTAGAACACGAGGTGGCACGCAGTTCCTCTCCAACCAAAGACTCATTAAGAATACATGAGCACTTAACGTTCTGCTGCCACTGGCAGACATCTATTATTGATGACTGGCAGATTGCTCCCTTGAATAATATAGAACTCTTTTGTGTTGTTGTGGACCATGAAGCCTGTCTTTGGAGGTGTTAATGCGGGAAAAATCTTGACCCGTTCGACTTTGCGGAGAGAACTATTGCACCCTCTTTGCTGCTTGTTACTTTTCTGAGATCATTAAAAAGAAAAGCAAGTTATCTTACTGGTTTTCTCAATGTAGAACTTCTCATTTAATTGTAGTTGTGGTGTTTTTTCCCCTCTCCAACATTATATGTAACAAACTGTCTATCCCGGGTGGTTTAAGGGACTGTTTAGATGGATATCACAACAGTCTTAATTAGTGAATTTCCATGCCTGTGGTCCAGCTGTTTCCTTGAGCATAAAATTCAGCAGAAATTATAATCAAGTACCAAAAACACCCTGAAGGAGGGTATGATGGAGCTTTTTTCCATACACTTTTTTTCCTCTCTTTATTTTTTTAAGTCTCAGAGGCCCACATTGCTCTCTTTCCCCATCTTCGCTAAACCTGGTTTATGCAAGGGTCCATGTGCAAGTGATGTCATTGAGGCTCTTATAGAAGTGTGCATTGCTTCTACAAGGCTGGTTTTGTGTGATCATGCACTTCTGATTTTTTATAACTTCATACTTCAATCCTGTTGGACAAACTCAAAGGAAGGTTGGTCAAGTAGATGAGTCGTCTGTACTAGGCAGAGTAAAGCACCAAACTAAGACCAAGCAACCTCTTTAGGAAGACACTTGAGAATTTGTCCTCAACCTTCTGTACAATAAACTCTTTCCCCGCCAGCGTGAAAAAAAAAGTTGCCAGCCACCACCAGCATTTTTGATCATTTGCACAAAATTTTCATAGCCCCCAGAATATTTTGTTGTATGAATATCTGAACAAGAAATATATAAAAAGAAAGAAAAGTATTCTAGCTTAATGCATTCCTTGTTTATCAACGTCTGGATGTGGAATAGGTGATTGTGTGCTTGTTGTTTCCACGAAACTAAAGAAGTATAAAGTTATAATAGTTATAAAGTATTTAAAAAAGTATAGGACTCAAGACTGTGTCTTGTCAATGTGTCTTTATTCTCCATTGCTTATTCTCATCCTGCTTTTTTTTTGTCAGTGCCTCATTCTGTCTCTTTGATCACTACATTGTGTTCCTCCCTCATCTACGCCATCACCTACGGTATTAGACTGGGAGAAACTGCTCTTGTTGTTTTGCAGTTCACACAGACAGCAGGAGCTGAGAGGATTGCTTCTCTGCTCAGGACTGACTGCTCCCTCAACCCTCTGGAGATGTAACCAAACACTTGATATCATCCCGTTAGCGGCTGTCACTCTTTGTCCTACAAGGCCTGACTAAGAGTAATTACTTCATCACACTCTCACATCTTGACCCAGAGTCACGGGTCTCTCTTATATCTCAAGGGAAGAGTGGTTTGTGTCTCTGTGCCTCAAGTGATTAATCTTGCTCCATATTCAAAAACTATATAATTAACTCCTGGATGTGCAATTAAAGAATTTGCACCTTTCAGATACCAGCTTTCCTAGTAGGTTACACTGATTTTTAACATGCGCTTACCGATTTTGAGTTGTTTTTCTGAAAACTGTTTGAGATAATGGAGTGAGCGAGAGCTCCTCCAACCCCTGAGGCCTGTCCTTAGGCTCTTGAGGAGACTGCTTATGTTTACTCTTTCTGTTTGTGTGTGGTTAGCTTTTTAAACCTTTCCCACAGGCACTGCTCCATAATTGAGCTAAATCTGATCCTTGCTATTATGTTGAAGCCACGCCTACTCGATCTGGTGTGCTTGAATGAAGACATTGTAATGTGTTTTGTTTGTTGGTATAGTAAATGGCTTTTTATGGACTGATTTAAGCTCTTACGACTGTCCATAGCTAAATTGACTAGACTAGTCAGTAGAACACCATTTTGTCAATATTTGTGCATCCAATCAGCGCAAGAACTTGGTTCTATTCAAAATAAGAAAATTAATCACGAACACCATAATATTCCTCTTTTATTCGCTTGATGTTTAAAGTTGCAATGTTTTTCACTTAGTATCCGAGACAGGCCAGCATTGCTGTTGTGTTACATCATCTCGCTTCAACTGACACACCATCCAAAACAAAAATCAAGAACAGTTTTTCTTTGCCAAGGTGTTTTTTTTTTTGTTTTTGTTTTTTTCTGGAGGACAGCAACCAGTAGTACATTTAGTTATGATTGATTTTTACAGATTTTTCTCCATTCTTCATTTCAAAAGCCATTGTTCTCGTGAAAAGCACCTCATGGTTGACGTTTGACACTACCTGATCAGCTTTGGTGTTTATTTTTTTTCTTGTGGAGGAGTAAAATTTGAAGAGGTGAAACTGGTTCAGCGTCAACATGCATATGAAAGGGCTGCAATTGTGGTTTAACCACATTAAGATCCTCCCTCAGTGCCAAAAAACTATGTATTATACCAGCCCGACTGGAGTGTCTGGAACAGGAGCTGGAGGAAACACCTAATGACAGCTGCAACAAGACTGAACATGCCCTGTGCAGTAATGCAGGTTCATGTGGTTCAAGCTAAAGGTCTACATTGAGATTAAACACTTACTGCATGAGGTACATGCATCTCAAAACATAGATTTGAATGTCAGTTAACTCTGTTTCACCCTGATGGCTGGAATTGTCAGTTGTGAAGTGTGACTGCTGCTTCATTCTGTCAATTTGACGACTGCAAACATCTTTAGCAAGTGTTGTACACTTGTTCTGCTAAGATGTTCCACTTGCATTCCTTCCACATGAGAGCATCTCTGACTCACCTGTAGAGACAATATATCACATTAAAATGTGTAGCATTGAGCACATCCTCTTTACTTTTAAATCCTGAGATAACTTTCCTGAAATTCTAGCTTCTCCAGTCCAGCCCTTTGCTCCATCAATTTTTCCACTTTTTCAAAAATATTACTTTAAATTTTGCTCAGGTATTTCCAACTCTGGATACACTTAATCCATCACAAGAGTTTCCTTTAGAGAAGACAAAGTGCAACCGAAGTACAAGGAATGTGCTAACAGAACGATATTTCACTTTCTTCCATAATGTTCATCATCTTCATAGAGAGAGCTGGAAATCTGTAGGATAGATGTTAGAACGTGTAGCTGCTATGGGGGTATTTATTTTTTTCCTTTAGCTGTGAGTGTGGAGCTGTTTGGTTCACACAGAGGTTTCAAGACCACAGCGGTCTCTCACCCCACAGACTTCATGTCTCCTTTCTTCAGTTTTAAATGCATTCATGAGTACAAAACATTGTTAGTGGAGCTCCAGAACTGTAATCTGGGTCTATTTTTATCTGTTAGTGGTAATCATCATCTTCTACAGTGTTAGTTGACCTTCCATAGCCCAATACTTTCTCATTTACACAAACACAGTCACAGATTCTAAAAAATGGTCTCTTCTCAAGTGTGTCGCTACAAAAACAAACAGCCCACGAAAGGTTTTTGATAAGGAAGATGGTCAAAGATGTTATATACAGACTTGTCTGCAGTATCTGCACCATGTTACTCAAAGTAGTTGAAAATCAACAACTGCAGTGGCACTAGATTGCTTCGGTTTACAAATCCATATGCAGCCGTATGCCTCTGAGCAGACCCTAGGCAACTGTCTTCAGATAAAACATCAAACTGTATTCATTATGTGGAGTTTCCCTGTCATGCATTGACATTTCTTCACTAATTGTGTTGGCTACAAGATACTTGCCTTTCTGTCTTTGAAAATTGAAAGTTTCACAGCCTTGGCTTAGTTTCAGTGGTAATGGTAAGTAATACAATTTGGTCTTTAAACTTCATTCAAAAAGGAAAAAGGTTAGACTTTCATAGTGTTTCCAGAGGACACTGCTGGTTGCTGGTTCACATGTCTTTTTCCTCACGTTACCTACGTTTAACACTCTTTGAGTGGCCTGAAAATCATATGAAACCAGATGAGGGCAAAGACTTTCTGTGGGAATCTGCTATGTTAAAGGTCACTGCACCTTTGAAGAATCCTGTCTTTCAATGCAACACAGAGGGTCAAAAGTGGAGCTTTTAACAGTTTGTTCTTTCATGTTGTGCAGGACTGGCTGCTGCCCTACTGTTCTGGTTCACTTCAAGCTATCAGGGGAGGGGTTCACTTATCATATCTGCTCACTGAATTACTCTAAGGTCAGCACCTCTGTTTTGTCACATTGAGGTTCTCTAGAACAGGGTGTCCAATTCTGCTCCTGGAGGGCCAGTGTCCTGCAGAGGTTAGCTCCAACATGCCCCAACAAGTTTGCTTGGAATTTTCTAGTGATCCTGAAGGCTGTTATTAGTTCATTCAGATGTGTTTAATTAGGATTTGAACTAAACTTTGCCGGTTAGAGGGCCCTCCAGGAGCTGGATTGCACACCCTATCTATCGCTGTTCTCTATCCTACAGAATGTTGACAAACCAGTCTGTGACCAGTCAGTAACAGCTACTATTACTGAAATCATGTAGAGCTTCATTTCACAAACAGCTGGAAAATTAAAGCTGTAGCCACTGTCCCCACTAATTACCCAACATTACCACTACAGACAGGGTAAAATTACAGTCCCCATATAGGAAAACAACACCTGGAGGTTTTTTTGTAGTTCTCTTTCCTGGTGTTTTAAAAGGATTGGCCACAACCTCCCTTCACAAACTAAAGGACATTTATTTTGCCTTAAGACTACAGTTCTGCTGTTGATAGTAGATGTGGAACAACACTTTGTGGCTTAGCAGAAAATGCCTTCCCTTCTCTGTTGCTAAAAAACAAAAATCTCTATTTAGATATTACAGCATGATAAACCACATATGAGTCAGTATGTTAGAATTTATGACAGTTATATTGCAAGATAAGATTAGTGCAAAGGTCATTGAGCATGTATGCTTGTATATTTTAGTTCTTGGAGCAAATACTACGTTTGCATTTATAACCGCAGAAACTTAATTTATACTGCCTATGTAGGGTGCACATGCCATACTAAATGGCACTGTGCTAATTGAGAAAAACCTGTGCATTAGACCATGATAATATTGTCCCATCTCATAAAGGACTTGAAGAGTTTAGAGCAGGGTTCCTCAAACTCGGTCCTGGAGGGCCGCTGTCCTGCAGAATTTAGCTCCAACACTGATCAAACAAACCTGAGCAAGCTGATCAATGTCTTCAGGATCACTAGAAACTCACAGCTAGGTGTGTTTGATCAGGGTTGGAGCTAAACTGTGCAGGACAGTGGCCCTCCAGGACCGAGTTTGAGGAACCCTGGTTTAGAGACTCAAGCTCTTAAGGTATTAATTATCGCTGGCGATATGTCCGCGATATTAATGCGATATGGCTCAGCTTGTCAGTGAACTACGGCTCTTTGTAGTAAATGCCGCTCCATCTGAAAGCAGGTGATGGCCATTTACTACTAATCAAGGAACCGGCTTTACTGACGAGATGCGCACAACAATGTGATGCGATATATCGCCCAGCCCTACTCAAGCCCTTTTTTTAATTTTTTTTTTTATCCATTCTGATTCTGTAATTTTAAAATTGGAAGTTGCTGCAGTTTCTGGATCCTGTATAGAGAATATTTTGTAATATTTGCACTGCATTTTTGTTTACATCTCCATCTCGGGTTAATTGATTTTTGGGAAAATCACAGAAGTTAATTCTCTCTACTCTTCTGTGCTTTGCACACATCTGATTTAATTTACCCAGCATTGTTGTTTATCCAAATCCTAAATTGGACAGTGACCCTACGTCGTCTCTGTGTATCATTCCATCTCATCATTCACCCACCCATGATGCTGTCTGAACGTCATTCGTAATGATCCAATCAAACGTGATGGATCAGGGTCTTATTGTCAAGTTGGAGGCTAAATGCCCGGGTCAGGAGCAGATGGTGTCATTGTGCTTCGTAGGATGTTGCAGTCCGCAGGCGAATTCATTAACCTCGATGTCATCTGGCCGATTGGAATGTACGTTTGCTCGCTTTGCACCGGTTGCCCATTCATGGGGAGGACACTGTCTGTCCTCCATTTTCTTTTCAAAAAGGGAAAATACAAAATGTCTAAATGATGTTTAGGAATGCTTTGAAACTTAAGTGTTTTATTTCAAGTTTCTTAACTGACATTTACATTTTCATGATTTTCCATTTAATTTTGAATGAATCAAGGTGACTCAATCAAAATGAAATGAAAAATCACAAAAATTGACCCTCAGTGACAAAGAATTTAAGAAAATGAATTTTAAAAAAAAGCCAAAGGTTTTCTTTTCAAGAATTTCATTATTCTTCATTCTTTTCTTTTTTTCTCATATAATGATATAAGCATTATGGTTGTACCTCTCTGACTTTATGTCCCAAAATTAATTCAATTTAATTGATCCAGGCAAAAAATGAACATTGTCATAGACAAATCTACTAACTGTTTTAGCATTCACATATTTTCACAAGCTGTCCTCATATTTGCAGAATGTTCTTGGCATTTTGCCTGCTTGATTTGTTATAGTGTCTTAAGAAATTAACATTTTCTTGGAACCTGTATTGCTGCTTCACTAAAACAATGTAACATTTTCCATCTATCATGTCTCTGGCAGGTCTTGTTGCTTTAAGCATATCTGTATCATTCTAAAATCTGTGAAATTGGGAGATAACAGAATGGGCTTTACAACGCAAGCGTTCCCAGGAAAGCACCTGTTTTTTTGGCGGTTGCATGTCAGTGAAAGCCTCTCGCCATGGAGTTTGTTAATTTTCCACTGTGAACACGGAGGGGTCAGAGTCTCTTCAAAAGACACGGGCAGGACCTTCTCACATGCCATACATTCCTATCCGCTGTGTAAAGTTTAGGAGGGTTTTTGTCTGCGAAGGCAAGAGAAAGAGCTTTATACACACAAACTCCCAGTTCTGTGACCCCACCCCCACCCCCCAACAGGCATACTCGCTCCAGTTTGTTTAGGGATTGCCATGGTGATCTTCTAACAGCCGTGAAATGGGTCATCATCACACCTGTGTCTTAGATTAATTCCAACAAAATACAATGTTTGCCATTTGTGAAGGACAGAGAAAAGTGTTACCAAGTTTATCTCAATTCATTTCTTCTCCATTTTGTGCAGACTTTATTGCCAAAGTTATTGCCGTAACGGCCCCTTATAGCTGCTCACTCGCTCTCCAGTTTCATTGGCTTCAGGACACAGATTCATTGGAACTTGTGTAAGATGAAGTGTTTTTTTTTTCCAGCAATTCATCAACAAATTGCTTGGAAACTTTTGACAGGTGCAATTTTGTCCCTAACGCTGGGTCGCAGTAACTCAGTGTGTTCCTCTCTCTGCACACAGTATCACTGCACCTGAAAAGATTAACTTTTATTTTTATTTTTAAGTGCAAAGAGAACAAACCAAGGGACCTGTTCAAACCATGCATATTTTTTTGTATAAAGGGCTGCCCTCAACTAAAGATTTTTCTTGCCGACTAGTTGTTCATTTAAGCGATTAGTCGACTAAAGGCAGGTGTTATTAATAAGCCATATAAATCATAATAATGAGCCTTTAATTGCCTATATATAATATATAGCCTAATCAGCGGCAGCGCTCAAGCTTGCCACAGCACACCGGCAAAAGTAATGATTATGAATGTGTGGTGAAAAACCGCAAGGAGATTGCAATAATATATAATGTTTATACAAATAAAAGTAGACCCTTTACAGTTTTTAATGATTATTTGTATGACCAAAAATGGAGTGTTTTAAGTTGTTTCTGCTGCTATCAGGAAAAAATGCAAGTGATCGTGCCGGCGCCTCCCTGTCATGCAGTAAACGCGCTATACTTCAGCTTCATTACTCCGCACAAACACTTTGATATGTGCCTAATAGTGCACAGTTATCCAGGTTAACATTAGAGCGAGCAGCCATGTAAAGTTGCTACTACTTACATGTTTCAAATGAGAAGAAATATTTGAGGTTGATGGATGATTTGGATTCCCTGCACAACATACTGTAATTACCACAAAGACTCGCCGATAACGAACTGCGTGACTTTGCCGCAAGTTTTTACTAACTGACTAACTGACTTATACAAATTTTGGTCGACTAATTAGTCGAGTATTAGGGGGAAGCCCTAGTAAAAAGTCTAAACCAACAAGGTTTGTTTTCCGGTACTTAACCTTCTTTTCAAGCATACTCACAATGCTGAAAAACCGCACACATTGTAAATAAAATTCATTAATACAATTTCATACACCTGCACTTTCATTATCAGGATTAGGCAACAGTGTTCTACTCCAAATGGATTTCTCTGAGAATCAGTTTCAGTGAGGCAAATTAGGACATTGAGTCGAACTTGGTTGCTAAAACTGCTAACTCAACTAACAACATGGTTACTTGTAGCTTTAACTCAGTTTGGTGTTATTTGGAGCACCTAGCCCTTGGCGGTCAATAGAAGGTACTTGGTGCCATGCTGATTGTTTCACAAGTAGATGCCCTATTAATCCTGTGCTGTTTCCTTTGTAATGAATGTCAGGCAAATGGCAGAGATCACATTTGCTAACACTTCCTTGATACATTCCCTTTTTTTCATTTGCCTTGATTAGGCTTTAATGAGCATTGTAACACCAACCACAGTCCTTTGAGATTTGTTTAGTCTGGCTTCATCACACTTGCTGGTTTGTTTGATCTGAACCCTTTTTGGGGAAGTGTAATGAAATGGTTGGGGTGGAAGCATGGTAACCACTGATTTGTTTAACGTGGCTATTCTGTGCTCCAGTGCTCATAGATGGAAGATATGGCTTGTTACCTGTAAACAAAAGCCATGATACAGAAACTTTGGGGTGTTTGTGCTGTTAAGCTTCAGTGACTGTTCTCAGTTTGTCAATAATGCAATGGATCTGTCTGTTGTCTGAGTTTTAGATTTGTTGACTTACTGAAACTGCAAGATGAGTAATTAGACTGTTTGCAGAAACTACTTATATTGTACATAATGACTACAGTATGTCAGGGAAGTAACTTAAGTCATACTAGTCATGTAGAATAGGTCATTTGATATTAAATGGGGAAATCTGAATTTGTGTCATGAAAATATAATTGAGTGCTAAAAAACACAATTAAGCATTTCTCATGGCTCTCTGTTCTTAAAGGCAGTCAGGGTGGTTCAGTATAGGCATCACTGAGCTGTCTGTGGGACATGTCTAGGCTTGTTCAGTGAGTCACAGGAACAAAACAGACAAGAAGCAGTCACCACCTTATGTCATCTCTTTATCGTTTGTTTGAATTGCTCAAACTTATCTTGACATCTAAACAGGAGAGCGCCACAGCCAGCTATCTAATTTTTAGAGAACCTTTTTTTTTTGGTCACATGCTTGTTAGTAGATAACACTACAGTGTTTCCATTAGTTAACGTTAGTAGTTAACGTCTGGCCGAGCTGTGATAAACAAAACGCTATACACTCTATTGACGAACGCTGCTGATGTATTTCCGGTAGAATCTCAGCCAGCGTCTTTACTTCCAACATAGCGCGTTATATAGCGAAGTGTACTAGCGGCAAAACTTTCAAAAAATTAATTTTCTCAGAAACGGAGACAACGATTTTAGAAACGGATTCGCTAGTCGGATTTCGCATGATATGAGAGAATACTCACCCTCAAAGTTGTCGATGTAGCTCGAAATATATAATTTGAAGCCCTTCTCTTTCTTACTCTTAGGTGTGACAGCTAACTGCCTCACAATATTGTTAACATCATTCACGTTAACCGCTGGAAGTTCTTTTAAACAGCAAGTGTAATTTACCATTATCTCCACCGAATGCAAAAACGGCTTCCGACGCAGCACCGGATGTAACCAGGCGGGCTGAGACAAAACGCGGACGTGATCGTGCTTAGAGCCTATTGGCTATTTTTTAAGAAATGAGAGGAGCTGTTCTGTATGTCCCATACTTTCTTCCCGTTTCAGTGGAAATTGCGTCAACACATTGAATAATGCTGAGTGTTTCAAGGCACTTCAGTGGGCCATTAACAAATGGAACCTTACTGTAGTGTTGCAGAATTTTTTTTACCGTAGTTGCTTTTGACAGAGTTATCAGAGATTATTTGTATGACCTATTGATTCTGGTTTAGTGTTCTGGTTCTAGTTTAGTGTAGATATTATTTGAAACATATTTAATGTAGTTTAACAAACCTTGTGTGTCTGTATACGCTTAGGCAATCTTTAATCATGCATTCCACACAAAACCACCCCGAGTGGCAAATACCACCTGCTCAGTCTGACGGAAATAACGAGAAGGGGCCGGCAGTCGTCTTCAGCGGCTGAGGGGCGGGCTCAGGATCCACAACGAGTGGAAGGCGTGCACCACCCAGTTTCGGTTGAATATAATCTCAGGCTCTTCCACTGTCGTCCTCTGGCTGCATGTACAGCACCATTCACTTCCTCATCTGCAGTAAACCTGTCATCTGATCCCTGTGTTTAGCCAGTGTATACTCCTGAGAGCCAGCAATTCATTTGTCCATTTTTGTTTTGATAATAACATAATACTATTTATTACCAGGCTCTCTTGAACACTTTAATCTAGTTTCTCAATTGTAGCAGATGTCAAATATTATGAATAATGACAGTTGTCCAGGGCAATTCTATATAACTGACCGCTCGTTTGGGAGTTTTGTTTCTTAAATAGCCGTGTTCTGTCTCTCCGCTGTCTCTACAAGCAAGTTATTAAATTAATTTCTGCTCAAATCAATATTTTTTGTCCATTTGCCATCAGCTTTGTAATAAGCAGGATAATGTAATGCCAGCCAACCATTATCACAAAATAAACACCAAGTTGATCAGGACTGAGGCTGATGCAAAGCTGAGAATTAAAATGACAACTGTTCCCACGTAATAAAATTTCAACTTCAATTGATATTTCATGCATGCTAATTTCAGAAGCAGCATTATAAAATGGGATGATATATAGCAGAATAAATTTCTCTCATTTTTAGGTGGTCTGATCACATGGCTTATTTTTTTCCCCCTTTCCATCCCAGTGTTTAAACCTGGTGTATCCTTGTTTATCTTGGGTTTTTCGGTCATAAGATTTGATGTAATTAGTCAAGTCACCTTTATTTATATAGCGCTTTATACAAGACAGATTGTTTCAAAGCAGCTTTACAGAGATAACAGGAAAATTATGCATTTCATCTGTTGTTCAACTGAAGTCAGTTCAGTGTTGATTCAGTTCCGTAACTTCCGTTGTAAAGATCAATTATTAAATTACTTAATTTCATCTATAAAGCAAAAAAAAAAAATTCGTCCAGCTCAGTTCTCATACAGCAGCGTCACTCAGTACAGTCAGATCAATAATGTTGAATATTAAGAAAATATGAAATGTATTTATTAATGTTTAATTAAATTAAATATATGGTAGCCCTGTGTTATATAGACTTGTAATATAATAAAATAGAAATATTATGCAATATTATATAAAAAATAAAAAATAAAACCAAACCTTATATAGGCTTACGTAATTAATAAAGAGTGATATAAAGTCCAGGTTTTTGTGCTGGATGACAAGTTCTTTGAAGAGGGCAGTGTATCTCTCTCTCTCTCTCTCTCTCTCTCTCTCTCTCTCTCTCTCTCTCTCTCTCTCTCTCTCTCTCTCTCTCCTCCCCTCCCGTCTCTCTCCTTCTGCTCGCTCAGTCAGTCCGCTCAGAGGACGGTCAAAGAGACAGACGGGCGGGTCGTTGGATTCTTCCTTTCGGCTTCCTATGCATCCGTCCGTGGATGAGTATGTCCCTGTCGGATCTATCCGGGATTAATAGAGCCCTTATCGCGCAGATATATTTCCATAAATTCTTCATCGTCTCTCAGTGAATCAAAGCCGGATTATCGTCACCACCATCACCATGGGTTTCTACGGCACTTTAAAGATGATCTTCTATAAAGTGAGTAAACGCCTAGTGTTGGATACACACTGCGGCTTTTATATCGATACAGCCATCCGCCGCCTCTCAGCGGGCTCGCCGTAATACCCCATCAACGCTGACGCGACGCGACTGGAACGCTCCCATTATAAATCAAAGAAGCGGTTTACACTGCAAGCGCGCGAATGTAGGATTCGTACAGCTCTTTGTAATATTCAAATACGACGCGCGCGCGTACAATGTACACAGCTTCGTTGATTGTAATTTCTGCGTTCGGGTTTGTCGCGTCGCGCTCTGACCGCGTACACTGCTAGACCCGTGCGCGTCTTTAAGGGTGCGTCGGTGAAATATGCGACTGTTCTTACGGCCACTGCGGAAAAATCTCCAGCTGACATAGAGAATCACCTTCCGCGTTATGCATTCACTTGAATATACTTTAAGTCTCCTTTAGGAAGCTCTTATGTAGAAATGGATGTGATGCACTTGATTATGTGGTGGGTTTGGAGAACATAGGCTCCATCACTATTTCTTCACCATCTGCCCATCCTAACACATACAATACTGCACCTGCGCTTCCTTCATCATACATATCTAAACATTCCCTATACTAGATCTTAAGAAGCACTGCATCATTCTTAGCATTATTTGTAAGTCTGATTTATTGGATCTTATATGAGTTAACCGCTTTTTGATGTATAATTGACTCTAGTTAAAATTTTTGATGCTCATCTTCCTGCGCCACTCAGAGTAAACCTGTTGGTAATATTATTTTGTGCTTTGCAGAATGTAGCCTGATATGCTGCAGAAACCCCATTTGCACTCCTTTACTATTATTGTAGCCATGTTAACGTACAGTTGCGTATATGATGTTGTGATGTGTGAATGCTTTTGTAAGGGAGTCATGTCAGCTTCTGCGCTGCCTGTTGAAGGGTGTGTATCTTCCACTGGCTGGCGGCATCAGACCACCCTACAGTGTGATTGGGTCACTGTGTCATTGCTTTTGACGGAGGAAACCAAGCCACATCTGGCGCACAGCACACACTTTATGATTTTGAATTTGAGTGAAATTAATGTTTTAAATCCTAGAGCTTATCAGAAGCTTGCAGTCGCTGCAGTTTTCAGAGTGTCCTCTGATCAGAACCACATTGAGTAAACTGCAGTGACGTTGAAGGATGCTCCCGGCAATCTTGTTACTCTAATTGTTTGGTTATAAAAACTAAACTCATTAAGGATGTTTGATGGTCTGAGATGGACAAAAATTGAAAATAGATCATGCAAATGTATCCCTTTAATGGTAACGTTCATGATGCTCAGTTTCTGACATTCTCATAGTTTGTTTCATCAGTTTTTATGATTGTTAGGGTTACATTTATGGAGTGAAGCACACTTTTATAGTCTAAAATGCGAGAATTTTAACTATATGCGCAGTCGTGACCAATCCAAGTAGTTCTCAAAATAAAGAGCTATAGGTTATTCATTCATAAATCACAGGATTTATTCACTAAAACAGGTTATTTGGTTTCCATGAACACAAGCATTCCTGTTAACCACAGACCAAGCCATTTTTGCTCTGTGGTGTCAGACACGGAGAATGATTACACAGTGACTCATCTAAAATCAGATGGCTCTCACTGTGAACCTTAGAGAAAAGCGACAGTCTAATCCACTCAGTGAAATGAATGTATAACTAAGCAAATGAATGCTTTCACTTTGTTCACATTATATTTGTGTTAAGTGCTTTTTACCAAGTAGGCTTGACAGGTTTAGGTATTAGTAGCGATTATCAAATGTGGCATTCCCTGCGTGTTTTGTGTTTACACGTTCTCGTGGAGTAACCTGAGAGTGTCTTAACACTTTCGAACACACACACCGGCTCTTAAGCAATTACAGACGTGCACTTTCAAACATCTTCAGTGTCATGCCATCTTATCTTCATTCCTGCAAATTGGCTCATACACCCTGCCTGTCCTATCTGTTTGACTGCCTTTGTGGTGAGATCACTGACTGAGGAATCAGCTGTGAGTGGGTCTAAACTGATCCTTGCCATACTGTCCCCTAAAAACAAAATATAGTTCAGACTGTGTTCTGAAAATAAAACATATACTTTAATTGTCAAATTTTTTTTGAGTTTATAGAAATAGAAATGTCCCCCCCAAGTCATGTGTCCTGGTACCAGGCCTGGATTTTGGTCTTTCTGTGGTCGTCTCAATACCATGAAATGTCACAAATGTTTTAAGCAGAGAAATGTTTCGGCTGACAGCTTTTCATCAGTAATTATTTTAATGTGATTGCAATATATGATATTTTGTTTATATTAACTAGAAATTAATTAGTGGAATCAATGGTTTTAAATCCTACAGGTGAATTTAGGCATCTAATCATGTAATACAGAATGAAAATGTTTAATATTTGCAGAAGATTGCATTTATCATTATTGTTACAAACAGTAGTAGTAATAATAGTCTCTCATGCTTACCAAAGCTGCATTAATTAGATCAAAATTAAATACAGTTTTGAAATATTATATTTATCATCAATGATCGATTTTGAAAATAGTGCTCTTAATATCTTTGGAAACACATTTTTTCAAGATTAGGAAGTTCAAAAGAAAACCTTTTATTTGAATCAGAATTTACTGTCGTTTTAGGTCAATTGAATGCATCCTTGCTGAATAATATAATAAATACATGTTTTGTCATTGTGGAGTTTATAGAATGTGACTTTTTTTCCATAGTCATTAGCAAATTGTTGTGAATGCATACACACTGAATGAATGTTGATTTAGTCATTTCAGACCTGTTATTTACCAGTGGCGTGGTACAAATCAACATTGTAAATGTACTTTATGTGCTTGTTTCACTCATCACTCTTAATTTCTGCTCACATCCTTAATGACTCTTAAACGTTTGGCGCAGCACAATGATTCATAATTTGGAGTCTATCACTGAGCTCCTCCTGAAAGTGAACTGCACAGATTCACTGGCAGCTCTGTACCCTCCTAAAATAGTTTTATTCAAATGTGCTTTAGGACCTCATTGTGTTGAGGACACTGAACCCTTGTTTTTCCAGAGTAGATGCTCCGTAGCCAGGCACCAACTATGCAGCAAAACCAGGGCCATTTCAGCCTGTGCGGGGGGTGGGTGACATAGAAAGAGACAGTGAGGCATAGGGTTAGTCTTTTTTTTCCTTTTAAGCCCATATAAATGTAGGCTGTTGTGAAAGCACAGCCTGTAACACCAACACAGATGTGTGGTTTTGTCTGTGTGTGTGTGTGCGCCCCCCTTTCCAACTCCTCTGAGGGGTGTGCACGTTTATACCCTACACCTCTTTGAAGACTTGCATGACAAGCGTTAGCATCAACTGTCAGACTTTATCTTTTCTGTGCCATGTCACTATAAAGTGGACATGACCTTCCTTCCTCTGGCCTACATTTGGTAGTGAGGGAACCATAGCACAATACCCAACACACTCTAGTACAAAACCCAGACTCGCTCAGTAACCTCTTAACATAGGAAGGAACACGGGTGGATCAGTAACATGTGGTGTTAAACAGGTTGAGGAATTCGCCCTCTCATTACTGTCAAGTTGCTTTGTTGGTTGTTTATGCTGTCGTTATTTTGTTACCGTCTACAAACCCAAACTAACCAGCTTCCCCTCCTTCTCTTTGTTGCAGATGAAGAGGAAGTTGGACCATGGCCCTGAGGTTCGACCTTTCCCTTCAGGAAAAAAGCCCTGTCCAAGGTAAACTCTCACCACCTTACCTGAATTTTGCTGAAAAATTACCAGCAAATTACCTGAAAAATGTTTTAGCCGTTGTTGCATTAAACTACCAAATAGTACAGTAACAGGTAGACATAATTGTTTATATATATATATATATATATATATATATATATATATATATATATATATATATATATATATATATATATATATATATATATATATATATATATATATAAAATGCTGAATGGAAACACAAAAAAATTAGGTGGAAAAAAAAAACACACGCACACACACATATATATTCAGCAAGGACACATTAAATGGATTACAAGTGACAGACATTTACTTATACAAAAGATTTCCATTTCAAACAAATGCTGTTCTTTTGAACTTTCTACACTCCCAAAAAAAATGTAAGCCTTTTTTCAATATTTTGTATTTCAATTAATTGTAAAATTCCATCAAATTGAATTAAATAATCCTTAAATATTCATATTATGAATTAAGAATTTTAAATGAGTAAATAAAATAAGAAAGAAAAAAGCTTAAAACATTTTATATAATTCTTAAACTTACATTTAAACACATTTAAAAAAAAAAAAAAAAAAAAAAAAATAGTTTAAGAATATGAACTACATAAACTAAATGGTCCACTCCCTTGTTCCATTAAGAATTATACAAAATGTTTTGTAAAATGTTTTTTTTTTACTATTTAAAATTTAATTCATATGAATATGTATGGATTATTCAATTCAATTTGATGACATTTTACTATTAATTGAAATGTGTAAATCTTGAAAAAAGGCTTACATGTTTGTTTTTTTTGTGAAAATCCTGAAAAAAAAATTATCACTGTTTCGACAAAAACAAGTAGCACAGCCTTTTTTCAGCGTTGATAATCAATAATGTTACTTCAGCACCAAATCAGCACATTAGTATGAGTTATGAAAGATCATGTAACACTAAAGACTAGAATAATGGCTGCTGATAATTTAGCTTTGCCTTCACAGAAATAAATATATATTTTTTAAAACAGATTAAGTAGTAATTTGATGTTAAATTGAAATAACATTTAGAAGTATTTGTGTTCACTGTGTTTTGGATCAAATAAATGCAGCCTCGGTGAGCGCAAGTGACTTCTTTCAAAACATTAAGAGATCTTACAATCCCTAAACTTTTGAATGGTAGTGTATATTTTAATGTTTGAAAATGCCCAATTAGCCAGGTTTTTATCCACATGTATACAGGAATTTTGGGATATCACATATAAAATGCTGGATGGAGAAACAAAAAAAATGAGGTGGAAAAAGACACGTTTAACGAATAAATTCGAAAAAAATACTTTTTTGTATCTATCTAATCATCTAGCTACCTTTACACTGCAAAGCTCACCTGAAACCTACACGTTTAGGTTGCTGCCTTGCAAGAGCTGATATACATGTGCAAATCTAGCTTTTTTTTGGTGTTGCTAATGGTTCAGCAATGAACGCAGTCACTCAGATCCCTTAATCATGGAATCACCACCTGAGAGGTTCCTTATTCAGCAAACCAATACTCAGCATTAAGCTCTGACGAGTATTCATGCCTTATTGTCAAGATGCAGGTGTTCTCCTGGTTTATACTAGAATAGTACATGGCCAACCAGTCAGCAGTTGCACGCTGGGTAATTGAAGCATCTTGGCATCTCGCTCTCCAATCCCATTAAATATGAATCCATAATAAAAACAGACCTCACTACGTGCTTGCCTGCACTCTTCCCGCTCTCCTGCTCATCCGTTCGTTTCTTCCACCGGAGAAGGTATTCGTAGATAAGCAGAAAGCAAGGAAGGAGTGCTGAATTGTCTTTTTTGTTTTAGTGTAGGGCCCCAGAGACATAGAATTGCAGTAAGGACTGCTGACATGGGACAACTCTGCGTCCTTTTCTCACCACAAGTGGAAAAAGGAATGTGCTTCAGTTCTTACTAGTTTGCATACATTAAGCTTTTGAGCACCGTTTTCTCTAATAATGGGTTCTCTAATAATGAAATGAAACAGGAAAGGGTTTCCAGGAATGAAACAAAGATGAAGATAAACATTTGAATGAATTGGTGTTGGGCAGGTGGCTGATTGAATTCTGAGGCTGAGGTAAATGGTCACGTTGTCTAATGTTGGACCACAACAGTTGCTCTAGTGGACTGTAGTGCTCATCTGGCACAGATTCAGTCCACACACCACTTTGGTTTTGGCTGTAATTCTCACACTATTGTTCTGAAATAAAGCCTCAGATTTTCATAGTAGCTTCATCCACAGTACATTCAGTGAGCTATTTTGTTTTGAAATCTTCTATAAACTACAGTCTTGCACACTATCATTGATAAGGAACATACAGATGTCTCCTGTCAGAGTGAATTGTTATAAATTCCTCAACCGAATGTCCTTTACAAATGTTATCATTTAGTGTGATTTTTGAATTGTATCTTTTTTTCCCACTCTTGAAGTCTAATTCGTTTCCCTCTCTTTTTATCCTTCCTCACTGAATAGTCCCACAGGACTGCCGTACCCAGCCACCCCCACCACGTTTGGGGGCTTGCGAGCGGTCAACGGGCAGGGTCAGCAGAGACGGCGTATCACATCCATCCAGCCCCCCACGGGCCTGCAGGAGTGGCTCCGCACCTTTCAGGTGAGTTCAGCCAAACAATTTGAGTCTGTTTCTCACAAGACCTGCCAGAGAGAGTTAACCAGGTGCCACTATACTATCACTGCGGAGTAAAACCGTAGTCATGGTAAAATCACTGTAGCACACTTCTCTAGGCATATTGTTTTTTTAAATAAACATGACACCATAGTTTAATACACATTAACTATTATTTTGATAAAATATTTATTAATAATAATAACAAACACAATTCTTCTGCCAATAATTTTATGGTGGTTGGTGAACATTCTATAGATTTCAACAAGCATTAATAAAGAATTTAGATCACCGATATGCACATATTGGCTATATAATGGCGATATGTCAGAATTTAGAGATTGTTTGTTTATGAGCATCATGTTAGTGACATGCACGTTAAACATTGTTCCCGTGAATTATTCATTTGTTCCGAGGGAATGAGTTGGGAAGTCGTGGGAATGAATCGTCAATTTGTGGCTGATATCTTGCTTCTTTTTTTTTCTGCATGTCAACTAAATTAAAACAAGGAAATGAGTTAGTACAGCGTGGCCATGATTTACCTAAAATGAGGGATTTGTTTTAAACTTAAAACGTGTCCATGAATACATTTGTGGGACTCTGTACCTTGACAACATGTGCTAAGAGACTTAAGTTTTTTTGCAGTCTGGTTTTATGTTAATTACTAAGTGCTGGTACTAAGATCTGACAGAATCTAAACTAGCTATTTAAGGACATGCGGCCGTTACAAGTTTGCAACTATTTACATCGTTGTCATATCCGTCTTACTAGAACAACAATTCGAGCCTCAACCGAAAGCAGAGTCTCCACCTCAGTCTGTGTTTGCTCTGCCTTACAGATAATTACAGGCTTCATCAGTCCTCAGGCTTTACGAAGCTGCTCTGGCATGAAATAGCAGATACCTGTGTTGACTGAAAGGATGAAGAAGCTTTCGTCTAATGCTCAAAGTTTTGCCCAAGATGTGTTCTTGCTTCTTCTGAATGAATTTTGAGTCAAGCTAGATTTCCGTTTACTCAAAAAGGCCTTTATTAAAAGTGCAGTTGGAAATGTGCACGTAATTCTTCATGACGTCAAAGGCGAGTCTTTGAATGGTGTCTCAGGAGAGAATCAATAGTTTTGCATAACGTCCTCTCAATTGCGGTCTATGCGGTTACACAGTGGGTTCAGAAATGGTTTCGCTTGTTTGCTCAGTCAGTGCTTGAATGAGTTACTTGTTTCTGCCCTGAGTTATTGTAAGGCTTATATCTGGAGGTGCAAATGACACTCTGTATCCCTATGAGTCAGCGATTTCAGTATCGCTTGCGTGATTCACATTAAATGTGTCATTTCTGCATTCTACAGTGGAAGCCTGTGGTGATATATCTTAGTAGCAGTTCAGGGTTGAAGCCGGGCATTAGAATTGCAACTTTTGGAGTTCTGACAGTCATGGGAAACCTTGCTGGAATTTTAAATGTTTTATCTTGGAAATGTCAACCTTGGTCATAAGTAATATAACACATGTTGTTAAAAAGTCATGGAAATTCATTGATAAAGTTTGGGAAGCCTGTATCTCAAGATTAGTCTAATTACTTGGCTTCAATTAAAGAGCCAACACAAATAAGCATTTGAATCAGATTTTTGCCCAACTGTTTAATGGCATCTCATTAGTTTGAGCTGCTAAAAGTGTTAGTTATGCTTGCATAAACATATATAGACATAAACCAGCCTGCAACAACAATGCTGAGTTCCCCCAGCTGAAGCGTTTCAGCAGTGAATTATAGTCCGCCATAGTCCTCTTCCGTGCATCCCTCTTCCATCATAAACATCCCTGAGCAATCCTCCTCCCTCATTTGATGCGCCTCAGAGCGGAATGACTTTGGCACAATCTCTCTGGTGCAGCACGTCCTCACTGAGAGCGAATTAAGTTCCGAACACCATGAGATCAGCGAAACATTTTATTCCTCTGGATCAAGTTGACCGCAGCTTAATATGGAGAGAACGAACCCTGGGAAGTTTCCAACAGCCCCAAGACATGAAGTCTGTTCCATTTGACTCACAAGAACCTTCATGGTTCCGTTCATACCAGAAGTTACCATTTCAGGGAATGGTTTGCTGCAGAATAGCCAGTGACAAAGCATTGCCAGTTCTAATTGAAAGCTCTAAATGTAAATGTGCACACATTCTTTATATGCTCTTGGTCACATGTGCTGACGTGTGTGTTACAGAGCTGGAGTGGCCCAGAGAAGCTGCTTGCGCTGGATGAGTTGATCGACAGCTGTGAGCCCACGCAGGTGAAACACATGATGCAGGTGATCGAACCGCAGTTTCAAAGAGACTTCATCTCACTGCTGCCCAGAGAGGTAAATATGACCTATAACACTGATGTCCATTCATGTTAATTTAACGCAGTCTTCCACTTTATGGCTTTGATATTTGACAGGGTGGTTTTAAAGCAAAGTAGTAGGTGCTGGAGATTAGTTTGACAGACATGTCCTCTCTTACACCTCTTCAAAAAAAAAATCACAATTCTCTCAGCCTCTGTTCAAGAATATAGAGAGGAAACTACCTTGGCACCCCCTCCCCTTCCCTTTCTCTGCTCTTCTTCTTTCTGTAATGGCAGTCATCTTTTCCTTTCATCCTCTCTCCTTCCTGTTGCTGTTTCAGCTTGCCTTTCTTGTTCTCCATCACCTGTCATCTTTCCCGACTCTCCTCCCCATCAAGGTTGTTTTTCTTTTGTGTCAGTGCAGTAATATGCAGGGTGTGTCTGTCTGCCTGATTGAAGCAGATTGTGGAAAAAGCTCCTTTAGGCTAGTACTGTACACACTGAGGAATCTCAGACTGCAACCGTTGTGATTGATTGCATAAGGAATGGTGGAACTGTTTGGACATGCTCTGTCTTCACTGAGGTCTGCGCAAAATGGCAGCACTCTTGGCAATGGGAGAACAGAAAAAAAAAGAAAAGAATTGTACATTGATAAATCCACTACTGTGATCAAGTGAAGACCTTAGACATTTAATAGGGTTAAAATGGCTAAAAGCCCAAATTAAGAAAAAATATTTTTACTTCTCAAAGATCCATTTTCAACAAATGTTTAGCCAATGCTCTGTTTATTAAGCTTTTTCAAACAATAGTTTTATCTCAAATCCTATGCGTTTCCTATTTCATTGGTTCCTGAAAAACCTGCTATGTAACATTTTGAGAGAAATAAAATAAAAAGGGTTTTAAGCCCCTTTGTGACACTATCCCAATAGTGTTTTGATCCCCGTCGTAGCCTTCTCCTGATGTCTCACTCTTTCTCTGTCTTGTTGTAGTTGGCCTTACACGTATTGTCATTTCTGGAGCCAAAGGATCTGCTTCAGGCGGCTCAGACGTGTCGTTACTGGCGCATTCTAGCAGAAGACAACCTGCTCTGGAGGGAAAAATGCAAAGAAGAAGGTGATTTCACTGCTCTCCACAAACTCTGTGGAGAGAGTAAAAAAACCGCACATTTATTAAATAGTTGCCTGATTGATGCCGTTATAATAGTAGAATCATGCATTGAATCGGTGTCACCAACATAGAAAATTACACTTTTGCAGGTATTGACGAGCCCTTGCACATAAAGAGAAGGAAGGTTATCAAGCCAGGGTTCACACACAGTCCCTGGAAGAGTGCCTACATCAGACAACACAGAATAGACACCAACTGGAGGAGAGGGGACCTCAAATCACCTAAGGTAGTGTGTGTGTGTATTCACTTTTACACTCCTACTAAACGGGTACATTCCTGATAGTGTCCTGCGAAGTGGACTTCACTGTACATACACCCGTTTTAAATGACATTTCAAGTGTTTATCCCATGTGTCTAAAAAGACATGGCACAGGGAACAAGTGTACATTTGTACTTACACATTACAGGAAATATTAAATAATTAAATATAGAAAATAATGTTATTTTAACTATATACACAAACACTACCGTTCAATAGTTTGTCGTCAGTACGTTTTTCTAATGTATACTTTTATTCTGCAAGGATGCAATAAATGTATCAAAGGTGACAGTAAAGACATGTATAATGTTACAAAAGTTTTCTATTTTAAGTAATTGCTGATCATATGAACTTTCTAAGAGACTTCTTTCAGAAACATAAAAAAAATCTTACTGCCGATGGATGGATGGTTTTGCTTTTTGCCACATTCATTTTTCTAGTTCCTCATTACTATAAGGCATAATATTAAATCACTTTAATCACTTTGTCAAAATTGGCACTCAAACTGATTTTTACTGCTGTAAATTTAATTTAGATTTCCTTTTGAGAGATACCCATCCGCCTGTCCCCTGGGGCTCAATCCTGGAACAGATATGTGTGGAAAAGTGTTAGACACACCTGCACTAGCCTGTACAGAGCTACTTAAAAATCCTCTTTAAGGCACAGTGGGTGCAAAAAAAAAGAAAAGAAAGAATTTTAGGATGTACACATGCTTCAGCTGCACCAGAACAGCAGAAGCATTTATTTGCCTGACTCGTTTGTTACCATTGTGACCATGAACCTGACGGTTTCGTTCATCCATGTCAAGTTGAAAGCTGCTTTGCCATTTGCCACATCAGCAGGTTCACATCATTCTCACACATCACTGAAATACTGGCGTTTCTGTTCATTTTGTAATTAATCCTCTCTTTCTCTCCTGTGCCTTCTCTCTATCTCCAGGTGTTGAAAGGCCATGACGACCATGTCATCACCTGTCTCCAGTTCTGTGGAAATCGCATAGTGAGCGGCTCAGATGACAACACACTCAAAGTGTGGTCTGCTGTTACTGGAAAGGTGAGCTTTTATTTATTTATGTATTTATTTAGCTTTAAAGGTAAATGCATAATCCAATGGATAATGCAATGTTCAGCAGTGATATATACTGTGTATATATACATATTTAAGTACATGAATTATAAAATTATAACTTTTTTTTTTTGTTCAAATTAAAGAAACAGAATATAGTATATTCTGTTGAATATCTGCTGTAAGAGTATTACTCACAGCATATGATTCTGATTAAAATGAGGCACAATTGTGCTTCATCACTCTTACTTAAAGCCACAGTCACACTAGAGTTTGATCATGCGAAATTTCTACGGAAACTGCAACGGTTGTAATATGACTTATTTTTTAAAAACATAATTCAACATATTAGCACATCCAAAATGTATAAATATGCCATCTACTCCACTTTACTGCAACAGTGCAATAATCTGGCAGATTAAAAAGAATATGAAAATGCAGCTAAAGGGTCTCAGAGTAACATAATAATCTTCTATTAGTCACATGTCTTCACGTCATGTGAATTTGCAGGATTATCATTTAAAATGATTGGCTCTAGTTCCACTATCAATATCAATGATGATCATTTAATTTTCTCAGTTATCACTGAATAATACATTGATCACTGATTGAGAAAGTTTGGCTGCTTTGCTTGCATTTTCAAAAGGCTTTCAGATATTTGAGGTGTACATGAATGTGCAGCTGACCCCTCTCTGTCCTCCTCTCATTCTCTTCATCTTCTCACTCTCCCTCTCTCTCATGGGAGGTGTGTTTTCATTGAGCATCCTTGTACAACGGCACTCACTACCATCTCAATTCATCCAGAAAACCTGCACATGAGCATCTTCATCACTTATTCACGTGAGAATGTGAGAACAGTCATGTTCTATTGAACACTGGGATGATGTCAAACACCCTGTCTTTCTGCCTGACTGTTTCTCTCTCTCTCTCACCTCCTTTCTTTGCCATTCCCTTCCTCCTGCACTTTAAGGATTCATTGTGCCGGCTGATGCTGTGACATGTTCCTTGTGCTGCAAGTTTATGGCAGTTGTAAAATAACGTGTGTGTGTGTGTACGGTTCACTCATCATGCAGCGCTGCCCTTTCCATCCTGACCTCCATTTTCATCCAGAGTCTAATGAAATCTCTCCTTTCAATGTTCACTATCATAACAGACACTGACAGGGGCGTTGTCATTCTCGTTTGTTAGATTTTTCTTCCATCTTCCATCTTAGTCCGCTTTTCACAGAAGAGGATCTCAAATCATTCCCAAGGTTATCAGCCTTTGAGCTTCTGTAATCAAATCTAGTGTGCATTGATTGGCTCTCGTCTTATCACAGCGGAGACGTGATTGGTGCAGCAGCAACATGCTGTCTGATGAGAGACATCATCGTAGCAGATGGCAGATGCGCCATGATTAGGGTCATCGCCGCATATATGGCAGGCTGCCTTTTTGTTCCCATCATGCAGTTCTGTTTGCGGAGCTGTCGAAAAGAAGCACCAGCTTGAAAATGCTTGTAAAGCTTGGATCAACTTCTGTTACTCAGAAATATACCCAAATTTTTTCCAAAAAGGCTAAAACAGGCATTACCATCAGAGAGCGAGCATAGGTTGTAAATGTATGTGTATATAAATGTATTCATAGTTCTAAAAACATGTGTTCAGCTGGCCCATAATGGAAAACAGTTGATATGTCAACAATTGTTTGTGTTGCCCACGTTTTATTAAATGGCTAAATAAGTAAATTAAATGGTTTAAATATTTTCTATTTAAATTGTTATAATATATTAATTTCGGATATCAGCCGACAACCAGTATATTATGCATCCCTAATATAAAGGAGATTATAGCTGTGGGAATAGTGTCTCAAGTCTGATGCAATGCTTTAGAGAGTCCCGTGGAACTCGCTGGGGCCAATTAAACAGGAAATGCTGTGTCCTTTGAAGCGCCTGTCAGAGGAAGTGGAACAGTAAAGCAGGAGACAATGGGGTTTAGTGCGACTACTCTTTCATACTCTCTATTCACTTTTGCAGTTCACTCAACTGTAAACTATTAACTGTCTTTTTGAGGACATTAATAAAGTCCAATATATATTCTTCTTGTGTTTTAAAAAATTTGCATTTTCTGCACTTTTGCAGTCTGCATTTCTGTTGTCGTGACCACAGCCACAACCACAAAACTCTGAATCTATGGATGCCCCCTCCTCTCCCCTCGGTTCCACTGCTCTGTTCATCTCTTTCTGGTTCTCTTACAGTCTCTCTGTCTTCTTGACCTTGGGTCTGTTTACTTTTTCCTCTCGCTACACTTCAGTTCACCATTTAAGTGCTGTAAACCCCTGGAGTTCATGCAAGCAACTCACTGGCAGATACTCACCCTCTGAGACTAAAACCTTCTCGGGTTGGGATCGATAGCAGATCTAGACAAATAGGCTCCTTTGGGTCATGGGTCCTGGATTTCTACATCCCCAAACCCCTATGTACACACATACTCAGGCAAACACTATGTATTTTGTTTTCCTCCAGTTTGACCTCTATTTTGTCTAAAGAATGAAAGCGTGTGCTTTTTCTTTGTATGGTATTTGGATGTGTCATTGTCCAAATTTCTCTCCGTTCTTTGTTTGCTTTGCTCTGATATTGTCTGAGGATAAAGCCGGCCAAAGAATGTCATAGCAAGAGAATAGTTGGAATTCCTTTGCTCACAAGTGCTCTTTTCTCAGTAAACACCCTTCACTCATTTCACTCATTATAGTGGAGCCCATTTTGTGTTTATAGATTAAAACAGAAAATTGCCATTCACTTTTCACAAGCAAAAAAAAAAGGCTCCAAAGGGGCCATTTTGCTGCAGTCCATCTGTTGGAACCAGCAGGTTTCTTTCTGTTTAGGTAAAAAGGTGCCCTTCACTGCTGATCTGAGACCAGATTAACAGCTTTTCCCATTACAGATAATGTTTATTGAGATTTGGCAAGCACCACTATGGGCTGGTTCCCGCTTTCTGTTGAAGTGATTCATGAAAAACTTGGACGGGAAAGAACATGAAATACTGGTTGCTAAAAGTAGTTTTTTACAATCAAGGATATTATTTATGCGCACAAACAGTTTGACACATGCAGTCTTGGCTAAGGTTATGATTAATCTAGAGATGCACCATATAAGCAAAAAATGATTCAAAACCTTTTATTTGCATATCTTTTTAAATAATATTTGTTTTATATTAGTCAAATACTGGTTGACTTTTTCTCATTTTAGGAACACACTCATGAACACTGTTGTGGAATGTGTACAAAATTTCTATCATGATTATGATGTTTGCAGGTTCATTTGACCCACATATTTCATTGTTAAAGGCACCCTCATAGACCTGAAATATTTTTTTATTTTTTTTTATTGAAAAGGGTAGTTAAGAAACCGACATAAAACACATTTACATTTATGCATTTGGCAGATGCATTTAAAAAATAAAATAAAAAATCGTATACTGCTTTGAAGGCGTATATTTTTATAAGTTTATGCATGTTCAGTTAATCGCAAATCAAACCCATGATCTTGGTGTTATCTGCACCATGCTCTACTGCTATATTCAGAGTTTATGAAAAAAATTAAAAGTTTGGTTTTCCATAGTGTGGTTTTTGGTGAATTTTATTGAATCTGACTATAATGATAGTGCCCAGATTTGTAACCTAATACAAGAATCTGCCCATAAGAGTCATGTTTTGACGAACCTTGTTTGTGAAAACAATTCACTGGTTCCCTTCCCATTATTTAGTGGCTACATATCTTTAATTTCAGCTGAATCAGGAAAGCTGCATAGGAAACACTGGCAACTACGACAAATTTATACTGGTATATTATTAGATTTATACCCGACCCCTAGTATCATTAGCCCAACATGGAAATAAGTAAATGTCTGAGCGACGCCCGATACGAATGGAAGATAAAGATCTGATAGGCGTGCCGTGGATTACAGACCATCTTCACCCGCACTTGCATGATAATGCTATTACTGGCCCCCTTCCATAGTAAATGAATGGGCCTCATGCTGTGTGTAATAGGAAAGTGATTTTGAGGGAAGATTAGGCTCGAACGCAGCATCCTGCTCATTTGAATGTGTGCCACGCTTGAGGATGTGTACAGCACGATAAGCGTCTGATGAGGGATGAAATGTGACAGAAACATAAGCAAGCAGATGAGCTGCTTTGGATTAGGATCAAGATAAGAACAGGGGCTTCTATGGACTTTGGTTTTAATGTTGTCTCCATGGCATGACCAACAAAACAAACTACTTTGCTGAGATTACCTGAATAGATGAGGCGTTTCATCGATTGAACCACTTCACAGATTATATGTAGCACTCTCTCTCCATCTCACTGGGAGCTGTCGGACTCGTCCACAGTCTCCGGAGTTGAGAAGGATTTATCCTAAAACTTCAGAGACAATCACCAGAACTCTGAAGCAATGGAAGTTTCCTCTATGCCAGCTTTACGGACATGTCTGACATCTAGCAGCTTTAAAATGCCTGTGGAATATTCCTCATATAGTGACACTTGGCCAACATCTCTCTCTTTCTGTCACATCACAACCAGCCCAGGGCTAAAACGTATTTAATCTGGCTTTTCTGAGATGTCGTCAGGATTTAACCACAGCTCTTTTCACCTGTTCAGGGATGAGTGGCGTAGAAAGTTGGTGACCACAAAAGGTTATGTGGATGCTTTGAAAAAAGGCCTAAAAAAATACTAAAGGGATTTTCACACTGTGCTTAAAGCAGCATTTCTCAACTGTAATTTTGAAGGAGAAACCCCGGCCTCGCTAGCCACGATTGTCAAGTACCATTTTTTTTTCAGGCCTAGAAGAATCTGAAATGAATAAAATCACAGAGAAATCATGGAAAATTCTAGCCTGACTACGTCAGACTTCGTACTTCCGCTCAATTTCATTTCGCTTCTGTACTCAGTCTGAGACAGCGTAATAGCTTTCCGTTTTCCTCCGGCCTGAAAACAGCCGGCAAATCAACGAACAGAGGGCGGGCTGAGAGCCGTGACGACGTAGACACTGACTGTACCGTGGATGCGTAGATTTACTTCACATAATCTGCAAAAGTCGTTCACAGCCGTGTTCACTCCGGTATTTCGCTCGATGGTTTTGTTTTCGCATCATACATGTGTTTACAGTGGAAGTTAGATGCGGCTGAGCATGCGCATAACACACGCCATAACCAAACGTTATGTGATTGGCTTACGGGTAACCAATGATTTTAAACTTCAGACAAGCGCCCCCCCGCGAGAAAGAAAACGCTTTTCAATTATGCCATGCCAGACTCTGTCTACGAAGCAAAGCGAAGTAGCAGAGTTTGGTATTACCAGGCTAGGAAAATTCTGTAGTCTATAGAAATGTTCCTTATGCTCTATTATAACATATTTATTTGGTTAAAAAAATTATCTTGTAAGTGTCTCTGTTATATATATATTATTTTATATATTATATACATTGTGTTATATTATATATTTTTTTATTTATGATAATCTATGCATATCATAAGTTTTTCATTTAGATGTGACCAGTATTAGCAAAAAATCCAACTGATTCAGAACTGCCAATCTTTAGTTTGCGTATCTTTCAAAAGTGTGATTTTCTGTCCTGAAAAAGTCATGGAAATAAATAAAATTCTAAAATATCTTGGAGAAGTCATGGAAATTTCTGTGGTCAATAGATATGTTCTTGTTATGCTCTATAATTAAATATACATATGTCTTGGGAAAATTATTTAAATTTATATATTTGAAAATGTGGGAACCTATGATGGAAAGTTACAGCAAAATATTTGGAAACAAATAAGTGGTCATAAGCATCCTCAGTGCTTGCCTCATTAAAATTTCATGAGCTTTTTGTACTATTTAGTTTCAGCACCTGAGGGGAAAAAACAGCGACGACAAACGCGTTAACTGGAATAAACCAGCAGCTGTATTATGTTTGTATTATATTTCAGAAGATTTAAGAAGCCAAAACAAATTTGACAAAATTTCCTTAGACGAATCAACTATTAAAGCATCTACTTGCATGCTATCGCCTCATGAATATGCAAATAAAGAACATTAACCCGGTTTTTACAAATGTACAGTGTGATATTTCATTAATTACTAACCCAGGGTACAGTATGAACTGTGTGAAACCCTGGGTTTAGATTGCATAAACGGTCTCAAGGGCTTTCGGGTTTTAATTTGGCAATGTGTTCAAAGCTGCTCTCTGCTGCTGGAGGTCACCTTTCGTGGAGATGTGTTTACGGTAGCGCAGGAGATCTGGGTGTGACATGACGTACTGTAGAGGAGTGAGAAGGTCACAGGGAGTGTATGAGCATATGCATCTGTGTCTCTCACTGTGAAAACAGCCCTCCAGCCTCCATCCTTCTGTTTACTTCTTGCTTTCATCACATCTTTCACTCAATCCTAAAGCCTTTGGCTCCATTTCACGCTCTCTCCCCTCGTTTTCGCTGCTTTATTCGGCTTTTAATTTCCTGCGACTCTCCTCCCCCTCCCTCGCTCCAGCCATGACTCAGACTGCACCTTTGGCTGACCACCAACTCCTTAACATGCAGACTGCA
Organism: Abramis brama; assembly: GCF_963993115.1. Lineage (NCBI taxonomy): Eukaryota > Metazoa > Chordata > Actinopteri > Cypriniformes > Leuciscidae > Abramis > Abramis brama. The sequence goes on from NC_139964.1 coordinate 50,438,914, forward strand.
GCACTCCTGCCCAAACCGTCCACCCACTCCTGCATCAGAGAAACAAACACACCCAGCCGGAGATTACCTTCATATGCTGATCTTGCAAATCGTTTATTAGAAGACGTCTAAACCTGTTCTGGAATCAGCTTAAACCTCTGCTTGTTTGAGGCCTGATGGGCTTAACACCCCAACTAAAGATTTTTAAATGTAGCTGTAGATGGATAATTAACTTCATACCATTCATATGTACTGAGGTTAAAATCTAACCCAGTGTTATTTTTGCATTATTTGTATGTTATTGTAGTATTTACTAGTGTTGAATAAGCTTTTATTTGTAAGTTTTCATTTTCATTTAAGTTTTTAGTAATTTTGTTTTTGTCTTTTTTTTTTCTTTTTTCTATTTAGGTAATTCTATTTAATTTAATTCTAAAAATCTATTTAGGTTTAAGTAATTTTAGTACTTCAATACATTTTATTTCAGTTGCTAATTTTGGGTTTGTTTTTCATCTATTTATATTTTATTATATTTCAGCTTTGTCAATTAATGAATGGCCTGTGAAAAATGTAAAATAATGTGACGAATTTTGAGTGCAGATCATCGCTGTTTTCATGAAGTAATTAGAAAAAATGTACGCACCAAAAACAGGATACAAGGTATGAAATGAGAGAGCACGGTGTAAATGACTCAGTGGAACTATATTTTCAATTAATGAAAACACTTTTATAGTTGTCATTTGTTTTAACAATAACAACACTGATCTATTATCTGATGACCTTTTGAATAGTCAGTCTTTCCCAGAAAGCTTAGAATGAATGTAATGTGGTAGTGACAGCATTGTTTTGTATGCAAAGACACTGTTTACCCTTATATTTATGCAAACAGCCATCAGCCATTTATTGGCCCTAGAAGAGGTTTTGTGTTTAAGAGAACCATACCATGGTTATGGCACACTATAATTTCCTCTGTTTACCTTGTATACCCTCCTTTAACTCCTTTACAAAGCCCAGGCTCAATAGCTGAACAGTGTTTAACAGACAGATGTTCTTCAAACTGCAGTTCCCACAAACCATTGTAGTCTGTGGTTTGGTGATGAAAAGCTTTAATAATAGTGCTCTTCCAGATGGGAGAGGACTTTTTTAGTATGAAAATAGGAGGGTTAGCAATGAAAACAGCTGCTCTAAACAGTCTGCTCACCATCTGAAACACGGAATTTGTGTGCCAATCCTGGCCATTCAGGAATACGGTGGGTTTTGAACACGAGAGCGAGGGTGTTGAAATGGGACCCACTTCAGTCCGACGAGCGTAATGTGGAATGAGACTAAACAAAATAAACACTGGCACTTTACCACCTTAGCCACCATTTGCACGGTATCTTCTTCCCTAAGATTAGATGTGGACTGTAAAATGAGTGGAATTTTGGAAGGGGTTTCTCAAATGGATTTAAACCTCGATCCTTGGCTTCAAACGTTTCCCATCAGCCACTCAAACGGAATGCTAATCTCCATGCCTCGTGGGTGCCACAGACTTGCTCTTTTATGGTTTCTCAACGGGCAGATAAACAGACACCTAAGCCTTTTGGTTTCAAAGTTCCTGTTCCAGAGACAGCCTGAGCAGGCTGTAATCGCCTAAGAACACGGCTCCATGCTCACCGGCATTATTTAAACCACTCCAACATTCCATGGGAAAGATCTATCGCCTTAGTAACACATACTCATTATGGAACACAACGCCTCATGCATAATGCAGTAAGAAGTACATTAATATTCATGATTTAACCTCCCTCCCTTTTTCTCTCTGGCATGTTATGGACACTACAAATGTGAGTGGAGTAGCTTTTGATCATAAGATAAGAAATTGGCTTTGGGCACATTTTAACACAGGATTGTTTAGAGACGACATCCCTGTCGTTCATCCAGTTCCCTATGAAAAGCCCATTCTGCTTTTAACTCCTTTGTTTTATCCCATTTGTCATTTTTGCAGGTACAGTAATAGTTTGAAAGGATTCATGTTAATTGGTTTGATTTCCTCAGTAGTTGCTCTTTTGTTCCATCAATTGCCACATATGGCGATAGAACAAAGAAAGACGCGTTAAAACGCTCGAAAGTCCTCGGTGGCGTGGAGGTTGGTCACCGCTTCTAAAGATTAATGATGCATTGCGGTTGATCATGAATCGAGATGGAGACAGAAATAGGAGCAGCTGCATTATGAATTAAAGGCCTTGAGACCTCCTCTTTCACATCTCCTGGGTTTATCACCCCTGTTTTTATCGGCCATGGTTCAGAGGTTACGCCTTCGACACTTGCAAAGCTTTCCACTCGCCTCATAACACAACGAAATGACCACAGGCACCTTTGCTTTCATGTTTGCCTCTGATATTAAATTGAATTTGGTTTAATTAGATTTAGAGGAAATGGGCTATAGCCTTATGGATTATTCTGTGGGATTTCTCTCATCATGCCGATCGATATCTAATATATATGAAATGAAATAAGGAGTTTCTTTTTCCAGTAACACTGCTTTCTGCTTCAAATGGACCATAGAGTTATTTGATATATGTTGATAAGCATAAGTAATGTCTTGGGTAAAGGTCAAAGTGATGGATCTGAGTGCTTTAAATTAGTGTGTAATTAATTTGCTACCTTTTTTGTTGGCCATTCTTTGAGTTGAATGCCATTGTAATTCAATTGATTTACACTTGTATTCCTTCTCTCTGTGTCGCCAGTGTTTGCGGACGTTAGTCGGCCACACCGGAGGGGTCTGGTCCTCTCAGATGCGAGACAACATCATTATCAGTGGCTCCACAGACCGAACGCTGAAGGTCTGGAATGCAGAGACAGGAGAATGTATCCACACGCTGTATGGTCATACCTCAACAGTGCGCTGTATGCACTTGCATGAGAAAAGGTAACATCTACCACCTCCCAAAAGGCACTTTACATCCAGATGCATATAGATTGCTCCACTGAGGTTATACAAGCTTTACTCACATTATTACAGTAAAGGCAGTAATATTGTGAAATATTTTGACACTTAAAAAAAGTAATTTTCCATTTGAATACATTTAAAAATGTAATTAATTCCTATGATGGCAAAGTTAAATTTACAACAGCCATTACTCCAGTATTTAGTGTCACATGATCCTTCAGAAATCATTCTAATATGCTGATTTAGTGCTCAAAAAACATTTCATATCAATGATTAGTCAATAGTTTTTCCACTTTGGTTTTTGTGTTTACCTCCAGATTTACATGAATTAAATACTTTATTAGATATATTAAAATTACCCCAGTTGTTTATAAGGAAAACAAAAAAAGTGAATGATTAATACATTTGTGTGGATTGCACTCTTAGCACAATACATTTTTCACTCACAGTATCAATGTTTTTTTAATGAATATTTAAAATTAAGCATATGTTAAAACTGTTAAAATTAGATTAAAATTAAAAACATATCAATTTAATATTTCAATATTAATAACTGAAATATTAATGGTATTGAATTTAATCATTTCTGGTTAAATGAAATTGAAAAGGAAAAACTGATGTAGAGTATCAGCTTTGGATAAACAACTACCATGCGTGAGTTAATTTTTTATATATATTGTAAAATACATTATATAGCCTAATACTTCTTTAAAGATAACTCCATTCAATAGCAGCACACAGTGCTGGTTAAACTGCACATTTCCCATCTGATTTCAGCTGTACTCATTAACCGTGCGGAGTGCTCATATACAGAGTTGAGCTTTGCTTCTTTATGCTCTGTTGTGAACTACACAGTTGCTCGCCTGACAATATTCTCTGTTTTGGGTGTGCATATTTTTCCTTTGTGTCAAGCTTGATTGCTTATTTTGTTCAGTGACCTCAGGCTTCATTCAGCAACAACAATAGTAGTTTCTGTTTGTTACTCTCTGCTTCACCAGAACCCATTTTAATGTTCATTTTGTTTAATAAAAATATATCAAACTCGTTTCCTAGGGGTCTGGTTTTATAAACAAAGTATGTTTTCCCTTTGATTTATGTAATGCTATAAGCAAATACAACCCTTGAAGGTACAAGCAATTGACTGTCAGACTGCTGATTTAATGCCTGATTAAATTCTACCATCATTAGTTGAAAAATAAATCATTCCAACATTATTATGTGAAACTTTTAATGCGAGCACACACTTTTTTAAGATGTTGAAAAGTAAACCAGTTTGTTTTTCTCTCTCAGGGTGGTGAGCGGTTCTCGGGACGCCACACTGCGGGTTTGGGACATAGAGACGGGTCAGTGTTTGCACGTGCTCATGGGTCACGTGGCAGCTGTTCGCTGCGTGCAGTATGACGGCCGTAGGGTTGTCAGCGGTGCCTATGACTTCATGGTGAAAGTGTGGGATCCTGAAACCGAGACCTGCCTACACACACTCCAGGGTCACACCAACAGAGTCTACTCCCTACAGGTAAACATAGACATTTACCTACACCTGACACACGTGACCCGACTAACGCTCGGCCACTTCACCTGCCTCTCAGAGGTCAGATTAATGGCTGATGGATTCATAGTCCTTTAAAGCAAGAAAAAGAATCAAGCCATCTCCTCGAAGAAACATTAAATGTCTTTGCGGGTCCTTGCTAGGTTAATTCTTGAGCAGTAAGGCTCAATCATCACTCAGTGCTCTAAAGAAGCATGGGTTAAAGCGATATTTGGCCTGAATAAGAAGCACTATCATTCTGTCTATTCTCTTAAAAAGCTTTCATGACCTACTGGTAACTGTGCAGGAAGTTTATCTTAACCACACACCTTCAGTGACTCAGGATTATCTAATCATGAGTGCTATTAGGTGTAACCGCAATAGGATCTGAAAAAAATTATATTTAATTTTGGTTCATAGATTACAGGGTCAAGCTGTGTAAGGAAATCTGGGTTTTTTTAATGGCTACACTGCATAACATTATAAAATTGTTAAACTATTGTAAACCAACGTTCCTACAAAGATTTTTATTTATTTTTGTATCTTGGACAGTCTATTTTGTCTTTGACAGCAACTGTGGGACAAAACATTTGGGCTGTAGTCCATACTAATCTGCATTTGTCCTCATTTGTTCATATATCCATCATTTTAAGAGCTTTGCAGTAATTGCATAAGTTAATCAAACATAGTGCCATTTAATGCAATAACAATGGAATGGAAAATATCTGGAATTCAGCTTGTGCTGCATCTCATTTTGAAATGAATCAAATCCCTTCCCTGCTCAATACAGCTTTTATTGAATTCTTGGGTTTTATTCTAGACACAGAATAAGCCAAATGACTACTGTGGGTGTTTAGCCACAGTTTTCTTACATAATGTAATTTATTAATTACTGAACAATTATTTATTTAATCCGCTCTTTCTACAGTTTGACGGCATCCATGTAGTGAGTGGTTCGTTGGACACGTCAATTCGGGTGTGGGATGTAGAAACGGGAAACTGTATTCACACGCTCACAGGTCATCAGTCTCTCACCAGCGGCATGGAGCTCAAAGATAATATCCTCGTCTCTGGAAACGCTGACTCCACCGTCAAGATCTGGGACATCAAGACCGGCCAGTGCCTACAGACACTGCAAGGTGAGCAGAGAGAGTATGACTGATCGCAACTCTGTCAAAGGAATAGTTCACCTAAAAATGTCAGTGACTTAAAGAGATAGTTCACCCTAAAATCTAAATTAAGTCATAAATTACTCACCCTGATGTTTTTCTAATGCCATATGCCCTTCTTTCTTTTATGGACCACAAAAGGAGATTAAAAAAAAAAAAAAGTTCAGCTTGCGCTCATCCATATAATGGTAGTGCATAGTGACCTGCATCAAGCTTATAAAAAAGATGCAAAAGTATCACAGAATGATCCCATGTGACTCGTATATACCAAGTGTTCTAGGGTATACAATATGAAATTTAATGCAGCATTTAACGAAAATCCTGACCTTGGCCGCTGGTCTTCAGTCCATGGCTACACAACGTGTGCTATCGTATGACACTGTTAGCGCCGCAGTTTACTCCATCTCACCCAGAAAAGGCACACAATCTGTTATTCCATGTTCTAGACACTGAATCAATTTTTTTTCCGCTAAACTAAACTAAGGGAAAAGAGAAAATATAAATGGAGTCCGTACATGAAATGCTTAATATTAAAGATGAATGAGAAACAGCTGGTGCTATTTGCCATTGTGGCTATTTATCTGGAGCGAAAGCACCAGCAACAGACTATCTGGGTTCACAAATCCATTCAGGCTCTGAGTCAGCACAGCGAGTGTCCCTGTATGTGCACAGACACATATCATAAATTATAGGAAAGTTGCTAACCTCTAAAATAAATTTCAATACAGGCTGTAGTGACTAATCGCGTACGCTCCACTGACTTCACTCCTATTGGTGGTTGTGTCGCTCCGGAAAGTCGCTCTTTATTTGCATAGTTAAACATATCTCAACTTTGTCCTGTCGCTGGACACGCCTGCATCCTGTCACCAATGGTCACTGTCGAAAAAGTCGCCAGCTCTACAGTGAAATGAATGGGATTATGGCGCGTTGTCGCTGTCAGTGTAAACACAGCTTTAATTTTTTATAGATTATTGCAGTGTTTATTATAAATGATTTATCTGTACACATTATTTTATTTTTAAATTAATGCACCCTTGTAATTTTTAATCGGAAAGACATCTTTTCTCTGACATGTGCGAGGGCGGGACAATAATCCCTTTCCTCCAACAACCTGTCACTCACATGTACAAAATGAGGTTGCATCCTGTTTTTGTTTTTTTTTTAGTTCGAGAAGCCATTTTACTTTGGTATATGGCACAATAGGGAATCAAATCAGCTTGCAACTTGTTTCATACTGAATTTAAATGCAGCATTCCTTTAACCTGAACATAGATGTAGAAAATTTGGTGTAGGGGAAGATTATTGCTTAATGACTTAAATTTCAGTCTCTTCCTCACACAAAGCAATCATTAGAAGCAATCACTTCTCTTTTGGACCACAGTGATTGTCCTTTGTGTAGCTTGACAGCCACTGTGAAGTTGTTGAATGAAAATATTTTCCAACATTTTCTACTTTTGTGTTGCTGGAGGGAAAAAGGTATACATATTGTTTTTGGGTGAACTGTTCCTTTAAGAGCTTTATCCATTGCATTTTAACCACAAACAACATTTTTACTTCGTCTTCAGGCCAAAGAAAAACATGTTTCCAAAGATGTATTTTTCATAATTCCCAGCCTCTCTTAGCATCTTGAGCTTTAATCTTCTGGAAGGGTGAGGAATAGATGACATGATGAAAGGAATTGGAGGGGGATGTGGTGGTCTTATTGGGGGTGCCCAGAGGGTAAGACAGAGGGGGGATGGACCATATATCAGTTTATAGGTCATTTAATTAGGTCATTGAGCATTTCCTGTTATCACTTAATCGTTTGACATAATAAACAAAAACACACATTTGACCCCAGACAAGATGCTCAACTCAACGGCTGAGCTTTGAAGTGCGAATGCTCATAGACAGTCACTCATTAAAGGAAAAGGGTCTATTTTGTCACTCTGTGTAGTGTCTTGCACATCAATGGAGAGCGGCCATCTCATTTATATTCACACAGTTGACTTTAGCACTCTACTAATGGGTATTCATGAGCAAATTCATGCCTTTGAAATGGATATTTTGAGTTTTCATTCACTCATGAACTTCAATCTGTCTTTGTTCTCAATCTAGATGTTTGATAACATGATTTTCAGTATTTGACTACGGATTGCCTGTAATAGCTCACCACACCCCTCTGCAGTAACAGGAACCAGTGTACTGTAGCACATCTCTTTTTCTCTTTATCTTTATATGCCTCGCTGACAGCAGTCTAAGCACTTTTGTTTAGACTCAAGATGTTCCTTGGCCTATCAGAAAGACTGGCTCAATTCAATACCTCAAGGGCATAGAATCTAAGCCATTAATGCCACAGTATTTCCCGTAACCATAGTTACACATCCTCTCTCCGATTTCTCCGTTGTGGCAAATAGCTGCAGGTCGATTTCCTGTCTATCGGGCTTTCAGCGTTGCGGTGTGTGTGATGAGCCTCTACATCTGGAATCCCTTGTAACCTTTAAAAAGAGTACTTTTTAGGGAAATAATATACTTTAAAAGAATATACCTAAGTGCAAATTGAATGTACTGTTTTTGACACTTAAATAAATGTTATTTGCTGTAAAATGAAAATGTATTTTAGTTGAAATTTATATTAATGCAATTATTTGATCTTAAGAGTGCTTATTTGGTCAATATAAGTAGGACTTAAGCATATAAATAAATGTACTTTGAGTAAAACGTTTAATTTGACATTATTACAAATAGAGCTGAACGATTAACCGTTAAAAGATTGCTATCTTTATTCAAACACCCACACGATCTTAAACCTTTGACAAGTAGCTGCGATCACAGCAGAACATTCAAATCTGCGTCGGCTGAAGAGCTAGAGAGAACAGTTTTCAAACACACAGGATCATTATTTCTGTTACAATAATTTATATTATCACAGAAGTACTGGGATATTTCTGATATAAACTCTATCTATGATAGCGATCAAAATAGAGCAAATCAACTTTTGAAAGTAACTAGATGCTTTAAAGATTATATCAATTACATTACAGCATTAGGTGGCGACTAGTGACTGTTAAAAAATGTAGGCTATTTGTCATTGAATCATTCATTCAGGAGATTCGTTCAAACATGCTGGAGTCTTTATGAGTGAAAAATTTAAGGCAGCAATTTTTTTACAGTGTACATATTATATTATCTGCAAGTAGTTTTTTTAATATATATATATATATATATATATATATATATATATATATATATATATATATATATATATATATATATATATATATATATATATATGTATATACTTTTAAGATTTGAGTACTCTACAAGTGTACATTCAATACTAAATGTACTTTTTCACAATGAATGTCAACTCTTAACTTGTTTTCTTTCTTTTATCTCGCTCTTAGGTCCCCACAAGCACCAGAGTGCAGTAACATGCTTGCAGTTCAACAAGAATTTTGTCATCACCAGCTCCGATGACGGTACGGTGAAGTTGTGGGACCTTCGGACAGGCGAGTTCATCCGCAACCTGGTCACACTGGAGAGCGGAGGCAGCGGCGGTGTGGTCTGGCGGATCCGCGCCTCCAATACCAAACTCGTTTGCGCGGTGGGCAGCCGTAACGGCACGGAGGAAACCAAGCTCCTGGTGCTGGACTTTGATGTGGACATGAAGTGAAGGGGGTGAACTTAAAGGGGACTTGTTTGTAAAATGGGGAGGGTGGGGAGAGCAACCTGCCCCGGGTCTTTCCGCGCCAGGACCGATCGCTCACTTCATGGCATCTCCACCTCCCCGATAAGTTGCCGCCAACATCTCTCCCCGTTGTGCCACGGTCCACGACTGCCGCCACAGTTCCGTTCACCTTCCGAAGGGGGGAGGGGTGGGGGCAGACGCTCATGCACCACAGCATTCTGGGAAGGAAACTGACAGGAAGGACTTGGGAAGACTGGATTGTCCCTTTTCCTACCACTCAAGGCGACCTTGCACAGAGACTTGTTCGCTCAAGCCTGACTGAAATTCACACCCATATGTACAAACGTTATTTTTTTGATCTAAACAGTCAACACTGTATACATGAAACCCTAACGCATCAACACGGACACGGAGAGATAAATAGTGTATACAAATAAAAAATTTATGGAGAAAGATGAGAATTGAAGAGCTTTGTACTGCAGGAGTGATTCGAGAAAGAGAGACAAAGGAAGCCAATTTTGTCAGTCCTCATCAACCTCAGCACACGCCAAATATCCCTTTCTTCCTCGCACGTTATTTTGTTTTGTATCCGTTTTTTATTTTATTTTTTGCTTTGTTCCCCACAACTTTCGTTTTTTTTTTTTTTGGTTTTCGCATCAACAGCTGTGAATTAAAGTTTTGTGCTTTCTTTTCAAGTTCAGCATTTTTTGTTCACTTCCTGCCTACTGTTGCAAACAACAGGTCTCAGTATTAAGCTAAACCCACTCTGCTGTTTCACACATTTTTGAGGTTTTACTTGTGATGTGTTTTTTTTTTTTTATAAATTCAGTACTCCATAAGCAGTGGCTCTATGGATCGGAGATGACCTGCGTTCATTGTTTTTCAACCAGTCTGGTCTCATTAGTTCATCAGTGCTGGTGCTCTGTGGGAACTGAGAATGTTTTCCCATAAGCTCCTGGGAATATGTCTCTTCCCACCCCCCACCTTTTTCCCCCCAGTACTGTCCATCCCAGTGGCCAAACTGGATTTTATGCTGCTAGACACACAGAAAAAAAATAAGGTGGAACTTTAACTGGCTGTGACGTTTTAGTCCCAGACGAAATTCTAAACAAAAGTTACTTGTAGAGTTTGAACTTATAAAAACGACACAAACAAACGTACCAACAAAAGCAAGATATCGACATAACAGCTTCTCTTTTTTTTGCCACTGAACTTGAGCCAAATGTGCCTCTACGAGGCGTAGAGGAGGGAGAATGTCTGACAAAGAGACGGGTTTGTCTGCTGAGATGAAACGACAGACGAGTAGAAACTATTTTGCGCGTTTGTGAGCATGACTGGGTGTGCGTGCGGGTGTGTGTTTGAGCAAATTGTTCACACATTCCTTGGGACAAAAGCTCTGCCAGCCTGTTCTGTGTGGAAATGTATGCTTCAACAAAAAAAGAATACCGTTCTTGTTTTTAATGAGTTGAAAAACGAGATTGTTGGAACCGACGTTAAGTTACCGAGGAAAAAAGGTGGTCTTAGTGTACAGAAATGGACATCTGATTACGTTTTAAGTGCTAGAGCTAACCTGGTTCCGTTGGTAATGCTCTCATGAGTTTTTTTTTTTTATTATTATTTTTTTTTTATGTTTTTTTTATGGTAAAGCAGCTTCATAGATAAACAACGTAACCGCATCCGTAGCCAAACGATTTGTCTCATCCTCCAAGTCACACAACTCAAGCTGAACTGTGAAAGTGGTTTAACACTGTATATTAAAAGAAAAAACAATCTTGTTCTTTCTCCTGTTTTTTTTTTTTTTCTTTTTCTTTTTTTTTTTCTGTTTAATTTATAATCTGGTTTGAGAAATCAGATGTTGGAGCTGTTTTATTTTTTCAGTTTATGTAAACTGCCTGGCATAACAGACAGATAAAAAAAAGAAACCTTAAAGGGATTGTGTATTTGTTTGATTCATTTAGAATTTTATTTTCTTATAACTTAAGTGCAATAAAATGTGGGTTTTTCTTTGTTCATTTCAACAATTTTGGCTGTCTGTGTTCCTCAATGTGTGAAAGTGTGTCGTGTCCAATAAAGCTTCTATAGTTTGTTCCGCTTAATAACAAGGCATTCCAACCATGGGGCTTATTGGTTAATGTGATTTTCATTTAACAAAGCAGAAAAGCTCATCTTCTCTAGTCTTCTAGACAGGATGGCAACTCTTCTCCTTCTGGTACATTTCATCCTCACTTTAAAGCCCCAGATGCGTGAGCTGGACCGCATTGTGTCCTGCAGAACAGCTGATAAATCATTTAAAAATACCTGCCTGTTGTCTCAAGCGTAGATCAGTAACCTTTCTAAACCAGCCAGTGTTTGTTTGTCACTTTTTACAGTGCAACGCAAATCGTGTACAATCTTTTTATGCACATTAGTCCTCCATGTTCGCATCAGACGAATGTACATCTTAGCTCTTAGACATAACCAAATGTTTTTCAGTTGAGGGATGATGTATTTCTCTGTATCTGTTGCAGAGTCATCCTGCCTAAAGCTACAGGATGTTCATAGCCTGTTGCCTAGCAATGGTTCAGCTCTGCTTAGTTACTACAATGTTCAAATACAATGTTCGAATAGTTGATACTGTAAGTCAAGAATGAGTACTGGAAGAAAACCCATACTATATATGATATTCTCTGTTCTTTTAAACGTATTGCATAAAATTTATGGTAAAAAAAACAAACAAAAAAAACAACGGGGAGCAGTAGCCAGAAATTCACAGTAAAAATACTGTGACAATGTTTCTAGTATTAGGGATAGAATATATGCCTGTATAATTACAGCTTATAACAGGATGTTTCATTAAGTTCTAGAACTATTACTACTTGACCTACTAAAATTAGCTTTTTCCTAAAAAGTTCTTTGAGGCTTGCCTTTAAAACAAGGCCAAAAACAGACATACAACAGATGTCGCACAGGGGTTTACAGAGACGACAGCATCAGGCCAACACACCTCACAAAAATAACCTCATAAACATTAACTACATGACATTTTAAGAGCATGAATAAATTACATGAACTATAGAGAAATGTAGTCATGAAAGACTCGAGATGTATTGAAAATAAGGACTTGCATAAGCTTGATGTCAAGAAAACGACTAATATACAGAAGCTTGAACAGTTCTGCTGGACTCTGCATCTAAATCAATGCAACAATATTTATGCGTCATGTTATTACAAAATCTTTCAGACATCTGCTCTCTCTGTCAGCTCTGGTGATATGGTTCTCTATTCACTTTAATTAATTATTCAAAAATGAAGACTAAAGAGCATTAAAAATCCGCCTGAGCCCAGGAATTCTGATTCTTGACTATCAGCTCCAGAATAGTTTTCCCGTCTTAGTGTTTGGAAATCAAACTTGAAAAATTGACTCGTTTGACAGTCAGTGACTAATCGCAGTGGACATTCATGGGATTGAATGTCAGTTGTTGTTAAATGGTTCACCTTTGGCACATCTACCACTTTCTCTCACCTAAAGCACACTTGACTCGCCAATCTTTTTAGATGCTGGTATGTCAAAAAATGTATCAAGATTGGTTTCTGAAATCTCACTCATTCATTAACGTTTAATCTTTTTTTCACATTCAGGCAGTTTATTGGCTTCAATAAATATCCCTCAGTGTAGATTCTTTTGATTCAGAAGTTCCAGGGCCCTGGCTATTAGTCGAACTTGAAAGAGAAAAAGGAGAGCAAGAGAGTATCATTATTGTTATAAGAAAAAAGGAAGGCCTATATTGAAGAGATGAGGAATTTTATAAAAGAGTGGAAAAGGAGGGGATGAAGGATTAAGATCTTTTTCTTCACCCTGGTTTCTTTGTTCCTGTAATCCTGCCCCCCAGCACGAGTGGCGCTTCATGGGAGAATCCTGTCTGTACGGTTTGATACAAACGGCACCACAATAGATAACTGCGTGATCTACAATCATATTCACTGATGTGATCATTTGAAGGGATGTAAAAAACAAAAAAACAAAGCAATCTTACCCAGGAGCGAAACCCAGGCAGATTCGTGAATTTTGCTCAGCGAAGGAACACGTTTGATTTGGCAACACAAAATTACTTTGTATAATTAGAAGCAAATAGCTGTTGTCCATAAATGTGCATGTAGTTCTTATAAACAGTTTAATTTAGAAGAAAGCCAATGAATATGCAGACTAGATCTTTGAGTGTGTATTTTAAAGTTCCGGGAGGGAAGACCCTGAATGCTTTCTAATTTTTCTAGTTTTCCTGTGTAAAATGTATTCCACAGACAGAATCCACATCTCCATGATCTTCCACATCTTCATGATTTCTTAACATTTGCTTTAGGAAAATTGCATCCTATGTTTTCACTTTACTTAAAGCCATTAGTGACGCATTTACAGAGGTTAGTTACTGTATTATCAGCACAGCTATTAATAACAATATATTCACTTATTTGACAGAAATAAATCTGAATTACTAAAAAGTCATCGTAACTATAATATAATAACATTATAGCAATGTCGGTTGCATCTTTATAAATACATTCATGGAACCATAGGACTGACTAATTAATACTTATAAATCAGTGTAATGTATTGTGAGCATCCGCATTGAGAAAGCAAATGCATGACTTATAATTATAAAAATAATATAAATGTAGCCATAATTGTTCTTATAAAGCAGTATAGGTTAATGAGTCTTTTTAAATATATTTATAGAATAGTAATACTTATAAGTATAAATGGAGCTATAATTCATTATAAGCATGGTCTTCATAGAAAGTGTTACTGATTTTTGTATGTTTTTGAAAGTCTAATAATACTCATCAAGGCTGCACTTATTTAATCAAAAATAAATTCAATTTAAAATAAATGTTTTAAATTTTAATATATTTTAAAATGTAATTGATTCCTGCGATGGCAAAGCTGAAGTTTCAGCAGGGATTACTCAAGTCTTCAGTGACGCGTGATCTTTCAGAAATCATTCTAATTATGCTGATTTGATTCACAAGAAGGACTTCTTATCAATGATCAGTTGTGCTGCCTTATATTTTTGTGGAAACCGTGATGCTTTTTCTGGATTATTTGATGAATAGCAAGTTCAAAAGAACAGCATTTATTTTAAATAGAATTGTTTGTAAAATTGTTAATATCTTTACTGTCACTTTTGATCAGTTTATTTAATCCTTGCCAAATGAAAGTATTTTATTTCTTACTGACCCCAAACTGTAGGAAGTGACAACATTTGTGGACATTGTCTGATAATCTTTACCTTAGTGAGATGTTAAAGGAACACGCCGACTTTTTGGGACTTTAGCTTATTCACCGTATCCCCCAGAGTTAGATAAGTCCATACATACATACGCATCTCCGTGCGTGCCGTAACTCTGTCTGACGCACCCACCGCTAGCCTAGCTTAGCACAAAAACTGGAGGTAAACGGTTCCAGCTAGCATACTGCTCCCAATAAGTGACAAAATAACGCCAACATTTTCCTATTTACATGTTGTGATTTGTATAGTCACAGCGTGTACAAATAACAAGGTCTCATGAGACACAGCCATCTTCTAACCGTATACATACTGGGAACTATATTCTCAGAAGGCGAAGCACTGCTACTTCTGCGGAGTGATCACTCCGCAGAAGTAGCAGTGCTTCGCCTTCTGAGAATATAGTTCCCAGTATGTATACGGTTAGAAGATGGCTGTGTCTCATGTCAAATCACAACGTGTAAATAGGAAAATGTTTGCGTTATTTTGTCACTTATTGAGAGCAGTATGCTAGCTGGAGCCGTTTACCTCCAGTCTTTGTGCTAAGCTAGGCTAGTGGTGGGTGCGTCAGACAGAGTTACGGCACGCACGGAGATGCGTATGTATGTATGGACTTATCTAACTCTGGGGGATACGGTGAATAAGCTAAAGTCCAAAAAAGCCGGCGTGTTCCTGTAAGTGCTGCTACTGAATCATTGAATCAATGAATTGGATAACTAATTCAAGAACAAATTATTCATTGTGAACTGGTTCAACTTGTTCATTGAAACAATTTGATTCAAAATAATAATCTAATCCTCTCAGAATTGGGTAAACTATAAAATACCCATGATATTATAAAAAAGATTGTCTTTATTGGTTTAAGTTACCTTTCTGTAACAGATTTGTTAAAGGGATAGTTCACAAATGGAAATGGTATCATTACTTACCCTTAAGTTGTTCCAAACCTGAATGAATTTCTTCTGCTGAATACAAAAGAAGATATTTTGAAGAATGTTGGTAATCAGACAGTCGACGGCACCCATTGACTTCCATAGCATTTGTTTCCCCCTACAATGAAAGTCAATGAGGTCCATCAACTGCCTGTTAACAAAATTCTTCAAAATATATTCTTTTGTGTTAAACAGAAGAAAGAAATTCATACAGGTTTGGAACAGCTTGAGGGTAAGTAATGACAAAACTTTTGGGTGAACTATCCCTTTAATATTGCAGTTGCAGTTTGCATTTATTTTCTTTTTAGAGGTTGATTTGAACTCTTGACCCATGTCACCTTGACATTTGCTTGGACATGTTTTGCACCTAGAGATGAGTGACATTTTCAATCACCTTTTAGCTCTTGAGGGATGGAACATTTGGGCACATTGGCATTCTGCATCACCATGACCCATTTTAGGATAATCCTGTTAGCTCATTGCCAGCTGGGGCACCATTGGTTATTGCTCTGCCAGCTTGGTGCCCAGGGAAGCACTGATACTCACTAAGTCATGCCTGTTTTTCCCATGTGCACTACAGTAAGCCAGCTTGTCTACAGAAAGAACTCAATGATGCGAGTCAAACACAGTCAGTCTTTTGTTTCATGGACTTAGTTCGCTCACTGCACAGCTTGGTCTGTGCCACTGAACAACTGGATCACCGACTGCGGTGGTTTAAAACAATGTACAGCATTCAAAAGTCATTTATGACATAATTCTTGGCAATTATTCTAAATTACTATAAAGCATAAATGCTCTTTCTTTTTTTGTGGTCAGTGTATAAGATCAGTGACTATAATCCTTGTGAATTATCCAATAATTCTCATAATTGAGTGATTAATTGTTTGTTCACAAGTATTTAGCTTTCATGCGACTTGAAATGACATTTGGAGAAATTATGTCAAAAAAGGGAGGATTTTCAGAAGGGATGGAAATCATAAAGAATGTACTGGTGTTCAGTTCATTTGTGATTCTCATCCTTTTAGACTCGAAGGCCCTCATTGTCCAGCACAAAATTCATTGGACCCCTTTTAAGATAAGATATTTCTTCTGGTAATTGTGCTGTCATTATAACAAAGCTTCTTATTTTCTAACATTTTTTTAACAGGGACTGAGAGTGTCACGCTGTGTTTCACAGTGTAGATTTATTACAATGTTTTACCTATATTTTATTTTTAATGCATTCTCAGATGTCAACCCTATGTTTAAGTGTGTTTAGACACTGTGCTCAACACATCTGTTCAGATTCAGTTTGATAAACATCAAGTCACAACTGCATGTTGTGAGTCTCAAAAGGTCATCTCTACATTACGCTTTTACCAGCTATGCTTCATAATACATGTTTGCCTCTGCAAACCAGTTGATGAGAGATGGTTTAGAGAGGAGGAAGCTGCATATACAAGCAATTATCACAAATAGCAGCAGGCCAGATTCACCAAGTAATTACACCCTCCATCTAACAGATCTGCAGCATGTTGCCTACCATGACAGCTCTGTTATTACACTGGCATGGTCACCGCTCACCCAGCTCATGCTCTCTTTCCACCTCCATCTTTTTTACAGAGCATGCAAATGATTATAGTCAGCTATGCAGCAGGCAGAGCCACTTCCAGTTATTGTGCCCATATAAAATGCACAAGCTCTGTTTATTTTCCCATAAACCAGTCAGAGATTTCTGGAGACATTGTGTTTCTTAGACTGAGAACTTGTCCTCTCTTCTACACCTATTCAGTGTTCAGCGACTGATAAAAGTATAAACTGTCTAAGTATGCAGAGGTTAGGAAATCATAATAGTGTTTATTTACATATTGGTACATGAGCAAAAACAGCCTGTTTAATTCTGATGGCACGTGCCGCTTTGGGGTGTGTGTGTAAATTTAAGGTAGAATATACCTCCTAAAGGAAATCCTATCCAGGGTTGTAAATGAATGGGATTTGGGGCAAAAATGTCTCCAAATTTGATAAAAAAGAATATGGAGATACAATGTCCCTGCCCCTGTAGTTCTTGTTTCGTTTTTGTTTTTTATGTATAACATATATCCTAGTTATGCAATATCACATAAGCAAGTTTTTTCCCCAAACATCAGTACCATTTATTGATTAATAGCTTAATAGCTTAATTGCTTAATATTAAGTGACTACATAGACACAATATTTTCAATTATACATTCATTCATAAATACAGTGACCATTATTAATTTCATATTTCAAAAGAATCGTGTCATTTTACCCATCATTTCATATTTCTATATTCAAAATTGTATATGTAAAACCATAAAACCGACTGGATTTAGATGATTTATTTAAGCAGTTTAAAGCTTCAATTTATCTGTGGATTCTGTTGCATGTCAATTTATTTCCATTTGTATACTGTAATGTGATCTCCCTCTTCATGAAAATCCAGTTTGAAATAATTTTCGGTGGCACACTTCTGGTAAGCATTTTATCATAGGATATACTCCAAACAGAAATCACTTTATTTTCTATGGAGAGCCAAAGTTCTGTTGCAGTTACACTGCCACTTCACTTATAGTACATGTGCATGAAACAGGCTTAAAACTATCATTGTAAAACTAAATTGCGATATTACAGTTGTATTGCTGCATCTGGTGCAAGAAGCCTTACCGAACACTTCAGGGAAGTGGATCTCAGGGGAAGGATGAATTTCACCTGAAACTCATCTTTCATAAACTAGTGTTGAGTCCTTCTCCTCTGTTTGATGGCACAAGAGTCCCAGCACACGCTGTCACACTTTTGACCTCCTTCTTAGACCCATATACACAACGGCTGAACCTTTAAATTCGAAAAAGAGGGACAAGAAAAGAGGGAGACAGGAAAAATGCATGTGATACACACTGTTAGAGATTAAACTCAACCAGTAGACAGATGTTTGAAGGGTTTATCCAGCTTTAGGAAAACACTTTATAGCAGAGATGCTCAAATAACTTTGGAAGCCTCTTAAAGACAGTGCTGAGTGACCATGTGCCAGTAAATAAATGATCTGGCATCAGTAATGATATTTCATATTCTTTTGTTTAATTGTTTTTGAAGTGTGCAGTCATCAAAAACCACAGCTATGTGTTTAATCACATCATTCATCAAAACAGTCAAAAGTGCCGGTCAGTGTAAAAAAACATTTTCGTTTCACAGAACAATGAAGTCAGTGTGAATGTAAACACTTAAATCAAAATTGATTATCGTGCCGCATAATAATGTGGGATCTGAGAATGTGCTGGTACGCTGTGTCACATCAAGTGTTTTTGCATGCAATACTGCGGTTTCATGTTGTAATGAGTGCTCAGTACTGTGCACAATTTATTGTATGTGGGTGCTTTTGAGTTTTAAGTGATTGCTTTAGGTATTAAGAAAAATTATGCTATGCTAACCTTGGAGACATTTTCAACACACGTATGAAGTACCTCTGAAAGGTCAAAGGTCAAGAAAATGTCAAGCATGAAATTAGTGTGATTTACAAATGAATTTTTATGCACATACAGCAGTGGGCAAAAGTGATGTCCGTCCTAGGAAAATTGACATCATTTTTGGCCAAGTGGTCATACCAATCTTGCACTCATTATTCCCAGCCTACAATTCATTAAATCACTATGTGGCAAGTATTAGCTATATTATTAGATGTTATTTTGTGGGGTTTAGTGAGAATGGCCAGATGATAGGAGCTGCCATCTGAAATTGTTAAAATGGCTAAATCTGGTCAATGGGTTTTGGAAATTGCTCATGTGTAGGATATGAATGGTCACAATGTCCACAGGATTATTTCAAAGCACCGTGAGACCACTACCATGCAGAATGTAAAGTGCTGTGGCTGGTCAAGGAAGACTAGTGAGCATTTTGACAGGAGGATGAATCACCTGAATATGGGACCACCTCAAAACAGCTTCTGGATGAGACCTCCAACCTCCAATTTAATCATCAACTGTAAATCAATGGCTACAAGAGGCTGGATTGAGAGGCTGTGTACCAGTAAAGAAACCATTTATTAGTTTTATCTACTAAGAAAAAAAACATAAGGATGAGTATGGAAGATTGGAGCCGTGTTCTGCAGTCTGACAAGTAGTATGGATGGTGTCAGATATGTTTGTAGGAGACAACTGGAGTGTTTTAATAACAAATGCATGCTTGGCACCATTAAGGATGGCAGGAGAAACATAATGGTATTTGGGATTGAAGAGGCCTCCTCAGTCCCCTGATGTTAATGCCTTTGAAACCCTTTGGGAAATTATAAACCTGAATTGTGAGAAGTCATGCAGGTCTTCTAATGAAGCTCATCTTTAGGAAGAACTTAAGGAGGATTGGAAGGAAGTTAGGCTATGCATGAGGCATGCAAAATGTTTTCTGAGTCAATGCCCAGGAGAATGGCTGCTGTAATTAAAAACAAGGGAGAACTGACAAAATAATAATGACTAATTACATTGTAGTCAATGTATGCTTTATTTCCTGTGAGCTTTTAGTTTTTCTATGCTTTTCTATGCTTTTTTTTGTTGCATAATACAATTAAACCCATTTAATTATATGCTGGAGTTTGCCTTCCTTGCCAAATAAATTTGTCATTTAAAATACCTTAATCAAGTGTATTATTCTTCCCAATATAACATACTCATGTTTTGATTATTTATTACAACCCGAAGTGTCATTACAAGCAAATATTGTGGAAATATCCCCTCCGTACATCACTGTTGGCCACTACTGTGTATTCATAATGTCAAGAAATATATTGTTTTCAACAGTTTCCTATCTGATTTTGTGTTATTACGATGAGTATCTCATGGAGAAATATTTAAAATATATTTTTTAACATAAAAGTTTAAAAATGTTACATATCGTATGTAAGTATCATATCATGTAAATGTAATGTATCTTCTCAGTTATTTCATCATGTTAAGTCAAATATTTGAGCTGGTCTGCTCTACATTCTGATACCATCACCATCCTCATAATTTTTGGCTTCACTTGATTAATGGGGTTCAGTGATAACAAGAAATACCCCAATGTTTGCATATTCAATTGGCTCGTCTTCAATTTCCTACTTAAAATAAGACATTACCCAACTTTCACTTGAACAGTTTTATGATAAAGACACAAAGGAAAGATTCATGGCCTTTCTGAAGAAAGGGGATCATTTGATTTTCCTGTATTGTGTTTGTGCGTAAGGTTTTGTCAAAAGATGAACGGTTTTTGAACACATTGCTCTGTTCACATTAAGGCATATTGATTCACTTTTGACTGAGTATGTGTATATACAAAGCAATCAAGTTGCTTTAAGTCGCAATGTAACAGAAAACACTCTAAAAAATATGGTTCTTTAAAGGTTCTTTACACGCAGTAGGCCCTAACAGTTATATTTAGTACCGTATTGTCCTGAAAAAACCTTCATATGCTGAAATGGTTCTTTGTGTTAGAGTTTAGGGTTCTTTATTCCTGCCTTTTTGTTTTTCAAATCTGTAACTGTCAAAGCCTCCTTCTTACTGATTTTCTGGAGCTCAGTTGTACAACTACAGTTACTACAGACTGTCAACATACTCTCAACAGGTAAATTATTTCTTTCTTAAAATGTCTATAAATTATAACTTATAATATAACAATCATTTCCTAACAATAGCCGCTTTCCGACCGGAGGAACCTTTTCACAGTTCCTAGAACTATTGGCAAAAGTACCCGGATGTCGGCGTGTTCGCACCGCAGGAACTAGGAACGATTTTAGTTCTAGGAACTCCATTTGTAGGAACTAATTTGGGTCCTACTTCAGAGTAGGGTCTAAACCAGCACTATAGGAACCATCCGTGACGTTAGTGTTCGCTGATTGACCGAACGCACGTGGAACACCAGCACGCGTCATTTTTAAAACAGCTAGAATGTAAACACACAGATTATAGCCTATATTTACTCCATAAACTAACTATACAAACATGGAAAACAGTGATAGGTGGGTCTCTAAACCTTTATGCTGAAGAGAAAATCCAACGCAACTTTGAGGGGACCAAGCCAAACATGATTATGTTTATCTGCCCAGCTAGCAACACTGGACATCAACCACACGGCATAGGCTAATAACCTTTTTTTCATATACTGTCTACTTTCTATAACAGTTCTATCTAATAACATATTAAACAGTACTGTTAGACAGATTGCTAACTAATAAACACAGAGAATGCGAGCATTGTTTGCTCTGGCGTTCTCAGCGCCGCAAAAATAAAGGTCCGTCGCGCCGTCAAAATAAAAGTCGCCGTGCTTGCGTCACTCCCTTACCCCTCCTACCAGTTCCTATGGCCACTTGGCCAGTGCGAACGCAAACAGCAAAACCGTGTTTGGGGGAGAGTAGTTCTTAGAACTGTTTAGAAGTGGACAGTTCCTAGAACTAAGTTCCTATAACTACTTGGTCGGAAAGCGGCTAATCATGTCTTTTTCTCTTTTAGTTTAACAGAACATGTAGTGTGAGCAGCTCCGTTCAGTTAAGGATACTCATCTTCTCTTCTCCACAAAGTAAGTAACATAGAAATGGAATTTTTGATCCAGATTGTTTGATTTTTTTTTTTATTATAACTTTATGCCTAAACATACCCAGTCACAAAAAACATTAAAGCCATACCATATACCATGTCTTTATCACTTTTTCCTTTTAACATGGTAAAGGGCTCATTCTGTCCATGTTTGCTCATTTTGGCCTTCATGATGAACATAATTTTTTTTACATAATCAAATGGAAGAGACACAATGTCTAAAGGCGGGCATACACTGTGCGATTTTCGTCCGATTTTGAGCCGAATTCTGACTCGTGCGACTCTTTTTCGGGTCGGGCCGATTTTCATTAATATATAAATTGGAAACGCTAAATCTTCTTGATATTGAGCTGATGCTTGTTTTGACAGTATCTCTGGATAGGCTACATGATATCGTCCATAGGCGCAACCCGGCACGAGGATTTATCGCGCTGATTCGCGCATATTTCACACGTATAGTGTGAGCAGTGAAGTCGCAGCTCGACGTTCGGACCGTACAGTGTGAGCACATAAATCCTGAGCTTTGGCTTTACATCGCATGCGATCTACTCGTTCAATGTGAGTAGGTTCCTTGCTGAAATCGCACAGACATCGCACAGTGTATGCCCGCCTTAACTCTAAACTCAGTTGTTTATTTCAGATGCTGTCCCGTACCATAACCTCATCATCTGCAGAGAGAAACTGCCTGTCACGGTTCATGAATTCACTGACTCTTTCTATCTCCCTGTGTGTGTGTGGGTGTGGCCGCTGATTACCACTGATCTGATCATCAGCGCCAGCTGCATCTGATCAGTCTTGTCTTTTTATAGTCATTGTCATTCGCCTTCTGTTTGTCAGATCGTTTGGAGTTACCGGGGTTTGTGTCTTGTTCCTGGCTGTTTTTGGCTCGCTCTTCCTTCTTCCACTGAGGATCGGGTTGCCCACCATGCGCTGCCGAGAGAGACTGTTTCCGGGCAACTCTATTTCATCTGACCCTCTGCGTCTACTTTTACTTTGTTCCTGAATAAACTTTATTGTTTGCACACTCGCTTCTGAATCCTCTGTCATTTGTTACCTGACAGAACGATCTGACCACTATGGATTCAGTGAGTGCATCTGATTTGAGAGAGTTTCTCTCTAACAACATTGCTCGTATGGATCATCAAGAGCTGTTACGGGTTGTGCGGTGCAAGCCTTGGTAGTGCAGGTGTCCAAGCTCACCAATCCACTCCAACTACTGAGAATGTCCACTGCACCCCCCCTGCCGCCTGTTCCCCCCATTCCTTTGAACAGTAGCCGTCAGCATGAGCCGCGTCTACCCACTCCGGAAGTGGTGAGCCACTCTGGTGAGACAAACTTCTGCAGAGCATTTCTAACCAAGTGTTCATTGTTCTTCTCTCTTCAGCCCCTGACGTTTGCTACAGAACAGTCTAAGGTGGCCTTGGTGATGACGTTGTTGTCGGGGTGCGGCTTAGTGGGGAACGGCGGTGTGGCAGAATCAACATCAGTGCTGTTCCTCATTCCAAGCACTCTCCGCCGCCTCGCCTCGGCTACTCTCTGACCTTCGTCAGAATAACAGACCCATCTCAGACTATTCCATTGAGTTTTGGACATTGGCAGCAGAGTGCAGATGGAACGAGGAGGCACAGTGGGACATGTTCCTGCATGGGTTGGCTGACCGTATTCAAAGGGAGATATTCACGCTGGAACTCCCCAAGGATCTCGATGGACTCATTGAGTTGGCTCTGCGTGTGGATGCTCGACTACAGCGACAAGAGCAACGAGCATGCCATACCTTGGTCTACGAGAACCCTGAAGGTCTCAGGTCCAGCGTCAGCAATATGGTCAGCCCCGCTTTCGATCACAAACCCATGCAGGTGGGTAGAGCTCTGCTTTCCCGGGAGGAGAGAGAGCGACGGAGAACAAAGAGACTTTGTCTTTACTGTGGTGGGGCCAGGCACTTTCTGATTAACTGCCAGGACTGAGGCTACTATCGGGCGGACTCTCCGTGGAGAAATCCTCATCTTCTACTCTACTCTTCTAATCCTCATCTTCTGCTCTACTCTTGCAATGGGTATCCCGCTTTCTCCCACTGCCAGGCCTTGCTGGATTCGGGGGCTGAAGGCAACTTCATGGACATGGCTCTAGCTCAGAAACTTCAGATTCCTATATTTCCCTCACTCACAAGATTTCTGTCTGTGCACTTAATGGTCAAGAATTTCCAGACATTTCACTCACATTGTCTCATAACCCTCATCACGTCGGGGAACCACACGGAGGAGCTGTCGTTCATGCTTATGAACTCTCCGCTGGTTCCTATCGTCCTCGGTCATCCCAGGCTGGTGCAGCACAATCCCAGGGTTGACTGGGGCCACAGTTCCATTTCAGCTTGGAGTACTCAGTGCTATGCCTACTGTCTTGTGTCTGCCTGTTCGTCTGTGTCTTGTTCTGTGTTGCAGGATGAGTCTGTGAATTTGTCAAACGTGCCCGAGGAGTACCTCGACCTGAAGGAAGTGTTCAGTAAGTCCCGGGCTGCTTCTCTTCCTCCACAGGTGGGGGCGTGCACTAAGGCTCAGGCCGATCGCCACCGGTCAAAGCCTCCCGTTTACGTCGTAGGTCAAAAGGTGTGGCATTCATCCAAGAATATTCCTCTTCGCTCCGTATGTAACAAGCTAGCTCCCAAATTCATCGGCCCGTTCACTGTCACCAAAGTCCTTAGTCCGCTGACAGTCCGACTCAAACTTCCTCCTGCGTACAGGAGAATTCATCCCGTCTTTCATGTCTCCAAATTGAAGCCCGTGTTTCATTCTCATATTAATCCGCGTGCCCCGGTTCACCCTCCGCCACGACTCGTAGACGGGGAACCAGTTTATTCGGTTAATCATATTCTGGACTCGAGACGGAGGAGACGTGGATTTCAGTACCTGGTGAACTGAGAAGGTTACGGTCCGGAGGAGAGAAGTTGGGTTCCTGCTAGAGACATTCTGGATCATTGCCTTAATGTTGATTAGAATCAACGGGTAAGTTCTCCTGGGAGCGCCAGGAGGTGCTCCTAGGTGGAGGGGTACTGTCATGGTTCATGAATTCACTGACTCTTTCTCTCTCCCTATGTGTGTGTGTGGCCGCTGATCAGGGCCGTAGCAAGAGGATTTGGGGCCCCCTGAAAAAATATTGATGTGGGCCCCCTCCACCCTCCACCGATAACATATACTGTACAATAGATGAGTATGGAGGCCCACATATAACAGAAGATGGTGATGTTGTTGTAAAACCTTTATTTTAAAAGTTAAATGTATATAAAAATTACAACTAATAAAAATAAATTGTTAAATAATAATAAAACCAATTTTTAAAAAGTAGCAGCAAAATAATGTTTTTTCCCCCATCAGTCTGTTATACTTCATAAATCAAAAAGTAAACATTTATAAATTGACAAGAATGCAGTCAAATTTAAAAAATAAAGTCATTTATTGTCTTATTTTTTAATAAAGATAATATTATTAAATAAAGCTAAAATGTATTCATTCAAGTGCAGTGTGTTGTATTCGTGTTTTCTTGATTTAATAAATACATCATCAGCCGGCAGGTCCGGTGCATAATGCAATGCGTCGTGACTCGTGTCAATTTTTTTACTATTTACAATAGTGTAAAAAGATAGGAATTTTGACCACGTAATCATTCGGTCGATTGTGGTGCGCACCGATAGGCTAAAGGAGAGTGACAGTACCGGCAGGCTGTAGACGGTAGTTTTCTTATTCCCAGCGAAATAACAATACAACCTGTCTTTAAGAACGTCTTGATCGACTGTGATACAACAACTCTCCTGGCCTCCCTCTCCTTCTTTTCATAGAGTTTCTGGTACCCTGATTTATGTTTTCTTTTCCCCGACATTTTGTCAGTCAATCTCCTGCTCTTCCACCAAGTTCATCGTTAACTTCAGGACCTGCCGCCTCAACTCTGATTGGTTCTGTTCACGAGCTGGGGTGGGACTTACTATTTTATTGGGTCCATCTGATGTTTGTCACTGACTGAATAATTAATAGATACTTTAGATCGGACTAAACCATTTATAGGGAGGTAAGAGATATTTGGAAAAAATATTTAACCAAATTGCATGTTTTTGTGGTTTTCATTTAAATCTCAGGCATACAGCTAACATACATATTAGAATTTTTCATACAACAGGGGCCTATATAGTATAACTGCTGGATTTTGTGGGGCCCCCTGGGCAGTGGGGGCCCCTATAATTGTCACCACCTTTCACCCCACTAGTGACGGCCCTGCCGCTGATTACCACTGATCTGATCATCAGCGCCAGCTGCATCTGATCAGTCTTGTCTAATTGTAGTTATTGTCATTCGCCTTGTGCTTGTCAGATCGTTTGGAGTTCCCAGGGTTTGTGTCTTGTTCCTGGCTGTCTTTGTGCTCCCTGAGTTAGCCTACATGTCTGGATTACGGATTGTGTCTTCCTGATCGCTCTTCCTTCTTCCACGGAGGATCGGGTTGCCCATTCGCGTCCCTGTGCTGCCGAGAGAGACGGGCACCTCTATTTCATCTGACCCTCGGCGTCTACTCTTAATTTGTTCCTGAATAAACTTTATTGTTTGCACACTCGCTTCTGAATCCTGTCATTTGTTGACACCATTAAGGTTCTATATAGCACTTTCAAAGCATGGTTCTTTATGGAACCTTATAAAAAGGGTTCTATTTAGCACCTATTTAGCATGTTATTGTTACAAGCCGAAGAACCCTAATTTGGTACTGTTTAGAACCATTTTTCTTAAGAGTGTAGCTATTGATCTTTTCCTTCGTTTTGTGACATATCTGAGTGAAACAAATTATAAAAAAATAAAATAAAATTAGGCCGAGAACTTGGTTCTTTCCATCGGTTGTTGATTGGATTGAGGCAGATTTGAATGTGATCTTGCAGACGATTGTAAGAAAGGGACGGGTTTAAAACAGACTTAATGATTGGAGAAGTCCAGCATATGCCACCAGAGAGAAGATCTAATTCAATAAAAAATATGAGGTAAAAAAAACTGGGTTCGGGCCAAATTCCAAACTTGGAGCACTCCCCCTGATTCCGAACTTGAAGCACTCCCCTTGAACAGCACGGCAAATATGCATAATCTTTACTCCACACGATTATACTGTATATAAATGTGAGCTTGTGAAAAGATCAATAACATGCATAGAAAAAATAATTTTCATTTTGGACTGTTGATAACAGAATGTTCAACTTCAGTATCTCAGAAATGTGAGTGAAATTTCAGAGGCAAATGTCAGTGTTTTTATATTCTCTATTATCATTAATGATTATCAAATTGCAATTGAAGCAAGAGAGAGTCAAAAAGTCCCAGGACTTCAGGAAGGAATACATTAACCCTCATGAAATATAATTAAAAAAGTACATGAAATGCTTTTCAACACCTTTAGCATTTTCATCTTCCCTGTTTTACATGCAAACATAAAAGTCCTGCTGCTATTGTTGGTCAAGTTGAAGTCTGCGAGGGAGCAGATGATTTGCGATAATATCTTCGCCTCTGGCCATGTGGAATGACTTGCATAGCAATGTGTTTTTATAGGAGGAGCAGATCAAAGCATTCTCAGAAGAAACATCAACGGCCTGCCTTTGATTGTCAATCAAAAGATCACTGTCATATTTTCTCAGACTAAGTTATTGCCATGGAAGCCAAATACACTACCAACAGGAAATATATAAAGGGACAAATGCAATTTCCTCCATATTTCATTACTGCTGTACAAAAAATTATTAAAATATCTGAATTTTGGTGTTACCACTCCAGACTTAGGTTGTTTATATTTGAACTGAAAATATTATAGGTCATAAAATCTGAAACAGAAATTTGAAGGTTCTTGACTATTCAAGTTTCTATGTCTTCTCAAAGCTACTCGCTCTCACTATTACTGTAATCAATACTTGGGTACAATTTTGTGCTCTCAGAGAATCAGGACTGCTAATTTTAAACACATTCTCTATAATAAACCAAACAACTGCAACATCAAAACCCATAGTCTATTCAGATTAATAGTCTGCATATACACAGTTAAAAGCAGATTCTTATTATGAGGAAATGATTTAAGGATTCATTAGCTGACCTCCAAACCGTGAAGCCCTTTATTTAATTGAATAGTCTGATTAAATAACATTGGAACAATCAAAAGCAAATTGACTGAGAGGATTTTATTTTGACTCTAAATTTCTTGAAAGAACAATTAGCTGTGATTTAGTCTGTGTGTCTGAAGTGTCTGGAAATATAAAATCACATTAATATTGCTTTAGGTGGCCCAGGGTTTACTGCTGCCAGAGACTGACACTAAACTAGTTACGGACACACTTTGGATGAGAAATTCAGACAGCTTGTGTTATATAAAAGTATTCTATGGAAGAATATCAGTTCAGCAGTCACTTGGCTTATTTATTACCTCTGAAAGGCTCACTTTAAATGATTTAGTTTTTGCTTCTGCTCTACTGGAAAATCAAATAATAATACAACATTCTTTTGATTATAAATACAAGATATGGTTTCACTTTATTTTGATGGTCCCTTTAACATTCTGTTGACTGTAACGTTGCACCTACATGTCTACTAACTCTCATTAGAGTGTTAGTAGAGTATTAGTAGACAGGTAGGGTTAGAATAAGTTGACAATGTACTTGCAAAATTACTTATAGTCAGTATAATGTCTGTTGGGGACCATCACAATAAAGAGTAAGCAGATATCAAGCAGACAGTCTACTAATACTCTAATGAGAGCTAGTTGACATGTAGTTGCAAAGTTACTTATAGTCAACAGAATGTTCAAAAGGAACCATCAAAATAAAGTGTTACCTAAGATATGAATCATAAAATCATTATATAAATCAAATATAAGCCATTTGATTGTCATATATGCTGTATGTGGGTAATGATAAAAGATGATCCTTTTTTGTCTTAGATATGCAAAAAAAGAGGGCCGTTGCATAAGTCTATGCTGTTGCTCTCCTCTGCAATCCATAACGTCACCCGATCAACACTTCATTCTTTACTAATTAACGCGCGTCCAATTATCTGAAGATGTTCTGCTGTTTAAACCTAAAAAGCATAACCAAACACATAGTTCACGGCACGCGTGTTTGTGTAAGGGGTGAGGTTCTGTCTGGATCTCAAGACACAGCTTGTTCAGGAATAATGACCTAAGAACATGCCAGGACTGGACCAGATCGTACCTGTTCTGTAGTCTCTGTCTGTGTGTGTGTGTGTGTGTGATTGAGGCACACCTTTCCTGGAAGGAGTGAGCTTGTGTGTGTTGAAATGTTTGCAGCCCTACAGGCAGCAAATCTGACAGAGTCAGCAGTCCCTCTGGACAACCGCTCTGACAGCATTGATCTATTGTACCTGCTGCACAAACTACAGCCTCACAGAAAAGACTGTTTTGCCTCATGCAGAGCAATTATAGTGGAGGTCTGACTGAATGACAGGTTTATGTTGTGTGTGATAACAAACAGAGTTATTAAAACCAATTCCAAAGACACCTGTTTAGAGACAGAATTGATATTAGCTTTTCCATCCATTTTCCAAACCTATATGTCCTATGTCAATTTAATGCTGGAGCCTTTCCCAGCAGGGGAAAAACCCTGGATAGATGGCCAGTACATCACAGGTCTATAACACATACATTCACTCTTACAGGCATTGTATCTGTTTCCAATTTCCATGTCCTGAAATTCTATGTCTTGTAGTGGACACCAGAGCACCCAGAAGAAACCCTCGACAACACAGAGAGAACATGCAAGTTCCACACAAATAAGACTCAGACCAAAGACCTTACAGTGCTAACCACCAAGCCACCATGGCTCCTGTTAGCATTTTTTGAATAACTAAATCAAAGATATGAATTAATACATTTCTGCTAAATGAATACTTGTCATGTAAATGTAAATTTCATTGATCAGTAGTTTTCAACTGGTTGGTTGCAACCTCAAATTGTTGCAGGTCTGTTTTACACATTCACAGACAGCAGAAAAACAAACAAACAAACAAAAAAACAGTACTAAATGCACATAATAAAATGCAATTTGAGGGGAGACAATATTTTCTTCAGAATTTGTTGTTGACATTCAATAAAACTTGAAATTCCTTATAACTTGGAATTTTTTTTAAACTATTTTGGATTTTAATTTGGATAGGTTGCATGACATGGCCTCACCATTGAAAAACAAGAACAAACCTATGCAAATTAAAATTAAAAATTGTGACATATATATATGGAGCCTCTAAAGGGATAAGCTGGTGGAAAAAATATGGGATGGGAGAATTTTTTTTTCAAAGCTTTTGCATTCCCCTGAGATACGTTCTCTCGCAAACTTTCGCATTCTCTCGCAAAACCTTTGGGTTCTTTCGCAAAACCTGTTTTGAGTTCGGACAAACACTTCCTGTTTTATGTCCCATTGCCAGTGTTTCAGACAGCTCTGTACGTTACCAGTGGAGCGGTTCATAGAGTTTTATTTTAAACTTGGACTTAAAGGACAACTCCGGTGAAAAATGAACCTGGGGTAATTAACACATGGTTACCAAGTCGATCGTTCCCTGGGATGCGTTTTCATGAAAATCGAATGTAAAGAGTTTTTACCACTAACAAGGCTCAAAATAGCCTCACACTAACACGGTAGCATAATGAGGGTCCCTACATGCAAACCGAAGCATTGAGAACTTTTTAAGTGTACAGACAGTTTAATAAGAATATACTTTATAAAGACAGTACATTACGCGTTTACAGACAGGATCCATCTTGGAAAACAGTCTCAACTAATCGAGTCACGAACGCCGTGCTAAGTGAGCTTGTTGATAGGAATTACGTTTGTGAAATCTAACGTAGCACGGCGTTCGTGACTCGATTAGTTGAGACTGTTTTCCAAGATGGATCCTGTCTGTAAACGCGTAATGTACTGTCTTTATAAACTATCTTCTTATTAAACTGTCTGTACACTTACAAAGTTCTCAATGCTTCGGTTTGCATGTAGGGACCCTCATTATGCTACCGTGTTAGTGTGAGGCTATTTTGAGCCTTGTTAGTGGTATTAACTAGCGATTTACTTTTACTTACTCTGTGCCCCATATACTACTGTTATGAGCTAATCTGTTTTTAAAGATAAAACTCTTTACATTCGATTTTCATGAAAACGCATCCCAAGGAACGATCGACTCAGTAACCATGTGTTAATTATCCCTATGGTTCATTTTTCACTGGAGTTGTCCTTTAAGTATAAAGAAATACAGTCAGTGCTTAACTTCAGTAAAGTTGGCAACATATTCACAGATTCGAACTTCTCCGTATGGCAATATGTTCACAGATTCAAACTGGAATCTATAACTTGTGAGCTAAATGTTGTTAAAATACAAATGACACCTCTCTCCAATCATAGTAACGTAGACAATGAGCTACAACCCAATTTTCCTCAAAACGAGCTTTATAATATATATCGATCTCTATGAGCTATTGGCTGAGAGACAAGTCTGAAGGGACCATCTGCAATGTGCAAAACCTGAAAAGCGTTACTACATTAGATTCAATGTTACTGTAGTGTCACCAAATATAGTTCACACATCACTACTCTCCTGATGGTTACACTACAACGAAAATTAGGTTGCAGCTCATTGTCTACGTTACTATGATTAGAAAGAGGTGTCATTTGTGTTTTAACAACGTTTAGCTCACGAGTTATTGATTCAAGTTCGAATCTGTGAACATATCGCCGTACGGAGCTGTATGAAACACTGCCAGCGGGTCATTAAACAGGAAGTGTCTGTCCGAACTCACAACAAGTTTTGCGAGAGAACGCAGAGTTTCTCGAGAGAACACAAAAGCTTGCGAGCGAATGAAAATATCTTAGCTAAGGAACGCAAAGGTTTTATGAGAGAACGCAAAGTTTCTCGGGGAACGCAAAAGTTTTGCGAGAGAATGCAAAAGCTTTGAAAAATATTATTTCCTCTCATCCCATATTTTTTCCACCACCGTGTCCCTTTAGGGGCTCCATATATATCAGAGTGAAACAGCTTATCGAACAAGAAGAAATTTAAGGCGGGACTTGATTTTGTCCACCGGGAATTTACTGGATTGTTGTATCATTGTAGATTGCTATGCTGTAACGTGAGTGAGATACAAGAGGGAGGGCAAGTTCTTTTGTTTGAAGATTATGAGTGCACACGAATAAAAAGATAAATAATTCATAATAAATACTGCAATATTCCATAAAAAATGTGCAGGAGGGAAATGACCAGCTAAATAAATGAATGAATGAATGAATGAACAAACAAATTAACATATGAACGAAAGGACGACTGGATGGTTTGGCAGTTATATTTGTGTATCAAATTATCATTTTTCATAGAAGGTCAGAGGTTTGTTCTGCTCTCAGTGCATTAAATGATAAAATCTTGCCTGTGTGGTTCAGCTCCAGGTTGCTGGGGCAACAATTTTCACCTTTTCATTACTAGCTGATATTTAGCTGTTAAATATCAAAATGCCAAAAGGAACAGGACCTGACTTTCTAGAACATGGCTTTGTTAAAAGGGGGCTTGATACTCAGGGACATGCCTGACCATGAATGTATCACCACAGCTAGGGATTAATGTGATGGAAAGTCACGTTACAGGAGCTCTATCAAAACCTTTGAGCTACATCATTTATGTTGATGCACTGACGGACACACTGGTGACACACTGTAAAAAATTTCTAACCCTCCCAAATCAAAAATGTCAAATGACCGATAACATCTAAATTTTTCAATTGGCCCAAGTGAAATTCTTGTTGCAATAGTCTGTTAACATTGGCTCAATGAGAAATAATACGTCAGACTAATTGAAAAATTTAGATGTTATCTGTCACTTGAAATTTTTGACTTGGGGATGTAATTTTTTTTTACAGTGCAAGAGTTTGCTCTGGAACACATCATTGTACCACACAGATTAAGCAGGAATGCCACATACAGTGTGCTTCTTTGAGTTCTCTCTCACAGTACAAGAACAATCTGGAATATTGATTCAATATCTAAATAATGCATGTGGAAAAACCATAAAAGAAAATCTTTTCTGTGCTGACACGTCATATCAACTGCTGTGTGTTCACCATAGACAGTATAAGAAGTGGACAGAGCCATCTCATTGGATCTCAATTGAGACAAGTGAAGCCCATTTTTAGCGATTTCTTAGCACTTCCTTTCCTGACGCGCAGACTCAAACCGAGCAAAGCGTTACACGGACCACGTGACCAACCCGTCTGTCTTCTAGTAGCTGTGCCAAGAGAAATCTGAATCATTCCCTTCCGAATCTTGCAGAGACGGAGAGTGTGAGTAGGAGCTGTCCATGAGCTTGGAGCAGGAGCAACTTTTGCTAGGTATTCTGATTAATTATATTGTCATTTTGCCTCCACGTCCCCCCGATTGCCCGCGAGCTTCTCCTCCCGTCTTTACGGTAATCTCTCTACTGTGCGACAGAGAGTCGCGTGGTTATGACGCAATCGTTAGCATACTTTTACAAAAACTGCTTCTACGGGGCCATAACATAAGCTACAAGGTAATGGAGCATTTTATACATTGTCGTGTTTCTTTAGAAATAAATAATGGACAAATGGAGTCTTCAAACGCCTCAGATGTAAAGTTATTCGCTGTCAAAGTGACGCCAAAATGAATGGGAGTCAATGGGATGCTAACTGCAGGTGAAGTTCTGCTACAAGATGGTGGCACGCTTTAACTTCCGGTCGACTTCCTTCCCGCCTGGTGTTCACACACACTGAGCGTAATGCTGAAGTTCTTTTAATCTATAGATAATTTTTGATTATCTGACCTTTTCTGAGTCTAGGTTTATCACACTCAAAACTCACTTAAAAAATTAGATAATTAAAATGATTTTTTTCCTGTTTGCTGCTTGCTACACTTGCAGGGCTCTAGAAACCCTTATAAAAACATAAGTATCCTTCTATAGTTAATTTTAAGTATACTTAAGTAAAGTTCAAGCATATTAATTATACTTTATGTAGTAAGTATACTAATATCAATCTACAAGTAGTATACTACTTGGTGTAAGTGTACTATTTCATTGCTACCTTGGGACTAAATTGGCCCACTTTTTAGTGTATAAAAGTATCCTTTTACTGTATGTACATTATACGTAACAATAGTAAACTTTGAGTACACAAGTAGTTTACATCTAGATAGTAGTACAACGTTTACAAGTAGTTTACAATGTTTTTTTTTGTTTGCACTGCAACTCTACAAGTAAACTATACAGATTTAAATACTTGTAGAACATTTTTTAGTTTATGAAAGTACACTTTGAAGTAGGCTATACTCTCAGTAAACTACTAATTTAGTAGTTTTATACTGTAAGTATAGGCCTACATGTACGTTTTCTTCAAGTTAACTTAAAGGGCCCCTATGCTATTTTAAAGTTTCCTTATGTTGCTGTGGACTCTCCTACAACATGTTTACATGCATCAAAGGTAAAAAAAATAAATAAATAAAAACTGTTTAATTTCCTCATAATTACGGTGACCGGGAGGGGACATGTTCGGTTCACTTATTTTTGTCGTGGCCACAACATATAAACTCGTGGGAACGTGATATTAAGTCGTGGGAACGTCATAATATCTCGTGGGAACGTCATATTAAGTCGTGGCCACGAGATCATTTTGTTGAGGTAACGACATCATTATGTCGTGGCCATGCGATGCAAAGTCGTAGCCTCGAGATGTTGAGGGAACGACCATCATATTTTGAGAGAACGACATCTATTTGTCGTGGCCACGAGTTATGTTGAGGGAGCCACAGCGGCCAATACTGTAACCGTATAGCATAGACTGGGCTACAGCAGAGTTGGAGATGACAGAAGAAATAACATTTTACTTTAAATTAGGAATGTCATATAGTGCGGTCTTTGGCATTAAGACATGGGTACGTTATAAGTGAAAGACATAATATACATTTGCACATCATCCCATTTTCAATGACTCTACTCATCAAATGAATCAATCTCTCTAAATCCCTCCTTTCCGTGATATACTCTGCTCTGATTGGCCAGACAGCTCAGTCTGTTGTGATTGGCATACCGTGTACAGCGCGTCGAAAACAAAACTGCCCATTGCCATAACAACGTCAGCTCTGCTTGTCCTGAGGCTTCCTACACTGTAAACTAAACACAGTAAGGAACACTGTCGATTTTACCATATCAATACGAGCGCGAGTCCGATGATGAAACATTGGAAGAACTGTTATTCGACCCGAACCTCCATCGCAAGGACAAATCGAACAGGACGTTTCTTAGTGAAATACTACTCAGTTTGAGGTAACGTTACATTATATGAGATGTTGCAACTGTAACGTTAATTCCTCACCATCAGCATTAACAAGTGCATGTCCATCAACAAACCGATTATTTTACTTGTACTAATGATATATATATTGTAATATATTGCGGTGAACACGTGGAAACCGTATCAATAACAGTGCATACATTAGCCAAGCTCTAGAGTGAATGATCTAATGTAACATAAACGTTGGTAAAACAAATATTTCCTCAAAGTAGTGAGAACGACAGACAATCTGCATTAATAGACACAGTTATAGGTAATTGTGGCCCACAACTGATTAGCATAAGTATTTCAGTAAGACAGTAATAACGTGAGTTAGCCAGTTAGCAGGAGACCTAAGTTACACAATATAAAACTCAAAACTAAGTATTTTGAACACCATCTTTCAAGAGCAAGCGGTTTGCGAATCCTACATTGAACTAAGGGAACACAGCAAAAGTTTAGGATTATACTGCTGTGATATCGTGGTAAAGATTAACTTTAACCACTGATTCTTCACATGCTCGTCCTTGGGCAGTGAAAAATAAAAACTGGCTTTGCCTTCACATTATAGAGCACAGCGCCGTCTTCTTAACATGATGCTATCCAGTATCCACAGGAATCAGCTGCTGGTTTGAGGTTCAAGTTTTCCCTAGTGTCTGCGCGTGCACTATCCTAATGTTTCGTCTTGACATCACAACGGCTTATGACTCGTTTGAAAAACAATTCATTTAATTGACTCAGAGTCGACTCTTACTTTTGAAAGACAATAACTTTATTTACGGTGCACTTTCAGATTTAAAACTTTGCAGGATGTTTTCATTCACTTAGAGCTATGTTACACACTACATGAAAGGTCATTTTCAAAAATCCATAATAAGGGCCCTTTAACATCATACAGATATACTATTTATTTATTATTTTTGCACTTTAAGTATACTACTATGTTCCTGTTCCTAAGGCCGAAAATACTTTTCTGTAAGTAAAGAAGTACATAAAAAGTAGACTGAAAGTATGCTTTCTTATTTT
Organism: Abramis brama; assembly: GCF_963993115.1. NCBI lineage: Eukaryota > Metazoa > Chordata > Actinopteri > Cypriniformes > Leuciscidae > Abramis > Abramis brama. The sequence goes on from NC_139964.1 coordinate 50,475,291, forward strand.
TAGTTTAAAGACATATACTTGTATAACCACAATACATTCTTTCATCCATTAATTAATTAATTCATTAATTCCATTCATTCATGTGAAAACTTCCTGCTTCAAATTCAATCATCTAATTTATAATATATTTCCTTTTGTTACTGTTGTGTCGGTCAGAAATTAATGGGGGATTGTATAAAAAATGTCTTTTTTGTTTTTTTGTTTTTGTTTTAAAAGCATACCGTCTGGTTGTTAACCATCACAGAAGTCATGAAAATACAAGGTATGCATATTATGCTCTTGGACTGCGAGTGCAAAAGACCGCTCAAACAAAGAGAATTGTTTCTGACTGGATGCAAATACATTAGGTATACCAAGATGGTATTATTGTGGAATAAGTCCCACCTTCTAAATAAAAGAGCCAATCGCCAGTTGATAAAGTCATTGCATTAATGCATTTGTCATTAGAAGCTCCAGTTGCTATAGACTAGTCAGTGTCCTCCTGAGACATGCGCTTAAGACTGCATAGCCAGTTTTTCAGAGAACATTAAAAAATAGCGTTCCCAGAGGCACTTTGATTGGATGTGTGTTATGAGTGATTGTTTCTTGTCACACCCCGTTTTTTGCATTCGGTTAATTTCTTGAGTCTGTAATCTTAGCCCTGGATTTTGTGTTACGTCCAAATTATGTCTATTTTATTCCCTGAAGAACTCATTCTCAAGTACCAGCAGCACTCGGTGAGTCTCACAGTGCATTGCTGTCCCAATTTTCAGGCCCCAAAATATCTGTTTCAATGAATCTCTCTCTTTCTCTCCCCCTGCCTTCCTCTCTCTTTGTAGGACTCATATCTATTTCTTCCTTACCTTTTATTTTACCTGTCCAACTCTTTGACTGGCAGGTCATTATCTCATATCCCATTTTTAGAGGCAAGACAGTGATCCACTGTAGGCGTCTTGTGGCAGCTCTGTGAACTTCCTCTCTGTCACCTGTGGAGAGTTGCGATCTGCCCTTGGCGTCATGCTCAGAGAAGCTGAAAGAGAAACATGCTCCTGATTCTTATCACAGTATCTCCAAGCTGATGATTCTTTCTCTTTCTCTCTCTCTCTCTCTGGCTGAAGAATGATGGTTCTACTGAGAGGAACAGTAGTGGAGTTTATCAGAGCGACGAGAGGCTAAAAACATGTTATTGTTGACTGTGTTTGGAGGTCTTGTCTATTGACAGTTTGGAGTGTTACAGAGCAGACAACACAGGGATATAAGGAAACAGCATATGTACAGTTAAACTGATCAAAACAAAATTTTGTTGGTGGCTTGCTTACTATTTCTACTTTACTTTCTATTTGTCCTGGTTGCCCCACCTACACAGAAAACTTACTGGACCAAAGTACTTGTCCTCATGCAAATTAAAAATCAAGCATGAATGCAGAGAGACTGATTGTAGAAGTTTATAACTGGATATTACATAATAATAAATGAGCATATAAAGAGGTGAAATTTATCAGACCGATGAGAGGCTAAAAACAGGTTATTGTCAGGCCTGTTGACAGTTTGATGGTCTTGTCTAATGATAGTTTAGAGTGTAACAGAGAAGACAACACAGGATATAAGGAAACAGCATGTACGTTCAATTAAACTGATCATTACACTACGGTAGCTTCGCTACTAAATCGCTTCATTATATTTCTCAGCAATGAGGGGGTAACATTGCTGTTTTTGAAGTAATTAAACTCGCAGCTTCATTGTTAGTGTAGAGAGACACTGCACAGATGCACACACACACTCATCTCTCTCTCTCTCTCTCTCCTGTGACACATGTGGCCATCAGGCCATGTTATAAGCGGGATAATCCACAGCCAGCTGTGCACTGAACGATTTGAATTCACTCCGCTTTGGTTCTTTGACTCCATGTCGTGCTTTAAAATAGTTTAATGCACAGCTAGCCATGGATTTTTTGTTTCAAACATATATGACTTGGGCAGGGCCCATTGGGAGGTTTCAGTAAACTTTCGAATATTGTGTTAGAGAATGGGGGGCCTTCAAGTCAAAAAGTTTACCACTGATTTAGACATTTGGCTAAATTTCTCCTTTTGTGTTCCACTTCCAGAAAAAAGTCAAATGACAAAATGGTGACAAATTTTGAATTTTTGGGTGAATTATTCCATGTATTTACGTGGATGATTTTGGATATGATTTATATTTTATGAAAACAGTAGTATGCCACATACTGTGGCCTGAAAAACATCCAAAACAAAAATCTGTTAACATCTTTTGTACTTCTAATGAGTCTTTATTTAAAGCAGTCATTATTTAACCTACAGGCTCTGTTTAACCTGGCTTGTCTCTTGTAGTCTAACACTTTATTGATTTGTGTACTCATGATTGGTTGACATGAGGGTAAATAAACAGCCTTTGTGTTTGGCAGGCCTGGCTTCCTGTGCTGTTGTTTGCCTAGGCATGGGGTTCCTGTATTCTGGGCTGTGCTGTGTACAACAGGGCTCTTGTTCCATGTCCCCTCATGACCACACGGCCTCATTTGTCTCCGTCAACACATTAACACATCAGAGAAGCCCCCTGCTGCTCTAAAATGCTGGAGAAAGCTCTCCTGCTCCCCCTCCTCCCTCGCTCTCCAGTCATGTTATTATACTGTGCTTTATGGTGGTCATATTTACTGTAGCCTCTCTGCAAGATGAATAGGAAGTTGTGTTAAGGTACTCTGAGGCAGTCTCCCTCCCTTATCTTGGGCTGACAGATCATTTGGCTATCCACTCTTATGTAACAGTCGGGGTTGTTGGTTTTGTGTCCCGCCCAGAGAGACTCCTCAAGTCTCTCATTTAAGCTTGTTCATAAATAATCTAAGTCTGCACAGTGACGCAGTCAGACAGAAATATAGTTGTGTGTTTTTTTCCCAGCGAGACACTCGCCCATTACCCGCACTCACCCCAATGTCACGCCCACTGACGCTTGTGTGCACCAGGCTTGCCAGCTCACAGACAGAGGGTTTAGGAAGTCGGATGTCTCAGACATAGTCACAGCTCTCTCTCTCTCACACTTTCTCATTTGGTCCCAGAAAGAGTCCAAAATGCAATTTCCACTGTAGAATATCTTTATTATGTATAATATCCCCAGGCTGTATGCGATTTTCATTTTCTCTTTAATATAGAATCATACATTTTTAGCTTAATGGGATTTTGTCATCATTTACTCATTTGCACAATTTACGTTCCAAACCTGTATGACTTTCTGTTTTCTGTGAAACACAAAAGAAGATATTCTGAAAAATCCCTCTTGTTTTTCCTCAATGTTGCTTTGGACCCCACTGACTTCTTTTGTGTTACACAGAAGAAAGTCAGTCATACAGGTTCAACCCGATCTCACCGCAGTTCGTACGTATTTTACGAGGTGGCTAATTCGTACAAATTCATACAACCTCCCTCGTAAGAATTTGTGCGATTTTTGCTAAATCGTACATATTTTATGAGTTGCCCAATTCGTATGAATGACCTATCCCTGACCCCGCCCCTAAACCTACCCATCACTGGGGTTTAGACAAATCGTGAGGTCATACTAATTTGTACGAGTTGGTTAGTGAGATAGCGTTGGGTTTGGAACAACATGAGGGTGAGTAAATGGGAATGCAATTTTGGAAAATTATTTTTTTGGTGAACCTCTTTAAAGTGACAGATTTTTTTTCACAAAACTTGATTCTATTTATGATTTGTTGATTGGATGGAGGCAGTTCTGAGTACAATCAACTGGCAGTTGATTGTAAGAAAGGGGTGGGGTTTAAGCAAACTAAATGATTGGAGAATCTGGAATACGTCACCAGAAAGAAGTCTGTTGTCTCACAGGTAGATCCAGCTATGACAATTTAATTTAAATTATGAGATCAAAATAAATAAATAAATTAATAAATATATGAAAAAAATATGCATGGATGGAGGGACTGTTCACATTAAGATCAATAAGATGCATATAGAAAATAAATAGAATTTTCATTTTATGCCAACTTTAAGACTGTCTTATTTGCCTTAGAGTTTGTTTTAAATAATTTGTGTGACTTATTACAGCTGAGTTGAATAAATCATATAAAACTGTCTTTTAGATATTCAGATGATGAATATATCACAACCATAAATGATTGAATGATCTGACTGAATGATCTGATAGTTGTTATTGAAGTGAAAAGCTCCAGTCGTTCATACATAACTGTCATGAATCATCTAGGTGACTTTTTTTTTTAGTCAGTCAGTCGCTGCACTCTGCATATCAGATCTCATTTACAAGGTCTGACAGTTCGGTCTGGATCTAAAGATGTCTCACAGCAACAGTCATCTCACAACAGGAAAGACCTTTATGTTACATTCGCTCGCAGTGTTTCTCAGGATTTCGTTTAAGGTCAGCGCTTTCCTGTTCAGACATAAACAAATAGAGTTGTGTTGTGTATTTGTTGGTCTGACACAATGACCTTTGGAATGCTAAAACATATAATGTCAACTTTGCTATTGTGTTTCACAATGTAGTGCAACATAGATTACCTTTACTCCGCACAACTGTATAGTTTTTGATACAAGTTTTAAACAGTATGAGAGGTTTTGGTCAGTTTTATCAATTATAAAGTTGATGCTATTTGCTAATATGTAGCGTGTGCATTAAGTACATAAGCTATACATCAGCAAGTTAAAGTCTGTAATCACACACACACACACACACACACACACACACACACACACACACACACACACACACACACACACACACACACACACACACACACACACACACACACACACTTGTATCTGTAGTCTAATAGTGCCAGAAAATTCTAGTGTCCATATAATCAATTTTAACTTCAAATAATTAGGCACAGAGTGATTAGACACAAGCCACACCCCCACCTCATTCCCCAGTATGCCTAATCAACAGCACAATAAAAAACTCGCTTAATTAAAACTCATTAATCTGCCAAATTATGCATCAATGGTTCCAATTAATTATGTAAGGAACTGATGCAGTGTAAATAATGAATGGACGGATCATCTGGAAATACGGAAGCACAGCAGTGCTTGGGGGCTCAGCAGCCACTGAAGCAACTTACACCATTTTTATTTGATAAGACAAGAAACACTGGCCTTCTATCAGCTTAGGTCAAGGGTCAAGCAAATCATTCTCAAAGTCTGTCATCTAGTATTTGAGTCTGCTGTAGTGACAGCTATAGATTCTGTAAAGCAATTAATTCATTTTTTCTTTGAACAAGTGAAAGTGGGGTAAGATGTGCCAATGGGGAAATTTAACCACTTGTAAAGAACTGCACAGATTTTATTATGTGACTATATAGCCGATTTATACATATCTTTCAGTGACTGAAATGGGCACACGAGAAAAAGTAAAAAGTAAAATGTAAAATTTTAATACAATTTATTTATTTATGAAACACATATGGTGTTGATGATTTGCCAGCATGTGAAATCTTAAATAAATAGTTTAGCTAGTGATTAAGCCTGAGTTAGATAATGAGGCTCCTTTATAAAAACAATAAAGGCAATGGAAATTGAGTAAATTTTGCCAACATACTTCATACATTTAATTATCATGCTGTATTGATGTTCTTTGAACATTTGATAGGACTTTGTTCTAAAGTTCAACCCCTAACAGCAAGTTTAAACTCAATACAGCTCTGTCTATGCTTACTTATACTTAATACTTAAGTATTCCAATTAATTCAGATCGAACTACCAAAAATTTAGACTCAATTCAGACTTTTGCATGCTTAATTATGATTGGTCTTGTTCCATATATTTAACTATGTATAGCTACCTTTAGGCTTACTCTGTAACTTTTGCTGTGTCCAAATTTTCATACTAATGAAGTACATTCCTTTGGTATGGAGGTGTGTAAGAACACATTCTTGGACACACAACATCTGCTATGGTGGCATTGTCCTTTGACCCATGTGTTATTTGACATATGGTGTGCTAACAACAACCATGAAAATAATTTACTTGAGTAAATGTACTTTAAACAAGTACATTTTAACTACAAGGAACTTTCTTGCTACCTACAGTGACTGAAAGGGCTTACAGTTCACCAGTTTTTATTTTTCAGCTTTTCAAATCTGACGGCTCTTCAGGTCTCATGGTCTTATGGGATAGCAAAGAGTCTCTGATGCAGCATTTCATTTACACAGAACCAGAGGATAAAACCTACGCTTACCAAAAAGCTACATAAGCTTGCATTTAACACTATTCTTTTTCTGGCTTGCAAGCACTGGTATTTCCTTCAGAAAATTATAATCTAGTTATCATATAGTACTTTACAACTGATGTTGAACAAAAACAATGTACAAAAACACATACTTCAGATTGACTGAGAGCTCAGAGAAAGATGAATGTGTCCCAACTTGGACTTTTTTATAGTGAAATTTGCAATGAAATATAGGAAAAACCTTTGCATTGGTTTGGCTGAGAAACCTGAGGGCAAGTGGGGGGAACAGATTTCTTTGAAGAATCTGAAGAGGCTTAACTGGAAAAAAGAGACCCACCTTTGCTTTCAATCAGAATTGAATACAGAAAGAAAATACTGCAGCATAGCAAAGCTTTTGTTGATTTTCCCCTTTTGGTCTTTTTGTCACTATCCATACATTTCAAAAAAGGAAGAAAGAAATATTAAAACAATATTCTGAATAGTCAACCCTGAATATCTTTAATATATCTTTGAATAGGCCTATATTTAATAAAAGAATATGAAGTACAGTGAAATATTTGTAATGGCATATTGCTTTTGTGTTTTAGCATAATTTGTATTTTGTAAAATAATCTGTTCAAGTGTCCCTCGGCTTGTCTTTATCTCAATGTCTGTTTTATTGAAGCTTGCCTGTTATTCCAGAAGATAAGAAACCTATGAGAAATATTGATTTTATGTTTCATTTGTCCTTGCCTATAAGACAGCTGAAATACAAACTCTGCCATTTTAGCTCATTCATTAACTTGACAAATGACAACATATTTATATTTCCCTATTTCCTGTTTTCTCTTTCTTTCTTCATTTTGCTTACTCGCATCAAAGCAATACAAACAGTCATATTTTTCTCATGTCTGGGCAGCTCACCAAGATGGAAAACTGGTCCTTTAATTTATCATTAGAAATCTCCATATCAATGCTTCCTGATTCCCTGTTTAAATTATGATTGTGATGTGTTGGCAGAATAACTGTACAATTAAACACACTCCAGATTAATGAATCTGCTGCTCAGATGTCTTTGAAACAATTTTGTTTGCATTTTCAGGTCTCTGCCTTGATTGTTAAACTCTCTTCTAGTCAATTTCAGATTCACAGCACTGGCTCAGAGGTACCACCAATGCAGAACAAATCATATTAGTTTTTAATTCAGCTGGCCCCTCATTGCCCCAGCAGAAAGATAATTTTTTCCTGTAATATTTGTTTTTGAATTCAAGTAACTTTTCCTGCAGACCTGGGTTTATGATCTCTTCTTGCCTTACCACTATGTATTTTTAAGGTTCTCAATAAGCCATTCTTTTTAATGTGAGTGAAAGACCTCCCAGGATGATTCAATGAGATGTATTGATAGTTCCTCGCTCCCTCAGCTCCACGTGGGATCATCGTCCCTACGGCTCCACCGGGGTTCCTCATCTTGCCGGCTCCGCCTTGGTTAGTCACCGCTCTGCCGTTGCCATGGACTTTCAGGCCTTCATCTGTGACTCCACCCCTTTGGCTTTGTGGGGTTCCGGCTCCACCGTGGTCCTCAGTCACACCGGCTCCGCCTCAGTCCTCCCGGCATCCTGGCTTCACCTCGGCTGCTCGTCCCCATGGCTCTGCCATTGTCTCCAAGACCCTTCTTTGTCGTCCGGTTTCTGTGGCTCCACCTCATCTGCCTCAGTCAGTCATTCTCCAGTTTTTCTGCTTGCCAAGTCTCCACCATGGCTCCTCCCTCCCTCAACTCTGGCATTTTTTATTTTTTTTTATTTTAATTTAAGTTTATGTGATTTTGTTCTTTTGTCATTTTATTAGTTTTTGTGTTTTTTTAAGATAACATATTTCTGCTTAGCTTTAATTTATTTATTTTGGTTTTAGTAATTGTAGTATTTTAAATTTCAAATGGTTGTCAATCGATCTCCAGACATTTCACCATCACCTGTCACCTTGCACTATAATGGGCCTTTCCCATAATCCCTCCTGGCTTCCACCTGCACACACAATTATCCACAACTGCCATCATTCACCCTCATCAGCTCCACTCCATTTAAGATGCTCCACAAACACATCACCGTCTGCTCTATGACTAGGATCTCCATAATAGTCAAATGTTTTACTTACATGTGATTACCTACCTTTGTGTGATTTCTCTGTTCTCCTGTGCATTCCAACTGGTATCCATCTTCACCCGTTCCTCCCCGCAAGACTTATTTCATTGAGTTAATTTTCTTCAAAGCATCTGCTATCTAAAGGTATGTGTGGTGACACATACCATTATAGACGGTTATCCTTCTCTTCTCTTTTGTTGAAGTTCAGCATAATTTCTCCATATCATTCATCAGTTGTCAAAAACCATTTCTACTGAAGTTACTCAAGATTTCCATTTCCATCATATATTTATATTTTATTTCAGATTTATTTCAATTAACAACTATTTTGAATGGTTTTAGTATTCAATAATAACACTGCAAACTACAATCTTAAACAACTTAATATTCAGCAGTATTATTGACTTGACTGCACTGACACTATTGGATGAGAAATGGTAGCTTTAGCGTAAGTTCTGCCAGGAAGACTCAATTGTTACGTCACTTATTACTTTATCATCCAACCAATCGTGTTCTAATGCTCGTAGTATAAAAGATCGGTACTTTCACATGTCTGAATTGGCAGATGCTGACGCCAGCATTCAGTTTGCAGAAACCTTGATTGCAACCATAACAACACAAAATCATATCGTTGATTTTGATGTTGCCAACTCTGGCGGACCTTAAAGAGGTGGTATAATGCCCTTTTCACAAGATGTAAAATAAATCTCTGATGTCCCCAGAGCATGTATGTGAAGTTTTAGCTCAAATACCCCACAGATATTTTCATAGCATCTTAAAATGTCACTTCGATGGTGATCAAAACGCATAGCTTTTGTCTGTCCCTTTAAATGCAAATGATGATGATAAATGCAAAAAGCTGCTGATCCCAGCACAGAGGGCAGAGCTTCAACAGCTCGTTCTTTGCAGCTTCTATTACCTCTCACAGATACATTTAAAAAAACTTTTAGCCTTTTATGTTCAAAACGGACAAAGATGGAGAGACTCAAGAAGAAGCGTCAAGTCATATTTATTTGTATATCGCTTATACAGATTGTTTCAAAGCAGCTTTACAGAGATAACAGGAAAATAATGCAAAAAAGTTTGTTTCCAGAAGAAAATAGCATCACAGTCCAGCTTAAGTAAGTTCAGTGATATTTCATTTTTGTTTAAAAAAAAAAATATATTAATTTAGTTCATTTATTTTTATATAAATAGAGTTTAGGTGCTAAATAGGAAAAGGATTTTCCGCCAGCAGTCGATTTTGATATTCCAGGTATTATTATCAACTGGCCAGAGTTTTGAGATCGCAATAGACATGAAGGACTATAATGCGTTAAGAGCTCACTCAAGTACTGGGGAACTAAACCATTTAGTACTTTGTAAGTAATCTGTTTACTGCTACAAACTGATAACAGTCAGATAAGTATGATTTAAACCATGCTAATGCAATTCCACTAATATCAACATAATTTTTTAGAGTCTATTTAAAAGAATGTTGTGGTCAATGGTATCAAATGCAACATTAAGATCCAGTAAGACTAATAGAGAGATACAACCACGATCGGATGATAAGAGCAAATCATTTGTAACTCTAATGAGAGCTGTCTCAGTACTATGGTACGGTCTAGTCCTGACTGGAAATCCTTGCAGATACCATTTCTTCCTAAAAGGAACATAGTGAGGAGACTGCTTTTTCTAGTATCTTTGACAAAAAGGGTAGATTTGAGATCGGCCTGTAATAGACTAATTCTCTAGGATCATTCCTGCTATGCTCTTTGGAAACTTCAGAAGTAGAAGCTTTATTTGTTGTTAATTTAGCCACTGTGTCAAATAAATACCTAGGGTTGTGTTTGTTTTCTTCTAAGAGAGTCGAAAAATAAGCAGATCTAGCAGTTTTTAAGGCTTTTCTGTAAGCAATTGTGCTCTCTCTCCATGAACAAGCGTCAACATGTAGACAACATTTCTGAATGGTTGGTTGATGAATTTATGTAGCTTATGTGTAGTAATCTTCTAGTCATTGATTAGCATATTCTGTTTTGATAATCTATTAATCATGTTCCGGGGGCAGGATTTATGTAAATTGTAGGGTTCATGATGTCACTAACCCGGGAGGAATGTTGTGTAGTTCCTACCAGCCGTTTGCTGTAGTCCTTAAAAAGCAATTATTTGAAAATATCTCCCTTTGCTTTGAACTTTGAGCATCGTAACTTTGCAGATGTTGTTTATGCTTAAACAGCGAAATCATAATCAACCCCCCTTTAATCACCTCCGTCCGCAATGGTCTCTTCTCTTCATATATTAATTTTCAGCTCATAGCCGTGTTTTTAACAGCGTTTCATGGCTTCATGCATCCAGGGAATTTACGGGCAGAATCTAAATACTTCGATCCTTCCCGTGGTCTTTTTCGATTACGTTTCTCACCTAATTTCTTTACTCTTTTTCTCAAGCACTCTAAGTATGACTCTCAAGGATCTGGTGTTACTCTTTCCCTTCTTAAACTAATAATAGTTTCTGTCCTTTCTCATCCATGATTAAATTCTTTAAAATCCATCCTAAAACTCCAGATCACTCCCCCCTATTTATCTTATCTAACGGAGCACCTCTCTTTAAGGCCTGGGTCAGGAATCATAAAGCTACAGTCTATCTCCCTCCCTTATACCGGACACTCCTTCAGGATCGGGGTAGCCACTACAGCGGCTGAACACAGAGTTCCTACGTCAGCAATCTAGATCCTGGGCAGGTGGTCTTCCTCTGCATTCAAATTCTATATAAGACCCAATTCTAAAATCATCCTCGAAGCTCAGCAAGCTCTTTCTAGCAATAATTAGGTAATCCTCATGCAAATACTGGTGGTGGTATCATGCTCTCACATATTACTCATCTATCCTGTTCAGTAGTCTTTAGCTTGCATTACTCGTCTGTGTGGCCTAACGTGACACTGTCTCTATGTGGCTTAGCGGACGTTGTCTCTGTGCGACCTCGTCTCTCTTTGGCCTTTAGGCCGTGTGTCCACCAAAGCGTTTTTCCACGCGGCTGGCGTGTTTTTTCAATTGTTTTCAATGGGAACGCCGCGTTTTTTAAACGCCATGAGCGTAACGAGGCGCTGAGCGTCTTTTTCACGCTGAAGCGCTGAGCGTTCGGCGTTTTTTACAGGTCGCCGAGAGTTGAAGAATGTTCAACTTTGGGTAAAACGCTGCGCTCATCACTGTCATTTTTTACCCAACCGACCAATCACAGTGGAGGAGGGGCGGGACTAAAACCACACCGACCAACTGTCACAACATTCTTTCTGTACAACGACATCAACCAGCAGAGCTAACCAAACAAAATGAATGAAAAATAAATGTTTAGTATGAAACAAATTATCTGCGAACTCAGTTACAAGTAAACTGTGCTGCGGATATTCTGTATCATAGCAACGAAGCGTCTCAACTGAAAAAACACTGCGCTGCCAAAACGCTCTCAAGCGCCCACAGCCAGGCGTTTTCAGCAGAGCGTCTAGCGTTTTCAGCTGGCTAAAAACGCTTTGGTGGACACACGGCCTTAGTGGCCTTGTGGCCTATCGTGGTCTTGTCCTGTGTGGCCTATAGTGGCCTCTCGTGGCCCTCGTGGCTTTGGTTCTGTGTGGTCTATCATGGCCTTTTGGCCTATCGTGGCCTTGTCCTTTGTGGCTATCGTGGCAGTGTGGCCCTTCGGGGCATAGGTTCTGTGTGGCCTAGTGGCCTTGTTTCTGTGTGGGTCTTCAAGGCCTTGTGGCCTATCGTGGCCCTTAGCAGCCTTGGTTCTGTGTGGCCTAGTGGCCGTTGTCTCTGTGCAAACTCGTCTCTGTGTGGTCTATAGTGGCCTATCTTGGTCTTGTCCTGTGTGGTCTATCGTGGCCTTGTGGCCCTCATGGCTTTGGTTCTGTGTGGTCTATCATGGCCTTGTGGCCTATCGTGGCCTTATCCTTTGTGTCTGTCGTGGCAGTGTGGCCCTTCGGGGCATAGGTTCTGTGTGGCCTAGCGGCCTTGAGTGGTTTTTCTATGTGTGGCATTACTGGCCTATCGTGGCCTTGTCCTGTCAAGCCAAGTCAAGTCAAGTCAAGTTTATTTATATAGCGCTTTTCACAATACAGATTGTATCAAAGCAGCTTCACAGTATTAAATTAAAATAATACATCAATGTTTGTTTCTAGTGGAAAACGTCCACGTTTGGTAATGCTGATCAATAGTATTGTTGATTGATTCATTAAATTAAATATCCCCAAATATCCCCAACTGAGCAAGCCAAAGGCAACAGTGGCAAGGAACCGAAAAACTCCATCAGGTGACCTAATGGAGAAAAAAAAAACCTTGGGAGAACCCAGGCTCAGTCGGGGGCCAGTTCTTCTCTGGCGTTTATGAACTAGAGGTCGGATTTAACTGTAAGATTAAAAGTATTATATGAATGCCTGGCTGAAGAGATGCGTCTTTAATCTAGTTTTAAACTGGGAGAGCGAGTCTGAGCAACGAACAGTATCAGGAAGACTATTCCAGAGTTTTGGAGCTAAATGTGAAAATGCTCTCCCTCCTTTGGTGGACCTAGATATCCTAGGTATGACCAAAAGCCTCGAATTTAGTGATCTTAAAGAGCGCGATGGATTATAGGGCGATAGAAGATCCGTTAAATAGACTGGAGCTAAGCCGTTTAGGGCTTTATAAGTCAGTAGCAATACCTTGTAATTAATACGGAACTTTATAGGTAACCAATGTAGTGATGATAAAATTGGTGTTATATGATCATATTTTCTTGATCTAGTTAGAACTCTAGCGGCGGCATTTTGGACTAACTGTAGCTTGTTTATTGAGGATGCAGGACAACCAGCTAATAAAGCATTACAGTAATCTAGTTTCGAGGTCATGAATGCATGAACTAACTTTTCTGCATCAGAAACTGATAGCATGTTACGTAGCTTAGCAATGTTTCTAAGGTGGAAAAAGGCTGTTCTTGTAACATATGAAATATGATTTTCAAAAGACAGGTTGCAGTCTAATATAACACCCAGGTCTTTTACTGTAGAGGATAAAGTAACAGGACATCCTACTATATTAAAGTTGTAGTGTGAGTTGTAGTTGTCCTGTGCGGCCTATCGTGGCACATCGTGGCCTTGGTTCCGTGTGGCCTAGTGGCCTTGTCTCCATGGCCTTGTCTCAGTGTGGCTTTTAGTGGCCTTGTGCCCTATCGTGGCCTCGTCTCTTTGTGGCCTTGCTCTGTGTGGCCTATCACGGCCTTGTCTCTGTGTGGCCTATCACGGCCTTGTAGCCTATCGTGGCCTCGTCTCTGTGTGGCCTTGCTCTGTGTGGCCTATCACGGCCTTGTCTCAGTGTGGCTTTTAGTGGCCTTGTGCCCTATCGTGGCCTCGTCTCTGTGTGGCCTTGCTCTGTGTGGCCTATCACGGCCTTGTCTCTATGTAGATATGATGGCCTCTCGCTCTTGGTCTAAATATTTCACTCTTTCTCAGCTCCCTTGCTTTCCTCTCAATACGTCTTCATTAGTAGCTTCACTGTTTTCTCACAATGATGGAAGCGGCCCTCTTTACCGATTAAGCTATCGGTCTATGAGGCCTTCCACGATTTCATGTTTCGTCATGCTTATTTCATGTTTAACTTATTTTTACTTTCTATGTTTTAGGAACTGCAGGATACACGACTGGTGGGTATACTTTTTTCTTTACAGTTCTTTGGGGGCGGGCTCTGTCCTGGTGGAATTATCTCCTTCACCTATTTCTGGGGGTCGGCTGCGCCCCGGCCTTCGTCCTCAGGCAGGAAATGCAGAATCCGTTACCCTCGGATTGCGAGTTACGGACGGGGCCTACGCCAAAGAACTTTATATCACAATACTTGCTTGCTGGGCTGTTAATAAATTGATGCTTTGTTACGTCATTTTGCCTCCCGAGTCTTTCTGGTAGAACTAAGCTGGATGATGACATCACTATTTTCTGCAGAATTGCTTTATAGATTAAATTGAATAATTGATCTTTACAACAAAACTGAATCAACACTGAACTGACTTCAGCTGAACAATGACACTAGTTTTCTCTTTGAGCTGCTGTGCAGCTGAGTTATTATAAATATATAATATTTATTATATAACTATAAAGTTTGCATCATTGAATCATTTTCCTGTTATCACTGTAAAGCTGCTTTGTATCTATTCTGTATTGTATAAAGCGCTATATAAATAAAGGTGACTTCAAAAGAAGGACATAATGATTCCATATCTAATAATATGGAATTAATAATTCAAAATGATCAATTTAGAGAGAGTTACATATCTGTAGTGGTCACCATGCATCAGAGGGTTAACATACATTAATTTGTTATTTTTTCATGCTTAACTATTTATCAGCCCCACACAAAATTTTCGGTATGAATCCCAACATAGTTACAGAAGTTCAGAATATCCTAACATATTCATTTTTTTAAATAATTTAGTTAGCTACAACACCTTTATCTGACAGATGGTTCAGCAGCATGTTTACATGTACAGTATGAGACAGAACTGTATGTTTGTAGTTATCATCATAAATCATTCTACTCTATAGCACACAGCTCTCTGACTTTATACGCAGTGTGGTATCTGTACAGTTTCAATTATAACAGGTGTTGTTGGACAAGAGCTTAGGCAACTGACCATGATTGTGAGTGTTTGAATAAATAACGCAGTGAATTTCAGATTACATAACTCCCTTGTGGTTTTGACATTCAGATTAGATGGGCTGCAATTACACTTCTAAGTCTTTCTTAATCGTGAGGTTACATGAGCCTTTAAAACCGTGTGTAGTTCACTTTCCCTTGATATTATTTGCTTAGTGGTAATTTCCTGTTTTAATGTGGTCTGTCAAATATAAAGATCTTTAGCCTATAATAGATTTACTTCATTTAAGGTCTAATTCTGAGCCAAGTTTAGATGAGTGCTCAAATTTGCTATAACAAGCCCTGAAAGGATGTGATGTGCAATATACAAAAGAGTGTATTCTGAACAGAAGGTAATCACAATACTTTTGGGTTATGAGGTAATGAGGCTTCATTATATTTGCCATTTTGAAAAATACATTTGTGTTTTCTGTAACATTGTTTAAACATTTCATTTTATTTCATTATCTAGGCATAATATGTATCATTTATTTCATAAATCATAGATGAAAGTAATGTTGGATTCAGTGGATTTGTTCTTGTGTTTCAAAGATAATGCATCTGCACCTGAACTATGCATTTGGGCATTAGGCAGAACTGAGTTGTTACTATGGCAATGCCAGACATTGGTATTGCTCTAATTATGTTGTTGGCCTTGTAGATTGTGATTGCAGTGAAACACTCTTGTGCCCAAGCAGAGATGTTTGTTCACTTGCATTCACTGTCTGACCATTAAACATTTCACAACTCTGTTTGTGAAATGCGTCATGCGCAATTTTTTTTAACATGTAATTTCATTCATGCAGTTATGACAGCTTTTAAGTGCCATGCTTAAAATTAAAAACAAAGATTTAAAGTCAAATGTAATGAGAATTGGAACAATACAAGAAAAAAGTCATAACATTCTCTTAATACTTTATTTTGCTTTTCATAAACAGGGAATCACTATATGAAAAGTCATAATATTTTCATAAAAAAATATTTTATGAGAATGAAGTTAATTATTTTAAGGATAATCTCAAAATAGGCCTTGAACAAGAATGAAGTTGAAAGGGAAGATTTTGGACACAGCCCGTGTTTTGTTCAGTTCGGCCTGTTCTCGTCCATGTGTTTGATGGTTGTTCTGTTCTGTTCCTGTTCATAAGTTACTTGTCAGAAATCCTGAGTATTTTGTTATCTTTGTATTATATCTTTTATATATTTTTTTGTATTCAGTATGCAGAAAGATACTCCCTTCCAAAGCTAAGAACTTACTAATATTCCTCCCAGTTTTCTTAAGCTTGCAGTCTTAATAAACTGATTTCTTATTTATTTATTTGAGCAAAATTATTTTGTGAGAAAATAACTATGTATTTAAATAATTAGAGCCAGAGAAAAACTATCTAACTAAAACTTCTATTGAGTTTTGCTACTCTACAAACTGTATCATGAAAACAAATCAAGGACACAAGTCTCATTCCTGCTGATTGGGCTCTAGGCAGCTGTTTCAGTGCTTAAATGAGTGACAAATTATGTCAAGGAAAGGGCAGCCCCCCTTTGAGTTTTTTTTGTTGAATCTACATAAAGAAAGTAAGACTAGCATTGGAGGCTACTTGAGCAACCTTGGGTCTTTACTTTGCTAAAACATCATGATGTTTTGAATAGTTTTGAGTCATTACTCTGATTCACAGTTCTCACTGTGATATTATGCAGTATATGGAGCATCTGCTGAAGGAATTCAATAATTGTGCGTTGGAGTAAATTGTCCTTATTTTACAGTAAGCACAGAAATATTGGCTTCAGAGAAGCTCAGTTAATTGATGTGTAGTTTGTTAAAGGGAAATTGTCAAATTGACCCTTATGGATTCAGGGTCTGAATTACCAGAGACGATATTACACACAGAAGGTCCACAGGAATTACAATGAAAAGGAGAAAGTGCAATGCTCAATTTGTCCACTCTAGTGAAGGAAAACCCATCTTCAATAAAATGAGCCAAACGTCAATCGTTAAAGATTTTATAATTAAATTATATATAGATTATAGAGTACAACGGGGCTAAAGGTGCACTGGGATAAAAGGCGCATTTGACCTTACTCTCTTTTAAGCCACTATATGCCACAAAAAATCAGCTCAGCAATTTTCTTAACAACCACTTTTGATGAAAGTGGAAATTTGGCTGATTCTTGACGTGATCGATGACAGCAACGCAAAGTCGATTCTGCGCTAATTTGATCTAATATATAATGTTTATGTTTACATATATATATATATATATATATATATATTATATATATATTATATATATATATTGTAGATTTATATTGTAGCAAATGAGAATCGCTAAAATTAATGTGTATATTTTGAGAAAAAAAGATCTTATTAATGTTTTTCAGTTTTGTTCAAGGAAATTAAAGCAACAGTTTTTCAATAACAGAAGAATATGTAAAAGTATGGTATTTGGGGTAAAAGGCACCCCTGCTGTTGGGACTAAAGGCATAATAATTAACATGATAATAAATAGCTGGTTGACTTTTCCATTTGTTGACATGACATAGTTAGATTCAGATGGTAAATATCATATATCAAACTGTGTGTCCACCTTAGAGATAATCACCATATTTATAATAATGAAACCATCATATTTAGAAATGATATTCATCATATCATATCATATACTAAAATACCATATTTATTTGTTACTACTGTAAAGCTTTATTAAATTATTATGGGATCTCATTCAATGCATTCAGAATCTTTACTTTTTAAAATAATTTTGTTTCTGTATTTTTTAAATGAACATATTTTAATGACAGTTTGGAGATTTTTTTTAATGCTAAAGTGATTGTTTACTGAACAAAAACAAGTTTTGAACAAGTATTAACTTAGACATTGTCAAAAATACATTATTTTAGTTAAAGTATATTTGTTTCAATACTCTGTGCCTTTTGCCCCATACTGGTGAACCTTTTACCCCATGTGTGGGCAGAATTTGTTAGATTCTCAAACAAACAAACTTCTATTATTTATTTTTTACACAAAATCTGTTGCTCCATCAATGTTCAATAAAAACACATATATTTTTCTTAGGCAAGGCAAGTTTATTTATGTAGCACATATCATACACTATGGCAATTCAAAGTGCTTTTCATAGAAAATAAGCACAACATAAAAGCAAGAGAAATTAAAACAGTTATAAAAGGAATGAATTAGAGTAAAATGAATTAAAGAAGTAAAAAGATGATACATAGAATAAACTTCTCATCTGGCAAAACACCGGTGTATCTTATTTCGCATCTTTCAATTTCCCCAATTAAGTGGTTTATGTTTCTCTCTTACCCAATTCTCAGTGCCATTTGAGTTCAGTTTAAAATCAAAAGGAAGAATACAGTGCAGTCAGTCGGACGTACAGTGGATACTCTTGAGTATCCACTTAGGGTGTGTCTTTAGCCCCGTTGTACCCTATATTACCTTTTGCTCATGAGAAGTTGCTGGAGCGACCTGGAGAATAGTTTTTTTTTTTTTATAGTGCAATTTGAGCTTAGGAAACATGTTACTGATATTGTTGATGTCATTTTTTTTATTTATTTTTTGTGAACTTGCCAAGCAATTTTAGACATATCTGTCTTCCCCTTTTCAAGTAGACAGGTGTTGGTCCTGACTGTCTGAAAAAGAAGGCTATGTAGGCTATGTAAATCAAGGTGATGTGCCCTTATTAACTCATGTCTGTCCACCGCCTGCAGTTGTTCTATCCCTGTATGTAGACAAACTGCACCTCCAAAAACAAAGTATACCCTTTTAAAAAAAAAAATCAAGCTATTATGAATACATGGCTGAAATATTTTTTTACTGACTTGCCTGAGGAATTGAAGGATGTTTTTGTTTGTCCGTCTAATTTCACAACGGCTTCGGTCTTTCCACTATTAAATTCCGTCATGTAAATAGCGAATATAACGTATAAAATAGGGCCCCAAGTGTATCACTGTTAGTGCTATTAATCAAATCAGTACATACACTGCAAAAAAAAAGAAAAAAAAAAAGTCTTCTTAATGAATTTTTAATTATTCTTTGTTGACTAGTTTCCAAATAAAAATATCAAAATATTCTTAAAATCTTAAAAACTTACTTGAGAAGCAACACTATTATGATTTTTATATGTTGAATCCAAGTATATTTTGTCTTACCACACTCAGATTTTTTTCTTAAATATTTGAAATACTTGTGAAAACATCTGTGCAGTAAGACACAATACAGTCATATTCAGTGTTGGGCAAAGTTACTTTTAAAAGTAATACATTACAATATTGTGTTACTCCCTAAAAAGTATCTAATTGAGTTAGTTACTTTTTATGGAAAATAATGCATTACGTTACCTCCGCGTTACTTTTTTTGGAACTTTTTCTTTTTCTAGTTTATAAATTGTGGAATATGCTACGTACATATCCATAATGTGCAGTATAGCTGCAGTACTGCAGTGATCCCAGCCTAACCTACAGAAGAAAACAATCAGGGTTAATCAATGAGCAAGACAAACAAATGGAGGCGGAATAAATGTGTCGCCTTCTGTGCTGTTTACCAAGCAGCTGCTAAATAACCTTCAAGAGGGGAGATAGAGATGTGTCAGTGTGTGTGGTTAATTCACTCCTTATATTATGTCTTTCAGTACTGCTATACAATATAAAGTCAATGTTTGCTGCAGATATCAAGCCCCTGTAAATCTGTACATTGTATGAGTATGTGCATGTTGTACTGTTTCCACCTGCCGTACATGCATTTTTGATATTCCCCACACATTTATTTATGAGAAAATATTTCTGCTGTAGGGGACAATAAAGTTGATATAGCAATCGATCTTCACGATGCTGTCAATGGCTCCCTTGCACAGGGACTGTGCTGATACAGCAATGAACCCCTTTAAGTTTTCCCAGAAATACAGACCGGTCCTCACTGTTATTATTTTGTTGCCATGGCAGAAGCAAGAGCAAGAGTATACTGTGTTCTGATTGGATGTCCAGAGGATTTCCCATCTATAGGGAGGATCTGGTATTTTGGAAAAACTTTCACAATGGCACGTCAGCTTCTTAAAACGCTTTTACTGTGGTTGAGTTTAAACAATCTCAGCATTTCTGATGTTTCAGGTTACTGAACTGTATTTGACAACGCTTATTAGTCAGGTGTATCAGTCTTGTTTACATAAGAACTTTTAAAATGTCCAGTTCAATATATATATATATATATATATATATATATATATAGTAGATATATGTCGGTTGTCCCCAAAATATAAGTCGGTTGTCCCTCATTGAAGCAGATAGTTAGTAGCCTATACCTCAGAAATGCAGTTCATCATTTTGAAGCCCAATCTCTAAAAGAACAGAAACATTCATCCAGTTTGACTTTAAGACAAGAGTTCAATTGACTGTTATAATAACTTTACAATGTAACTGCTAGTTAAGGTAATTTAAAAGAGCTGGATCAGAAATAGGGACTCTTACACCACCTGCATTGCTTTGGAGGTGTAAAGGTGTGCATTGCTTATTAGTGCTTCCTCAGATTCAGCTACATCAATTTCTAACGAAACCTCTGCACTTGTTGAATCTGTGATTTCCCTGGCGACCATCGGCATAACGCCAACCTCTTCACTCTAAGAATCCATGCAATCTGAGGCCTGCATTTTTTTCTGCATAATTTATTTATTTATTTATGTTCAACACAATTATTCATCCATCTCTTGTATCTTGTTGTTCCTCTGTTTTCCACCTCTTTGCAAGTCTTATTCTGGAATCACGATGGGCTCCTCATTACACCCATATAGCAGCTACAATTTTTCATAATTGTCAGAGTTTTTTTATTTATCCGAGCATGTGCTTGACATTTCATACAGTGATATTAGAGAATAAATTAGAAGAGCAGTAAAGCTTAATTGAATTTAACCCATCTGACATGATTTAATATGCAGCATTCTGAATAAGATTAGTGGTCAAGCTACTTAACATAATAATCCATATTAATATTAACTGGAAGACATGACACTAATATATGTACATACTAGAGCCCATAAATATAAGCCTGGAAAGTTATAGAGATATATTTAATGAGGTGTCCCCTGAGGAAGATAAAATGGGGAAAATCTTCAAATATATAAGCTTAAAAGGATAGTAAATTACAATTATGTCATCATTTCTTCACCCTCATGCCATTCCAAACCTGTACATAACAGAAGATATTTTGAAGAATGCTGGCTGCTGTTCCACCACATCCCAAAGCTGCTCTATTGGATTGAAATCTGGAGACCTGGAGGCCACTGAAGTACACTGAACCCATTGTCAGATTTGTGGAACCAATTTGAGATTGCATGTGCTTTTATGACATGGTGCATTATCTGTGTCCAGTTCTTAGCTAGCATAAATGGAACCTGGCCTAGTCTTCTGATGCTATAACAAAATCACTTCAAGGTTTGACACTTTGTCCATTTACAGGTACAATAGGTCTAGCACCATTGTAACATGTCTTAGTTACTTTTGACTTCCTGTCAACATGAACCAGTCTGGCCATTTCTGACCTCGCTTATTGCCAAGATTTTTTACCCATATAACTACCTTTCACTGAATTTGTTTGTTAATCACATTCTTCCCCACATTTCTTCTGTATGCTTATACTTCAAGTTGTTACCATAAGATTTCCATACAGGTATAACTCATAAAATGGCCAATGGGTTTAATGGTTTGGTTGGTTTAGCATTGTCTAGTTAGCTCCTGCTGGTAGGTGTTGTAACATTATCTAGTTTTAAAAAACATGTTTCCCCCTGACGGCTATTAAAAAGTAACTTAAATGCCTAAAAGGTAAAGCCCAATTTTTGGAGGGCTCTTAAATGGATTAAATTGACTTTTTATTATGTATTTTTCGTCAATCTATGTGTTTCAAGTCATAAAATACCTGAAACTGTAGCATCAGCCAATCAGTATTGTAATGATGTAATTTCCTTGCAAGTCCAGACTAATTAATCATATTGTATTTATGGCTCAGGTGACTGACTTGAAATTGTCTGTGGTTACCAATTATGGCAAAACAAATAATGAAAAAGGAAAAATAGTACTAAATTAGAGAAGAAAGCAAACTAGTTGAATTTTCACTAATGGTCAGATCCCAATATATATATTAAATCCAGAAATCTACAAAAACAGTATGTAATATGGCACATACTATATGGCAGGTCATATCTTTTCAATTTCAATTCTTTTTTCATATCATTCTTACTGTGAGCAATGCATGCCTCCTGTTTGCATTATATGACATTTCTCCTTTCACATGGATGTGAAAAAGTCAGGTGATGGAACAACAAAAGCGTGTCAGTCAAACAGTGTAGTACAGCCACTTAAGATTCTCAGGGAGTGTGAGGAGCAGGGGCGTGTATTCTCAAGGGCCAAGGGTTTCTCTTCAGACATGGGCAGAGGAGAACATGACTGGGATAAGAATGGAACTGAAAAGGTTGCTGCATTCACAAACTCTCATGGGTTACTCAGCAGAGATAGAGAGCTTAGAGTCAAGGCAAGTTGCAGTAGCATTCCTTTGCTCAAAAGACCCCAAAAATGTTTCAAGTAGTTGGAAAGGTTTGTTTTGTAAATGCTTTATTTATAGCCTGTGTACGCATAAATTCATCAGCAGAAAGGCACTTTTAGTCTGTCCTCTTTTGTCTATTTTCTGCAGACTCCTACTTCATTATAAATCTTGGCACATGGGTTTCATCTCTGCCTAGCATAAATTAGCTCGGTATTAATTCACTAAATTTCCCCTGCATTGAGGATTGTAAAGGTGCTCTTAGATGTTTTGCCTTTATTTCTTTTTCTTTCTTTCTGCTTCCTCGTTGCTGTCCCTATCCTCTCTCTTGATGATTTCACTCAAAAAGAAAATTGTAATGATGAACTCTCAATTCAAAATGTTAATTGAAACATTATATGCACACATACACAAATTGCATGAAATACTGTGACATACATCACACGGCACGTCACAGAACCAATCATTATGAGAACCAATGGGGTTAACATTAGTTAATATTTGTTTGAGAATGAAAGGTTAAATTTCTGTTCATTATACAGAGTGATAGTATTGCATGGAATATACAAGTAAATTAATTTCAGACTACGTTTATTTTCTTTTTAGGGCTTTGAATTTTTTGGACCCCATTGACATTTATAATATGTGGCCCTGGATCACAAAACCAGTCACAAGTCGCACGGGTATATTTGTGGCAATAGCCAACAATACATTGTATGGGTCAAAATAATCGATTTTTCTTTTATGCCAAAAATCATTAGGATATTAAGTAAAGATCATGTTCCATGAAGATATTTAGTAAATTTCCTACCGTAAATATATATATAAAAAAAATATTTTTCTGAGTGGATGTATTGCTGGATTGAGTTATCTGAGATAATTGCGCATTCATGCACTGGTTTAAAAGGGGATATGTATCGATAGTAGAAACATTGATCAGCAACGCTGCTATTGGCTGTTCAGCGTGGCCAAAGAGCGCGCTCAGTTTTTCTCCTCAGCAGAGCAAGAACTAATAGTCGAAGTTTATTCGGAATTTTAATGTTTAATCAAAACGCCAGGGAACACCTCAAAGTCTGCAAAAGCCAGGAGAGAGGGCTGGCAAAAAGTAGCAGACAATTTAAATCCGTTAGAAGTGGCCATGTTAGATGTTTTTATCACTTATTAGCCTATATTTTTGTATTTTAATAATTGCATAATTACTTTGTTCATTGTAATGTCAGAGTCACCACACTAGATCATGGGAACAAATAAAAGTGAAGTACAAAAATATTCTACATAATGGTAATTTTTAGTTATATTATAGTCTCTTTTATAAAAGACACTGTTAAATAAATGGTTGTCTGTTTATAAAAGCAACCAAGAAAAAGGCTGAGAAAAAAAAGAAAGAAAAGATCTTAGTAGCCTACACTGTAAAATAATTTTTGCTGCATTAAATTAAGGCCGTATAGTCATTTCAACTGTTAAATCTTGAGCAATGATGAATTGCTTTGACTTGTGAAAGTAAAAACTGATAAACTTATGTTAATGTAAAAATATTTTGCCGTGAGTTATTGATCACATTTTTCCCGAGTGTAGTTCATTGTAATGACATTGTGTTTTCCTCTTTTGTGCACTTTTACATAATACACCAACACTTGTATCTGTTCCCTAGAAAGTGGTGGCTGAAATATGTGCAGTAAGTGGACATTTTCTAACTTTCCAAAGGAAAGAAGGTATAAGACTTTGTAATGTCCATTTGTTTCCATTGCACTGGACAGTGAATAAACCCTCTCAGATAACTGTCATATGGAGGAACTAGCCTACCTGCAAGTGCATAAATAACTTTACTTAATTTATACTTGTATGCTTTATGGCTGCAATATAAGTTGCAGGATTCCACATCTACAGAAAGGCCTACAGAAGAGTCTGCACAGACAGAGGAGACATAGGCCTACAGGTGGGCAGTGTATAGCCAACTTTTCCTTTTTATTTGTTGCATGAGGCATGTGTCTAATATCTCTTGTTGCAGGCACTTGACCACTGGCTTTTTTCTTTCTTTTTTTGGCAATGTTGTGTAATATGGCACATGCAACAATGTCACAGGCCCTGTCAGGTGTGCAACCCCTCAGACTTTTCAGACACTGAAATCTTCCCTTTAGTTAGCCAAAGTTCATTTCATTGTGTGCCCTTGTCCTGGCTAGAGCTGCATTGTAACTGGTTTGGGTCAGGGAATGGGGTCATAAAACACCTGTCTGCAGGCAGGAACATGTCATAATCACCTATGAAAAAATGCAGTTCTGTTAGGATCAGCATAAGTGTATGTAATACAGTGAGCTTGATATTTAATTGTGGAACTTTCCTTACCACTTTCAAATAATGTGCATAAATGTGAATCTCTGAAAATTTAAGTTAAGTCATGCACAGATCCTGGCCATTTTGCTTTCACATTTGTGATATGGAAGATTTTAGTCAACTGCCTTTTTTTTATTTGATATAATATTACTAATCTGGAATATTAAGAATCACAATAGTAACTGGGCTGCACATTTACATTGTGAACCCCCTTTCTGTTCACATAATCCCCTTCATTGAGGCCTTGATGGCAGTCTACGGACTCTAGTCTATGGTACCAATCAAGTTAGTGAAGCCTGAGTGACATATACTGTAATCGGCATGGTCATGATTGCAACATTGGGTCTTAAGTGGCTTGGAAATGCCACAAAAAAAACCTAAAACTGTTTTTTAAACCTAAAAGCGCCAGGTAAACTCCGAATGACACGACAGACAGCACTTTCCATCAAGTTCTCCGCATCTCCAATAGTGTAAAGGAAAGAGCCACTCGCAAATAATCTTAGGGCAATGCAAACAGTTTGTGCTGTAGTTAAAGCCCGACTCTGACAAGTCGAAAATAAATGTGAGTTTCCTGCAAATTAATAATGTAAACGACAATCTCACGAGTCACGAGAAAAAAATATATATCTCAGAAAGTGCACTATCACGCTGCGCTGGAGTTCCCGTATCAGCTCCGCTTATGAAACCGCAGTCTAATCCTGTTAACATGAAATAAGCCTGCTCCCGAGCAGGTTTAAGCTTGCGCACCTGTTGCTATGACAGCAAGTCCAGGATGAGCGTCGAAGAACCAACCAATCCAAGATCATGCCAAATCGCCAACAATCAAATCCAGCTAAGTGAGTTAGCGACGTACGAAGAACGGGCCCCTGGGACTAAATACATGGAGCTAACAAAGGAGCTTGATTAGTAAATTAACAGGGCACAGGTGAAAGACATAAATAATTTAACAGACTGGGGAAAACTAGGTCACAGGGACTGAACCAAAAACACAATGAAACAGGAGACAGACTAAACATGTAACAAGTTTACTGTAAAAAAAATAAATCCGTAAAATAACAGAAAAAGACCTGGCAGCTTTATTACCTAGACATTATCCAGTAATCTTACAGAGATAATCTTTTGAAGTTCAAAATTCAAAATACAGGTAAAACACCTGTAAAAAATTAATATGGAAAACTCCGTAAAATTAATACAGTACACTGTGCCCTATTTTACGGCTTTTATTAGTAGACGGTTAGGGTTAGTAATAAGTTGACGTACTTGCAAAATTACTTATATAGAATGTTTGCTGGGGGACCATCACAATAGTGTTAGCAGATATTAAGCAGACTACTAATACTCTGAGCTTGGCGGTCAGTTGACAGGTGCAATGTTATTTATAGTCAAAAGAATCACTAAAGGTGACCATCAAAATAAAGTTACCAAAATTAGTACTTTTATTCAGCAAGGATGCATTAAATTGATCAAAAGTGACAGTAAATATTTTTACAGTACTTGTTGCAAATATCTATTTTTAAAAATGCTGTTCTTTGGAATCTATTTATCAAAAAAAAAAAAAAAAAAAAAAAATCAGTTTCCAAAGAAAATTTCCACTGAAAACTGGAGTAATTGCCTCTGAAAATTCAGCTATGCCGCAACAGGAATAAATTAAATTTTCAAAAATATTAAAATAGAAAACGATTATTTTTGTAATTTTTTTGCATTTACAGTGCTTTGGCAGCACATTTTAAACTCACAAGAATCTGAGGGGGAACTACACCATTAAAATAATTAATGCTCATTAAACGAAAGATCATATGTGAATCTGTTAACAAGCTTGATAATGAGGTTATATCAAACATTTTGTATCCACTTATGAATAAAGAAGACCCTATTTTCTGCCGGAGGGTTCACAATAGCTGTTGTGTGTACTGCTCTCTCCTGCTGTTTTTGAATTATCTAGGCCTTTTCTTCTATTATAGGATTCATCATTAGGGATACTGATCCCTGCACAGCGTAGAAGACCAACCACTGGCAGGAAGCAGAGGGGATAAATGAAGAAGGATTCATGTTTTTCAGGTGAGGTGAATCCTGCTTGTTTACTGCTTATAATTAATATCGTACCATCTGTCTGTCTTCACCTCACACTGGGGGAAAACCAGTTGCTGTCTCTTTGATCTCACGTGTCTGTTCTCACAGTCTCATTTTCTATCTGTCTTAAAGAGGTCCTCACCTGAAACGGCAAACTCCTCTCATAATGAGTCTGAAAGTCAGATGAAAAGTACTTTGTTTTTGTAACCTTTGCAGTTAAAGTCACTGGTGGCCAAAGAGTCCAATGAATCCTTTAAGAACCTTTGAACAAACTAATGGTACCTTCAAATAATTTAGATCAATTCCACTCGCCTCTCACAAATCAGAAGGATTTATTACAACTCTGAAAGTGTAACTTAGTTAAGCTGCAAATTGAAATTTCTCTCTCCCCCTATACTTCCAAATGATGCCACCAGCCACAAAGTGTCTCATAAGTCAAGGTAAGATGTGATTTACTTCATTTAACAAGCGAAGGTGAATCGTCATAGATCACAAAAGCTCATGTCTGCGACAATGCTGAAATACTGGTCTGCATTTAAATGATTGTTTCCTTGAGAAATTAAAGAAAAAATGGTTGCAATTTATTTGAATGTATCCTTGTTATTCTACATCTAAGTACTGAGTATTATTAAAGGGGTCATATAATGGTACATGCACTTTTACAAGTTGATTGTACTGAAATGTGTGTTGGCAGTGCCTGTACACAACCATCATAAAATGATAAAAATCCATCCAGTGGTTTTTTTTTAATCTTCTTATATGTTTCCTCCTGTCTCAAATCAAGCTGTTCGATATTGTGACGTCACAATATCGACGCCCCTCCCACGATGGGTGATTGACAGCAGCGTTTCAAACACAGACCCGCCCTCGCGCCCTCGTGAGCGAGCTGTCAATCATAGCACGCGCCGACGCGCGTTCATTGTTGATAGCTGGAGTGCTGAGTAGAATGGCGTCTAACGATTGTGGTGTTCTGTTCTTGGGTGTAATAACGAACACAGCAGTCATATTGATGATGTTTCTAAATCCGTACAGCTGAAGACGCAGTGGCTGAGTTTGTTTTCGAAAGGAATATTCCCCACGATCAACGTCAATGCTGTCATGTTTGCACGAATCATTTCACCAGACTCGAGACTGCTTTACAAACGAGGGTCAGTATAAAGCTGTTTTTGCTAAGAAGCTGCTCCAGAAAAAAGGATCAGTACCAACTATTCGTGTTCCTGCTGAACCTCCAGAAGAACAAGTGAGTGTAACGTTTTATTGACCTTTATATTAATCTTTATATTAATCTTTGCAAATAGCTTGCACGCTTCATGATGAATGTGGCTATTTTTACACTCAGGGTACATTATGGCATGTTTTCTATGTACGACGTTCTCAATATAATTCATAAACCCACGTTTATAATGAACAACGCGTTATGGTTTTTGTATTATTATTTTAAACGGTGTACACACAGAACAGAGGGGCGGGGTGAGCAAAGCTCATTATCATTTAAAGACACATGCACTGAAACGGCGTGCTGAAAACAGAGCTGTTTTTGACCAGGTAAAATTAGTGTTTTCTTACAATACTAATGAGAATTTTTAATTAAAGTATATTACAAACTTTTAATTTAGACCCTAAAGAATCATATTAGCTTGTACAAAAATGACATTATATGACCCCTTTAATAAATAACATTTTCTTACTTTAGGGTTAGGGTTAGGATTTGGTTTGGGGTTAGTTGAATGTAATTTTGATTAACTTACTGTTATTACAACAGTAAGTACATGTAACATATGTAATAAGGACACTGTAAAATAAAGTGTCTAAAAATTCTCTCTAAAAAGAAACTATGAGGGAAAAAGAAAGAATGGTTATGGTTCTAATTGGACTTTTTTTATTTATATTGCACTTTTCACAATACAGTATTTCAAAGCAGAAATATTGAACAGATTATGTTATTTAATGCCTTAATGCTTTAACATTGAGCAGTTTTAGGGCTGCGGACGTGGCGGACAGAAGTGTGCGGACCCGTGCCCAAAATATCTGTCGTCGGGTGACACACACGAGCTGTGCGTTTTTTGCACGTTAGGGGAGAGGTTGCTTGCGGAAGGCTTGACGATCGGTTTCTCCCCGGCCATAAGCCACCAGCTCAGGTAAGCCTTCCATTCCTTCCTGATCTCTATACGGAAATCGAGAGGGAATGAAAGAACCCATATTTGGCCCGTATCCACCAACATCAGCGGGCTAGTTTCACTGATGTTGAGGGGATAGGGGAACATGGGTATGTGTCGATGCCGCCCATTGACTATACGTTCGTGAAGGCGAAGGCCCGTTCAGCAGAATTTAGGACATGCATACCACTGAGATCCGCATCCACGCCCAGGCAAGCGGGAGGACCTGGCCCCTCACAGTCCAAGGACAGTAGACAGGGCCAGAGAACCAGTGTCGCCTCTCATGCGCCCCCTCCATGGAGGAGTATGTCACAGAGAAGAGGCTCCCGCAAGAAGAGGGATCTGAGGGAGGTGATCCAGCACAAACGCACACAGTGTCAGGGATGGATCACCTTCCCTTAGGGCGTGATTATAACGCAGCCGACTCCCAGGTGCTTCTTACATCAGCCCTGAAGTTGGGCCCATGATGAGAACAATGTTCTGATGGCCCGCCTTGGCTTGGTTGGGTTTTGCTGAATACACTGCCATGGGCAATGTGATTAGGTACCAGGATGCTGTAGGCGCTGTGTAAACAGCTTATCTGCCAACGAAGGCTGCGGCGTTAGGTAGTAGGCCTCCGCAGGCCTCCTTGAATGGGCAGCCCCCAAGAGGGCGCGGTAGGCCAGCTTACCTGGGGCGGCAGTGGCTCAGTGGTTCATGTAGATTGTCTACAAACCGAAAGGTTAGTGGTTCAATCCCCGGTTCCACTTGACCAAGTGTCGAGGTGTCCATGAGCAAGACACCTAACCCCAGCTGCTCCCGACGAGCTGGATGGCGCCTTGCATGGCTGACACCGCCGTCGGTGTATGAATGAGTGAGTGAATGGGTGAATGTGAGGCAATGTAAAGCGCTTTGGTGGCCATAGGTCTGTGAAAGCGCTATATAAATGCAGTCCATTTACCATTTACCATTTACCTTAGGTGGTTGGCCTTAGTAGTTTTGGCAGTAGACTCACTGATGGGTAGTAGGCCTTAAACAGGCCTCCTCAGAAGGTAGTCCTAACATTGTGGGACATACATTATAGCTGCGACCATGTAGCTAGCTTTATTAGGCCTCTTGTGGGTGGCCTCAATATTTGTGTTGGTGTAGTATGGTTCCCAACGGTATATGTGTGTAGTAGAGATTTTAATTAAAATATAATTTTTCGTCACGTCACCCGCCAGATCCATGGAGTCCGTGGCTGTAACCGCCAACCGCGGACTCCATGGATCTGGCGGGTGACGTGACGAAAAATTATATTTTAATTAAATTTGGGCAGGTGGCGGTTGAACCAATCAAATAGTTGTTAGGCCTGCTGATATAAAATGAATTGCACTGTCTGCCTGAAAAAGACGCGCTCTCTTCCCATGCAGTCAAAATTAACGGGAGTCTTCAGAACAGGCTTGTCCTAGTCGTCACCCTGACATGACAGTGCGTAGAGTTAATTAGCCTATAATGTGAATGACTTGTTGTTTTATTCAAGCTTTCTTTCTTTTTTCAAAAAAATAAAGTGCAATAGGCATTAATTAGTAGTAGGCTAAATAGCAGAATGTTCAAATGATGTGCCAAATTGTGTTTTTTATTACAAAATAAAATTGTTACAGTAGCCTAGTCAGGTAAGGTCAGGTTTGCTGATGTGCTATTTATGTAGGCTATTTATTTATTTTTGTCCCTGTGCACCGATCAGAGATGGAGTTCACTGCTGATATTCTGGGGAATGGGGATACAACATAGCCAATAGGCTATACTAGTAGGGACTTTAGCCTTTAAATATCTTTGCTGCGTTGGATCAGTATCCTTTCTAGAACATGCAAGAGCTTTCTAGCCTCGTGGCTCGCTTCAGCAGAGCCTTGCATCGCCTTGCATCGCCCATAGACCTTAAAACAATCAGCGGATGGTGGGCAGGTGCGGCTTTGAAAATTGGTCAAAAAAATGTTGGTGCGGATGGATGGCGGATGGATGATGAGTTTTGTGATGCGGTTGCGGATGAAATAATAGCCCATCCGCGTATCTCTAGTGTGTAGCAGAATAGACTGGCTATCAGATAGTAGGCCCAACCAGGCCTCACTGATGGTGAGTCCCCGGCAGTATGATTTTGGCTGACAGCACTGACTTGCTTCAGGCCTAGTAGGCCTCTCAATCTTCTAAGTGAGTCTTGAGTGACGGGGTATACAAACAGTGGTGTTTATGGTCTTGACCTTAGCAAGGCCTCCCTGACCCTGAGCCCCATCATGGGGTGCACGACTGTTAATTCGCTGGCCAATCAGACAATTGGCTTCAGTGGGCCTCTCTGGAGGCTAGCCCCGATTATGATCAGCCGAATAGGATTGACCACTGTCAGGCGGTTGGCCTTATCAGGCCACCATGTAGCTCGTTCCCCAACCTTACAGCCATGGCAGTCAGTTTCTTACCTAAAGAAAACTTTCAGATGACCGACTTTTACAGGCCGCTCCGAGACTGAGCCCCAAGACTGGCAGGCCTTAGCAGGCCGCCCTGGGACTGACACCTGGAATCAGGGTTCATAGCAATTACCAGTTTTAGCTTGCTATCGGATAGTAGGCTTCTCCAGGCCTCCTTGAAGGCAGGTAGTGGTCCTCTCCAGGCCTCCCTGAAGGGGAGTTCCCACGAATGCTAGCTATCAGGTAGTAGGCCTCTCCAAGCCTCCCTGAAGGCAGGTAGTAGGCCTTATCAGGCCTCTCTGAAGGCGAAGTCCCAAGGATGGGCAACTGCACAGCTAGCTGTACTGGCTGCCAGGTAGTAGGCCTCACTAGGCCTCCCTAAAGGTGAGTTCCTAAATACAGGCATTAGGTAGCCAGCCCTCTGGTTATCAGGTAGTAGGCCTCAACAGGCCTCCTTGTAAGTGGTCTCCCACTTGGTGGTTTCTGGCAGCTAGTGGCTGCTTGCTATCAGTTCAGTTGGCCTTAGCAGGCAGCTTCTAAAGGCGAGCTGGTGCCCTAGCATGAGTAAATGGTCATTTTCTGCTACTGGTTCCCTCTCGGAACCTTATTTATCTAGCCTACAGCCTGGTTTGCCTAACAGGCAGACCTTGTGCTCCCCTCATTGAGGGTCACTATGAGTACTCGGCCTCCTGAGTCTGGTCAGACAGTCGTAGGCCTCTCGTGAGGCCTCCCAGTTAGATCAGCCCTTAGGCCTTTTCAGGCCTCTTCAGTGTTTTGAAACTAGCCAGGGTTGTAAGCACAATGCTGAGTCATATTCTCCGGGATACCCCGTCTCTGAGATCCGGGCCGAGTGATTCACTGTCAGCTTCGCAGTCCCTCGGGTTGGATGCCTTATCTAAAGGCAAGTGTCCAGAGGCTCTGTCTTCGGACAGACAGGAATCTGGCCAGACTGAAATGTCCAATGTAAGTGACACCAGCTCAGGCCTTCCAGGTGGCATTTCGGGTGAGTATGTTCCCCTGAATAGTGATTAGCTGGGGCTCCTTCAGGTTCCCTAGTCACATTCCCTAGAAGGACCCCTTCTAAATTTGAAGCTGTGGTCCTAGGCCCTTGAGCAGGCCCAGGTAGGCCTCTTATTAAACAATGTTTATGGAGGTTTTCCTGTGGAACGTATAGCATGGGCTATGACCGTAGGGAATGCTGTCACTGACAGCCCAGTGTGACCTGAGGGTGAGTGGTTCTGGCATTTCATTTGAATTTGCTGGTTTTGACAGTTGTCACTGCCAATGGGTATGCACTTCCCTTAGCATGGAGGGCTTGGTAAATCGTTCCCCTTAGCACCAATCGACGCAGTGCGAGTTCCCTTTCGAAAGGGAACGTCTAGGTTACAACTGTAACCTCTGTTCCCTGAGAACAGGGAACGAGACACTGCGTCTTTTCGCCATGCCTCAGGGCCTGCCTACCAAACAGTCCCTTCAGACGAAAAGGTGATTATCATGTTTGCAAGTGTCGTAGAAATTTTAAACTGTATATTAAACTAACCATGTTTCTAACATCTAACCTTATTTGAACAGGATGTACTGTACAAAACCAATGGAAAACTTTTTGTGTGTGCGTGCGTATGTATGTAAAAATAACATAGCTTGAGAAATGAAACTAGACAGTCTGTTAGAATCTTGTGATTAACAAATGAAGTCATCATTAAAACAAAGTTTGTTTTACCTAGTAACAGAGGGGTTTGCATATGAAGAACCAATCAAATAGTGGGGAAATTATGTAATGCAGCCTGACATTTATGCCATACCTCTATACTATAAAAACTGTTGTATCTGTGTTTTACGGTGGGATTCTCAATGGAATTTGTCTGAGATCCTTGACAAAGATCCTTGCTTCTTGGGAGAGATTCCCTGAGAACTGCTCGGGAAGATCTCCTGGCCGTGATTAAAGCACATTAAAGGACATTTGCAGGTCTGTTTGTCGATTTATTCCTGCGCAGGAAGCTAGTTTAGGAAGGAAGCTAGTTTAGGAAGTAAGTTAGTTTAGGGGAACAAGTTAGTTAGGTGACTATTATTGAGTGGGGACGTCGATTTGTAGACGAGACCCAGGGGACGTTGATTTGTAGACGAGACCCAGATAGACTAAACGTCTAAATAGACGTTGTAACCTAGACGTTTCGTTTTTATCCATTGACATGATGTGCTAAAAATAACCAAGTTGACCTTGACATTGAATATTACCAGTTTTCGCTCACCAGAGCTGCAATGATTTGATCAAAATACAATACAAACAGTATTAATGTACAATTTTAAAGTATTTTAAAATATAATTTTCAGCAGCAATTACTCTAGTTTTCAGTGTCAGAAAGCATTCCAATATGCTGATTTAGTGCTCAAATAGCATTTCTTATTATTATCACAATTGAAATTGGTTGTGCTGCTTAATATTTTTGTAGAACAATGTAACATTGTAATAAAAAATAAAAGTCTTTAAAAAATACTTATATATTTTATATATTTATATACTTATATACTTATAAAATACTGCAATATTTTGAACAGTGTCAACTAATTAGTTGACTAATTTGTTCTTTGAACATCTTATAGTGATTTATTTTTTTACTTCAGGGATTCCATTTTTTTTTAAGTGATATTTTAATACTTCAAAGTTCTACAGTCATCATACAGCCATCAGTGCCATCAGAGCACTCATCACATTGGAAATTCAGAGGAGATCCAACCTCTGTGCATTGACACAGTACAGAAGCTTCTAACAGTCTGTTATTGAGCTTGGCAGCTCTTAGCTCTCAGGAAAGTCAAAAGAGGAGACTCAGAAACCTTCATTTACTCCTGTGCTCTAAAAAGTATAAGGGGGCAACAAAGGACATAAATCCAGTTTTAACAGTATTTCTAATTAGCTGTTTCTGAGTATGTCCTTTTTTCTTATCCCATTATGTGGATTATCATAATTAGCCAGCAGGGAAAATTTGATTACATATGTTCTCCAGGGTTGGAGGACAATACAAATCTTCAGCAAATGTTAATACAGCAGTCTGTATGAAGGCAGAAATTCATAAATTTATCATGGAGGATTTGATAACTCAAGCAAAGCTTATGTATCCTACTGTTGTTTAGTGAAGGATTAAAGTATTTGCATTGGATCCTTATGGTATCATTTATGATGGCGGATCATTCATATTCTTGTTGCCAGAAATGTACAGTCTTACTGTGGCTCATGAATGTTAATCGCGTAATGTGATGGATCGTCTCACAGAGACAGACTTTTGACTATTGGCATAAAGTCTCTCCACATTGTAGCTTATTCTGGTCAAGAATCAGCTACAATGACAAGAAGGAAAAGCCTGACCATGTTGAACATCCAGTCTTTTATGTGATGATTAGGGTTTGTATATAAGTCAGCTGGAGAGCATGCAACAGTTTTTACAATTATAACACAAATAACCAAATGAATACTGTAGACCAACATACATATTAAGACAAAATGTGAGTAAACATGTCCTAAATGATCATAAGCATATACAGTATATACTGCAAATTAAGTGCCCAACCAGACTACAAATGAGGGGCTGTTTACACAACACTGGTTTCAACTAAAAACTTTTTATGCGTTTTTGCCGTTCATTTATACGATAACGCCAATGCTAACTTTTGAAAATGGGTTTCAAAGTGCAAGTTTTTGAAAACGAAAGCTTTATCATCTGTGTAAAAAAACAAAACGCGAATCTGTGAAACCGGTGATGTCATGCGCATGTGTATTACGTGTTTAGTCTGACTATACTATAGGCGTGCACGTCTGGCCCGAGTCTGCTCTGTAGAAGAATGCATATATGTGCAAGCATGCACACAGTCTGCTCTGCTCAGGTCCAGAGTCATGATAGCACAGAGCGGATCATGTACACAAGTTGGCGCAGACCACAAAACGTATCGGACCCATTTGAAACATCTTTAAATCAGAAACAAGGTTGATTTAAAAAATGTATCTTGCATCGTGACAGAAAAGGACAATTCATTCTTCAGAATTAATGGTGTATATCAATATTAATTGGCATTGCTAACTGCTGGCCTGGCATGACTAATACAGCTTTTTGGTAGTTTTCACAGATCAGTGTGAACAGGGATCGTTTTGATAATGTTGCCATCTGTACCAAGAAAAAACATTTCTGTTTTTAGCACACTTAGTCTAAATATCAATGCCTGACTCCTAGAAGAGGACCAAGCTAGTCATATTGGAAATGCCCATTTTTAATGTACAATATCCATCAGAATTTTATTTGCCACTGAATGTGATCCAGAATGAATTGAATAGCGCTGGAAATAGTATAGTATAATAAGTATATGTATCTTCAGCAAATAATCTGGCTCATGATAACACAGTCAATCGCTAGATAACCTCATACAGGCTAATGCAGACACTAGTGATAAGGTGTCACTTCCGTTTTTCCTGTGTCAATCTATACGGAGATGTATTGATTTTCAAGTCTCTGTATTTAAATTGCATTCATAGACACAGCCTCATGATCCTCATCACAATTTTATTTATCTTACAAAATGGGTGATCATTGTTCAGGAGGTAGACACATGTGAAAAACAATGTTTTTTTTTAAACTCCAAATCCATCTACCCCCCTTTCTTTAGTACTTTAATGGTGGCTATGGCTACCTATGATTTACACCCATCTCATTATGTTAGCCTTGTATTTATACTCTCTGTTATGTTCAGTTCCTTGTCGGTTCTCTTTTATGATTTACATAGTGTTTCTCCTATGTTCCTGTGATCCCCTGAGTATTTTGCATCGTTAATAAAGACTATATATTTGTATCTTCTTCGTCTTTGTGTTTGCTGACTACATTATATATCCCTACAGATAATATACACTGTAAAAAGTGAACAGTTGGATCAACTTAAAAAAATTACTTCAATTGGTAACACCTAAAGAAATTAAGTTTTCTCAACTTAAATTATCACATTTTATCATGAAAAACGTGATAATTTAAGTTGAGAAAACTTAATTTCTTTAGGTGTTACCAATTGAAGTAATTTTTTTAAGTTGATCCAACTGTTCACTTTTTACAGTGTAATATTATTGAAATAAAAAGCCACTTAACTGTACTTGAAGAGAATACACCTTTATGATTGTTTCTTATCGCACTTAAGTATCATTATATTTTTTAAAAATATGTTGTGCTTTAAAGAAGCACTCTTATTTTGATGTTGACTAACACAGTAAAACACGTGTAAAGTACTAGATTATAAATTTTGATTTTAAATATACTATATTGCAACTTCATCATTACAAATGAGTGATTACAAATTTATTTT
The DNA here is from genome assembly GCF_963993115.1 of Abramis brama. NCBI lineage: Eukaryota > Metazoa > Chordata > Actinopteri > Cypriniformes > Leuciscidae > Abramis > Abramis brama. Next base: position 50,512,065 of record NC_139964.1, read on the forward strand.
TAAATACATGACAGAGGTGAGTTTCTAGTAGCTTGGATATGTTTCTATAAAATATAAATAATTATGAAATTGCATTACAACTTAAGTCCTGCACTTTAAAGTTCAGCTAATTGCATTTAATACAATCTAAAAACTAATTTAGAGGACCTTTAGTCATTACTTAAATATATATATATATATATATATATATATATATATATATATATATATATATATATATATATATATATTGTTGTGAAATAAAAAATAAAGTTCTGAGATACTGTTAGACTTTTTACTTGTAATTGTTATTTTATTGAGCTTGGATGACACAAATTATGCCTATTGATTAAAAATACTAGCATGACTTGTCAGAGTTTAACATTTTCAGTTAATCAAAAAATAATTTAATTTTAAGTTTTGTTAATGTAAAAAACAATTTGATGACGTGTAAACGGCCCACAGTTTCCGCGCGCATGTTCAAGGCCAGACGAGTGGGGCCACAGCTGAAACTCGTTGAAGCGTAATGTGGTGAATGGTAAGTAATTTTATGCTTAATTGCACATATTCGCATTCGCTCAGGATTCTGTTGGTGATAGCCTACTGTAACCGAATACCGAAATCTGGAAGTCCTTACTCTGAAATTTGAGCAGTGTTGATAGTATAGTCTATGTACCGAGGTAAAGTTAGCTAGTAGTTGTAGCCTGTCACTGATTTAGTAGCTACACTATTTGTTCAGATACTTTGCTCAAAACCAGTCAGAGTTATGTAGGGCCCTATGAATTCCGTTAAATTTTTTCCTAAATTTCGTTTTATTTATTTATCCAAATTTCGCTTTTTTCCGTTTAAATTTTTTGGAATTCCATTTTTTACCTTTTGCTTGTATTTTAAAACAAAAGAGTGTGTTTTTAATGTTTATGAATAAAATGTAACGTTACACAAATTAAATAGAAATGACAAGCGTCTGTCTCCTGTTCTCTGCTGTTAGCGAGCAGCTGCTCTCTCCCCAGGTCTCAGTGCTTGTTTTCAACAGAAACGCTCTGACAGCCTGCTCTCATTGTCTGTTGAGAATTTATTTTGAAGAACCATATTTCATTTATAAGGGTTAATATTCATGTTAAGACAGTTAATGTGATAAATAATTAGTTAAAAACATGGATTAAAGTAGGGGTGGGCGATAAAACGATAACGATATGTCTCGCGATAGACATGTAATCAATATCAATAAAAAATGCGTTCGATAAAACGTTCAATTTTTTTTTTCTTCGTCGGAAGAAACCAGTGGTTGGGAAGCAAGTTTGGTTGCATGAACAAAGGCACTCACTCTCTGGTAACCTAGCAACGTAGGGAGTGACACGCTAACAGCCAATCATGTAACAGTTTGGTTGCGCCATATTGTTGTCTCGTGTTGGAGTAGCATCTGCCTGCAAAACCGGAGTGTAAAAGTGTACCAATAGGAATAATATGTGTGAATTCCATTTAATTCGTTTTTGAAAAAATAGGATAAAATTACCCAGACAGCGACAAAGTGTCGGCCCAAGACCAGGGCCACATCTGGTACATGTGGATTCCATGCGTACCAGATGTGGGCCGGATGCTGTCTGGGTAGGGATAAAATTAGAATCCCATCATTGATCCAAACAGAGAGGCTGGCAGATAAAACCAGAGATTAAAGAGATTGAAAGTGAAACATATATGAGTTGCAGACTCTTCTCAAACAGATTTAAATACTACAAAAGAAAATCTATAATGAACATATTTTAAGTTAAATTAAATTAAAACAATTCAACTTTGAGATCAAAGTATATGATATGTCTTCAGTGGACTACACTATGGTACTAACTGATTGCAATATCATTATGCATTGACTTGAGACAAGCAACCCTTTTGAGGACTTTCAGAATAAATCGATTTCATTAACTTTGACGGGAATAGATTAATGGCTCTTTTAGGAGCAGCACTGAGAATATACTTGTGGAAATTGGTTGTGTCTGGAATTACCTTGCTTGATGAGGCTATTCTTTCTTGGTTTCTGTTGAAGAGATTTCATACTGGCTTGTGTGTATGTTATTATGATGTCAATGATTTTGTTTTGTGGAAGGCAGGAGATAATTACAGATTACAGAAATAAAGGAGGAATAAAGGTGTTTGTAATATCTTAAGGACAGGCCAACAAATGCCACTGATCTCCAGGTGATACTTTAACCATTGTGCCATAGAGACATCATATTCTTGGGATGTATGCCCAGTTGCAACAAAACCCTAAATTAAGAAAACATATCACTGGATGCCAAGTAAAACATTTCATTACATTTGACCCCTAGCATAGTCTGTTTTGAAACAGCAACAGCAGCATGAAACCCTGTGAATGCATAAGCCCTCTCTGTGGATGAACAGGCCCATCTATTCAAGCAAAACACAATCATTAAATGTTAAACTAACCAGCGCTAATGGCACCTGCAGTCAATGACTTTTACAACAGCACTGTTTAATTATCTCTCCTGTACAAAATATATGGATTTCAGGCCAATTTTGCATTTATGAAAGAAATGAGTCAAAAGAGTTTAGAAATGGATTAGTTCCTGCTTTTTTTCCTGCCTTTCTTTGGGGACCTACTCTTGCCAGCTCTATTTACTGTAATTTACCTATTATGCTCATTGGTCTAAACCACAGCTAATGCACAAATTTGGCATAAGCCATTTTGCCTCCTGCTCATTTCCTAACCTGAATGCTAAATTAATTCTGATCTGCTTGTGAAGTGAATGTGTCTGTCTGTGGATGTTACACATGAAGTCTCAGACAGGAAGTCAGTGATCAGTCGAGAGTGGCTGAGATTGAGCGAAGAGACGGCAAAATGTTGACTAATCGCTGATGTTTGACGGCTGTGATGCTGTTCAATCATACCAATGGTTTGTTGAAGAGAATCTTAAATATATTGGATTATATGAATCTAGCTTGAGGTGGACTTATAATACATAACAAATTGCTATGCTAGAAGTCTGCTGCCAATTATTTTTATTCTTGTGTGGTTTTGCTTATTAGAGGTAATAATTTGAGATGAAAGCTGGGAGTATTCTCTCATAGTCATTACCAGTCGCTTGGATGTAAATGGATTGTGAAGTTCGGTCAAAGTGTCTTACTGAAGGAGTTATTTAGTATAGTTTTTTCTCAGGGAACAGAGGTTACAGTCTTAACCCAGACGTTCCCTTTCGAAAGGGAAATTGCACTGCATCGATTGACGCTTTGGGGAACGATATACCAATGCCACCATGCTAAGGGGAGTGCATGCCATTTGGCAGTGACAACTGTCAGAACCAGCAAGTTCAAATGAAATGCCAGAACCACTCACCCTCAGGTTACACTGGGCTGTCAGTGACAGCATTCCCTATGGTCAAAGCCCAAGCTATGTGCTTCGTAGGAAAACCTCCATAAGGGGAGACACCCCAGGTGAATAGAAACCAGCATGAAACTTCCCCAGTTGATTACTGACATTAAGACACATATCTTTTGTATTACAAGTTTTTAGAATATGTGTTTAAATATGCAAATTAGGTATTATCTCATTAAATATGTGCTAATTTGCATATATTTCCAGAAGAGAAATCTGAACATTGGATAGATTCAAAATTCTGGGTTCATTTTGTTGACATATTAGAGTCAAATGTTTTTTACAGAGAGGATTTTGGATATCTCTTTTTATCACACAAATTTTCGCCCCGTTTTTAGGTATAAAAAGTGGAGTGGAGTGGAGTGGAGATTTCTGGCTCAGAGTATGAGGAAAAAAACATTTTGAGAAAACGACCTTTAAAGATTTGTATTGTAAAAATTCATACTTTTTTAGTGGAAACAACTATCAGACACAATATCTCAGACAACAATACAAACCACCTAAAACACATCAAAACTTATAACACAGCATTTATGGCCTTCAACTGACCAGAACCCCAATAAAAAAGTCAAAAACACACACAAACGGTCCCATGTCAGATGTCAGACCTAGTGTTGCTTTCGTCAACGAAAATTATGACGAAATATTGTCGTCAACGAACCGTTATCACCTGACGAAAACGAGACGAGACTAGACGTAAATGCATGGTCATGTGACGATGACTAAAATACATGTATAATGCAATATCGTTGACGAATAAAAACGAGACTAAATGTGGTTTAAAAAATAAAAACTATGCTAAAATGTCTCTTCATTTTCGTTGACCAAAACGAGACGAGACGAAATGTAACGTCACGACGAATGAGAGAGTTGTGCGTGAATAGCTTTGTCGGCTTTAAATTCTGGATTGCGATCTGGTCACCCGATTATCAGCGAATTTAACCATATATTACTCCATTAGTTATTCTATTAAAATGTCTCATTGATATATTTGACACATTCATAATCATTACTTTTGCTGGTTCTTTGTGACAGCTGTTATGTGCGTTATTGGCAGCGTCTCTTGTTACATGAACACGTCACCGCATTAGCGCCAGAACATGGAGATTTTATTTTAGAGTATAATCGCACAACCTATTCGATATTTTCTAATTAAATAAACTAATCGAATATCCAAAAATCGTGACTCATCCCTGCATGGAATCTCTTGTTTCTTTTCCCAAATCTTCACTCACGTGTCACGTCTCACCCATTTTCTAAAGGTAGCCTATTATAAACGTTTCTTGGTTCACTTTTAATTAAGCCTATTATATTCGTATTCTTTACTGTGGTAAAGTAGAAAAACGCTGTAGGACAGATAGCCTACATTTGTACTTGCATGTCAAATTCTTTTTAACACAGTTTGTGCTTGTTATATTAGACATTGGGCGCGAGTTTAGTTGTAAAGCGCGTTTGACACGTGTGGGTGATTTTTAGTTTCACTTTCTCTGGCAGCGCAATCTCAAACACAGCCTAAATATCTTGCCCTTGTGGAGGATAAAATTCGCTCTTCAAACCAATTTACATCAAGTAGAAAACACGAAGATATCATAAAGAGATCGATATCTTCGTGTTTTCCTGCTCGTGTCCCACATCCCGCTCAAAGCGCAGAGTGCATCGCGTCTTTGTGTGGAAATATAAAACGAGTTTTTTTTTTTTTTTTAATAACCCCCCGAATATTAAAATTTAATATTATTTTTTAATAATAATACCGCGGTGGTAAAAAAAAACCTGCCACCGTCACAGCCCTAAATATAGGCCTACTAAATAGCCTATAATAAGATAGCCTTGTTTGAAATTATATATTGACTGGGTTAAATAGAATCGCATTACTAAAAAGAGACTAAAATACAATTTTCATTGACTAAAACTAGACTAAAATGTCATCAGTTTTCGTCGACTAAAACTAGACTAAAATGTCATCAGTTTTCGTCGACTAAAACTAGACTAAAATGTCATCAGTTTTCGTCGACTAAAACTAGACTAAAATGTCATCAGTTTTCGTCGACTAAAACTTGACTAGACTAAAAAGAGTATGAATGTGACTAAAACTAATAAAAACTAAAATGACAGCCTGACACAAAGACTAGACTAAAACTAAAATTAAAACAGGCCGCCAAAAACAACACTAGTCAGACCACGGCACGTGATGCATCTGAACGAATCACATTGTCAGAAATTGACATCAGCCAATAAGATTTCGCTTTTTCGAGTTAAATGCCTCATTTTACTTTCACAACTGGTTGCTGATAAAAAAGGAAATGACCATATTTGGATCCGACAACATTGTACAGGAGAGAGAGAGCTTTCCAACAGTACAGTATATGTGATGACAGGGTGCAGACAGCGATCGCGGAGCAGCATGTTGATTTAGAACGCCAACTTTTGTTGAATTTAGGAGAAATCTACAGACGCAAATAGAGTAATAGTAAAATAAAGACCTAAATGTGTATTTTGGACTTTTTTTCACCACAAGTCTGAAAGAAGACATGTTATTGAAGACAAATAACCCCAAATCTCAAAATTGACCAGTGAAAAAAAAAAAGGATGTTTTTGCCTGCTGTGTCTCCCCTTAATGAGAGGCCTACCTGGGCCTGCTCAAGGGCCTAGGACCACAGCTTCAAATTAGAAGGGGTCCCTTCTAGGGAATGTGGCTAGGGAACCCGAGGGAACCCCAGCCATTCACTATTCGGGGGAACGTACCCCCCGAAATGCCACCAGGAAGGCCTGACCTGGTGTCACTTCATTGGACACTTCAGTCTGGCCAACTTCCTGTCTGTCCAGAGACAGAGCCTCTGGACACTTGCCTTTAGGTAAGGCATCCAACCCGAGGGACTGTGAAGCTAACAGTGAACCACTCTGCCCGGATCTCAGAGACGGGGTATCCCGGAAAGCATGACTCAGCATAGTGCTTACAACCCTTGCTAGTGAGGGGAGTTTCTCTACTCGATCCATGGATCTACCTGCAGCGCTTATTTTTCAAAACACTAAGGAGGCCTGAGAAGGCCTAAGGACTGATCTAACTGGGAGGCTTCACGAGATACCTATGGCTGTCTGACAAGACTCAGGAGGCTGAGTACTCATAGTGACCCTCCGTGATGGGAGCACATCAGGCTGCAAGCTAGATAGAGAGGTTCCAGGAGGGAACCAGTAGCAGAAAGTGAACACTTTAGTCGTGCTAGGGCGCTGCCTGCTAAGGCCAGCTGAACTGATAGCAGAGCGGCCACAGTTGCCAGAACCCAGTATCACTGGGAAACCACTCACAGGGAGGCCTCGTGAGGCCTACTCTGGCCTACAGCGCACTCTTGTGGGCTGCCCAGTCAAGGAGGCCTGCTGAGGCCTACTACCTAACAGCGCAGCCTTCGTTGGCAGATAAGCTGTTTACACAGCGCCTACAGCAACCTGGTACCTAATCACATTGCCCCATGGCAGTGTACTCAGCAAAGGCGCAACACTCTTTAAGCAAGGGTAGTCCAACATACGCCACTCTGCCTCAATGGAGGCCCCAGATTCAGGGGCCTACCATCTATACGCATGGGCGTCAGCTCATGGCAATGCTCTGGCTTCAAGGGATAGTATTTTGTAGACCAAGACGAAGTGAAGGTTAGAAATTCCCTCTCAACCCGAGCCATAGTGGTGTGAGGTGAAAAGATACATAGCTGAGAGTGGAGTATTCGAAACTACCCTGTGTCAACAGGGGAGTACCAACCACATGCCCCTGAGGGTTCAGCAGGGTGCGGGCCTGCCAGTGGCTCTAGAGGTGACAGACATTTTTCTGCACTCAGCCTAGGAGAGTGGGACTTGCTTGTAAGTCAACCACCTTCAACCCATCGCTTAAGCAGAGGCTCAGTGAGATAAGTGGAGCCAACTCTGGCGCCCCAAATCCATATGCCAGCTCTGCATGGTGGGGTCGGACAAACCAAAAACAATTTCTTCGCAGAGCGGAAGACAGCCTGACCCTGCCCAAAAAGACCCAATGCACTGGGGAGGCTTTATTGAGGCCTAGGTCTATATCAATCAAACCTGCCTTACTCACCCTAGAACGCAGAAAGGGGGCGGTCCTTGGCCTAACGACTCCCATGGGAGGAGGCTATCATATAAGGATGCTAAAGAACCTACATTCACAAAGTGAAGGGCCAGAGATGACACAGAAATGCTTTAGCAGAACGCCTCCACTATCCCTAGCATAACCTAGGCCAGTTACAGAGGCGGCCCTGGTGAGGGCCAGCCTGTAAGCATAGATCTACCTGAGGGCTCGGAGGAGCCACAGCCTTACGAAAATAAAAAGTAGCACCTTTTTTTTTCGAGGGGCTGCAGAACCTATCTCTCTATCATTCTAGCCACCTAACAGGGGGACTTCAGGGCCCCAAGAAAAACATTTCTTACCTTACCTTATGACATTAGATATGACCCCATAACTCTATACAGGGAACAAGGTCTGTAGAGAGATACATTTTAGTGTTAGTTGCACACAAAAATGACTCCTAAAGAAGACCAACTCAGCTCACTTGCGGCGTGCAAAGTGAAGACTCACCAAACAGTTCTTTGTGAACATACCTAAAAGAGGTACTCTCACTAACCAAGCCAAGGCGGGCCATCAGAACATTGTTCTCATCATGGGCCCTGATGTAAGAAGCACCTGGGAGTCGGATAAGAGAGGAGAGGGCTGCATTCTTTTTAATCATGCCCTCAGGGAAGGTGATCCATCACCGACGCTGTGTGCGTTTGTGCTGGATCACCTCCCTCAGATCCCTCTTCTTGCAGGAGTCTTGCCTTCTCTGTGACCTACTCCATGGAGGGTGCGCACGAGAGGCGGCACTGGTCTATGGTCCTCAGACCGTGAGGGGCCACGTCCTCCCGCTTGCCTGGGTGTGGATGCGGACTTCAGTGGAATGCAGGTCCTAAAAGCCGCTGAGCCACTCACTGGCTGAGCCACTCACCGACCTGACCCACTGCCGTGTATGCTCTGTAGGGATCGACCGATATGGATTTTTTAGTGCCGATGCCGATACCGATTTTTTTTCATCAGCCTTAGCCGATGACCGATACGGGCTGCCGATTTTCTTGAGCCGAAAATTGGGAACCGATACTGCTTTTTCTCCCTCAATTTACATCATAAAAATGACAAAATTATCATGATGATAACAAATGTTACAAGTCTCAATTTAAAAAAGGATCATTTATTGAACTTAAAAAAACCTATGTTTAACAAATAGTAAAAACAGGTGAGGTAGAACAAGTAAAAAAAGAGTTCAGTGCTGAAAATACTGAAAATAATTATTAATTATTAATTAAAAATGAGCAAAAGGTACATTTGTTACTGTATTATTTATTAATCTTTGTTAATAAAAATACAGCTGTTCATTCAGCTGTTCATTTGTTCATGTTATTCACAGTGCATTAGGCTAACTAATGTTAACAAATACAACTTTTGATTTCAATAAGGCTACTATAAATGGTGAAATTAACATTATCAAAGATTAACAAATGCTGTAGAAGTGCAGTTTATTAATAGTTAATGTTAACTAATGAAGTTAACTAGAGTTTAATAAATTGAACTTTATTATAAAGTGTTACCGATTTGTTATACACCGATTCAGACGTCTGGTGAGTACAGTGTTGGATAGATCAGTTGTTATAATGTGTTGCCATGTGGGAGGGAGAGCAAGACAGTTTGAAGACGGTGAGAAAGCATCAATCAAAAGCGTCCCCAAAGCGTCAATCAACGCAGTGCGAGTTCCCTTTCGAAGATAGAAGTTCCGAAAGATATAGATCCTTCAGAAGTTCCATGTAAAGGAAGAATGGTTAAGCCTAATCTATGATAGACAGCCCCTACCAATAACACTGCCTGTGTGATGTCCAGTGAAGCAAACGCTGCAACACCTTTATAAATAGTATCCTCACTCATGCCACAGAAAGTGAGATCTTGCGTAACATAAAAGGCTGATGCGGAAGATGCTACATGCTAATACAGGCTGTAGTGATGTCCGTTCGTTCGTTCGTTCCTTTCTTCCTTCATTCATCGCTCTTTTGTTCATTCATTCATTCATTCATTCATTCATTCATTGAAATAGGGGTTTAGTGCCACCATCCTAAAATGATACATTCATAACCTTTGATGGAAATGTTCAAAAGAACCACAATCCTCCAATATGTGCATTTCTGACCTTTAAAACTATAAATCAGTATAATTTTTATTATTATAGTTTTTATTTTACATTTTACTGTGCAAAACCAACAACTACCCACTTTACCCATTTTTACTCCCGACCATGCAGCATGAATTAAATCTCTACAAAACAACACATGAGAAAAACAAACATACAACAAGCACAGCAGTGTTTCTTTCTAATTTTTTTTTCTCAGGACTAAGCAGAGGGTAAATGTTTTTCGCACATAGGCTAAGAAGTTTTAAATACTCTCATATAATTTCCTCCTGTTCCAGTTATCTCACACTTTTGAACTGAGCACTTTTCTAACAATAGATTTCATAGATTACATAACTGCAGGGCAAAAGTCTTCATTTGTAATTGATCATATACTAAAAATACAATATATATCAAGCAAATGGTAGGGGTAATTAAATCGTCAAGGGAGGGAAAGAGAGGTCTTAATTAAGTTACGAAAGCAGCATACGCTAGAGCCCCAGAGGAATTTCCGATGGAGCTTGACATCCTGTGACTTATAATGTAATTATAGCTCTAATACTGAGCTAAAACCAGTGCAAACAAAATGCTTTGGCTTCTCTGAATCTTTAATCATTTAGACCCGACTCACCCGAGTGTCATAATCTAAGGTGATAAAGACAACGTTAATCTGGATAAATGTGTAGAAAATCACAATTCAAAAAGAATTGTTCAGTGTCAAAATCACAATCATGATTTGTAGCCAAAGTATTAAAAAACTGTGTGCAGATGCAAATAAGATAAAACTAACTTGAAGTCAGCTGTCATTTGGATAAAGACTCATCAAAATATAAATGTTTTAAAGCAAATTCTCAAAGTCTCAATTGTCTCAAAGGTATAAAAGGCATTTTTTACAGGCTTAAAAATATTGGGTAACACTTTAGAATAGAATGGCCTGTCATTAACTATGCATGAAGTAATACAGGACAAATGAGTAGTACTACATTAACACTTTAGCTACTACTATTAACTAATATGGAAACAAGCTTAACTAATCAGTAAGTAATAGCAAATGTAGGAGGACTGAGTTCCTATTATGCCCCTATTATGGATTTACAGTCGCAACACAACATCTCATAATGTACCTCAAACTGAGTAGTGTATCACTGAGAAACGTCCTGCTCGAGTTGTCCTTGCGATGGAGGTTCGGTTTGAATGACTATTTCTTCCAATGTATCATCATTGGACTCACGCTCAGATTGATATGGTAAAATCAACGTCATTGTTTGTTACTGTGTTTAGTTTACTATGTGTAGGAAGCCTCAGGATAAGCTGACGTTGTTATGGCAATGGCCGCTTTTGTTTTCGACACGCGAGGTGTACGCAGTAGACCAATCATAACAGACTGAGCTGTCTGGCCAATCAGAGCAGAGTATCTCACAGAAAGGAGGGATTTAGAGAAATTGATTCATCTGATGAGTCGTTTGAGAATCATTGAAAATGTGGCAGAGGTGGAAAGTCCAGGTTCAGAAAGTAAAAGTCCTCCACAGTATTTTGTTCCAATCACCTGGATTTGCTAATTAGCACAGTCTTTCAGCCAGGAGATACTAGCTAATTAGAACTAATTAGTGAAATCAGCTGGCTAAGTTCATGGGTGGAATAAACATATGGCAGGACTTTTACTTTCTGACCCCTGGACTTTCCACCTCTGAAATGTGGTGATGTGCAAATGTATATTATGAGAAAATGAAACAGTTTTTTGACCTTTGATGCATGTAAACATGTTGTAGGAGTCTCCAAAACAACATTAGGAAACTTTAAAATAGCATAATGGGGCACTTTAAGTAATCAATAATTACTAAATGAGTGTTACGGAAGCAGACTCAAGAGAAGGATATTGAAGTTAATAGGGATTTTATTGTGACAACAACTGAACGTAAAACAGGTAAATGGTAAGTGCAGTGATACTTTGGAGAGCGGGATGCTGGCAGTTAATAGTATGTTTCTTCTTACAGGTGTGATGATTGGTAGATGATACGGTGGATGGCAGGAACTCTGAACAGCAGTGGGCTTGGAGACATGGAGGAAGGACGAGACACTGGAGGAACAACACGGAAGAGAATGGAGGAGACAAGAAGCTGAAGATGACGCTGGAGAAGGATCGCTGGAGATATCAGGTAGTTAGTCGTAGAGGCAAGGTAAGTGTTCCTCTTTATACAATCAAGACCAGACAATGAGTTGTGGTGAAGTGTGTGTATAAATAGTGGCAGTGATGAGGGTGATGATGAGGTGCAGGTGTATGTGATTAGAACTCAGGTGAGGGAGTGCGCTGTGATTGGCTGGTGTGAGAGCCTGGCAGATCTGTAACAATGAGATTAGCCTCATTAATAACTATCAACTAACTGACAAACGATAAAGAATGACCAATTATTTACTATCACAATATGTGTGTCTGAGACGTAATCAATTGTCCTGAAGATGGTCATACATTGCATCACTAATTACCGCAGTGTTTAGTCCCTCTGCAGAAAATACTAGTGGTCTGGACCATTATTTTAAAGTGAAAACATCTTCTTTTTTTTTTCACTTAAAAATAATGGTCCAGATCACTAGTACTTCTGACTAGGTAACACTGACTTGAATAATTAGTGACGCATTTTATGACCATGTTCAGAGTAAAAAAGAAAATTGATTACGTCTCAATAACACAATGTTATGATTAGCAATTTATTGGTCATTCTTTATCATTTGTTATAGTTAATTGAGTTATTAATGAGTTATTAGTAATTAATGAGGCTGATCTCATTTAGTAATGATAACTTATTAGTTATCCATTTGTCCTGCATTCCTTCCTACATAGTTAGCTAATTACCTATTAATGACAGACCATCATTAAAAGTGCTCCCAAATATTGTATATTATTTTGGTAACACTCCCATTTATGTTCCAGTTCTCACTTTCAACAAGTTGCTTTACAGCATGCATATTACTAGGATATTGGCTGTTTGTTAGTCATTATACAACACATTTTAATGTCTTATTCTGCATGACCATATTCTACATCCCTTAATCCAACCAAATCCTACCCAATACCTAAACTTAACTATTTTAAACTATAAATAGTCAGTAATGATGTGTTTATTGAGGCAAAAGTCATAGTTAATAGTTAGTTACAGTATTTCACAATTGCTAAAACACTAAACCCCATTCTCTGAACCCAATGCTCAGTGGCCTAAACCCATTTGTCGAATCAGTCACTCTGTAGGCAAAACCTTAAACAAGTTCAGGTAGTTAAGACACTGTTTGCAAATCTCATCCACTCTTTTTGCAAAACTCTAAACACATTCTCACTCACTAAAACACATTTTGCAAAATGGTAAATACATGTGGCAAAAGTTAAACACAACTACAACACCGCTGTCAATGTTTACACACAACAACTCAAAATTGTTGACACTTGTTTCTAATGATGTGATCAAATCAGTTGTCTAGAATATAAGCCAGTTCAGAGTACACATGGGGCCCAGGTACGTTGAATGTTGATTCCAACAATGGATGGAAACAATGTGAGAGGCAGAGGAGGAAGAGTTTGTGTAAGAGGTGGTGGACGAGGAGGAAGAGTACAAGGACAACGAAGAGCAAGACCAAGAATAGTAATTTCAGATCAAATTCGGGCAACTGTGATAGACCATGTTCTTGTTCATGGAATGACAATGAGAGAAGCAGGACAAAGAGTACAACCCAATTTAAGCAGATTCTCTGTGGCCACCATAATCAGGACATTCACAGAAGAGAACAGGTAAATGTCTTGTTTTTCTAATTTGTGCGACTGAAAATTTACTGTATACATTTGATACAGTACATCAGTTTGTCAGGGGACTGGGGAAAAAAGAAAAAAAAGATTTACAATACAATTTACATATGGATGTGATGTCCATTACTATTGTTACTGTATACATTTGTAAGAGCATTTTCCCTTTTGTAGAATTGCAAGACTACCAAATGAGGGTGGAAGGACTCCTTTGCTCTCCCAACAGCATGAGTCTCTCATTGACTTTGATTTTGCAATTGCACAATATTTTGTGTAATACGCTTTTCATTTAGAGTTGTTTTTCTTCTTTGGGCTTACTTTATTTTTATACTGAAAATACAGACATTCAATACTGTATTACTTGCAGTACTTACAGTATGCAATATATTTGCTGTACTGAGTTGTGAATTCAGAGAAGAGAAGAGAAGAGAAGAGAAGAGAAGAGAAGAGAAGAGAAGAGAAGAGAAGAGAAGAGAAGAGAAGAGAAGAGAAGAGAAGAGAAGAGAAGAGAAGAGGGCATGAGTCAGCGAGTCTCAGTTAGACCTTCATCTAGAAGAGCTCCACACCCACAGACCAAATTTACTCAGTGTGTCACTGAATGTAGGTTTGTTGTTGTTGTTGTTTTGTTACAAACAGAAAATATATTAGAATATGCAGAACACCCGAATTCATGCAAGTTTAAACAGTCAATGAAATCAGAGTTTATTTAGTATTGAATCTTTCTAATAGGCAATATAATTATATATATATATATATATATATATATATATATATATATATATACAGGGGTTAAATTGGGATTTATTATGTGGGGGGGCTCTCCCTAGGTGGGTCCGGGGGTATGCCCCCCCGGGAATTTTTTTTGAAAAATAAACTATTAAATGGCATTTTCTGGAGAGTTTTGTGCAAAGAAATGGAGAAATGGAGTCTTACATGATATGTGAAAAACTGCAAGGTTAAGAGCATATTTGCATTGTTGTAGTATCAACAGGTAGGCTATTAGGACATTTAGCATTTACATTACTGTTAATCAGCAGTGGTGGAATGTAACGAAGTACAAATACTTCGTTTCTGTAGGCCTACTTTACTTAAGTAGAATCAATAGTGCATACTTTTGACTTTTACTTCGTTACATTTTGCAGCAATTATTATACTTTCTACTCCACTACATTTCTATAACGTTTCGTTACATTTTCTGATCAGTTTTTCCCCTGCCAAAACAGGGATTGAAAAAATGTCCTGTTTTCGGTGCTGATGCGGTGGTGACGCGTTCATGTAAGGGTGGCGCTGCCAAAAAAGCACCTAAAAGCTGTCACAAAGAACCGGCAAAAGTAATGATTATGAATATGTAAAATATAGCAAGGAGACATTTTAATTGTTTATTAATAAACAAGTGTTTTCTGTGTCAGTGCCCTGCATAGATGAAGTTGACGATGCTATCCTCGCAATCTTCGCAGTAGTGAACTCGCCAGAGAGAAATGCACATTTCATACGGATTAGGCTACACAAGCAGCGGTCTGTTTTCTTTCGTTTTGAATTGTTCTGTTTAAAAGAAGACCTTCCAAGCTTTCTATAGATATATTTATCAGGTCTGTCAGGCAAGTAGGCTCCCTTATACGCTGAGTTTCGGTTCATTTATGAGACGAGAGTCCAGTTCACTCGCCGGCGCGTCCGTGTCGTGATTATCTATTGTCTATATATATTTACTACTTATTTATGTTGATGAAACATTGATTAAAATTAAGATACAATTAATACAAAACGAAATTCATTTTAAAGAAAGGCTTTGTGTTTTCTGTTTGAGGTCTCAGTGAAAGTTTTAAACAGTCTATTAGTGCCGCTTTCAGAGGGGTCCCGTCCGTAACATTGTTTTTTCCTCATAAATGCGAACATGAAAAATAAAATAAAATGAATATGTTATGTTCTGTGGAGAGCCAACCCTTCTTCATCCGGTGGGTAGTATTACTTTGGTTTGCAGTGTAATTCATAGAATTACAAAAAAATATTTTGCCACCTAAAAGTTAAAGATTTTTTGTGTCACGGCCACGGCATGTGTAGCCTATTTCCCTCATATTAAATATAAAACGCTTGATTACACACTGTATTACCTTGTTATGATAGTGACCCATACAATGTGCCAAACATTTTTTCCTTACCTTGTCATTCAAGGCCAGGGCACTTTTTGTACAACCAACGTTGAGCTGAACTTGACAAAATTGATCTGCTGCTGCAGCGGCGGCCAGCAGCTCGGGTTTTTTTTTTTTTTTTGTTCAAGGCAGTAGAAGGTTCTGGAACTTTTGCGCGCTTCCACATCCCGCGCAACTACGGATCTCCCAGGAACATTCATTATTGCTGCGTACATTTATCCATGTCGGAGTTCTGAGTAGTAGCCTACCTAGATGCGCATGGCGCGATCATGGTCGACTGACAACGAGATTAAGCAGCTGAACAAGAGTACGGCCGTGTCCCGATTGTTCTCATCTCAGCTCCGCCGAGACAAAATAGACATGCCATTTCAAAATCTTTCATTTATAATCAGAAATATGTTTTCAAAAGCATCACTTTCATCAAATTTTATGTGACATAATTTCCAGTAGGCAACTGACTGCAAACGAGCAGGCTTATGTGCCGGGGCTGAGCCCCGGAGAGCCCCGGCCCAATTTAACCACTGTATATATATATATATATATATATATATTTTTTTTTTTTTTTTAATTTTTTTTTTTTATAAAGGCTCACCTGTTCGTAAGTTCTCTAATTGATGTACTGTATGAAATACATTTGAACAGAATCAGTTATTAATCTGTTGCCACTAGCAATAAGCATTTACCCAGTATTTGACACAATCTCACCTCCTGTCATCTGTTAGCAAGGTGGGCAAGTGTTTAGACTGTGATAAGCAGGAGGCGAATCAAAGCACGTCAGACTGCCATAAAATCAAACAGAGGAGGTCACGGGTGGTGCATCAATATCCAGTTTCCAACATGGCAGGAAAAGGCCTTTTCTAATTATTTACAGGCATGGAAATAACAAAAAGACACTGTCTTCAATTCAAAAGGTCATAAATTAACTAAGAAGTAACCATTTATTTTTAGCTAAAATTGTAATACATTTGTTGGAATGTTTCTAAATCCTGTACATGAGTCGCAGGTCCCCAAGCACTGTACATTTTGGAAGTCACTTATTTACACAACAACATACAGTAGCCAATATTTTTTTTTGATTTGGTTATTTGTTATTAAACTTACAGACATCTTTGATGTTGTAAAACACTATAGTTCATCGAGTACTAGTTGCAGACTGGCCTGGGAAATGACTACATTTGCTTTCCTAGATTCAATTCTCTGTTGCTTCGACAGAATGCCACATTTACTTAAAGCTCTTGCATAGATTTAGTTTGTTGGCATGCCAACCAGAAGAGACCAGATGTGTGGGCCTGTAGCATTTCGTCAAGGTCATGCAAAATGTGGTGAAATAGAAAATGAGTCTAATGGAGTGAGTCAAAACACACACACACTTATTCAGCACTTTGATCTTATAAAATTGTTGGATATAAAAATCCTGTTGTTTGTGTTTGCACTTCTGAATGGAGCTCAGAAACTAATAGGGTTCAACATGTAGACGTCAACAGACAAATAGTATATATTATACCATAATTATGCTATATAAACATTGGCCAGGCTTATTTGATAGCTTTTATTCCAACTGACAGAAACATCCACAAGCTGTTGTCATTTTCATGGAACATGCAAATTTAGAAAGAATATGATTAATTACATTTAATGACAGCTTAGGCAAATAATTGCCTTTTTGCTGTAAATAAAAATAAACTCTTGATTTTACATTAAGCAGTGATAATAAAGAAGTTAATCATCATTTGACCTCATTTACTCATTGAGCACATACTGTTTGGAAAACTGTAAGCTTTTAGTTAATAGCATTTACACTCATTGGCATTCAAAATTAAATCAGTTGACTAATATATGCTACAAATGTGCCGTTTAGTGCATAATACAGCAGATGCGATTATCATAGAGAATTGAGTCACATGCTCTGAGAGAAATCTGTCCTTTCATACTGATCCAAGACCAGCTTCATCGACCCGAAGCTACATTTTTAACCATCAGAATAGAAATTCACAAAAGATTTCTGATGGCCTTGTAAAAGGGCATTATTTATCAGAGCCATGCTAAAATAAAATAAAATAAAAGGTCTGTAAATGTAAATCTGTTTTGTTAGATTGGATTAGTTGCTGAGGAGTCTGTGTTTTCTGTAGTTATCACACATTCATGTTCAAAGCTCACATTCTCAGACAGATTAAGAGGGACAAATATTCTGAATGCTTTGGATTCCACAGCTTTTTGGAGCCCTTTAGCTTAACTTTATCTGAAGGGACCACAGGATAGCTTGAACTGGGGAATGACATTCTCCACTACAGTAATTATTATTATCCAAATACAGAACTCCAGGATGCATTTTCCCAGACCTTGGATAAACTGATAAATTACTGATAGGGAGTTTGTACATGTTGGAACTGACAGGTGAGATAAATGAACTGGCAATTTCAGTGCACTGAGTTCAGACGTGTGGGAATGTGATGGACGAAGCAGTGATCAGTTGATCAGAGCAGCTATTTGACAGCTGGGAGAACAGCTGCACACATTCCATAGCTGTGCCTGCTGGTGTTAAGTCCTGTCCAATTAGACCTGACCTGCCAGCCACTGTTGTTAGCCAGCCTTAGAGGGATGGCACACAATCAGCTAATGTACCTGAAGCTGTAACAGCTTATGTTGAAGAGCTTAAAGGAGTAGTTCACTTTAAAATGAAAATTCTGTCATCATACTCACCCTCATGTTGTTTCAAACCTGTATGAATTTCTTTCTTCTGCTGAACACAAAGGAAGATATTTAGAAGAATATCAGTAACCAGGCAGTGTTTGGGTCCCATTGACTTCCATAGTAGGAAAAAAATATACTATGGAAGTCAATGGGACCCAAAAACTGTCTGGTTACTGACATTCTTCTAAATATCTTCCTTTGTGTTCAGCAGAAAAAAAAAACTCATACAGGTTTGAAACAACATGAGGGTGAGTATGATGACAGAATTTTCATTTTAAAGTGAACTACTCCTTTAAGATAGACTTCCTCTGTCAGTGGAAGCTCTGCCGTGCCAACCCATGCTCACTCAGTTTACAATATCATTCTTTTGTCAGGCAGACAGACTGAGAGTGGCTGTCTAAATCACCTTATATCAATATTACATCCAAACAAAATGCTTTAGTTTTAAGTTGGAAATGCTTGGGTAAGTGTCAAAATAGTTTTGAGGATTTGTGAATCAGTGTTATAATACTATACTTTATATTTAATGGGATTTAAGGTCAAAGGGGTCCAGATAGAACAGCAACCATATTAGTGTTGTTTGATCAATATAATGAAAGAGAAAAGACAGAGAAATGTGTCTTATGTATTTCATGACTTCAGAACAACACGTATTTTATACACACACTGGAGAGAATGAAGTGTTCAAAATTTCAATTTTTTTTGTTTTTGTTTTTTCAAACACTCATCTATATTACAGTGTTTAATGCTACAAAATACTTTGTTAATATTTTTTTTGCATTATTATAGTGGCACATGTTATCTTGATGCTTTTGTTTTTGTGTGGGCAACATTGTGCACTGCCTATAATGTGATCTACCATGTATAGTCTTGTGTGGTTGTCAGTACATTTTACAGTAAAACGTTCTTTTTTTTTTTTTTTTTGGAATAGCTCAAATTGGTGGTATAGTAACGCTGTCATGGTTTGGGGTTGAGGAGATGAGATGAGGACTCAAACGCAGAAGAATAAGGCTTTTATTAATCAAAAAATAAAACAAAAACTACCCAGAGGGGGAAGACTAGACTAGACTAGACTAGACACACAGGGGTAAACATACCACGTATGTTACATACCACAAATGACAACAAACCAGCACAGGACAGCAAACAAAGCAGGTAATGAGAGAGGACAGGTGGGGCAAATTAATCAATAATCAGGTAACAAGGTGGGCGGGGTTAGACAATGACAGGAGAGCACATGGCACAAGGAAACACATGACAAGCCATGTGCTCACACCAAACATGATAAAAAACACAAGCTCATGGCCAGTACAACACCACAAGCCATGTGATTCACTTGACACAAAATGAGGCATGAACACGCAGCCAATGAGAACACTCATAAGCCACATGTTCACAGAAAACATGACAACATGAAAGCACACAGCTAGTGAAAAACACAAGCTGCGTGCTACACAGTACAAGACAAAACATAACATAAAAGCACACAGCTAGTGAAAAACACGAACCGCGTGCTACACAGAACACAACAACACCATGCACCATGTAACAAGGCACGTAGACAAGTGAGTGCACGGCTTGAGCACGCTCGAAACTGCGCACTCTAACAAAGACGAGACAAAACCAGGAGTGTCAGAGCTCTGTCACAAAACCAAGAAATGAACTAGACAGAAGTGACAGAACCCTGACAAACAAAATATTATTTAATGACATGTACAGATAGGAACTGTAAAATATACATCAAAATTCCTTTCTTTTTACAGTACAATTCTAGCTACCACAACTGCAAACAAATAATTGGCTACCTTTTTCTTTCTTTTTTTCTTTTCACCTTCTTTAATGTTAGATTCCTCCTGCAGATTAGGTCTTATAAACTCTTTCGAATCTTCATAAATCACTCAAAAAGACTCACAAACTCGAATGAATTAATGTTTGAATCTGTGAGACCGGTTAGTGTTGGGTAAGTTACTCAAAAAAGTATTCCACTACAAATGACTAATTACTACTTTAAAATTGTAATTTGATTACATTACTGATTACTGCATGTAAAAAGTAATCAGATTACTAGTTACTTTACTTTCAAGTTTCTTTGAAAACCTATCAAACCTACAAGAATACACTACAAAGTGAAACAGTCATTTCCGTAATTTATTATTGACTGAAAAATATTACAGAAGTATGAAAACAGCAACTTGACTAAAAGATTCAATGCCTTTCTAGAACTTAAAATTAACATTCTTAACATAAACCTGCCTAACAATGTGACTGTATGTCCTATCTACAACATTCCTTGATTTGTGTAACATGTACTGTATGTGTGTGTTAGCTTAATTGTGTTTGTGTGCATTAAAGACAGGAAAAAATACTTTAAATTGATAACACTTGAAAACAGTATTTATAAAAAAATATATTTGAATGCTTGTAGTTGTTTTTCATTATGTATGTACTACATAATTAAATAATTTAGTAACACTACTACAGGGTACAAATTCAGTTTTACTTTTCATGTATTTTACTTGTCAGTAAAATAGCGATTGTAACTCATCAAAAGACGTTTCTCAAATCGCTTGCTGGAAAGTCTGTTTCTCTTTGTGGTGTGGAGTGCGTGCGTATTACACGTCATAAAGTGCGTATCATATGCACGCAAAAACTATTTTTGGCATATAAATGGCACGAGAAATAAATAGATACGCACTTTCATGAGATCGGGTGTTGCAGTGTTGTACTTGAGTGAGATGACTTTAATGTTTGGCAATGACTTTGATTCCACAGTCGACAAGGGCAGCATTTCCTCCACCACATACGCTGCTACACCTCTCTTCACCTGTCCAGAAGTTACCTTCCCTCCCGATCCTGAACAAAAATCCAATCTAGCTTGTTTAGGCGAGGTTGCACCGCTCTCGTCTCGGGCGTGGGTATTCTCCTTGGCGACGAGTTTTGTGCAGAATGGGGAGAGCGGGGCACAAAGTAGGCTAACGCTTTTTGACTTTCTCAGTTTGTGTAAATCTACTTAGGGTTCAGAGTATTTATTTTTTTACCACATTAATTTCACACGTCTAGTAGTACAATTATGTGGTTTTGTTTTATTAATATATAAGCCGTTTCTCAATACCAAGTACGCAAAGTTCGGACTTGAGTCCTTGGTAGTTCGGACTTGACAAATTCGACTCAGAAGAATGAACTCCCGAGGACGGGAGGACACAAGTCCGATAATTCTGAAATGGAACAGCGGCGTACTTGATAGCGTCACTCAGCGTGCTCTGGCTACTCCGGTTATCTCTTTATGTATATCTAGGCTACAAATAAAACAAAATATGTTATAAACCACCACTCTGCCTCTTTTCATTTTCATTTAAAAAAATCTTAAACATAATGGCCACACAAATGTGGTTCAGGCAACGCAATTGATTATCTTCACTGCATATTTATAACACGAAATATAAAGCACAACCCTGACTCTTTTTGTTTTCATTTTAAAAATATGATAAATAAAAAACATTATAATATTGATCATTAAAACTAACATTTTGCAAAAAGAGACAGGGTTGTGTCATTTTATTTTATTATATATGTACATACAGTGAAGAGAATGTAGGCAACATGTATAATAAAATATTTTATATGTTTTAAATATATAAAATAAAATGACATAACCTTTTTTGTTAAATGTCAGTTTTAATGATCAATAATAGCCATTATAAAAGTATAAGTACCGGTAGCCTAAAAGGTATAAGAAGCTATACAATAATAAAGCAAACGATTCAGTCAAACTTAAGTCAGCTCTCTAGGCTACAACGTTAAAGTTAAATAGACTAAATAAAGCTATGGAACTTAACTTTGCCCTCAGCTTAACGTTTTGCCAGGGAACAAATTATAGATTAATGAGACAAATAAAATAAATAAAATAAATAAATAAATCGTCCGTTAGATATACACAAGACGATTTATATCTCATGTTAAACCACTAGACTGGAGACATCCGAGCCAGCGGCAAACGTCAGCAGCACTAGCCGAGGAAAGGCTGTTCTCGGCGGGGTACATGAGCGCAGAGCGTCCGATTGCCTGGTTCTCACAACTCCGAAAACGTCAGATCAAATTTTCAAATAGGCGCTATCTTTATAAATAAACCAAAGATTTGAGCTTTAAACAACTACATTCTCGCCTGAAATACTCTTAAAACTACATTTCGTGACACAATTACAGCATTATTTTTAAATTACGCGGGGTTTCTCCTCCGCTATTGACGCTTGCTGGTTGGTGTGAGATGCATTCTGGGATACCTGGCTGTCTCAAGTCCGCACAAGTCACCTCTCGATGCATCCTCGGTAAAAGGGGCGGATCAAGAACACATCCGGGGATTTGAACTGGACTTGGCTAGATGTGAACTTTGAATTGGAACAGTACTTGGGCAGCGACTGATGACGTTTCACAAGTCCACAAGAACGCATATTGAGAAACGGCTATACTTTTTTCTTGATATACCCCGAAAGAATGGAAGTGTGTGACAACTATGGGGCATGTGACAACATGCCCCATAGGTGGGGTACATTGTAACATGTGAGGGGCACATTGTAACATGACCATATGACAGCTTAAAATGTTATCTGATCTAATAAAAAATATATATACAAGACAAACTAAAATATTTTCTTAATTAAATACAAATATTAACTTTTTCATATAAAATAATGGCATTTTTTAATAATTAAATATAAACAAATTTTTTAGGTTTGACTACGAACACAGGAAAACACAGCTATACAACAGTTCAAAACAAATAAATAATTATTAATTTCTGAATTTAGTCAATTTCATTGACTCTCAGTCTTTATTCACCTTTTTCTCATGTTTTCTCAATAGAATTAATAAAAGTATAGAATATAATAGCATATTTCTAATAGGGGCACATTGTAACGCAGTGTGACAACATGCCCCGCCTGCACAACTGAGATTTAAAGGTGCTCTTAGGTAACTTTTTAACCTTAACTGAACAGCTTTGGAGTCAGTGGAATGGTTATATTACTTATTTCGAGTTGAATGGTGGTGGTTTCGCACCCCCCTGGTGCCCGAGAGCGGAAAAAACTCACTTGCAACTTTGGGCCGGCGGGTCGGCGTCAGGAAGTATCGCGTGATATCAGGTCTCGCGATGTAACGAATTGCTTGACGGCACTGCACACGTACACGCCCCCATTCAAGCACCGGCTAGCTATAAGCAAAGGGCAACGATAGATTGAGTTATGGCTGAGGCTGTAAAAAAGATGCAGAAAGCTAGGAAATCTTTGTCGGAGGACCAATGAAAGAGGAAACGGGAGACTGACCGAGCAAGTCAGACTCGAGTAAATATCGGACCGGCTTTTTCAGAATGGGGAGAACTGAGAGAAACAGAAGCCTGCAAAACGGATGCTGATCCTGCTGTTGCACTTGTAAGTATCTTTGGAATAAACTGTGTTTAATATTTAAATTTCAAGTAATTGCGACCTCAGGATGTTTGCTATTGTCTGTAAAGGTTTTTATTATGATCGGCTTACTAGTACGCTAGATACTATAACTTTGATGTTAGCATTGTCATTAGCAAACACGTTTGATTTCTGTAGTTGTTTGGCCGTTCCTCTGTCGGTTTTATTTGTGTAACTTACACTTTTATTTTATGTCACTAAGTTAACGCGTCTGATAATAGGCAATAAACATGTTGCACATATCATGATCGAGCTAGAAAAAAACGTTCTGATGTTTTCTTAGACAAGCAAAGGTAAACCGTCATTCTACCAGATTAACTTATAGACCTTACTAATATAACTTTAGACAAATATTAGCCTCTGATATATATATATATATATATATATATATATATATATATATATATATATATATATATATATATATATATATTTATGCTCATGCCCATTCTCCCAAAAACAAACAAACACCAAAGCAGTAGTTCGCCTCGTTCATATCGTTCGTTCCCGGTAAAAATAATAGTATGCATGACAACACAATAAAAAAAATAATAAAAAAAATCGCCATCAGTTGGAAAGAAAATATTGCTTTACTTGCCTCGGTAGACCTAACTGGTTTTGAAATAGCCTGTTCCTCTGCTCAGCTGGGTTGCTCGTGGCGAGGGGGGGAGGGACAACAGTTCGTTTTTACAACAGAGTGTTTGAAAGCATTTACTACCAGACACTAGGGGGAGCTTCGTAGAGAAAAAACACTCAGACTTGCCTGGTGTCCCTTTAAACCCGGCTAGTGTCTTCTGCTAGTTAGCGAAGCATTAAAGAACTATCTCAACTGTTAGATAACATATTGGAGATTAAAATAATATCAGATTTGTCTAATTTTAAATAAACACAAAAAATAGAGATGAAAAATTTACTTTTGCTATGTTTTTTTTTTTCAATTTTTTATCTATATAGTGTTGATATGGCAACTAGTAAATACACCAAGTTTTGTCATGCTAGCATGTGTGGAAGTATTTAAAACAAGTGTGTTACAACTAGCCCCGTGTTACGTTGTGCCCCGCGCTCCCCCACTCGTTCTCCGGTGATTCACTAAAGCCATAATCATAAACTGACATAGCCGCGCCAAACATGATTAGAAATGCATTTTACTTCATATTTTTTCTTAACAATACATTTGTAATGCAAGTAACTTAATTTTATTGACATCAGTAACTGTAATCAAATTACATCAGCCTACGTAGACTACTTTGTAACGCGTTTTACCCAACTCTGCCGGTTACTGAATTAACCTAATATAGGTTGAATCTCCTCCATGACACGCACAGCAGTGAGGTCTTGTCACATTTTACATGACATTTTGTTTTCAGATGAAGATAGGACAGCTGGATTCCCGGCACTTAAGAAAGCCTCATTTTGAGTGCTTCAATTATAGATGAGCAAAATCCTCAAGACAGCATGCAAGGAAAAGAAACTTCCTTGAAATAGGACCACAGATTTTTTCCCTCCCTATTGCTTATGATTATTTTGCTGAACAGTTTCAGGGGAAGAATGTGACTGAAACGTTCTGCTACTGGGTAGAAAAATTTGAAAGGCTGCAGATTATCATCTATACCATGTTTTTTAGTTGTATTTGCACAAGGAACTATGTCATTCTAAATTATGATTTTCTTATGTTGTGAGTTAAACATTTATGGCATATCAGATTATTTGGCTTATGTCTGAGGTCCTTGTTTGATATATCATAAGTAGACTTGATTGTTGGTACTATTTTCCTCCCTACCTCCTTGTGTTAGCATTAAACAAATCACAAAGAGTAAACCATTTTCAAATGACTGCATATAAGCAACAATTGATTTAGTAGAGACTGCAACACAGTGAAGTAGGATGTGGTTGCTATGGAAACATACAGCAGCTCTCCTCTCTTATCTGACACTGAGTTAAATCTAAAGAGAGATTCTAGAAATTCTTTACAATGAAATACAACAGAGACAGAATCTTCTGATGCACATGCACTCAAGATGATGCACAGCATAGCTGTCGCCATATCATGAATTTTGAGTCTTGATTTTAAAAATGGAAAGCGATAGGAGGCACTGGCTGACACACCTGATACATTGTTTAAAAAGAATCTGGAGTCAAAGAGTGGTTGATAAAAGACCTCTATCTGTGATATCCATGGTGAGGGTGGCAAATATCTTATGTGCACAAACGCACACACTTGAGATGCTCTATGGGTTTATGAGTGTGTGTGTGTGAGAGAGAGAACCTGGGGAACAGGAGAGACGTGAGGAGTCATAAACTGTTTAGATAAAGGACACAAGAGTTTTTTTTCTGTAGCACAAAATAATTTCTCCTGTCAATTGCAAATGAACAAAGACCAGAAAAAAATGAAATACCAGAGCTCTTTAAAAATGTAAAAGCAAGTCGCACCCCTCAGTGGAAGCATGTTGCCGCACTTCCAAACCACCTTTATTAATGTGTAACTATTTTATCCTTGGTGGTGAATTTGTGTTAATTTGGTTAATCTCATTTGCATATTTTCTTGATCTGCTTACACCCAATTGATGTTTCAGTTTAGGGATGTTCCTTTATGCTTACTTTAATCTTTCTGTGCAAATCTTATTCTACCAATTTGCCACCAGTTTAACAAAAAGTAAAATAGTCACAGCTCTTCAGTTTATAAAAACTTTGCATTGGCTACTTAAAAGGGATAATTCATAAATGTTTCAAAACATTCTGGGCAACACTTTACAATAAGGTCTCATTGGTTTATATATTTAGTATTTAATACATTTTTTACAGCATTAAACTCTGCTAAATATTATTATTTTAAAAATGCATAAGTGAATGTTAAAATGAACATTAACTAATGCCTAGTTCACATTGCACGATTTTCACAATGCGTGATTGATCTGCAACAGGGGGTTATAATTGCATGACTTTACAATAGGAAGAATCGCAGACAACTCTGTCTGGTCCGCGAACTATGTTTAACAATCAAACACACGTGAGAAGTGATCAGGAAATAATGCAAAATCCAGCCTGAGACTGGAGTATTTTTTTTATTTCTATATCTGTATTTCTGTATGTTGTGCTGTTTTTCCAGGTAATTACAATTAAATTTTATAAACATGTATACAGCAAGATCAATTTAATCATATAAATTCAGGAATTATATACATTATAGATAGATTCATAAATAAAATAAAATAATATAAATACAATTTAGATAGAATGTCATATAGACACAATAAAAGGATTTATTTACACTTGCAGGAACATCATGCAGCTCAGTTACTATAAAAATATTCAGCTGAGCTCTATGCTAGGCCTATACATCAGTCAAGCTCTATGCTGTTTGGTTGTAATGCAATATAGCATGTTTTGTTTTTTTTAATAAGCGAATGTGCACAACCTTGCAGATATTTTCTAGAGGTTTTACAATCATAAGTGTTCTTATTTATTTGTTCTTACTTCTTTTATATGGGAAGGAGATCTTCCAGACACAAAACCAGCAAGTGTGGTTAGTAAAAGCTGAACTTGGATGAGTGGATTGTTTTTGTGATCATGTATGATATTTACAATTGACTCAATCTTTCCAATGCAACCATTATTTAGCTGAACAGTAAAACTGTTGTGTTTGTACTCCTTTCCATATTTCTCTGTTGTTAACAGTTGTCCGTTCATAATTGCTCTGTCATATGTCTCTGCAGAGTACTCATCATTTTCAGATAGATCACAGACTGGGGGCATTTAGAACTTATCTTTGTGATCTAACATCTTGTGATCTAACATTCTAACAAGAATCTTGTACAGAACAGGACCACTGTAGAATAATAGCCAGCTTCTGCATTCTGCAGCCTTCCACATTTGCACAACTTTCACAGTCTGTGGTATTCTTGGTATATCAGATGGAGGTTTGATGGTAAGCAGCCTTTGATCAACAAGCTTATGTGATGTCCCAATGTACCATGGGTTGTCATGGTACTTGCTATTGAACCACAAGTCCAAGAATTGCTTTGTCACTCCCAAGAGATCACAGTGCATGTAGTCAATTGGAAAGCTGTTCACAATGTCAAAACCAGTGGAGGGATTCAGGAGGACTAATGGTGATACTGTCTTCACCCCAAACACATGGGCAACATCATTCTCAATGGCCCTCAGCCCATATTCAATGACATGGTCATGGGTTATTTTCTGTGCCTCAGTGGGTGGATATACTCTGGCATATCCTCTTCCCTTTGGCACTGTTTTCCCTTCATTTAAGCAATGTCCACATCCATATGCTGATATACACACTTCGGGCTACTGCGTCACTTGAGCATACGATAGGGAAAACTTTAGACACCACAGTTGTTTTTGTATGTGGGTGCCTCCATTCCAGACCTTGTGAATTGATTTTTAAAATGTCATCCACAAATTGTTTAAGGTAGGTGGACATGTCAGTTTACCACGCCCAAACCAGACACCTGAGAGTATCATGTTTTTGGTTGGAGATATACAATTTATTTAACCCTTCTGGTACTGTTCAGTCATTTTCGTGTTTTGAAGTTGTTCCATTTTTTACTTAATCAAAATGGTACTAAGCTTTGTTTTTTTTGTTTTTTAGCACTTGCTGCAGTAAACACACTTATTTGACTATAGTGAGGATTTGATATCAAGCTAAAAAACATTCTATCACCTAACCCAACACCCATTGCTTATCCATCACAGAAACGTGCTAAATAATATAATAAAAACATGTTTTGGCAGATTTATAACCCTTTTCTAACTAGTGATAACCAGCAAAATTGCCTCAGTACTCAGTTATCATAATATTTCACTTTATAAGTGAGGACATAACCCTAACCCTTTAACCATAACCCTATCCTAACCCTAACCCTCAAGTTTCTTTATTTTTATTTTTATACTTTACAAACTGTATATTCTGTCTATTAACTCCAACCCTACAGCTAAACCTACAAATCACAGAAAATTTTCAGAATTTTTACATTTTCAAAAAACATTACTTTTCATTATCCCCACAAGAATTTTGGATATTGCCAGCTTTGTAGGGACATTTTGTCCTCATAATGTAGGGTGTACCTAGATGCACACACAAGATTGTTGAATGAATGAATGAATGAATGAATGAATTACAGGTATCTAGTGGCTACACTATAGTTTTTTAGATTATTTTCTTTATTTCTTTCCATCTGATGCCACCAATAGGTTTGTAAATATATAATAAATTGTAAATATATATATATAAAAAAATATATAGAATAGATATATATATAATCTTACATATAAGATTATATGTAGAATTAAATGGTCCATAATTTAGATATTTATAATATTGTTTAGTAACATGTTATTTCCTCCAAATTTTCAAATATTAAAGAAACATTACTGAAATGAATTGTAGAACATTCTTTTATTAAAAAGAAAATAATTATACAAATATAATCTCGAGTCTATTTTGACTGTAAACCATACAAGTGTGGCTACAATATAAATGAACAATACTAGAGGGTTAAAAACTTTCTTTCCAACAAAAACAAATTATTATATAAATAACAGTGAACATTGTATTAGATGTACAATGTCAATAGGCCAATATGAAAAAGAATTTGCATTATTAATATTTTAAATTTACTAATTAATTATTTCAAATGTATTGAATTGAAATGCTTATCTATACTTAGCTTCAAGCTGTAAAAATAGGGTACCCTTTGTAAGGGCCTCATTGTTTTGCATTAATTTCAATGTAGGGATATCTTCTTGTTTAGAGGAATCATTAGTGGTCAGTGTTGTGGAAAGATTAAATATGTATAACGTACTGCATATGTAAATAATAGCCTAATAATAATAATTATAATACAAAATATTGGCGTTAGAAAGTTGACATAATAAAAACTGAACGGAAAATAATTTGTATATTTATACAAAGAACACCGCCCACAACTCACATTGTAAGCATGAACATTCAATTGCGCATGCGCATCCTTGCTCACTGCAGTGCAACGGTCGGAGGAGAGACGATATCATACAACTTTCTGGAAGACAAGCTGTGACAAACAATTTTAAGTAACATATTTAAAAGTTTCTTTATATTAACATTTGACACAATCTAGAAATATTTATGTGTAAACCTGCGTAAAAATGTTTTTTTTTCTTAACATTAAGACTTCACTTGTGTCCCAGCTAACAATATTTGCATGGTTCCCAGAACGTTAGTTTTTGGTTCCCAGAACGTTCTCAGAACGTTAGTTTTTGGTTCCCAGAACATTATTTTTTATGGTTTGTTTTTGGTTAGCCAGGAAAGTTTTCTTAATGTGCCCATAACCTTCCAGCAACCTATAAAATAACCTTAGGGCTAGGGTTAGAACTAGGGAATGTTGTTTTATGGTTGCAAAAAAATAATAACTTAAAAATAACCATTAGGGAACGTTCTTTATAAGTTATATTAGGTTATTTAAATTACTTATTCAAAATAAGTACCTCAAGAGAGAATGTGATTTTGGGCACAGCCTGAGTTTGGGCCTGAAATACCTTAATAGTTATTCATTACTACACAGTGATATTCATATTTTAACTTCAGAGCTCTTGGGATTGCTATACAAAGTGATATAGCCTCAGGAAACAACCAAACACCTAATTCCACTAAAGTACACATATTCCTTTGAATATTACATAAATTTCATAAGGAAACTCTTTAGAAAAAATTCTTCACATTTATCTAGTATATCAGATTACAATTGTCAGACTCCCTTCTCAGGCATTTATTGTTTCCTTTCAACCAATCAGCTCTAGCCTGGGTGCCAGCCCGAACCCCGCCCACAACATTTTTTGGTCGGGAAGTTCGGTCTGGACTCGATCCGTTGAGGAGTAATTATGCTCAGCTCCCAGAAGGCAGAGCCAATCAAATTGCCAGGGCGGGCTTTAATCGATGATGGACAGATGAGCAACGGTAACCTAATCATCCACGTCATCAAAGAGCGCTTGGGTTGAATTCGTTTACAACAAAGATGCATAGACAGTAAAAGAAAAGATAACTGCCTCTGGAGAATTTAGATTTCACGAGTTCACACTTACAAATAAGTCAGATAGAATAAATGCATATTTGGGGTGCTGTCTGAGGAGAGGGCGGGCTCGGTATTCGGCCCGAACCCAAAGTAGCCTACTCCCCCCGTATTCCAGGCTGTGGAAGAACAAGCCGAGAGTGATTGGAGGGATACTGAAAACTGTCAAGGAATGTTAGGTGAGTTGACAGAGTGAATAAATATATGCTTCCTCTCATGCTGATAAGGTAGACATGGTAATTGTTTGATGACAAGTTGATTGGATTGATTATTTGAATGTGCTCCTCCCGAACTTTGTTTATAAAACATCATGTTTAGATTCCGCTATTGCGTCTGTTATAGAAGATATCGACAGCGCCTTAATTTTAAAAGAGGAACAGAGAACCGCGATCAAGGCATTTGTCGATCGGAAACATGAATGAAGAACATACGTCACTTACTCCATTGCTCTGATTGGTTGTAGGTCTATCCAATTGAGTGCAGAGGCCTTTTCCTTCCTGGTTCGGTTGAAACACGCCCCATAATCACAGCTCAATGGAGCAGTATCAGACTCACATTCTGACTAGAATCTGAGTATGACGACGTCAGGCTAAATCAGCTCACCAGCAGGTAATTTAATCTAAATGTAGACTGTTCAGGCAGACTGCTAACACCTATACACATTAAAAATATACACTGATATGGAGAGAAGCTGTCTATCACCACCAAGACAGTGCTGGGCATGGACCTTCACCTCATCTTCTGGCTGCTGTCCACAAGCTTGCTAGACAGTTCTGCACCAGCCTTTCCTCTGAATATCAATTACATTCACTCTGTTCAAAATCACCCGCCGAGTTACTAAGGTGAAAGCTGTGGACTTAATACAAAACTCACAGAGGTCCTTACTTACTCTCTCTCTCTTTCTCTCTCCAACTCATCATGTGGCAATACAAACCAGCTGGGATGTTTTCTAGCTTTAACAAAATGCTGTACACTTGACACTCAATTCAAAAGTGTCCTAATAAGACATCAAGCATGGGGCTATCATAAACAGGGCATGAAAAAAATGGAAAGGAACAAAAAAAATGAGCTGTTCTTGGAGGGAACAAAAATAAAATCCAATTCTCCAGTAGTTATTTATTTGCCTTGTCTGTGGAGCAAATATCCTCTATAAAAATACTCCAATGATGAATTGATCAATACTGTTGTTTGTGTACTTTGTACTGGTGTTGTGTTTGTGTCTCGGTTACGTATGTAACCCTCGTTCCCTGAAGGAGGGAACGGAGACGTAGTCGACTGATTGGGATCACGCTGATTGGAACCCGCAGCACAGGTATAAATACGGAAGCGGATGCACACACCAGTTGTTTTTCGCTGAGGAGCAGAGCGGAACCCAGTCAGTGGTGGTACAGCAATAGTGGCTAGGGGACTACGTCTCCGTTCCCTCCTTCAGGGAACGAGGGTTACATACGTAACCTGTTCCCTTTCAGTCGCTCACGTTCAATGTAGTCGACTGATTGTGATCCTATTAAAGCTGCAGTCGGCAAGTCTGGCAGATTGGGTCGACTTAGCCAAAATTTTGAATGTTTACAACTCTCAAGCCCCTCCCCACTACCAGCGAGCACCCTCCCATCGAGGTCGTGCTCGTCAGTGCGTGTGTACCTGATTTTCTGTGAACGCGTCCGTCTCTTCAGCATCGATCAACACCATGGACTCGGAGGTAGGCTGCCCTGCCTAATCTATCCATAGATAGCAATAACCGAGGAATTGGAAGCTTGTTAGTAGATTATCTCTCCGCCATCACGCTTCGTGCAATCTTCAGGCGAACTTCAGGCGTGTCGTGTGCATGTGATATTAACGTGCGCGAGGGAGGGGGGATCTGTGGCGTGTGCACGACCTGTGATTGACAGTCAGATCTCACACCCCCCTGCGCTGATTGGACCCGATGATCCGGGAGCGGTGGATTTTTGCAAAACAAATAACATGGTCCAGGTGGAGTTAGAAGCTCGGGTTTTTTTCTAAAACCATCTTATTTATGTTGTTCTGTCGGATTATAGTGTTGATTTCACTGAATATGATCAAAAAAATGTTGCCGACGGCAGCTTTAAAACTTGACTAGTGCTGCCACCTTCCAGTGCCTAGACAAAAGCCTCCTGATCCTCCCGCATATTGAAGCGGATATAGGACAGGGCTTAGGCCAGGAAAGTCACTGCTGTTACACAGGACCACTGTGAAAGCATACCTTTCGTTGGAAGGCATTCGCTGCGGAAGCCACATCCTACCCGAAGGAGGTAACATGTAGAGAATACACATATGGACTGAGCGAACTTAGCGGGCAGTACAACATATGGCATGTCACTGAGGTGGCTCCAGCTGATAACAGGGGGGAGACGCAACCGGTCAGTGACAGCAGAGCAGGCTCTGCCAAGGGAAGACACGGGCTAGCCGCAGGGAGTCAAACCGTGGAAGAATACACATATTGGATCGCCGTAGGGATCACAACATATGGACCCCACTTAACACAAGTTACACAAGCATAGGTCTAGCATCGGATGCTCCGCCATGTCCAACACCGAAGGGGTGAGGTGGAACTCACCAGGGTTCAGAAGAGGGAAGTCAACTGGCGCAAAAAAGGCGCACTTATACAATCCATAGGAGGGGAATGGTGCAGCAAGCCGACACTATAAACCAGGCTAAGGTGAAGCTGGCTTTGTGTGAAGGGAGCCCACGGAAAGCAACCGGCTCGACACATAGGCTAATTTCCTAGCGAATGTGCTGGTGTCGCCCAGCCCACAGCTCTTAATCTGTCAGCGAGGTACTCGTGTCCAAGCTCAGGAAGGAGCTACACTCTTTTTGGAGGAGCTCACTACCCAGATGGGCACGGTGCATCTTGGGAAAAACTCACCAAGATGATGGCAAGCACTAATTTTTTAGTGGGCCAACCTCTGCATGGAAACCGCCTTCCCTTCTGCTGGTTTCCGATACAGACAAGAGCTGGAGAGGTCCTGAGACTTTGCATTCTGTCCTGAATAACCACAACTCGGGAGGAACAGAGAAAAGTCAGGGCTGGGTCTGCCTCCTCTGGGGCAGCGCTTGCAGGCTCACCACCTGGTCCGATCTTAAGGGAGAGGTAGGAACCTTGGGCACATATCTCTACTGCATCATAATGTGCGTTAATATAAGGGCAACATCATTTGAGGGTGGAGCGGAACAGCCACGCTCCGACCCATCTTCTGCAGGAAGGAAGCATAGAAGTGATCGAACACTTTCGGGGGTCTTCCCGTGAGAAGAACACCAACAACGAACAGGTTCCACTTCAGATCTCATCTTCTAGAGGGAGCTCTGGCAGAAGTGATAGTATCTACGTTCTTTTTAAAGATAGATAACTGAACCACCGCAACGGAACCTGGATT
Organism: Abramis brama; assembly: GCF_963993115.1. Lineage (NCBI taxonomy): Eukaryota > Metazoa > Chordata > Actinopteri > Cypriniformes > Leuciscidae > Abramis > Abramis brama. The sequence continues at coordinate 50,546,157 of NC_139964.1, forward strand.
CTCAGGTTCAGTGCAGGTGCCAATGGTGCCCCATCCCTGAGAAGAGTCAGCAAGGCTGTCTGGAGAACGAGGTCCTCGTTGGGCCATTACGGGGCAACTTAAAGAACCTGCTCCCTCTCTACCTAACTTAACAGTGATGTGCAGGAGGGCTCACTGGTTAATTAATGCATCTTGCGTAGGCCCCGGCGTAAGCTGTAAGCCAGTGTCTCCGTGTTTCAGGGAGTAAACAGCTGGAAGGGAATGATATCAGAGTGTCTGCAACAGATATAACTACTGCGGCACCGGAAAATCCCGTACAGCTGGACCGCCTGGGGATGGAGTCTCCACTCTCTTCAGCAACAGGCTGTCATGAGGCCACCTGGGAGGCATGATTGAGCAGGCCGGAACTTAAGTGGAAGAAGCGACCTCAGAAGCTTCTGACTCCATAGGAGGAGGTGGTGGGCGAGTTGTGATATGCGAGGGAAACATATGAGCAACAGTCGCTGTACTGGGCAGTACAATCTTGCTGAGCAGTGGCATCAAGCAAGGAAACTGCTTACAACTCGAGGTAATTGAATGCCAATGCAGTGGGAGGCTCGCCCAAACCCCTATTTACTGCATGTCCGTTATACGTGGCCCCTGAGCTAGTGTTTAGTAGACTCTTGTTCTAGGAGCGATTAGCCCAGAGAAACAAAAGGTCTGAAAACTGCTGAGAGTTTGGCAGCAGACCAGGTGTTAACACACGGAGCGAGAGGGAGCCTCTAGAGGTTATTCAGTAGGACCCTTTCTCACTTCTAAGCACCGATCGGACACATTCCAGTTGAGAAACGTGTAAACTAAGTCCACCTCCAAACCGGAAAAAAAGCTCCTCAGTCCGTGGACGTGTTACTCTTCTCCAGTTGACCTGAAGACCCAACTGGCTATGTAACACTCAAAGGGAGGGACTTGTACTGAGACTTCGACCCCTCAACGCAAGACTACAGGATGGCCTGTGTTTGTGGAAGGGTAGAGATCTGAAGTATGCGTCCTTCAGGTCCCACACTGCAGACCATTCACGGGGATGGAGCAGTTTGTAACTTGAACGGAAGCTTGAAAAAGGGCCCGAAATCAAGAATACAGATCCCTGACGTTCTAACTCACTATAGTCTGGGTACAATGAAGAACAGGCCTTTTTTAGAAGCCTATCTTTATATCGACTGGAGGAAAGGCTCCAACCTTCGCACACACGACCGCACACACGACAGGCACAATTCGGAACACTGAGGTGTAACAAATAGCGCTGAACATGGGCGGGTGCTGAACGAACAGAATCGTGTAGCCGAGTCTGAAGATACAAGGGACAAGTCAGTCGGGAGCAACTTTCAGTGCTACAACGGACCGACACAGGGGGGCCAAGGTATCAGAGACGTACTCAGAGTGAGGCAGCGGGCTAGAGAACAGGGACCCAACTCGGAAGACCCGAAGGCGGTCTGAGTGTTTAAGACCTGTCTCTAGGTAGCAGCAGAGAGTGCGTGAGGAGGCGTGACCGGGTCCTCAAACGCACTCAATTGCCAGCTAGTGAAGCCGAGACTGTTAGTACAGAGGAACCGACTGGATCAGCCAGGAGCACCGTGTAGTGCTACAACTGAGCAATGCAGGGGAACCACGGATACCAAAGACTTCTAGGCAAAAAACAGGGACTCAGCTCGGAAGGCCCGTAGGCAGCCCGAAGCAGGGTCTGAGTGTGTAGTGTGAGTTTTACCTGTCTCTTCATGGCGGCAGAAAGTGCATGAGAAGGCGTGACCGGGTCCTCAAACCACACCCAACTGCCGGCTGGCGATACATAGCTGAGGGGTGCAAGGCTTTACAGGGTTGCACACCTTTACAGGGTTGCACACCACCAGTCTGGCCCTCTCTGGACCCAGGAACAGAGGAAACTGCTCTGTCTTTGAAGTGTGGGTACCGCCGGCTCCAATGTTTTTTGGAGCCAGCGGCGGAACAGACAGGCGCACACAACAAGCCTCCACCCGGCCCTCCACCGGGGGGAAGGAGTGGATCGGACCAACTCCAAGAGCATCCTCCTCCATCTCTGGGTGGCCTGTATCAGGGATGCTTAGTCTCGCTCTTGCCACCTGGTTTGGCAGCGTTTGATACAGGCTGGACGGCCTGCCTGTGGCTAGCTCTCAGCTGAGGCCTGAGTGAAGGCTGCTGCGGTGGCCCAGCGAGAGCGTGAGCGGCGGCAGGTGGGCGTCCTTGGTGACGTGCAGGTGGAGGAACTGCCACCGGCGGCGGGGTGATGGCAGCAGCAGGCCGCCAGGGCAGGATGTGTCGGACAGCCTCCATCTGCACCTGGACAGCAGAGAACTGTTAGGCGCAGTTCTCCACTGTGTCACCGAACAGCACAAGCTGCAACTTTCCCGCTCCGAAGAGCCAAGTCAGTTGCAGTGCGGAGCACACTCATGAGCGTACGGTCTAGGCTACCCTCGTGCATGTCCATGAGTGTCTTGGCCTGATAGACCAATCATCCAACTGAGATCATCCAACTGAGTTACTGGGCGGAAACTCCATCACTATCCTATGATCACCCAACTCACACGGCACCCGAGGGTGGGGTGTGGAAATGGGGACTCTACCTTTGCGGGCGAAGGGGAGTCTTGATCTCAACACCGAGACAGTCATGTTCCCGCAATGGGAACACGAACTATCCACAAAAGCTGCTTCAGTGTGCTGTAAGCCCAAACACGTGATGCAACAATTGAAACCGTCAAAGGGGGACAGGGAACAACCGCAGAAACAGACGGGTGGAATGACATCTTGAAAAAGACGCAAACGCACCCGTGTTGCTCTTTCGGGAAATGAATGCTCACCAGTGCCGGAGCACACAGGGGAATGATGCTGACAGGGATGGTGCAGCCTGTACCAGTGAAGCACTCACTCTCTTCGCCCTCAACCGGCGGTCAGACAAACAAATATAAACAGAAATTTGCTTTGCTGTTAAAACAGCAGTTGAGAGCTCAGAAAGCCCGCGACCACTGCTGTCAAGCGCTGTAGAACCACCAGCACCGGGAGAGACTTCCTGAAGAAGCACTGACACACTCGCTCGTTGTAATACAACACACTCTTCAGAGACATCGACATGAAGACTGATCGACATGAAGACTGATCGTCTCCGAAACGAAAGACAACTGGTGCGTGCATCCACTTCCGTATTTATACCCATGCTGCGGGGCGGGGCGTGTGATGCGATTCACGCACGCCAATGTCCATTGGCTCGTTTTTACAATACTCGAAGATGACAGGCTCCCTAGCGTAATCCCAATCAGTCGACATGTCGACTACGTCGAACGTGAGCGTTTGAAAGGGAACCATGTGGGATGATAAAGATGCTTTAGAAAAAATGAGTGTAATACAATAGAGAGGATCTCTAAAGAGACATTTCTGCTGAGAGAGCAATATATAAATTAAGATCAATGTCTGAAGAAAAATATGTATTTGTTTTGCTAGGGGAACTGCATTGTGTGCACTGTGACTGTTGACTTCTAGCACCATGGACAACACCCACACTGTTTGGTTCACTCTCAGTTCACACTTTCTGTTTCAGAACCATGGCCAGCTCTAAAAGTAAGCTGACTGAAGTTCACCTGAAACTTGAAGGAATTTCCAATGTATGTATATATATATATATATATATATATATATATATATATATATATATATATATATATATATATATATATATATGTATGTATGTATGTATGTATGTATGTATATATATATATGTATATATATATATATATATATATATATATACACTGTGTATATATATATATATATATATATATATATATATATATACACACACACACACACACACACACACACACAAGTTTTAGATAATTTACTCACCCTCATGTTGTCTGAAAGATGTATGTCTTCTGTGGAATAAGAACGAAAAAATTCGGAAGAATATCCTGGCCATTTTTTTTTTTTTTTTTTTTACATAATGCGAGATGGGGCTGCAGCTGTCAAACTCCAAAATTACAGAAAAAAAAAGTATAAAATACTTCTTAGAAATAAAATTGTTATGTTGTATTCAAGGCCTTATGAAGCCATACAGGTAGTTTGATGAACAGAGTGTTAGTTCACCCAAAAATGAAAATTATGTCAGCCTTTACTAACCCTCATGTCGTTCCAAACCCATAAGACTTCCATTCATCTTGGGGACACAAATAAAGATATTTTTAATATTATCTTGTCACTTTTGTCCATTTATTCAAAGTCTAGGTAATCAACATTAAGCTTCAAAAAGTACATAAAAACACAATAAATGTAATTCATGAATCAAGAGGTTTAATGCAAGTCTTTTGAAAAGACATGATCACTTTATATGCATGTTATTATTCACATATAAATGTTGATCTACACACATACACATCAAACCCTCATTGGTTATTGGGCATCACACACGTTTGTCTTATGAGTTTGGAACGGTATGAGTAAAGGATGACATTTTCATTTTTGGTTGAACTAAACCTTAAAGTCATTATTCACTGAAAATTCCCTCTGCCAGAGTTATGAAATGGACAAGCCACATGGATTATGAAAATAGTGCTTTAACACCTTTTCAATGCCATTGATGGCAAATGTCATTATATTACTGTCATGAACAACATGCATGAGCTCAGTAAATAATGACAGAATTAATTTTTTTGGGTGAACTTTTATTTTTCAGCTGAGACGCCGAGATAAACACTTTAATTGGAGTAATGGAAGTGCTCAACTCATTATAACCTCATCAGGAATGAGGAAAATAGGGCAATTATTGGCTGAAACAGTAAACGACTGTTACATGCTTACATGTGTCATTTATCATTTTCATAAATACAATGTAAAACCTCTCCAATATATCTGGCAAAGCACCATGCCGAAGGCTAAACGATGCACAGTTCCACCCATCCTTCATTCTCCTCTTCTCACACAGTAGGTGGCACCTCTGTGATCCAACTGTCTTTCAAAGTGAAGAGAGTGAGGCATCTCTCTCTCTCTCTCTCTCTCGATGTATTCATTAACTTCAGATTGGATTGTGTTGGTAATAGGCACTTACCTAGCGCTAAAATATATTTTGTGCCTCTAACAAGTGCTTTCGATCTTATTTCTGATCTGTGGGAGTTTTGCCACAGACTCGTCCCAGCGTCTAGAACGCAACTGAATGCTTTTTCAAGCGTCTCCATTCTTGAAAAACCGCGGAAAACTACTTTTAAAGAGGAAATGACGAAATATTTACGTACATATTTACAGCTGGTCTATTCGCACAGGATTAGTATTACCTGAGGTAATTTTTCCGGACCTTTTTACTGAAGGTAAAAGTCGCCGTAATCTTTACTGACATTGTCCATAATGATTACTGAGATGGCACATTCGGACGGGACTAAAATCACAGAGAAGCTCTGGTAATTATTACTTTACCCCACCTCTCCATGTTAAACTAGTCCCATTCGAATAGGGCTTAAGAGACTTTTGCCAAAAATATGCATTTCATTCCTCTTTTCAATAAAAAAAAAACTTTGGAGTGGCTGGAAAGAGAGATTTGTGACATTGAAAAAAAAAAACTGATAATGATGCTGATAATCTAAAAGAACTGTGGACTGAGAAAAAAAATCAACTAAGCTCAATTTTAAATTAAAGAGTTAAAGGAGTTCTCATAAGAAGCCTTTCTGACTGTAAAATACATGGATGCTCCTACTACCTACTTCTTTAATTTGGAGCATAAAAAGAGCCAACAAAAACAGATGTACTCGTTGAAGGATGATAAAGGACATGTCACCTCAGATCCGCTGGAGATGCATAGACTTGCTTTGACTTTTTATTCAAGTTTGTACTCTGCTGAAAGCTCAGATGAACACTGTAGGAATGAGCTGCTTAAGGATCTTCCTGTTTTAACTGAAGAACACAAGGCTTCTTTAGAGACTGAGCTTACTTTCGATGAAGTTACCTCGGCTGTAATGGGTCTCTCTTCAAGTCGTACTCCAGGACTCGATGGACTTCCTGGTGAATTCTAGAAGTTCTTTTGGGACACTATTGGTGAGGACTATTTTAAAATACTTAAAAAATGCTTTCTTGAGAGGATTATTCCAAGTTGTTAATGTGATGTTTTATCGTTGCTCCCAAAAAAGGGTGATTTGACACTTTTAAAGAACTGGAGGCCAGTAGCGATTTTATGCACTGAATATAAGATACTTTCTAAATGTTTGGCCAATAGACTGAACTTTTACAAGTTATTGTTACAAGAAATTGTGCATTAGGATCAATCTTATTGTATAAAGAATAGATCCATTACAGCTAATCTTCACCTAATAAGGGATGTCTTTGATTTTACTCATTGTAATGATGTTGTTTGTTATCTTTAGATCAAGAAAAGGCTTTCGACAGGGTTGACCATGTTTTTCACTTTGAAGGCTTTTGGTTTTGGGGATATTTTAATTAAAAAATTAAACTCTTATATACTGAGGCAAAATGTATGATTAAAATGGACGGTGGATTGAGTATCCCCATAAGTGTAAAAAGAGGTATCAGACAGGGCTGTCCTCTCTCAGGTCAACTGTACAGTATTGTAATTGAACGTTTTCTGTGTAAGTTGAGGAAAGAGCTAATAGGTCTAAAGGTTAACACTATATCTTCTAATATTATTTTTATTTTTTTGCATATGCTGATGATGTCACAGTTATAATACGGGAACAAAATTACATTCAGATACTTAAGGTGGCCTTAGAGTGTTATGGTAAAGCCTCCTCAGCAGTTGTTAATTGGGGTAAATGTGATGGTTTGTGGTATGGAAGAGATTTTAAAGGTCTAGTACTTCCTGGTGGCTTACAGTGGTGAAGAGCAGTTTTCAAATACTTAGGGATATTTATAGGGACAGAAGAGTACAAAAGAAAAAACTGGGAGGGCCTAGTGGACAAAGTGTGTGCTCGGTTGTCTAATTGGAAATGGTTGCTACCCCAGCTATCCTACAGGGGGAGGGTACTGGTTTGTAATAATTTGGTTGCATCTTCGTTATGGCACAAAATGGCAATACTTGACCCTCCTGAAGAGCTGGTGAGAGAAATCCAGCAGCAACTGGTGGAGTTTTTCTGGACGGGACATCATTGGTTGAAGGCAGCGGTTCTGTATCTGCCTACACAGAAAGGAGGCCAGGGACTGATCGATGTCACGTTAAGAATAAAGGCCTTCAGAATCCAGACGGCACAGAGACTGCTGTATGGAGAAGAGGTGAGCTGGGCTGGAGTTGCCTGTGCCCTCCTGAGGAGAGTGGGAAACATGGGTCTAGACCGCCATCTCTTCCTTATGGAAATTAATCATGGACACTTTTTAAGTTTTCACAGAGTGGAAATGGGACACAGACATTATGGCTGAAAGAAGAACCGCTACTTTTTAATCTTGAATTAGATTTGGACATTTCTAAATTAGACATGCTCAGAAAAGCCATGTGGAAAGCGAAAATTGTAAAGATTGGACATTTAATGGAAACAAAAGAATGGATAACTGCTGAAAGTTTGGCTTTAAAATTGGGACTAAGATCAATCAGACTGGTACAGAAAGTGTTGAATCAGATTTTAGAGTCTCTTTACAGACTGACACTAGAAACTTTTGAAGAGGAGGTGGACAAATGTGTGTTTTCAGAGCTGAGTGTCTCTGCTGAGACTGGGACAAGGCAAGAAAAGGAGGGTTGCTTGCTATCTTTTAAGACACCACAGCTGTTTTTGTTTCGAGATGCTGGAAAGTGAGAACGTTCCAGCGTGAAGGCATATGGGGCTCAATGTGATTTCTGTCAATATTATTTTCAGTACAATGAAAATCTCCTCCTATAAATATTCTTCAGTACTGCAACTTTGTAACGTGGAACTAAGTGCATCTAAAAACACTGATCTTTCCATTGCTGACGTTGGAGCATAAACACAAACAAAAACAAAGACATATTTTTCAAAAATAGCTCTTATCTTTAAAAGTCTTCCTTTCACAATCTCATCAACTTGATAAGAGACTAGACTAAAACTCTTAGTAAATAAAATACCCACACCACCACTAAGTGTGGTATTGTGAATGAGGACAGAAATGCCATCCCCTCAGGATCGCTCGCCCGCACCACCGCTGATTCCGCCTCGACTGAGACTTCACCGGCCTCACCGGTCTCACCGGCCGGCTGCACGTTAGCTACACCTTCCGCGTCAGCTGAACGATTGTCTTCCTCTTGTTTGCTGGGACAAGCTCGAACCAAATGGCCGACTTTACCACAGCCGAAGCATTTGATCTTGTCAGTGGTGATGAAAACCACATAATCAAAATCATCCACTCGGAAATTCAGCGCAAGGTCTAGATCAGCGTTGTTGTTTAGACAAAAGATTCATTTCAAGATCTACAGCAATGGTGGGATTTTGGAACGGTCCAAATAAAACAGTTTTGCCAACAGTACACTTGTAATGTCACCAGAGAGTTAAATAGTTCTATGAAGGCCTTGGAGGCAGAAATAATTAAATTACAGAGTTGAGCTGATTCAACAAGTAATCAAAGTTTATAACAGAGATGATCTCAAATAAGAACACCCAGCTAGCTGACCTTCTGGGGGTAAAAACACAAGGAGCTCTGGTTCGTTCTCGTTTTTTAAGTATTGAACAGATGGATGTACCATAGAAATATTTTTTTAGCCTTGAAAAGAAAAATGGGCAAAAACGTTTTTTTGCATGCTTTGTGCTCTGAGGCAGGAGTGATTTTATCTAGTCATGCAGAAATACGAACAAGAGCTTGCGGGTTTTATGAAAACTTGTACAAGAATGAGTTGGGAACAGGATGGGATTCTGAAAGTGTTTTTTTTTTTTTTTTAAAGATTGACCCAAGTGTCAGACCGATGCAGAGCTCTCAGGAGCATTAAGCCTGGGGGAGTTGCACAAGACCCTTCAAGACATGAATTCTGGGAAAGTGCCAGGAGGACCTTTTGCGGGTGCTTAATGATAGTTTGGGCTCAGGTAGGTTGCCTTTGAGTAGCCATAGAGCGGTCATCACTCTCCTCCCCAAAAAAAGAGATCTTTTAGAAATCAAGAACTGGCGTCCTGTTTCGCTCCTTTGCTCAGATTATAAAATACTCTCGAAGGCTTTAGCTAATAGGTTAAAAATTATAGATCAGGTGGTACATCCAGAACAGAACTATTGTGTCCCTGGTAGGTCAATTTTTGACAATATTACCCTTATTTGGGATATTTTTGATGTCTCCAAGTTGCTCAACATTAATATTGAACTTATTTCATTAGATCAAGAAAAGGCGTTTGATAGGGTCAAACACCTTTACTTGTGGAGAACTTTAGAAGCTTTTGGATTCTGTCAGGATTTTATTGATAAAGTGAAAGTGCTCTATGAGAGTGTGTCTATTGAGAGTGTCTTAAGATAAACGGTGGCTTATGCACTCCTTTTAAGTCCGTAGGGGTATTAGACAGGACTGTTCTTTATCTGGAATGTTATATGCACTTGCTATAGAACCTTTGTTGCAACAATTAAGAGAAAATATTTGTGGCTTGAATTTACCTATTTGTAAAAGCAGCATTTCTTTGTCTGCCTATGCTGATGATGTGGTAGTTTTAATTAACAGACAAAATCATGTGCAGGTTTTAATGAAAGTTTTGGAAGATTTTAGAGTTTTGTCATCAGCAAAAGTTAACTGAAACAATAGTGAAACACTTTTAATTGGAAATTGGTCAAAAGGGAAACCAAGCCTTCCTAATGTTTTAACCTGGGGAACAGGAGGTTTTAAGTATTTAGGAGTGTATTTGGGAGATGAAATGTCCATTCAGAAAAAATTGGGAAGGGGTTGTTGATAAGGTGAAAGGCAGGCTTGACAAATGGAAATGGTTAATACCAAAGTTGACATATAAAGGGAGGACATTAAATTTGTCCGAAGTAAAAGGTTTACTTATCAGCTTTTGAATTTAGTTTTAGGTCAGGCAAAACTGGCCATTTACATGTGCAGAAAAATATGGTTGAAAGATTGTCGGGTGAAGATGTAGTAATACTGTTTTTAAATTTAATGAAATCACGAGCATTGATAGATTTTTGTTTTTATAAGTCTACAAATGATCTATTAACGTTTGAAATGAAATGGTTTGGTAATGGAGCGTTGTGCCCTGTTGTTGAAGATGATTATTATTTTTATTTTTTCATATTTGGTGAAATTTATTTATATTGTTTTAATAATTTATTTTTCTTTGGTACTTATCTGATACAAGGTAACTTTGTAATTTGTTGAAACAAGTGTTTAATGAAGAGTGATTTATAGGAATAAAAGGCATTTTAAAATTCTCTCTCTCTCTCTCTCTCTCTCTCTCTCTCTCTCTCTCTCTCTCTCTCTCTATTCTTAGGACAATCTCATTAAAAGTATAATTTTGGTAACGAGCACACACAAACCAAATGAAGGAAAGAAACCATAATGGTCTCTGACTGAAATCCAACACATCATTATTTTTCTATTCCTCAACTATAATTGTAAAAAAATATAAAAAATAATCACCAAGCAAAAGAAAGTCAATAGTAAGAATAATGTAACTTTCTCTCTATATTGGCTTCCGAGAGTCCAGCAGAGAACAGATATCTCAGTTTGTCAGCTGTAAACACAATCTAGACATGGCGATTCTCTATAATAACTCCAATCGAAAAGCTAGACAAATGTGTTTGATTGATCCTGAATCATTTACCACAAACTGCCTGAGAAGAAATTTTCTAATGGATTCTACATGATCATCAAACGCATATGCTGTTTGAATGTCTTTTCACAGTCATAATAACAGGGTGTGTCAAATTTGACTTAAGAGGGAGTTAAAAAAACATGATCAAGAGAAAATGTCATCTGAGGTGATGTTTAGTGCTGCATTAACTGCCGGGGTCTAAACTTTTAGGCAGGGTTTAGAATGAATCTCAGCACAAATGCAGTCCAATAAACCAGAAGATATAAAACAGTTCTGTATGTTTCTGAGAGTAATTATAAGCTTCCATTCCATCAAAGACTTTCAAAGGCTGTCATACAAATATCTTACAACTTCAAACATATGACATAGACTGATTTCTAAAAGTGATTAATGGATAGAGGTATCCATTATGACATGTAACAATATTATCTTATTAAATATAGACAATGCAGGAAGAAACATTGACAGAAAATGTGCAGTCTGGGTAATATAAGTCCAAACTCAGTGAGGGAATATGGATTATTGCTGCAATAAGAAAGTGACAATAAAAGACTTCTCTTTTAATGGCAAATCTAGGTGTAGGCAAATCAAAGCTTTAATTTTTTGATATTTTCCCCCACATGCAAACCAATTAAGATAAGAACAGTCTTTGAAAAGATAAACTAACCATGCTTCAGGGACACAGTATTTGTCTCCATGTTGATTCAGGCCTCCAAGGACTAAATAGAGATAATTGTGTTCATTATGAAAGGTCATTCAATTAACTTTAGAGACATATAGACAGGGCTAATAGATAATGTTCAATGTGGCTGGCTTCTATCAGCATCCATTAGGTGACACATAACACTAATCAATAAATTAAATTACACACTCGTGTGAAGTAGACACAGAATACTTCAAATCGAAGTGGAGCAGGTAACGCATGTTCACTTAGCATAAAACTAAGTATAAAACTAAGTAAACTGTATTAAAACCGCAGTAAAAACCTGGTTTTGTTTTTCTCTTTTAAACCTGAAATGAACAGAAAGGTTTAGGATTAAAAAATGATATAAAATTTCATTAATTAAGTGCTTTAAACAAACCTTTATTGGACAATAATTTCATTCATATTAAGACTTTCCATAGACATAATAATTTTTATACTTTACAAATTGCATATTATATCCCCTACCCCTAAATTACTCATCACAGAAAACAGAAAAAAAAAAAATATATATATTATTGGTATAACATCTTTATGTGGGCATTTTGGACCTGGCATATTTATGAAAAATAGGGTTTACCAGGTACACACACACACACAGTCTTTTAAAAAGGCATCTTAAACAATAAACTAACTGCAATGTGTTGTCAAAAACAGATTTTTCAATACATTTCGACACTGAAATATCTGAAACGCCCCCAATACTAATTTTCTGCAGAATAGATGCACGATACCAGCTGTGTTTTCTCGCTCTCTCATCTCCCCGACAGTGAGTTGACACAAACCCGCCTCCCCTCACTCACTTGTTTCATTTGGTCCAGATGAATATTGTTGGTGTTACAGGGCTTGAATTTCAGCGTGGGATTGTGCGTATTGTGTATATTTTTACTTATTCCTGCAGATTTTGTGCTCACACCCAAAGTGCGTGCACATAAAACTGCCTCTCAGTACTAAGTTGAGTACTTTTTCACAGCTTATTGCGCTTAAATAGTCAACACATACAATACACATAAAAAATGTCAAAATGCCAGTCTGCCAGGTGAGTATTCACATAAACATATTCATTTATGTTTTAAGTGAACGCAAATAGTTGAGAAAGAAAACGCATGTGTAGCAGTATAAGGGATCCGTGCGTCGGGTCTTAAAGTGACAGCAGCCTAATTTACCTGCTGCCAAATTATGAGATTATATTAAAAATATCTATATGGCAGTTTTCCCCCATGGTATCAACATCAAAATTATGCCCAGAGAAAACCACTTGCCACAGTGGCTGGTGAGCAAAAAAGTTAATGTCAAGCCCTGTAGATAGATAGATGTAGATAGAATATACTTTTTTTTACTCTTTACATATGAGCTAATAAAACACTAATACAAAAGTACACTAAATACACTTAAAGTTATGCTTTACTACAATTTAATTACAACTAAAATATACTTAGTACAAAATTAGTTGTTCCAAAATAGCACACTTCAAGTTAACTAATCATTAACACACTTGAAGTATCTGAATAAGTCTGATTGCAAGTATACTTAGCATATTATTTTTTTCACCAGGGATTCATTGCATCAATTACTTCAATACCCTGCATTTATTGCATTTTACTTATTTAATTTTCCATTTTATTGTAAGGTCAAATTGTAAAGTGTACACAGAACTATACATTTTGCTTAACACTTTTATTATTACCTTATCAGCTCTTTGAATCAATAACAATTTATCGAAACTTGTCGTCTTGCGGTAGCCTGGATGCCAGCCGAACTTAGCCCCGCCCACAAAATTTTTAGGTCGGGAAGTTCGGTCTGGACTCGATCCGTTGAGGAGCTATTATGCCCGAACAAAAATTGTTCGGACCAATCAAATTGTCAGGGCGGGCTTTATACGATGATGGACAGATGAGCAACGTAACGTAATCATCCACGTCACCAACGAGCGCTTGGGTTGAATTCGTTTACAACAAAGATGACTGCCGCTGGAGAATTGTTATTTCACGAGTTCACACTTACAAATAAGTCAGATAGAATAAATGCATATTTGGCGTGCTGTCCGAGGAGAGGCTCCAGGATCGGTATTCGGCCCGAACCCAAAGTACTCCCCCCGTATTACAGGCTGTGGAAGAACAAGCCGAGACTGAGTGGAGGGATGCTGAAAACTGTCAAGAAATGTTAGGTGAGTTGACAGACTGAATAAATATATGCTTCCTCTCATGCTGATAGTGTAGACCGTAGACGGTCATTGTTTGATGACAAGTTGATTGGATTGATTATTTGAACGTGCTCCTCTCGAACTTTGTTTATAAAACATTATGTGTAGATTCCGCCATCGCGACTGTTATAGATGATATCGACAGCGCATTCATTTTAAAAGAGGAACAGAGAACCGTGATCAAGGCATTTGTAGATCGGAAACATGAATGAAAAACATACGTCACTTACTCCGTTGCTCTGATTGGTTGTAGGTCTATCCAATTGAGTGCAGAGGCATTTTCCTTCCTGGTTCGGTTGAAACACGCCCCATAATCAAAGCTCAATGGAGCAGTATCAGACTCGCATTCTGACTAGAATCTGAGTATGACGACGTCAGGCTAGTCTTGCGGTCCCATAGACATATAGCCTATAGGTGTAGCTACGTATTTATTATGTCCATGTATATATAACAGATACTGAGGACTTTAAAACTGCAGTAAGCTAAATTAAGGAATGCGCTTGTGCTTTTAAAACGCAAACAAAATGGAAAAGAGTACGGGTGTCGAGATGTGTTTTCAAAAGTTTAACTTTTAACTTGTCAAAGTGTTTTAAGACATGGTGCGAGAAACTGAAAAAGCAGAAGAGATGCAATAACGGTCAAATATGCTTGTTTAACTCATTCATCTATATGTTTAGATCTAAAACAAAAAAAATGTCGGAAATCCTGATTTTTGGTGGGGCTACAGCCCCAGCAAGCCCTGGTCTAGCTTTGCCACTGAGAGAAACACACAGCAAAATGAAGCCAGCAGGCAGTTTGCCTCCTTCCCATTGATGTGTTGCATCAGAAAGGGCCAATAAACATCAAATAAACATCAAATGATTCAAATCTTTCAATTTGTGAGATTCTCAGATCCCAACAGTACAGTTTTCAAAGATGTCTGAATTTCCATACAGGATAATGAACCTATCTACAAGGTTTAAATTTTAGCACAAATATGGATTAAGTGCACAATGTTACATTTCTCTTGCATGATGATTGAGTAATCTTGTTGTTATGGTAACCGTGGAGATGAGTTACTTATACAGAGCCAAACTGACTGGAATGACCAGAGTAGAGAAAGACCAGAGAGAAAAATAGAGCAGAGAGAAGCAAGTGAGTTCCCTAAGTGTCGGAGAATGTAATTATGACATACACTGAAGGACTGGGAATTTGGTCAGCATGCTGCTCTGTTGATCATCTCTACTAGACAACGTGATCAGGGTGACAATGATTGAGAAAACAATCCCCCCCTAAGATTTGGCAACAGCTTGATGCTTTATCAATTAACCACAGCTTTCGTTGGTTGGCTGAGATGTGATACAACTCGTATGTTCTCCACAGAACCCCTTAGTAGCCTACTCAGCTAGTCCGCTCAATGGATTTCTTGGTCTGATGGTCAAGTTACCAGTTAGAGTTCCTGCTATTTTCATTGCTGCCTTGGTTTGTCACTCTACCCAGAAAACCCAGCAAAGTTAATTCTGACCTTTCTATCGCTATTCAATATAGTGATCTGGCTGAAGCATTCAGTGAAGTGAGAAGCTGCCCAGTTTCCAATATACAAACCCTTGTATGTTTGAAATAGTGGCAGGCACATCACACAATCCCGATTAAGGTACACCAGACCATCAACTTCCCCTAAAGACTGCAAGTTTTTGCTTTGAGTTGACAAATGGGGACTTGGACCTTTTATTGATTATAGGGGCCTGAATGCAATTACAGACAAATATCACTTTGCCTTTAGTGTTCTCTGGTTTATAAAAGATAGATGAGGCTTGGGTATTTAAAAAATTATCTGTTTAACTTGTATATAACTGAATTTGAATTAAGGTGAGGTGAATGATTTCTGGACCATGTTCATATCAGACACAATTCTCAATTCAACTTTAATGCCATGTTTTGTTTTTCTCCCCTGTGACACTGTTCTTATAATAATTAGCTTTATTAATACACTACTACATGCTACAGTATTACACTAGTATTATAATAATATTGGTAATTGCATCATGTTATAAATGCATCTTACAAATGTCAAAAGCTGTGGGTTGTGTCATTATTTACTAACCTGATTTTTGAAAATTAAACATATGCAATTACTCAACATTCATTAATCCCCAGCAGATTCTCTCCAGATAGACCAGCCATCAAAATAGTGTTGAAATTTAAAAAGGGTTAAAATTCACATCAGATTGTGAGCAGAACCGTAATCAATGGTTCTAAACCTTAGTCAAACAAAAAGATTGTGACAGGGTTGTGACAGTCTTCACTACACAATGAAGAAATGTCAATCTTTTTGGTATGTTGTATCAACCTTGTTAAAAAGTTGTATAAGTTGTGTCAATGTTCTGTTTGTTTGGGTCTATGGGAATCAGTTATGTGTCAATACCTAGTGTGACTTCTACACCACCACCATTTCATTCATTAAGGTATGTTCTCAGTCCCCAGGGAATTCATATTGATCTGTTTAGGTCCAGTTAGTAACCAGTTGACTACAACCAAAATCTGTGAAGGAACTGCAGAAGAAAAAAAACAGCACAAAAACAGCACCTTTGACTGCTAGTCTGTCAACATCTCAATATCAATATCAGTCTAACATGTAGTTATTGCTTGTGATTTTCCTCATTTGTAAGTCGATTTGGATAAATACAAATAGAATGTCTTGTAAGACTTGAGAACTTAGATGCCAGGCAGTCTACTTGAGGCCCTGAGAGGACAAAGTGTCACGAGCCACACACCGCAAACAGGGGTTAGATCCAAAAGCAGTATTATTTATTGGGGAATCCGTACTCACAAACAGTCCATGCAGGGGTCAAAACCAGAGAAGCAATCCAAAACAAGAACAATACAAGACAGGCAAGAAGGCAGTACTCAGAAGTGGTGTGATATAAGACAAGGACTCCGTGACAAACACTGAAACAACCAGGGTATATATACACACACAGAACTAACAATGAAACAGGGAACAGCTGAGAAAAAATGACGTGGAACAGCTGAGTGCAATGAACAGTGATGGTACAGACAAGGATTGTGGGGAATGCAGTTCCTAATGTGAATGACACCGTGGGGGAAGAGGACCTCTAGTGGACACCAGGAAACATAAACCAACACTGTGACACAAAGGACCTCTCTGGAAATTAACATTTGAACTCCCCCTTGTGCACTATCGAGACGAAAGTCTCACCTCCGAGTAATCCTAATCTACATTTCATTCCCTCTTCCCTCACCCTCTCTCTCTCACGCTCAGATCACCTGAATTCACCCAAGAAAATATATAGTTTAATGTGAATGATTATCACTGAGTATTATACATGTTTGGTATCATTTGAAATGTCTCAGTGCGACTGGTACAAATGTCTCATTTCCAAATAAGTAAAACAAAAGGTAATAAGGTTTTTAAGAGTTTAGAGATAACTGGCACACAAAGGAAGGTGGTCTCCTGGCAAATGGTCTCATACCCCCAAAAGGTGTAACCTCTGAATGCAAATTTCCATTGTTAGCACATGTTTCCATGTGAAAGAGGTTCTGTCTATATAATGAAATGCAGCAAAGGGCTCTGGGCCTTTTTGTAACTCAAGTTGGCCCATGATGCTAAGAGTGACTCTTACTTAAGAGTAAACTCTTAGCATCATGTATCTTAAAGGTGAACTAAGTAACTTTTTTATCTTAACCGAACAGCTTCGGAGTCATTAGAATGGTTATATGACTGTTTTCGGGTTGAATGGTGGTCTTCACGCACCCCTCGAGCGCCTGTGAGACGAAAAACCACCCTTGCAACTTTGGGCCGGCGGGCCGCCGGCTGCAGCATCAGGAAGTATCGCGTGATATCAGGTCTCGCGATGTAACAAACTGCTTTACGGCACTGCACACATATACTATCTAAACATTTATATGCTAGCCTTCTGTGTATTATACATACCTCAGTGGACATGGCTCCGTGCGTTCGCCGGGTTCTTTGAAAACAAATGCACATGACCAGCGGGAGAAGATGGGACGAGCCAACGAGTTTTAACGACAGTGTTGTCAAATATCTATTCCGAAGCTGTAGGGGGAGCTCTATAGAGAAACCCGCGAGCAAAAAGCGAGAAAACAGCGAAGAAGTCTGCAAAGCTGCATAATGCAGCTTTAATGTTGGGTTTGCATCTCTTCTCTTTATTCCAGAGCATTTGATGTTTTGTATCGATTATCTTTGAATGGATTATGAAATTGGCATGATACATTTACCTGACATAATAAATTGTTACATTTGATTATTCTAACTGACTTTGACATTATTTTCATTAAAGAGTTAAAAGGAATAGTCAAACATTCGCTGACATTTAATTATGCACAGATATCATTAAAACCTTTTCATTTATGGAGTCAGATGAAATAATGAGAGAATACATATTCAAATGTATTGCATTTAATAAAAAATACTTTGCCTCAAGAAAAAGACAGTAACACGTAAAGACCTTCCACACTGGTTGGATGCCGGCTTTGGGCCGATCGAGCGCGAGCTTACAGTCTTAATTCATAACTTGGAAGATTCCGCCAATAATACTGTAGCTAAAAAGTAACATAAGTACATTCCTGCACTCGGTCGAATATGACTCACCAGCTGATCCACAGGCCCTACTTTATTTGAATGCATCCAATTTCTTATTTTCTCATGGTCAGTGGAAGTACTGGCTGGTGTCCAGTGTTAAAACTGCTATCTGCAATAAAATCTCAGGTGCACTGCTGGGTCCAGGATCTGCATAATTGTCCTGCAGGTCAGCTGGTGAACCTGAATATTAGCTATGCTCTCCTCAAGTTGTTTTTGTTTTGAGATGGAAGAAGAAATGTAGCAGCTCTGGGACTTAGCAGCCCAGCTTAAAGCTGATATATTGCTGACCTACAGTTTTGTTCGAAGTGTGCAGGGAGGCTACCAGCTGGGAGAGGAAACGCCAACAGGAGCAAGGGGCACAAGTTGTTTTTCCTAAATGATTGTGCTATTTAAAGTGCCTTTATTATGCTTTTTTAAAGACTTCATTTTTTTGGAGGTCTCCTACAATAGGTTTGCATGCATCCAAGTTCATCCAAACACCAAACATCTTAATAAACATTGTAGCATCACCTCTTTTTTCACAGTGTCTAAAACGGTTCGATCAAGGATCCAGTCACTCTAAACCCCTCATTTCCGAGAGTCTACTCTGCTCTGGTTGGTTAGATTGCCCAGTCTGTTGTGATTGGCTCAAGCCAGAAACAAAACTCCCTCTACCATGTCTGAATTTCATCTCTGGAGGCTTTCTCAGCACTTGTATAGGCTACATAGTGATATGAACAGTAATGATAGTAGCAGTTTTACCGTATCAACTCAAGTCTGAGTCAGATAATGAAATGGTCACGTTTGGGCTGTAGGAAGAACAAGATGAAGATCGAGTTCTAAAAGGCTTTAATAATCCATATGAGTAAACATTCCAAAAGGCAGGCAGGCGAGCAAACACAACTTAACATTAACATGACCAGACAAATGAGAACTCAAAACACATGCACTTAAATACACAGGTAAACGAGATGATCAACGACGACACAGCTGAACGTGATGGCAAATCATATTAGTTACCATATTAGTTACATATTAAATAAAGAATGCAAATTAAAAGTCCATAAAAATTTAACTAAACTAGTTTTTTTTTTAAAGATTTAAAGATTTTCAGGTGAAGCCAACGAGCCAACGAGTTTTAACGACAGTGAAGTTACACATAGATGAGTCCGTAAAAGCCTACAGTGCAACCACACAGACTAATTCCATTCCATTTCAGAAAGAAAGTGGAGCAAGAACTCGAAAAAATTGAACAACAAGGTATCATTGAAAAAGTCAGTGGTCCAACAACCCTGGGTATCACCTATAGTTGTTGCACCAAAACCCAAAAATCCTGACAGTGTGCGCATATGAGTGGACATGCGAATGCCCAATTGCGCCATTCAAAGAGAATGTCATGTCACCCCGACGGTGGATGATCTGATACATGACTTAAACGGAGCTGTACTCCTCACAAAACTGGATCTGAATGCTGGATATCATCAGCTTGAACTAAATCCTGATTCCAGGTACATAACAACATTCACGACTCATGTAGGGCTCTGGAGGTACACTCGTTTGAATTTTGGGATTAGTTCAGCTGCCGAGGTGTTTCAAAACACAATTCAACATATCCTTCATGGCATCCCACAAATGAGAACTCAAAACACATGCACTTAAATACACAGGTAAACGAGATGATCAACGACGACACAGCTGAACGTGATGGCAAATCATATTAGTTACCATATTAGTTACATATTAAATAAAGAATGCAAATTAAAAGTCCATAAAAATTTAACTAAACTAGTTTTTTTTTTAAAGATTTAAAGATTTTCAGGTGAAGCCAACGAGCCAACGAGTTTTAACGACGGTGAAGTTACACATAGATGAGTCCGTAAAAGCCTACAGTGCAACCACACAGACTAATTCCATTCCATTTCAGAAAGAAAGTGGAGCAAGAACTCGAAAAAATTGAACAACAAGGTATCATTGAAAAAGTCAGTGGTCCAACAACCCTGGGTATCACCTATAGTTGTTGCACCAAAACCCAAAAATCCTGACAGTGTGCGCATATGAGTGGACATGCGAATGCCCAATTGCGCCATTCAAAGAGAATGTCATGTCACCCCGACGGTGGATGATCTGATACATGACTTAAACGGAGCTGTACTCCTCACAAAACTGGATCTGAATGCTGGATATCATCAGCTTGAACTAAATCCTGATTCCAGGTACATAACAACATTCACGACTCATGTAGGGCTCTGGAGGTACACTCGTTTGAATTTTGGGATTAGTTCAGCTGCCGAGGTGTTTCAAAACACAATTCAACATATCCTTCATGGCATCCCAAACGTCAGAAACATGAGTGACGACATCATAGTTTTTGGTAAATCACGAGATGAGCACAATGCCTGTCTGCAAGCTGTATTCAAGAGACTTAGAGAGCAAAACCTCACCCTCAACAAAGACAAGTGTGAGTACAGCAAGACGAAACTAGACTTCTTTGGATATGTGTTTTCAGACAAAGGAATTTCTGCAGATCCGAAGAAGATAATAGCCATTAAGAACCTCCCAGCCCCACAGAATGTGTCCGAATTACGCAGTCTGCTCGGAATGACAACATACTGTTCACGTTTCATTCAAGATTACGCAGCAACCACACAGCCACTGCGTGAACTCATTAGGAAAGACCACTCATGGAATTGGGGGCCGGAACATCAAGCAGCACTGGACAAGCTAAAATCTCAACTAATTCAGAATGCTACAATGGCATATTTTAATCAAAAGAAGAAGTCCACACTACTTGTTGATGCAAGCCCGGTTGGTCTTGGTGCGATACTAAGTCAGCCAAACACTGACGGTTCTGGTAACAAAACAATTGCGTATGCCAGTAGAGCGCTCACAACTGTAGAACAACGCTACTTGCAAACAGAGAGGGAAGCTCTAGCAATAATCTGGGCATGTGAACATTTCCACTTATATCTGTATGGTTCACACTTTACATTACAGTCATTACGGATCACAAACCACTAGAGCTCATTTTCAATAACCCTCAAGCATCCTCACCAGCCAGACTCGAACGCTGGAGACTGAGATTGCAACAATACACGTTCACAGTCCAATACAAACCCGGGAAAGACAATCCTGCCAATTACATGTCAAGGGATCCTGTGGATGGACAACACACAGACAACTGTTCAGAAAATGCAGAAAGACATGTCAACTTCATAATTGACAACACAGTCCCAAAAGCGATGACTTTAGATGAAGTACGACACGAAACAACGAAAGATTCTGTCCTACAAACAGTGATAAAAGAGTTGAAAGGTAAAGCCTGGACACACTTGAAGCAGACCATGTCAGACGCATGCCACGCAAAACTGAAGGCATTTCATAAGCTGAGACATGAGCGTCACAAGACATTGTCCTCAGAGGGAATAGACTTGTTTTACCTGCCTCTTTGTATCAAAAAGCCATCCAACTTGCACATGTAGGACACATGGGCATTGTGAAGACTAAACAGCTGGTAAGAGAAAATGGAAAATGGAGAAGTGGAAAAAGCTGTGCAAGAATGCATTCCTTGTCAAGCAGCCATGCTCCAGCATCACTCGGAACCCCTCAAAATGTCTGATCTGCAAATAGAACCATGGTCAGAAGCCTCTGTGGATTTTACTGGTCCGTTTCCTTCTGGTGACTACTTGCTGGTAGTAGTTGACGCTCATTCCAGATATCCAGAAGTGGAAATAGTCAAGTCTACAGCAGCCACTACTGTGATTCCCAAACTGGACAAGATATTCTCAACTTTTGGCATACCCAGCACAGTCAAAACTGATAATGGCCCACCATTCAATAGTCACTGTTTTGCAGATTTCAGTTCCCATCTTGGTTTCAAACACAGAAAGATAACCCCGTACTGGCCTAAAGCGAACGGAGAAGTAGAACGGTTCATGAGAACGCTCAAAAAGACAGTCATAACCACCAATGCAGAAGGTAAACCATGGAAGCAGTGCCTGTATAGTTTCCTGAGAAATTACAGAGCAACACCGCATGAGACCACCCAAAAACCACCAGCAGAACTACTGTTCGGAAGAAAGATTAACACCACATTACCTTCAAATCCACAGGACATGCAAAAAACTGTCCTCAGAGACATTGATCACATTGCAAAGCAACGAATGAAAAGGTATGCAGATCTTCAGAACAAAGTAAAAGAATCTAGTATCAAGGCAGGTGATGTTGAACTCTGCCGACAACCCTCGACGGGAAAGTTGACGACTCCATATGAGATAAAACCCTACAAAGTAGACATGTGCCGGTATTCGGTAATGCGATAAATCGCGGTAATGAATATGCACGATATTGTTATCGCGGGCACTTCAAAATACCGTGAAAAACTATAGATCCGAATTTAGATTTTTAGAATGCGCATTATTTTCCATCAACCGCTTAAACAAACACTGCATGTATGCTACGCAAAACACGTGCGCACTCTGATGTAAACAATCCCCACATGAAGCACAGTGTGCATGCAGCGCAGTGCGCACTCTAGTCTAATGTAATGAATCCTCACATGGAGAAGAAGCATGGCGGAAGGAGGAACGCTGCCGACGATTTATCCCCCTTCTAAAAGCAGGGCTGTCAACTCTACGCATTCAGTGTTTTTCAGCCACGGAAAGAGGTCAATAAAACTGCAGGACAACAATTATGTCACAGAACGTTACATTTACCTCAGGAAAGCCATTTAATGATCAGCATGTTAGTTGACTAGAAAAAATAGCTATAGAGAGGAGTATTTTGCTAAATATGTGCACTATATTACATATTTATTATATTTTTACTTGTGTCATTACATAATTGTTACTATAATGAGAACCACATTATATTTAATTTAATTTGTTATTTTTAACCTTTAATAATACCAGCTGATAGGGCTCTCTGTATGTTTACAGCATTATGTGAGATGTATTTTTTCTTCAGAAAAATTAACATGTAGGCTATCTTCTGTAGCCTACTAAAGGAGCCTCAAATATCCTGTTGGATACTCAAGGAACTTCAAAATGTAATTTAGGTGCCTCAAAGCTCTTTCTCCTATAGTAGGGTTACTGGAGGAGCATTGACCATCTTTGAGGTTCTTGCTGGAACTTATGGGATCCTTTAAGCACTTTGTATTTAGTTCAGAGGTTCTGGAGTCACCTTTCCATTACCATGAGACCTCGAAGTGCTTTGGGGGAAAATAGAGGAACCTGAATGCGATAAAAGGGTTATTGGAAGATCTTTTAACATTTAAGTGGTTCCTGGAAGATCTCTTATGTTAAAGCCAGCATCTGGAGGAACCCAATGGTTCAGTGAGGCCAGAATAAGATTATTATTACTATCCTATTATTATTATTATAGGCTACTTAAGTTTGATTCAGTATACAGTGAGGAAAATAAGTATTTGAACACCCTGCTATTTTGCTAAGTTCTCCCACTTAGAAATCATGGAGGGGTCTGAAATTGTCATCGTAGGTGCATGTCCACTGTGAGAGACATAATTAAAAAAAAACAAATCCAGAAATCACAATGTATGATTTTTTAACTATTTATTTGTATGATACAGCTGCAAATAAGTATTTGAACACCTGAGAAAATCAATGTTAATATTTGGTACAGTAGCCTTTGTTTGCAATTACAGAGGTCAAACGTTTCCTGTAGTTTTTCACCAGGTTTGCACACACTGCAGGAGGGATTTTGGCCCACTCCTCCACACAGATCTTCTCTAGATCAGTCAGGTTTCTGGGCTGTCGCTGAGAAACACAGAGTTTGAGCTCCCTCCAAAGATTCTCTATTGGGTTTAGGTCTGGAGACTGGCTAGGCCACGCCAGAACCTTGATATGCTTCTTACAGAGCCACTCCTTGGTTATCCTGGCTGTGTGCTTCGGGTCATTGTCATGTTGGAAGACCCAGCCTCGACCCATCTTCAATGCTCTAACTGAGGGAAGGAGGTTGTTCCCCAAAATCTCGCAATACATGGCCCCGGTCATCCTCTCCTTAATACAGTGCAGTCGCCCTGTCCCATGTGCAGAAAAACACCCCCAAAGCATGATGCTACCACCCCCATGCTTCACAGTAGGGATGGTGTTCTTGGGATGGTACTCATCATTCTTCTTCCTCCAAACACGTTTAGTGGAATTATGACCAAAAAGTTCTATTTTGGTCTCATCTGACCACATGACTTTCTCCCATGACTCCTCTGGATCATCCAAATGGTCATTGGCAAACTTAAGACGGGCCTTGACGTGCTGGTTTAAGCAGGGGAACCTTCCATGGCATGCATGATTTCAAACCATGACATCTTAGTGTATTACCAACAGTAACCTTGGAAACGGTGGTCCCAGCTCTTTTCAGGTCATTGACCAGCTCCTCCCGTGTAGTTCTGGGCTGATTTCTCACCTTTCTTAGGATCATTGAGACCCCACAAGGTGAGATCTTGCATGGAGCCCCAGTCCGAGGGAGATTGACAGTCATGTTTAGCTTCTTCCATTTTCTAATGATTGCTCCAACAGTGGACCTTTTTTCACCAAGCTGCTTGGCAATTTTC
Organism: Abramis brama; assembly: GCF_963993115.1. Taxonomy (NCBI): domain Eukaryota; kingdom Metazoa; phylum Chordata; class Actinopteri; order Cypriniformes; family Leuciscidae; genus Abramis; species Abramis brama. Next base: position 50,570,895 of record NC_139964.1, read on the forward strand.
CCGTAGCCCTTTCCAGCCTTGTGGAGGTGTGCAATTTTGTCTCTAGTGTCTTTGGACAGCTCTTTGGTCTTGGCCATGTTAGTAGTTGGATTCTTACTGATTGTATGGGGTGGACAGGTGTCTTTATGCAGCTAACGACCTCAAACAGGTGCATCTAATTTAGGATAATAAATGGAGTGGAGGTGGACATTTTAAAGGCAGACTAACAGGTCTTTGAGGGTCAGAATTCTAGCTGATAGACAGGTGTTCAAATACTTATTTGCAGCTGTATCATACAAATAAATAGTTAAAAAATCATATATTGTGATTTCTGGATTTTTTTTTTTAGATTATGTCTCTCACAGTGGACATGCACCTACAATGACAATTTCAGACCCCTCCATGATTTCCAAGTGGGAGAACTTGCAAAATAGCAGGGTGTTCAAATACTTATTTTCCTCACTGTACATACCCAGGTGAAAAAGACGTACTATTAAATGTATTAAAAATGTACTTGAGTGTGTTTTTAGTAGACCTACTACAATACAAATATACTTTAATGCATGTTAATACATTTAACAGTAGCCTACGTCTTTTTCACTTGGGTAGCTTATATTTAGTATAGGCCTAGGCTATTTTATTAAAGGGATACTCTACCGTTTTTTCATATTAAACTGTTATTCCCTTATCTAAGACGAGTTGATACATACCTCTCTCATCTCAGTGCGTGCACTTAATCGCTCTAGCGCGGAAGTTTGGAAGTACTTCGACTGGCGCAGTAAAAAGTCACACCTGATCCTCTTCCTCTCACTTCTGTCAATAGTGGAAAGAGGATCAGGCGTGACTTTTTACTGCGTCGAGTCGAAGTACTTCCAAAAGTGCTATTACGCCATACATTATAGTTATCCTTTTTAACCTGCTTAGAAAAGCGCCACGTTTTATTTTGTGTCACCATACTTGGTCGTATAACTACTCGTGTAACTGTTTTTAAATAGGGAAAACGTTGATGTGTTTGGTCACTTCTAAATTCATTGCTGCTAGATACCACTGAATATACTGGGCTAAGCTAAGTGCTTTCAAAGTGTCACCGCGCGCTAGAGCGATTAAAGGTGAACTAAGTAACTTTTTTATCTAAACCGAACCGCTTCGGAGTCATTGGAATGGTTATATGACTGTTTTCGGGTTGAATGGTGGTCTTCTCGCACCCCTCGAGCGCCTGTGAGACGAAAAACCACCCTTGCAACTTTGGGCCGGCGGGCCGCCGGACGCAGCATCAGGAAGTATCGCGTGATATCAGGTCTCGCGATGTAACAAACTGCTTTACGGCACTGCACACATATACTATCTAAACATTTATATGCTAGCCTTCTGTGTATTATACATACCTCAGTGGACATGGCTCTGTGCGTTCGCCGGGTTCTTTGAAAACAAATACACATGACCAGCGGGAGAAGATGGGACGAGCCAACAAGTTTTAACGACAGTGTTGTCAAATATCTATTCCGAAGCTGTAGGGGGAGCTCTATAGAGAAACCCGCAAGCAAAAAGCGAGAAAACAGCGAAGAAGTCTGCAAAGCTGCATAATGCAGCTTTAAGTGCACGCACTGAGATGAGTGAGGTATGTATCAACTCGTCTTAGATAAGGGAATAACATAGTTTAATATGAAAAAATGGTAGAGTATCCCTTTAAGTAATTTAAACCTTAAACAACAACACTAAATAATAATAATATTAATAATATGAAGAAGAAAAACCAGGAGGAGAAAAGTTTTATTCTGTCACGAAACTGCTGCTATTCCTCAGCTGTCGTCGCTTCAGTGATGCTCGCGCTGCTCGCGCGCATCAAAGCTCAGCTGATCGACGTCATCGGATTTGAAAGTAACGGCTCCTCTCATCAAAGCTTCCGCCGTTTGTTCGGCTCTCCATTACAAGGTTTGTAAACTCGCAAATAAATATAAATACAGAGTCTACTCACTAACTTATATATTCAAACACACACATATATAAATTAAATTTATTATACATTACTACGTTTTTACAGTGTTTACCACTCGTTTATTGCACAGTATCTGGTATGAAGGTTTTAGCCGCGATGCTAACTAACGTTACGTTGATCTAATGTAATGAACAAATGGAAATTATTGACTTATTGTCTTAGATTGATTTAGTCATTCAATTCAACATATTCTGTACAACTGTCGTCACATTGCTGATATAGCCTATAATTTAGCTGATTCCTGCTGTCGTCATTGGTGTTTGTTATGAATAACAAAAGCAGGTTAATATAGTTTGGTCTGTTTTTGTTTAGCCTAACTTTACTTACTACAGGTGCCCTCATTCTCTCAAATACGTTACCATTTTAAAGCCATTTACTGGTCAATAAATATTATGTTGTGAATAATCAGCTTTTTTTTCTTTTGTATCCCCAGAACAACCATTACATTTCTAAAATAATCTAAACATTTCAGTGGCAACATTGAATTACGGTAAGTTACCTGCACCACATGCAAGTACTTTATTACTATGAACTTTCTCTGTGTGAAATTGTATTGTTTGACTGTGTACTTGTGTTTTTTTAATCAGTTATTTTCTGAAAATCTTCCCTCATGCTCTCAAATCTCATTCATGTTACTCAGAAAAATAATATTAGGTTTGGTTTACAAATAATGCTATGCATTTTTTTCTTATATCTTTATCATTTGCATTTGAATATAAGACATTTTAACTCTGAATTATAACTTCAAGTTTCGTCTTTTTCGACAAAAAAAAAGGAAAAAGCTATTATATGGCTTCAGAAGACTTACAACACAACCCATAACACATGAGTTGTGAACTCATTGATTATTTTTAGGATCTTTTCTGGGACATTTTTGGAGCTTAACCATTTTTACATAAATTGTTGCATTGAATTGAACTAGACAAGTGTACATAAGAATGGTTTCCTGAATGATTTACACACATTTTTTCTGCTTGTTTCATGCAGTGATCGGTAAGCGATCGGTGACTGGGGTTGCATTATGCCTGAGATCTGCTTTTGGATTCCACAGACAGGAAGTCAAACAGGTTTGGAACGTCACAAGGCTGAGGAAATTATTTAAGTTTCACAACTATCACTTTAATAACCTTACTAACAGTACATTTTGTACTTTGCAGGGATCTCGGTAAGCTGAAATACAAGTTTGAACAAGAATAAAAATCCTCCTGTAGACCTGAAAATCATTGAAGTGCCTGGACCATCCACCAGAAAAGAGGAAAAACAAACGGAAATCGAAGCTGCGGCACCTCTTCACTTTTCTAACTCTTTAAAGGGATACTTCACTTTAAAATGAAAATTCTGTCATCATTTACTCACCCTCAAGTTGTTTCAAACCTGTATGAATTTCTTTCTTCTGCTGCACACATAGGAAGATATTTTGAAGAATGTCAGTAACCAAACAGTTAACTGGAACCATTGACTTCCATAGTACTTTTTTTTCCTACTATGGAAGTCAATGGTTCCAGTTAACTGTTTGGTGACTGACATTCTTCAAAATATCTATCTTTCTGTGCAGCAGAAGAAAGAAATTCATACAGGTTTGAAACAACTTGAGGGTGAGTAAATGATGACAGAATTTTCATTTTAAAGTGAAGTATCTACGGTGGCTGAGAGGTGCAAAACAAATCACAATTACAAAAACAAAATAATTCAGAAAACAAAATAACAATTCAGAAAACACAACGACAATTTAGGAAACAAAATAACAATTCAGAAAACACTAACAATTCAGAAAACACAACGACAATTTAGAAAACAAAATAACAATTCAGAAAACACAATAACAATTCAGAAAACACAACGAAATTTCAGAAAACACAATGACATTTCAGAAAACACAACGACAATTCATACAAAACGGAAAAGGTAGGTATATTTTGAGAATGACTTACTTATCACTGATTGGACGAGACACCTGTCAATCAAGAAATTTGTGATCAACTTTGTTTTGCTATGCGAAAATAGAACACATTAAACTTTACTTTGAAGAAGGACATTCATGTGCCGTGATTGTGGACATGCTGGCGACATACCACATAATATTTACTATATTAATAGTGTGTCATGAGTTTAGTATGCCTGAGCACATGGTTAGCATGAGTGTTTCGCGATTAGCGCGATAGCCCGCTATTCATTATAACTGGTCATTATGTCGATGTTATTTGAGTGTTTGAGAGTACATGATGTTGTTTCAGTCTTATTTTGTTTGTAAAAAGCATGAGATTAGAGTGTTACTACCAGCTGCCACACGTCATTTTGGGGCTAGCTAGAGCATGAGAACTACACAGAGAGACTGTTAAATAGCTTGTTGATCATATTTTTCCTTCTAGTGTGATGGAATGTTTAAAGTCACTTACAACGGTCATTACTGTAAAAAAAAGTGATACATGTTGAGAATGTATGTTTTGAGCTTTTGTTATGCATATTCTCTTATGCTTCATTCTGAGTAAATACACCAACAAAGAAGCCATCACTGCAATGCTCTCTTTTATTTCATTTTTCGACATACCACGTCATTAAAAGCTGCGTCGACCAGGACAGTTGTTCGGCTACCGGACAATGTGGTTAGTACTTCTGCAGAAGTTGCGTGTTAAACGTGATGACATATGCGGCTGCTGCAAGAACTCAACCCACCAGGGACAGAACAAGGACACGTCGTAGATTCGTTAGGCGTACCTATCACTCCATGGGATCGAACTTTGCTCCATGGCACGTTGATGGGTACGATTTGTTTCTACCGGTACTTCCAGACAGTATCGCTTGATTTCGGTTCTGGCTTGATTGACAGGTATCTCGTCCATTCAGCGATAAGTACGTCATTCTCAAAATATACCTACCTTTTCCGTTTTTTCTGAATTGTCGTTGTGTTTTTTGAAATGTCGTTTTGTTTTTTCTGAATTGTTATTTTGTTTTCTAAATTGTCGTTGTGTTTTCTGAAATGTCGTTGTGTTTTCTGAATTGTTATTGTGTTTTCTGAATTGTTATTTTGTTTTCTAAATTGTCGTTGTGTTTTCTGAATTGTTATTTTGTTTTCTGAATTGTTATTTTGTTTTTGTAATTGTGATTTGTTTTGCACCTCTCGGCCACCATAAGTATCCCTTTAAGTACCTCACACCAACTTGGTCCCATAGTGACATTTTTGACCACAAACAAAATTGCTGACCATGTAAATTCTTATTGAAATGACTGGAATTCACCAGTGAACATTCACAGAACAACAGATAATTTTACTGCACCTTAACTCTGTTATAATGGAAAATGTTTTCTGCTTGTTGTGACATAAGGAATACTGTTTCCGGGTCGAAGCCTCTACTTCTACTTACTTCATCTTGTTTCTAGTGAGAATACTCAACAACCATTTATGAACACTGTTGATTCAAGTCACACATTTAAGCTTTTCAAAAGCCATAGTGTCCATTACAGTCTCCAGTCTCACGGCATCCCAGACTTCAACATTTTATGATTCAAAACAGCTGAATAACTAACCATCTAAGATTTCGGTATAGAGATAAAGGTTAGGATCATAATTTTCAGGAATATTACAGCACAATGAGTGCATATTAGCACTGTTTGTTTGTTTTTGGCATCTGATAGAGCTTTTGTACTTGGAAACAGTGATGTCAGACTTACCATCGGACTGAAACACAAATGTTTTAAAGTTAAGTAAAGATGGACATTTTTAATTAGTCAAAATGTAATTTTTTTACATTGATTTATTTTGTGGAACATATGTGTTTCCATGCAATGTCTTTTCTTGTATAGCCTATTGTATATACATGGTTGATTATTCATGTTGCTTATGTATTATACTATTTTTTTGTGTATTCATTGTTATTAATCTATATTTGGGCTTTTTTTCCCATGTGCATGGAAGTGTATGTATAAAAATGAATATCAAATATGTAATAAACAATTCTTATTTTGTATTTGGTTCAATTTGTTTATTATAATAGAAGTCAAAGGTAACCATAGTAACAACATGAAATTAAATATAAAAAAAAAATGAAATGTGGTTCCTGGAGGCACCCAAAGTGGTTCCACACAGTGCCTAATATAAGAGTTCCTCAGGAAACCTGTGTGGTTCCTCAGAGAACCACCCCTTTTTAAAGGGTGCCTAGAGGATCTACAGACGGTTCCGCCGGTGTGGCAAAGTGAAGAACCCCAAAAGGTTCCTCCAGGCACCTTTTATTTTTACAGTGTAATATTTATCCAAATGAGTCAATATTGAATCAAGATTGAAATCAAATCCCAAGAATTGAATTGAAATCGTGAAAATTGTGTTAAGCAATAATACAAACAGTAGCCTACCAGTCATTGTAACATGTTGTCACTAAACTTAATACAATTCTGTTTAATTACCAAATGTTTTGACAATCACAATTACACCTATTGTGATTTAAGTTGTTTTTTGTACATCCCCCCCAATCCATCCATTTCTCTTGTGCAATTAAAATATCGTGATAATACCGTATACCGTGATAAAAGCTCAATCAATTAATCGCAGCATGAAAATTTGATACTGGCACATGCCTACTACAAAGTAATCAAGGTCAGAGGGTCAATGGTGACAGCAAGTCGTTCAGGAAGATGCATTACAAGAAATTCCTCATTTTGTTGAGCAGAACGAAACCTCTGATGGCGATGACGTCAGAGGGCAAGCTCCAAATTCAGATGTGTTTCAGGACAATATACCACGAAGCACACGGTGCACTACCGCCGACCTAAAACACTCTGACTTTTCACATTCCCCTCGATACTACCTGAGACCAAATCGCAGGGCACCAAGATATTTGATTGAGGAAATGTAAAATGTTGTTTTCAACATGCTTCTACCTGTGGTCCAGAAAGTATTAATTTGTTTTGTTAAATGTTCCTGCTTTCAGGTTTTGACATGTTCTTACAATGATAGCCTGAGGTACCTTAAGGACCTTAATCTTAGGTTTGTTTGTTTTCATTTTCATTTGATTATACACAATATGGTCTACACTTTAAAATCCTGTGCTGTAATTACATCTTCATTTTTGAATAAGTGAGGAATGTAGTGTTCACATGTAACTCCTGTTCCATGCTTTCTGTTCAACATCAGACTGTGATGTAAGCACGTATTAGTACAAAAGAAAGCGTACGTGTTTGTCATGTGGTACAAGTGAATGCAAAAAAAAAGTAAACTGCACGTTTGAGGGCAACTCTTCCTGTTTATGTGTGCTTTCGTTTATTAGACAAGAAAGACACTACACTTATCTGCAGGAAGGATTTTCTTTGTGTTTCTTAATTAAATTAAAGCACCCAGCTGACATCCAGATATAACAATTTAATTATTATTCTTATACGTATCAGTTCTGGATTAAATTAACGTTGACTCAGAGGTCAGGGGGGTGTCAGCATTATCTTAGTACAGCAGGAATCTTATTTGGCTATGCACATCATGTACTAAGGTATTAAACTGCTGGCAGACTGAATAGAAAGCAGAGTACACATTATGTAAGCACATAAAATAAGTGAAGTATGTTCTATTTATTAAATCATATTCAAATGATGAAATTAGTTACTTTATCCAAACTATTCTTACTACAAACTATTCATTTTCCCAAGCCATAGTTCAACCAAAGAATATGATAATTTCTGGTATTCTGCATAATACTACCATGGTGAATCATAATATGTGATTTTCAAGTAATTTTTAACTTCCATTAGTCCCAAACATACATTTACTGAAAAGTGGTTTCTTACGTAAAATTAATTAAATATCACACAGCTCTAAAAACTTCTGATTTAAGCCAATAATAATTGATCATTAGTCTCTATCTGACATCTAATGTAATTGTAGCACACTTTATTAGACTATTCTTCAAAACTAACTACACTTTCTGATACTTTTCTATTTCTATTAATGTCAACTGGTGTCAATGTGACCACTAACATTTCTGTCACAATCACATTTGTTTTGATTCTTCGTGTTTCATCATAGTCTGCCTTTATCATTGATTTGTTGTCATGGACACTAATTATGTTCAGCTGTGCTCTCATCAATCACCATCATCATCACCTATATGTATGTTCAGTTCTGTTTCAGTTCAGTGTTGTCAGATCTGTGTTGCTTTGTTCTCTTGGATTTACCTGTGGATACTATTAAATCCTATTTGAGCTCTGAACCTTCGTCTTTGTGTACTTTATACAACACTGTGACAATTTCACAACCACAGTGTCACAATTATGTCTTCATTTTCTCTTTCTTTATTTATTTACTTGTGTTTGTGCTTTATTTCTTTAAAGTAAAGGTCATTTGGTTTGGATATGCAGTGAAATTTGAGTTTACGATCTTGTTCTTCCATAGACCTTTAACAGTTCAAACTACCATAGAGCAATACATTCCAATCAGGCAGCACATTTTGAATGATTACAGTGTTGTCAGGGTTCAGATTTAAGCTCTTCCTCAGTGCCCCATTACGTTCCATAGACTGAGGAAGAACAGATCATCTGCTCCTCCATTAACAGGCATTACCCTTCATAGATCAAAGCACAATATCTCGGAGTGGAAGAGATAGCCATTATGCAGGGCTGGATTGTGTAAGGTATGCCAATCGATGCCTGTTAGAGCATTTGAAGTGAATAACATTATGGCACAAAAAGAGATCTAAAGGCTAGCCATGAAGACGATGCAGTGTGGTGTGATTACACACTCTCTTTATTATCCTGTTTTAAATGTACAGGTCTGATCAGAGAGATACTTCACTGTTCATCAAAAGAAAGACAGAAAAGACCTGTGCATCATGAACTAAAACACGAAAACTACACAATACACTGAAAAACATGATACACACTTCCATTTCAGTTAATTCAACATCAAAAATATTTTTTGTGTGCTTGATTGGTTCACATTTGCGTTATATAATTTAATCTACATTTTAGAGAATTAGATTAATCGGGAAATCAAGTTTGAAAGAGAAACACAATTTTGTTGTGTAGATCACAAATTATATTATTATACTATATTTCCTTTAGACACATGCAAGCCAAAATATTACTTAATGTAGGTCAATATGTTTTTTTTTTTTTGCTTACTTAATTTCTCCATAAACAAAAGCTAATTTATCTTTAGAATTGTCCCTTAAAGGGGATGTCTAATGCTATTTCATCCATTCTGACTTATTTACACTGTTAAAGAGTTGGATTCTCATGCTAAACATAGCTAAAGTTGGCAAAAAACGAGTTGGACGTATGATGGAGTATTTCTGTGCCAAATACACTTCGTCAAGTTTTTTTCGAGTATGGCCCTGAATGACGTCATAAAGGTCTATTTCTCACTATTTCTCATTTTCTCATTTTTGCTTTATTTCCAGATTCAATCATAGGTTCGTTCTTACATAGTAGAGCACATTCGCACATGCGCACTCATCAGAAATGGTGCTTTAAATCTCTTGACAAACTAAAAGACGTAAATGACATTTGTATGTATTCTAAATAAAAGACACAGGTCGTACTGAATGTCAGCTTGCTTATTTTGCTCAAGATAAGGATTTATTAAGTCCATGTCATGCAAACTAGAAACGTCTCGGTTACGTATGTAACCCTCGTTCCCTGAAGGAGGGAACGGAGACGCAGTCGACGTGTTGACTGATTGGGATCACGCTAGGGAGCCTGTCATCTTCGAGTATTGTGAAAACGAGCCAATGCACATTGGCGTACAAGATTTGCATCTCACGCTCCGCCCCGCAGCGCGGGTATAAATACGGAAGCGGATGCACGCAACACTTGTTTTTCGCTGAGGAGCCGAGTGGAATCCGGTCAGCGGTGGTACAGCAATAGTGGCTAGGGGACTACGTCTCCGTTCCCTCCTTCAGGGAACGAGGGTTACATGCATAACCGAGACGTTCCCTTTCAGTCGGACACGTTTGTCGTAGTTGACGTGTCGACTGATTGGGATCCTACTAAGTCGCCACTATTGCTGCCACCTTCCAGTGCCTAGAAAAAAGCCACCTAATTCTTCCGCAGCTTTTTGGGGCGGAAAGGACAGGGCTTTAGACCGGGAAGTCACTGCTGTTCCAAAAAAAACCCATTCAGTAGACTTGGATAACACTGGGAAAGCGTGCCCTATCGAAGGAAGGAGGGACGCTACAGAACCCACTACTAGCCCAAGAAGGGGGGGAAAAGTGGAGAATACACATATGGACTGAGCGAATTATCGGGCAGTACAACATAGGGAATGTCACTGAGGTGGCTCCAGCCATAACAGGGGGGAGACCGAACCATCAGGAAATGGCAGGGCAAACACTGCCGAAGGAAAGACACGGGCTCGAGTTTTAGGGAACCGCACCGTGGAAACACACATATGGATCCCCGTAGGGATACAACATATGGACCCAGCCTAGCACAGGTTCACTAGCTTACAAGTGGTAGGCCTAGCATTGGACGCTCCACCACGTCCAATGCTGAAGGGGTTGTGGAGGAACTCACAAGAATTCAACTGGAGCAAGAATGGCGCACGTATCCGGTCCAAGAAGGGGAATGGTGCAGCAAGCCGACACATCGAGCGTGCTTACTGTGTTAACTGGCTTCTATGCGAAGAGAGCACACAGGAAGCAATTGGCTCGACACGTAGGCTATAGAATCTAGCGAACGTGTTAGGTGTCGCCCAGCCCGCAGCTCTACATATATCTGTCAGTGAGGCACCCTGGGCCAACGCCCAGGAAGTGGCTACACCTCTTGTGGAGTGAGCTCGCAGTCCCAGGGGACAAGGTGCATCTTGGGATTCATATGCCAAGATGATGGCATCCACTATCCAGTGGGCCAACCTCTGCTTGGAGACAGCCTTTCCTTTCTGCTGGCCTCTGTAACAGATGAAGAGCTGATCTGAGGTCCTGAGGCTTTGCGTTCTGTCCACATATATCCGCAAGGAACAGACGGGACAGAGAAAAGCCAGGGCTGGGTGTGCCTCTTCCAGGGGCAGCGCTTGCAGGTTCACCACCTGGTCCCGAAAGGGAGTGGTAGGAACCTTGGGCACATATCCAGGCCGGGGTCTCAGAATAACATGAGAGTTAGCCGGACCAAATTCCAGACATGATTCGTCGACTGAAAATGCATGCAGGTCCCCTACCCTCTTGATGGAGGCCAATGCAAGCAGGATAACTGTTTTTAACGACAGTTTTTAACTCTACTGACTGCAGAGGCTCAAAGGGAGGTCTCTGAAGTGCGGCAAGTCCCAAGAGAGTATGGAGGGGATGCGAGGCGGATTCAATCTCCTCGCTCCCCTAAGGAACCTGACGACTAGGTCGTACCTTCCCACGGATTTCCCATCCACTGCATCGTGATGTGCGGCAATAGAGGCAACATACACTTTGAGGGTGGAGGGAGGGTGGCCTTCGCTCCAGGAAAGAAAGCACGGTTCCGATCGAGCAACTTCGGGGGTCTTTCCTGTGAGAAGAACACCAATCAACCAACAGGTTCCACCTCAATGCGTAAGCCTGCCTCGTAGAGGGGGCTCTCGCAGAAGCGATGGTGTCTACGACTGATTGTGGTAGATCACCTAGAATCTCTGCGTCCCATCCAGGGACCAGACATGAAGTTTCCAGAGGTGTGGGTGCGGATGCCATATGGTGCCCCATCCCTGAGAGAGAAGGTCCTACCTCAGAGGAATGGGCCAGGGAGGGGCTGACAAAGGAGCACAAGTTCAGGGAACCAGGTCCGGTTGGGCCAATAAGGGGCAACTAGCAAGACCTGCTCCTCTTCCTCCCTGACCTTGCACAGTGTCTGTGCAAGAAGGCTCACTGGGGGAAACGCATATTTGCAAAAGCCCCAGGGCCAGCTGTATGCCAGTGCGTCCGTGCCGAGAGTGCCCTCAGTCAGGGAATAAAACAACTGGCAATGGGACGAGTCTGGAGAGGCAAAAAGATCAATCACTCCTCCGAAGTGGTCCCAGATCAGCTGAACCACCTGGGGATGAAGTCTCCACTCTCCGGAGGCCACATGCTGTCGTGAGAGCTCGCCGGCAGCACGATTGAGCAGGCCGGGGATATGAGTGGCACGAAGCGACCTCAGATGCTTCTGACTCCATAAAAGGAGGTGGCGGGCGAGTTGTGACGGGAGCATAGACCACCTTGATTGTTGATGTACACAACGGTCGCAGTGTTGTCCATACGGACCAATACATGCTTGCCGAGCAGCGACGTTTTAAAGCGTCTCAAAGCAAGGTGTACTGCCAACAACTCGAGGCAATTGATATGCCAATGCAGATGGGGGTCTGTCCAGAACCCCGCTACTGTATGCCCGTTGTACGTGGTGCCCAAGCCAGTGTTGGAGGCATCGGTGAAGACCACAGCATGCCAGGACCGGAGAAACGAAGGGTCCAACCACGGTCTGAAGGATCGGCGGCAGGCTCGAGTGATTGTCACCCGTAGCGTGCCGCTCTGCTACGCCCACCTCGGGACTCGGCCATGAAGCCAGTGCTGACGTGGTCCCATATGAAGCAATCCGAGCGTTGTTACTGTGGCTGCGGCTGCCATATGCCCCAGGAGCCTCTAAAAAAATTTCAGTGGGACCACCGTCCTGCCCTTGAACGTGTTCAGGCAGTTCAGCACTGACTGGACACGTTCCTCTGTGAGGCGTGCTGTCTGTTTAACCGAATTCCATACCGAGAAAAGAGATCCTCTGCCTGGGGGTGAGTTTGCTCTTTTCCCAGTTGACCCGAAGACCCAACTGGCTGATATGTTGGAGCAACAAGTCCCTGTGTTCGCACAACTGTTCCCGAGACTGAGCTAGTATCAGCCAGTCGTCGAGGTAGTTGAGGACACGAACACCACGCTCTCTCATGGGAGCAATGGCCACCTCTGCGATCTTCGTAAAGACGCAGGGTGACAGGGATAGCTCGAAGGGTAGGACTTTGTACTGACACGCTCGACCCTCAAACGCGAAAAGCAGGAATGGCCTGTGTCGCGGCAGGATGGAGACATGAAAGTACGGGTCCTTCAGGTTGATCGCTGCGAACCAATCTCCAGGACGAATGCATTCGAAAATGCAATTCTGCTTTAGCATCTTGAACGAAATCTTGTAAAGGGCCCGATTCATGACCCGCAGGTCCAAGTTTGGTCTTAACCCACCACCTTTCTTGGGTACAATGAAGTGTGGGCTGTAGAAGCCATACCTCATTTCGGCTAGTGGAACCGGCTCTATTGCATCCTTTGCCAGTAGGACTGCAATTTTTCGCACCCATGACAGGGGCTCTTTTGCTCGACACCGAAGTGAAACGAATGCCTCTGAACACGGGCGGACGCCGGCCGAACTGAATCGTGTAGCCAAGTCTGATGGTGCAAAGAATCCAGCTGGACGGATTGGAAAGCACTTTCCAGGCTTCCAAAAACTCCAAAAAAGGCACCACAGACGTACCCGGGATAGGGCAGCGAAGTGGAGAGCAGGGACCGGGCTCGCAGGGACCGGGCTCGGAGGGCCCGGGGGCGGTCCAGAGCGGGGTCTGAGTGCGCAATGCACTGACCTGTTTCCACTGATCGCCATTGGGTACGGGAGAATGTGTAATCGGGTCCTCAGACCATACCCATCTGCCGGCTGGTGACACAACACATGCAAGGCTTTACAGGGTCGCACACCATCAATCTGACCCTCTTGGAACCCAGGAATAGAGAAATTTGTTCTTCTGACAATTCGGGAACCACTGGACTCCGGGGAGCCGACGAAGAGCCGAACAGAAACTATCTGATGATCTCCTCCCCCCATCCCTGGGTGGCCTGTATCAGGGATGCTTAGTCTTGCTCTTGCCACCTGGTTTGGCAGTGTCTGATACAGGCTGGGCGGCCTGCCTGCGGATAGCTCTCCGCTGAGGCCTGAGTGAAGGCTGCTGCGGTGGCCCAGCAGGAGCTTGAGCGGCGGCAGGGGGGCACCCTCATGAGCACAAAGTCTAGACTACCCTCATGCATATCTATGAGTGTTTTGGCCTGGTAGACCTGTAACAATGCCATGGCATGCAGAGAGGAAGCAGCTTGCCCGCAAGCTCTATAAGCTCCGTCCGAAAGAACAGACGAAGATTCACAGGCCTGTGAGGGTAAACAAGGCTCCCCCGAGCCAGATGCAGCGGCTGCCGGACACAGGTGTGCCGCGACAGACCACACCACTGGAGGGACAGCCACGTAACCTCGCACTGCTCCTCCTTCAAGGGTAGTGAGGGTGGAGAAACTATCCAGATTGTTTCCAGCAGTAAAAGGTGCCATCCATGATCTAGTCAGCTCTCCATGCACCTCGGGAAAGAAAGGCACTGGGGCAGCGGGCTGAGAACCAGCACGGCCCGCCCCGAGGAACCAATCGTCCAACTGCGACTGAGCAGGACACGGTGGAGGGATCCACTCGAGCCCGAATGGGCGGAATGACATCTTGAAAAAGACGCAAACGCACCCGTGTTGCTCTTTCAGGAAATAAACGCTCTAACCAGTGCCGGAGCACACAGGGGAATAATCGCGGCAACACTGACAAGGATGGTGCAGCCTGTACCGGTGAAGCACTCACTCTCTTCACCCTCAACCGGCCGTCAGACAAACATACACAAACAGAGATTTGCTTTGCTGTTAAAACAGCAGTTGAGAGCTTAGAAAGCTTGCGATCACCGCTGTCACACGCTGTAAACACCAGGGCAGACATGAAGTTAGTCTCCAAAGACTTCCTGAAGAAGCACCAACACACTCGCTCATTGTAATACAAAAGACTCTTCAGAGACATCGACATGAAGAACGATCGGCTCCGAAGCGAAAGACAAGTGGTGCGTGAATCCGCTTCCGTATTTATACCCGCGCTGCGGGGCGGAGCGTGAGATGCAAGTCTCGCACGCCAATGTGCATTGGCTCGTTTTTACAATACTCGAAGATGACAGGCTCCCTAGCTTGATCCCAATCAGTCGTCACGTCGTCAGACATGCATATACTAAGTGCGTCCGAATATTCCTACTTTCCTTCTATATAGTAGGAGAAAACAGTACGTGAAAGGAGTAGTATGTCCGAAACCTCAGTACTAAGTAAAGAGTAGGCGAGAAGTTCCCGGATGGCTTCCTGCTTCAGGCCAGATTCTGAAGAGCTCGTAGATCGATACTTTTATCCCAGGAGGCCACGGTAGAGGATACATCATTATCAAACATCGCGGAGATTAGCAACGCAGGACGTGTTTTTAAATGTGAGTAAACACGGTTCCATGTTGAACTACTGTAATCTGTTGAACTGTTGAATGTGTAAAGATGTAAGACAGTATAGTATAGTTGTGATTTTGCTGTAAAAACACGTTTTATTATGTATAGCTAACAGGGGAGCTCCAGTAAGCACACGTACGTCTCTAAATGGATTTACCTAAACCATATCTTAAAGACGCTTATTTTAAATGTCTATTAACATCTGACAGGAAAATCGACGATAAATATTGCAGATGCATATCACAACATGAAATAGACATCTGAGTGAGTGATGTATGAGTCCTATTGTGTAGGAGAATTTACTGTTGTCAACACTGCTTATATTACATGAACAAATCTACATAAAGTAACTAAACATACATTATATATTTTATTTGTCCATTGGTACTGTTGATAAATTGAGGAACATTTATGTTGCATAAAAAGTGAGTTAACACATCAGCATCAACCTCAACATGTACATGTTTATTGAGCTTATAAATCACAGAGGTAATGTGAATCTTGTCTGGATGTTACAGGAACAGATGAACACGTGTGTTTATCTGGTGGAGAGTGGCTAATGAAGGCTTTGAGTGAGTATACTATAGAAATTAATAAATAAAAATCTATTTAAATCTTAAGTTTTAGTTTATTTTAATTATTGTAATTTAAGAGAGTTATTACAGCACTTTTGTGATTCTTGATTTCTGTGCATTTGCTGCAGAGCTTTTGTGGTGGAGCAGAGAAAAAAAAAAAGGAAAACCTGAAATAAATATAAAAAGTAAGATAATTTTGTTACTTGTAATACAGAAATCAAATGACATTGTGCTATTAACATGTCTGTTTTTTATTATGTTTTGTGCATTTTTGTAGGATTCTGAAATTTCTGCAGACTGGTATATCATCATCACTGAGGATGAGGAGCCCAGAGCTGAATCCTGGAAATGGTGTCATGGATGAGACCCTCCATCACTCCACCGGCCCTTATTGCCTCAGATTGTGAAGCACAGCGCAGCAAGCAACAACCTCAGGCACAAAGGCATGGCTCACCTCTGGCCATGAAGAAAATAGAGCACCAGTGTGTTTTCAGCATGTTAAAGGCTCGCTCTATGCTTCTCTCACGGGAATGTGTGCTGCTGAGACGAGTCTCACAGGTTCTGTATAGGCTCTCTGTATGAGGTGATGAGGCAGATGATGCTCTCAAGGCAAAGATAGCCTCCATGTCCTTTTCCCATCCATGATCAGATTCTAGTCTACTGCAGCAATGAAAGGGACATGATGGACGGCAGAGACAGGTGAAGGTGGGAATGGTGGTCAGCTGATTAATCAGAATAAAGAATAAATATGTGATTGTTAGAACAATAAGTATTAATAAAGCTTTGTTTCATGTGTTGTTGACTTGTGTGTGTGTGTATATATATATAAATAAATAAATATATATATATATATATATATATATATACAGTGAGGAAAATAAGTATTTGAACACCTATTTTGCAAGTTCTCCCACTTAGAAATCATGGAGGGGTCTGAAATTGTCATCGTAGGTGCATGTCCACTGTGAGAGACATAATCAAAAAAAAAAAAAATCCAGATATCACAATGTATGATTTTTTAACTATTTATTTGTATGATACAGCTGCAAATAAGTATTTGAACACCTGAGAAAATCAATGTTAATATTTGGTACAGTAGCCTTTGTTTGCAATTACAGAGGTCAAACGTTTCCTGTAGTTTTTCACCAGGTTTGCACACACTTCAGGAGGGATTTTGGCCCACTCCTCCACACAGATCTTCTCTAGATCAGTCAGGATTCTGGGCTGTCGCTGAGGAACACGGAGTTTGAGCTCCCTCCAAAGATTCTCTATTGGGTTTAGGTCTGGCTAGGCCACGCCAGAACCTTGATATGCTTCTTACAGAGCCACTCCTTGGTTATCCTGGCTGTGTGCTTCAGGTCATTGTCATGTTGGAAGACCCAGCCTCGACCCATCTTCAATGCTCTAACTGAGGGAAGGAGGTTGTTCCCCAAAATCTCGCAATACATGGCCCCGGTCATCCTCTCCTTAATACAGTGCAGTCGCCCTGTCCCATGTGCAGAAAAACACCCCCAAAGCATGATGCTACCACCCCCATGCTTCACAGTAGGGATGGTGTTCTTGGGATGGTACTCATCATTCTTCTTCCTCCAAACACGTTTAGTGGAATTATGACCAAAAAGTTCTATTTTGGTCTCATCTGACCACATGACTTTCTCCCATGACTCCTCTGGATCATCCAAATGGTCATGGGCAAACTTAAGACGGGCCTTGACATTAAGCAGGGGAACCTTCCGTGCCATGCATGATTTCAAACCATGACGTCTTAGTGTATTACCAACAGTAACCTTGGAAACGGTGGTCCCAGCTCTTTTCAGGTCATTGACCAGCTCCTCCCGTGTAGTTCTGGGCTGATTTCTCACCTTTCTTAGGATCATTGAGACCCCACGAGGTGAGATCTTGCATGGAGCCCCAGTCCGAGGGAGATTGACAGTCATGTTTAACTTCTTCCATTTTCTAATGATTGCTCCAACAGTGGACCTTTTTTCACCAAGCTGCTTGGCAATTTCCCCGTAGCCCTTTCCAGCCTTGTGGAGGTGTACAGTTTTGTCTCTAGTGTCTTTGGACAGCTCTTTGGTCTTGGCCATGTTAGTAGTTGGATTCTTACTGATTGTATGGGGTGGACAGGTGTCTTTATGCAGCTAACGACCTCAAACAGGTGCATCTAATTTAGGATAATAAATGGAGTGGAGGTGGACATTTTAAAGGCAGACTAACAGGTCTTTGAGGGTCAGAATTCTAGCTGATAGACAGGTGTTCAAATACTTATTTGCAGCTGTATCATACAAATAAATAGTTAAAAAATCATACATTGTGATTTCTGGATTATTATTTTTTTTGATTATGTCTCTCACAGTGGACATGCACCTACGATGACAATTTCAGACCCCTCCATGATTTCCAAGTGGGAGAACTTGCAAAATAGCAGGGTGTTCAAATACTTATTTTCCTCACTGTATATATATATATATATATATATATATATATATATATATATATATATATATATTGTGATGGTTTCTTTTTTTAAATCTTTTACTCATTTATTCATGTTTCTTATTGTCAGTAAATAAAATATAATTAATTTCATTAAATAATGCATTAATTCATTGCTTGACTGAAAATTGAGATGTGTTCACTGCAATTATATAGTGTAGTCATGCATAGCTATGTCATTTAACAAAACAAATTACATTTTGCTTGTTTAACTAAAATCAGATCAGGGAAAGATACCATGGTTGTATCTTTCAACAATGAACAATCATAATGACAAATATAGCTGCAAGCAGCAATTATCGGGGCCAAGCAGAATAAGACGACAAGACATGGCTGAAAGTGTCAGACCAACTACAACAATGAGCAATTAAAAACATTTAAAGAGGATTTTAGGCGAAATGGCTGAAAAAGCATATAAACAGTAATAAAAAATGATTTAATTGATTATCACTTTCGACCAATAGGTGGCACAGTTACAAAACTAATGTGATGTGGTCAGAGTGAAGTGACAATGACACATACAAAGTTTGGTGTCAATATGTCAAGGCATTGCAGAGATAAAGCCTGAATAGTCGTTTTGGCATCATGCCTCAAATATGCTACTGCGGTATACGAAAACGGTTTTGTCTATCGACACAAAATCCATAACTTTTAGTCGGCACAGTCTGGAGATGATACGATTCGATTTTGGTGAAAATCGGACAAACGGTCTTGGAGGAGTTCGAAAAAGTAGGTTTTGAATGAAAATCAATATGGCGGACAGGAAGTTCGGCCAAATAAGGAAAACTTAGGGCTTAAAAAAAAAAAGGTATCTATGTTCTCGGCTTGACCCAAGGAATATATAAAGACCAGTGGCATTTCAATAGCCAGATTTATTCAAAAGTTATTAGCGTTTTTGAAAATTTTGTTATAACTTTTGACCAAAAGGTGGCGCTGTCTCGAAATATTTTGGGTACCTTCAGGGGATGGTGCTGGTGGCACATCCTGAGTTTTGTAATATTACACCAATGCATTTGTTTAGTATAGCATTTTATTTTTTACAAAACTGTATTGAAGTCAATGGGAATTTCATGTTTTGTTCTATTATAGCGCCACCAAGAGGCACAGTCCCATCGTTTTTTTCATGTGTCCTCAGAGTGAGCCCATACATCTGTGTGTCGATTTTGGTGAAAATATCTCAATTCGCTTTATAGTTATAGACATTTATATGAAAAAACACGTAAAAAATTACTGACACATGACTTTGATTGGATTTTACTACCCCTTACTATCAATATTTTCGCAGTTGGGCAATGGGATATTACAATCGACCTATGTTTCCAAACTTCTGACGGTGGTTTCGTCTCGATCGGACTAGCGGTTTCGAAGATATCGGCAAATGTTTTTTAAGCGCTAAATCAGGACGCTACACAAACCGTAAGGCAAAACCTAGCATGTTTGGTATCGTAGGACTCGGAAAGGATTCAGGAGTCTAATGAGATGAGCCTCGTGAAAATAAGTCGACCACACCCAAAGTTATAAGCATTTGAAAAAAAAAATTAACCACTAGGTGGCGCTGGTCCGAAACTTCTCAGGCTTCTTCAGTGCATCGTGCTGATGACCCATACCAATTTTCGTAACAATCCGTTCATGCGTTCTTAAAATACAGCATTTTAGCACAAAATTCAAAATGGCCGACAGACAAAATGGCCGATATGGTAAAATTGGAAATCAGTCGACTCAGCTTATTGCCCTGAATCTAACGAGACCAATTTTATGATTTTTGGACAAACTGTTCAGAAGTTATAAGCAAAAATAACCATTTTTCATATCTCCAGACCAGTAGGTAGCGCTGTGCCGAAACGCAGCATGTAGCCTCAGGTCAAGCTTATGATGACATGTTCCAAGTTTGGTCTGAATATGATAAAGCGTTACGGAGATACAGGCTTATGTATGTTTTCGCAAGCGCTACGTAAAATTAATTTGCGCGGTATTCGAGAACGGTTTGATAAATTTTTATGAATTTTATGAATAACTTTTTGTCGGCATGGTCTGTAGATGATCTGGTTCAATTTTCGTAAAATCGGAGCATCGGCCTAGGAGGAGTTCGAAAAAGTAGTTTTTTCAGATAATTCAAAATGGCGGACAAATTTCCATGGCGGAAAATGATGTCATAGGGTGCTTTCGAATCGGCTTGAGCCAAGGAATCAGGTGGGGAAAGAATTTAGTTTCTAGCCCTTGTGGTTCAAAAGTTATTAGCATAAACATGAGTGAAACTTTGGACAGTTGGTGGCGCTAGAGGGAATGAGTTGGAGACTCCAAATTTGCTATGGTGACTTTTCAGACGGTCTTTTATCAGTGTGCCGAATTTCATAACTTTCCCGCAAGCGGTTCTATGGGCTGCCATAGACTCCCAGTCAGAAGAAAAAGAAGAATAAGAACGCTAACGATTACAATAGGTGCCTCCGCAGTCCACACCTTCGGTGCTTGGCCCCTAAAAAAAACAGAAAACATAAATAGCATGGGTGTGTGTACATCATAATATAAGATTATTTACACAGGGGAAAAAAGCACAGTGTTAAAGCTGCAGTCAGCAAGTCTGGCATATTGAGGGGACTTAGCCAAAATGTTTAATGTTTACAACTCTTATGCCCCTCCCCCACTACCACCGAGCACCCTCCCATCGAGTTTGTGCTCGTCAGTGCGTGTGCACCAGTCAGTTGTTGATAAAGCACAATTACCTGTCGAGAAGAAATGTGGCAAGCTCTCCATCTAGCTTGAACCCTTCGAAATCCTATAGATCCCTCCACCTTTCAAGTGCCGGTCCGATGTTGAACATTAATCATATTATATTGTGTTATATTGTATTATTATGTTTATTTTAACTATGTATTGTTTAATTTTATGTAAAGGCCCACTAGGGACGTACATTGAGAATTAGCTTTGGCTAAAATGTTGTAGTATGTAACATGAGCTTATGTAACAAACTTGTCCCTATTCAAATAAACTTAAATAAATAAAATAAATAAAAATCCTGGTTTTATTACGGGCACAGTCGCTTTTTCTTTTCTTTGTTTCCTTCTTTTCTACAGGTGTTTTCTTTTCCTTGGTTGTTTTGGACCTCCTAGCTCTGGTTGTTAACCGAGGAATTGGAAGCTTGTTAGTAGATTTTCTCTCCGCCATCACGCTTCGTACAATCCAACACACCTGCGAACTTCAGGCGTGTGCATGTGATATTGTAACGTGCACAAGGGGGAGGGGGGATCTGTGGCGTGTGCACAAACTGTTATTGACAGTCAGATCTCGCACAGCCCTGCGCTGATTGGACCAGAAGAACCGGGAGCGGTGGATTTTTGCAAAACAAATACCCTAGGTGGAGGTAGAAGCACAGGTTTTTTTCTAAAACCGGCTGATTTATGTTGTTCTGTCGGAGCATAGTGTCGGTTTCAGTGAATATGATAAAAAAAAATCTTGCCGACTGCAGCTTTAAATATCTTTGAATAATTCATCACAATACATAAAGAAAATGCATTTTTTGTTTGCTATTTATAAGCCTTAGGGATAAAACGAGAGTTAAATTCAACTATAAAAAGAGGAAAACGACTTTGAGCGACTTTTGCTTGCTGAGAGCCCATTTACATGACATTGTTTTCATCTAAAAGCAGAAAACTTTTTATGCAATTTGGCTGTTCATTTACACGACAACAGTGTTTTGGGGGCCTGAAAATGCAAACTTTTAAAAACGGGATTCAAAAGGCAAGATTTTGAAAATGAGACTGTTATCGCCTCTGTGTAAACTACAAAAATGCGAATTTGTGAAAACGGTGATGTCATGCACATTCGTATTACGCGTTCAGTCTACAGGCGTGTAGTTTTTTTTTACAAAGGGACCGCTAACTACTGGTCTGCCAGCAGAATACAGTATTTTTAGTCATTTTTGTAGATCCATGTACACGGGGCATGCTTTGACAATGTTGTTGTCTGCCCACGAAAAACGCAAAGGAAAAACTTTTCCGTTTTTAGTATATCGCTGTTGTGTAAACATACCCTGAATATACAGGCCTGTTGCCATGAGAACTCCAAGATGTGTTTACAAGAAAAAACAATCCAGAATAGCCAAAACATCAAATATAATATTCAGCTAATGAAGGATAAAACAAAGGCTGAATTCAGAATGGCAGAAATAGGCCACATTTACACATAGCCGGGTATTTAGAGAAACAAATATTTCCCCCCCTCCGTTTTCAATAATAACATTGTGCACACAACATCGTTTTCAAAAAAGTTGTCATTTACATCAACCCGCATAAATACGCCGTCGAGCGCCATCATAACTATGCCAAACCTATGGGTGGCAGTGTAGGGAGAAAGATAGAGCCATGCAAGCCAATCAGAATCCTCAGAATCGACAACAGCGAATAACACGAGCGACTTCCTAGGGCACTCACATGACGTTAAGCATTTTCTGGCACATAATGTGACGTTTGAGAACCTAAAACCCCATTTCTCCCAGTTGACACGGCAACACATAACCGTTATCAGAAATCTCCACTTTGGCCGGAGTTTTTAGAAATAATCGTTTTCTGTGATAAAAACAGGGTGTTCGTGTAAATGAGAGGCCAAACCGCAGGGAAATATCTGCGTCTTCCCTTCGTGTAAACGGGGCCATAGTATTAGCATACTATTCTGAGGCCTAGTCCACACGGACACGGGTATTTTTATAACCGGAGTTTTTCCTCCTGCGTTTAAAAAAAAAATCCCGTCCACACATGCTCGGTTTAAAAGAAATCTCCGTCTACATGAAAACACAAAAACACGCTATCAAGCGCTGTCAAGAGCATGCCACACCAGCAGGCGGCAATATAACCCTAATCGTAAAGCCATGTTGGCCAATCAGAACGGCGCACACTCTGACGTCGCAAGGCAAGAACCCCAGTTTTACAGTCTACACAACAACATTGCAACCGCCGTTTCTGAAAATCCTCACCCTGGCAGAGGTTTTCAAAAATGTTCGGTTTCAGTGACCTGATACTACGTTTCCGTGTGGACGAACGGCTGAACCGCATAAAAAAAGTCATGGTTATAAAAATACCCGTGTCCGTGTGGACAAGGCCTTAATTCAGGGCTGCGTTCAGCCCCGACAAAACGTTGCACAACGTTTTTTAAACAGAAACGGTGATGCGTTGAACACACTGCTCTGATGATGCAAGAGTTGCAACTATGGCAGCTGAGAAGGCCATTCTTTGTGTTCTTTGTGAAGAATTTGGTGATGAAGTCGGTATAAATATGTGTTTAATACTACAAAATATGCCCGATGTTACAGTTACTGCACTTGCCGCCCAGAACAAAAGAGAACATCCCAATCGAGTGAAGGGATTGCTGAAACTGAAATGGAAGCACACATCTTACCTAATTCAGACTAAAACACATCTATTTAGCCTCACATACTGACTTTATTTGTAGTTCATACTGTTTTAATACCCTGTATTTTCTTTCTCATTTTTAGGAAAAGCACTTAATTACCATTGTTTATTTCTATACCAAATGTCATACACTTGCAATGAAGCTAAAAATATAAACAACTACATCATTATGTTGATATCCTATATTTTTACAATAAAACTTACGACAAACATGTCTTCTAATATCCTCAGTTGTTGCATATACCGAGCTGCATCGAATACATTTGTAAATTACTTTCCTTGAACCCATTGTGCGAGTTCACTTTAATACCGCGTGCTTACATGTTGCTGCTGATTGGACTGCAGTTCTGACACACCCACCAAACAAGAGAAAACGTATCTCAAACCCCGTTGCACACCGGTGCACGCCGTTTCCAGGAAACATGACGTTCAACCCGGAAACCGTAGCAAAACGTTGCGCACCGTTTTGAACTTGAACGTGCCCCAGCTGGTTTTATGTATGTTCAAAAAGGGTGGAAAAACAAGAAAAAAATAAATTTAATAACCAATAGAATTACCCAGTTGCATAAACTCCCACTCATGCAAGTCTGGAGAATCATGACTGTTAATGAAGAGGGAGGGATTATCATTAATTAGCCAAAGTCTGTAGAGTACAAAAAGACCAAGGGGTAGAATCTAAACAGTGTGACTAGCTGTTGAACAATGGCTGGAAGTTGATGTGCTGTTCAGTCTCTGGCACTTTGTGTTTGGATCTGTGCTTTCTGTCATGCTGTTCCAAAATGGAATCTGCCCCAGAATCCTCAAACTCTGATGTTCCAGCAAACTGACCAGCGGTTTCAACAGCCAGTTCAACAGCAAACGAGTCAACGGTTTCCTCTGCAGTTTCAACAGCAAGTTAGTTAACAGTTTCCTCAGCAGTTTCAACAGCAAGCTAATCAACAGTTTCCACAGTCAGTTCAACAGCAAGCTAGTCAACAGTTTCAGCCTAAGCAGCCAGTAGCACAAGCAGAGCTCCTTGACAAATGTGCTGTAGCTGATTATGAGCAGATCCAATGTGGACCACCTGGTATCAGTGGTGCTGAGTGTGCAGCTATCAACTGCTGCTTTAATGGACAGCAGTGTTACTATGGGAAGGCAGGTAAGGGTGTTGAGTCAATGTGAAGGTGTTCATGTTAAATTTATCTTCAGCAATAACCTGCTCTTGTAACTCATTCTAGTGACTGTCCAGTGTATAAGAGATGGTCAGTTTGTGGTAGTGGTGGCTAGAGATGTTACGCTGCCTCGACTGAGCCTGGGTTCAGTTCGTCTCCTGGGTGGAAATGACCCACCTTGCAGTCCTGTGTGATCCACCCCTATCTTTACTATATACCAGTTCCCTGTCACTGCATGTGGCACAAGCATGATGGTGAGTAGCTGCTTGTGGTTTTGTTCTGCATGGCTTAGAATGGGCTGGATGCCAACAGTGTTACTATTTGCAGGAGGACAGTGGATATGTGGTGTATGAAAACAGAATGACCTCCTTGTATGAAGTCGGTATGGGACCACTTTGTTCCATCACAAGGGACAGCCATTTTGAGTAAGCTTTGTGTATGCTTTATCATAAATGTTAATCACTACTGACAAATGCTACAAGCTCACTGTTTGTTGCTCAGGCTTCTCTTCCAGTGTAGGTACTCTGGTACTTCTGTGGAAGCTCTGGTTGAGGAGGTTAACACTGTTCCTCCACCTCCACCAGTAGCTGCACCTGGGCCCCTCAGGGTGGAGCTTCGACTGGCAAATGGTCAATGCATCACCAAAGGCTGTGCAGAAGGTAAGTTTTGGTCCCAAGTATGCCTAAAACCTTTCTAAAACTCTGGGTTGCAGCAGTTTCTAGTTAAGCACTGTATTCTTCCTCAGGGGATGAGGTGTACACTTCCTACTACAGTGATGCTGATTATCCAGTAACAAGTCCTGCGGGAGCCTGTGTATGTTGAGGTACATATTTTGGAGAGGACAGACTCCAACATTGTCCTGATGCCGTTGCTGGGTGACATCGACCCCCCCAGTCCACTCATTCTACCCCAATGGGACCTTCTGGTTGATGGGTAAGGCCAGTCTTTATCCATAGTGTGCTGTAAGGCCTTTCTGACTGCCTCTTTGCCTTTTAAGATGCCCTTACCATACCTGACCACATTGGTTCCTGTGGCTGGATCATCTGGTCTTCAGTTTCCAACCCACTACAAGCGCTTTGTTGCGAAGATGTTCACATTTGTAGATCCAGCATCACTGGCTCCTCTGCAGGAAACTGTATGCTCCACAGCCTTGCCTCAACTCTTAATATTAGTGCTTTTTATAGTGAATTCTATGGCTTAACCCTTTCCCTCTGTTAGATCTTCATCCACTGTAGTACAGCAGTGTGCCATCCCTCTTCTGGCTCCTGTGAGCAAAGCTGCTCTAGGAAAAGTGAGTGCTTGCTGTAAACTGACTTTAGGAACTGATAATTTATTTAAATGCCCCTCATGCTTCTACCACTTTTTACAGGAAGAGATGTGCACGTCAAGACCATTGCTAGTGGGCAAACTGTGGTGTCTTATGGTGAAATTAACCTGGTCATGTAAATTTAGTGTTTTAATAAACCTCATGAAACTTAACATTTGTTTCCCTTTGGTATTAATTTCTAAGTGGAGTTGGATGTTTCATGACTTCTCTCAGTTTGACTTATAGGGCCATACTACTAAACCTTTTTCTTGTGCATTTAACAATTTCTGGTAAATATTTGTATTCCCAGATAGTAGACATTCTGTATATGGTGTACTCTGCTGAAATATGTACACAAACCGGTATTTCATATCTGCCTCAGGATTATGGCCATTTACATGAATGTTCAGAATAAGTTTAACAAATTTTCGCTTTCAGAAAATGTTGAATACCAACCTCAAGAAGTTAAATATTATATAGCGTTAGCCTCATAGCATAATTGCCTAAGTAATTTTTTTTAATTAATTATTTCTTAAGCAATTATGCTATGAGGCTAACAATAGGCTTTTTACATTTATTTTCATATAACATATCTAATTCTTGCAACCAGTTAACATTTACAGATTAATTGAGATTATTGTATGAATTTGAAATGGCACACTAGCATGCCTCTTACTATTTCTGCCATAAAGAGAAATAAGAGAAGTGTATGCTTTTCTGAATTCATCCATTTAATTCCTGCCAAAGTGCAATATCTGTGCAGTGGTTCTCAGGAGATCACACATACTGATTTTTGGACATGGCCTCCTTTACTCTTGGAGGAAAAAGATTTTGAAGTCTGATTTAGACTGAACTGTTACTAAGTGGAAGAAAGGAAAATAATCTTTATTCTGAACCTTGCAAGTTGCAAGGACTTTGCCATTAATAGTGCAGCCTGAAAGAGTATAAAGACCCCACTAATGGAGAAAACGTCTCGGGTTACGACTGTAACCCTTGTTCCCCGAGAAGGGAACGAGACACTGCGTCGTCGTGACGACACTAGGGGAACGCCCTTAGCGTAGCGCATCTGAAGCATGAATGAAATCTGTCCAATCCTGATTGGTGCTGCGTCATGACGTAGTAGATGACGGCATAACCGGAAGATACAAAGGGACGCCGGCACAAACACACGTTAGCTCCTTTGCGATGAAGCAAGCGCTCTGCCCTTGATAGGTGTGGCGACGAGACGCAGTGTCTCGTTCCCTTCTCGGGGAACAAGGGTTACAGTCGTAACCCGAGACGTTCCCCTTTGAGGGAACTCGCACTGCGTCGTCGTCGTGACGACACTAGGGGAACGTAATGCCCACTATGCCACACCGTAATCACGCCCGCCCTAGTGTGAAGCTGGGAGACCAGGCACACTTAGGATGCGAGCACTGTAGCACCAGGCGTCACAGGGAGTTGCAGACTGTAAAAACGTATGAAGGTGTGTGGGGTGGCCCACCCGGCCGCCTCACAGATCTCCTGAAGCGAGACGCCAGAAAGGAGGGCCACCGAGGAGGCCATGGCCCTGGTGGAATGTGCCCTCACGGCCATAGGTGAAGGCAAATTGCGCACCTGATAAGCCGTGGCTATAGCCTGGACAATCCAATTGCTGATTGTCTGTTTAGATGCAGGCAGCCCTTTCTTGGGTGAACTTCAAAGCACAACAACAACTGGTCTGACTTCCTCCACTGAGAAGACTTCTCCAAGTACACTCTCAGGGCTCTGACTGGGCAGAGCAGGTGAAGTCTCCCCTCTTCCACCGTCACGTGAGGTGGAGGATGGAAAGCCTGAAGAACCACTGACCATGCCACATTAGATGGCACCTTGGGCACATAGACCGGTCTAGGATGTAAGATGGCCTTAACTCCGCCAGGGGCAAACTCCAGGCAAGTTGGCGTTATAGCCAAGGCCTGGAGATCCCCCACTCTCCTCAGAGAGGTGATAGCAAGGAGAAAGGCCACCTTAAGGGTCAGGTTCTTTGCCTCAGCCAACTCCAGTGGCTCGAAGGGGGCCTCAGCCAACCCTTCAAGTACCACCGCCAGGTCCCAAGTTGGGACTCTGGAGCGAGCCGCAGGCCTCATCCTCCGAGCCCCACGGAGGAAACGTACAACCAGATGGTGCTTCCCCAAAGGCCCATCACCTACAGGCGAGTGGAAAGCCCCAATGGCAGCCACATACACCTTAAGTGTGGACGGGGTAAGACCGGCGGAGAAACGATCTTGGAGGAACTCCAGCACTGAAGCCACTGGGCAGTTAACTGGGTCCACCTCACGCTCTCTACACCAAGTGGAAAACATTTGTTTTCAAAACATTTCACGCGCGCGGAAGACATTTGTGCCCGCATCGTCGTGGAGTCCCATACAACTCCCAGGAACATAGTCCTCTGGGAGGGCGTCAACACACTCTTCTTTGTGTTGAGTCTCAGCCCCAGGCACCTGATATGGGCCAGAACGACATCTCGATGCCGAACTGCCATCTCGCACGACTTGGCTAATATTAGCCAGTCGTCGATATAATTGAGTACACGGATGCTCTGGAGTCTCAGCGGAGCCAGCGCTGCATCCATGCACTTGGTGAAGGTGCGAGGTAAAAGAGCTAGGCCAAAGGGAAGAACCCGATATTGGTACGCTTCGCCCCCGAAAGCGAACCTCAGGAACTTCCTGTGACATGGAAGGATGGATGTATGGAAGTATGCGTCCTTCAGATCTATCGTGACGAACCAGTCCTCGAACTGGATCTGACTCACGATGGCTGGAATTGTGAGCATCTTGAACCTGAATCTCCTCAGAGAACGATTCAAGTGCCTGAGATCTATTATTGGACGCAATCCCCCATCCTTCTTGGGAACTATGAAGTACCGGCTGTAGAACCCGGACTCCCAGTCTGGCAGAGGAACACGTTCTATGGCCTCCTTGACCAACAGGGATTGAACTTCCTGTTCCATAACCCGAACCTGCTCTGGGCTCCGGGAGAGAGGCGACCTCGATCGCTCCACCCCGGGGGGGACAGCTCTCAGCGGTCCGGCCGCAACTAGGACCGCTTGGAGGAAGCCTTCTTTGCCTGAAGAACGGTCCTCAGATCGACCTTAGGCTCAGAAGGCTTGCCTCGAGAGCGCCGCCTCCTTTGCCAAGCTCCCTCAGGAGGGGCACGGGTGGCGACACTCTCTTTTTGCACCTGTTGGTGCGAGGAGCTGGCAGGCGGCCGAGGCTTCCCCTTAGAGGCAGCCTTCCTCGAGGAGCCAGAGCGACAAGGGAGGTACTGTTGGAAGGCCGCCGACTGCTTTTTCATCTCCTGAAACCTTCAGACGACGGTATCAACCGCGCCGCCGAAGAGGCCAGAAGGTGAAATCGGGGAGTCTAGGAGAAAATGTTTCTCTCTCTCCTTCATCCCCGACAAATTCAGCCATAAATGTCTCTCCACACACACCAGACCAGCCATGGAGCGACCGATGGCACGGGCCGTCTCCTTGGTGATGCGGAGAGACAAGTCGGTGGCCTTCCTAAGCTCCGTGATATCCCTCGGAGAGGGACCCTCGCCCTCATCCAGCTCCTTGAGGAGGTCGGCCTGGTAGGCCTGCAACACCGCCATAGTGTGCAGGCAGCTACCAGCCCGCCCAGCCGCCATATAAGCCCTGCCCACTAGCGAAGATGTATCGCGGCATGGCTTAGTGGGCAGTACCGGGGCCTTAAGGGACGATGCGGCCTCGGGAGAAAGATAGCTCGCGAGAGCTTCCTCCACCCGAGGCATTGTCCCATAACCACACTCAGCCGCCCCCAGCACATTCGAGAAATCAAGCACTGGGGGGTTGGAGAGCCTGGCTGAATACGGTTTCACCCATGACTTGCACAACTCATTGTCTCTCATCCAGCTTACTTGGCGGCTGGACTTGTAATTCCTCTTGTGGCCAATCAATGTTAAGCTTGGCCACAGCGCGGGTCAATACCTCCACCAGCTCCTCTTGAGCGGGTGCGTGAAGTGGTGGAACTGCCTCGGCAACGGCGGGCCCAGAACTGCGGGGCTCGCGAGCCTGGCCGTGCTCATCAAACACGGCCAGCCGTGAGCGCAACACCCTGAGCGGCAGCTTTTCACTCTCGCTACAGGCGGCTCCCTCGAGAGCCGCCCTAGCGTGCTGCACGCCGAGGCAATACACACACAGCTGGTGTGTGTCCGAGCCCGACAAATAACGCGGACACGGATGCACACACCTTCTAAACTGCTCGCTTGCCATTATATATGCTTGTGCAACTGTTTTATAAAGACAGACAACAATAAATAAGACAGACAAATCACACAGAGCGCTTTAGCTGAAGAGCAAAAAGCTAACGTGTGTTTGTGCCGGCGTCCCTTTGTATCTTCCGGTTATGCCGTCAGGATTGGACAGATTTCATTCATGCTTCAGATGCGCTACGCTAAGGGTGATCCCCTAGTGTCATCACGACGACGACGCAGTGCGAGTTCCCTCGAAGGGGAACTATGAAAGGCAAGTGAAATAGGCATGAAGAAAATATTTCTAACAAGGAAGGAAACAACACAGTCCTGTTAATTGACATGTTTTGATGAGCTAAAAACATTAGGCTTGTTCGACTTGAACCGGCACTGCACAGACCGATCAGTTTATGACAAAGTACCACGAGAGCGATTCAAAAGCATACAAGCCCGTCTGCTCTCTAATCGCTCTCGAGGTACTTTGATGTCATTCACCGATCGGTCTGTGCAGCGCCGGTTCAAGTCGAACAAGCCTATTATTAAAGCCACATCAGATATCAAATGGGTATGTTGGATTGAGCCACTGAGAAACTTGTATATTTAGTCATCTCATTGGCTTTACAGGGTTTTTTTTTTTTTTTTTTTTGCTATTTCACAAAAAAGTGGTGCATATTCAAAATCTTTTAAACTGAATTGTTAACACTTGGAACGCAGCTATATAAAACTTGATCTTGTGCTTTCATTAGTCATGCATATTTTCTTTCCACATAATGATTGTCTTAAAACTCTGAGAATATTGTAACAGCAAGTAAACTTATTTTGCTGTAGAGGAAAATAATACTAATTAACCTCAAAATTGTTCCAGTGGAATAAATCTCACAAATGTTGATTTCCAGAATGACAAAATTAAGAAGAGCATAGCCATTAAAAAATGTATTGAGATGAGATTTAGTGAAATGGTCAACAGGAAAATTAAAGGTCTGACCCCTGAAGACATAGCGCAACGGCAGTCAACAATATACAGCTGGGTCTCTTTAAACTTCAGAAAAAAGTTTGTTTTTGCATTGGAAACTTTCTACAGAAAAAAAAAATGGTGGTTGGGAGTTGGAAAATAAAAGCTTCAAAAAGAAGCTTTGATCTGACAAGATGAGGCTTTACAAAAGGAAAGGGCTAAGGTAATAATTGTGGAACTCTGACATCATTCCTCAGAGCAATTCCTTATTGAACCTGGGAAGAGTCTTCTCAATAAGTGTCTGAGAGAAAACCTTGCCAAAGATAATATTGTCTGTGGAGAGAGCAGAATATGATGCATTATGTATAGTACCTGGATACTTCAAAGAAGAATGAATAGAGAAGCCCTTTCTGTTTCATCTTCAACATTCAATAACACACTGCTCTTTTGGTTCACAATATGCAAATACAGAATGTGTAGGATCACTGAGAGATTGTTTAAGTCTGTGTTAGACAATCAGCTACATTCCATGTTATCTAAATTTTGAAATCAGATTCTATGGAAGAATCCTCCTCTAATCCTTGGTAATGGTGTGATTCATCATGAGCTATATCTCTGTGTGCTATGAATAGGAGGTCATAGGAGGTCATTCCTACAAAAGCAATGGATGAACATGATCAATGTGGCATGGCTGGAATGAACAGTGTTACATTTTTTCAGAGCACTATTTTGAGGTTAGAGTTTTCTCTGAAAGGAGAGCAAAGAGAGGCAGAAAAATGTAGGGTCAAGGACACTGTCAAAACTTTCTGAGCCAACTATAAGGATTTCAAAATCTTCCGTATAAACCTTGTAAGCCTTTACTGTTCAGTTGGAAGAACAATGGTACTCTGCAGAATTGTGAAGAGACTGATTAAGAAGTTAGTACCACAGTGCTTGAAAGCCATTAACCTCACACACCACCACATCAGAGAACATTTCACGTCTGCTTTAATCTTCTGATACAAAAAGAAATCAGTTTTCAGCATACCATCTTCTACAATCTTGTTAACAGAAAAACCTTGTAAAGAAGAGTGGGCTTTATCTCAAGACAAGAAGATCTATTTTAAGATGTCTAATGTCAGCTCAATATTAAAGCATCTATAGCATTGTATATGTGGCATATAACTTGTCTTGAACAATGTCAAGGGGTTGAGTAACGGTTGGCTGGTTGGTTGGTTGGTTCACTCATTCATTTTATTTATTTCCCATTCCACATGTTTGCCTATGCTTACTCTTATTGTATTAAAGATATATATTGAACCACTAAAATGTTTATTATTCAGAATGATCTGTTTGTAAATGTAAAACTCTATTACAATTCTGTAGAAATCAAGATAATCATGCAAATTTATGGACAGTGAGAAACATTTAAAAAAGCCAAAACAGGAGATTAAAAGATTTAATTTATAAGTAGTGAATCCTGCAATATCATCACATACTTATGCAGATTTTCAAATATTTTTGATTTAGAGGCTGAACCAATCACATTATGAAAAAGGAAAGAGTTTTAATTGTGCATTACAACAATAACAGTTTTTCAAATTGGTGTTCTTTTTTCTGGCTGTTTAAGGAATGTCTAAACGAAATGGCATAGAAATAAACAATTAAAAAATCCTCAAACATGTCAGAGCGATTAAAAACTAACTGATGCAGTTTGAAATAACATCATCACATAAAAAGTGTAGTCTACTAATCTTTTTAGAATGTTCTCCAAATTAACTTTAGTTGAATTTCCAAAACATAACACAGCAAGAACTAAAGATGAGAAACTGCTAGTTACTGAAAGCTGTAATGATCTGGAAATGTTCCCATAAAAATGGAGACCACTTTATCTAAGGATCAACAAAAAGCTCACATTTTCTTTCTCTCAGTAGTCTGGCCTTCCATCTTCATTTCCAAGTGTTCACATTCTATTGAGAAGAAGGTCAGAGAAGAATTTGATGTTGCCCCTCTTCTTTCTTCTTTTAACAGGCTGTGATTGCTCTGGATAAATTGTCACAGCTGATAAATAATACTGTGAAACAGATTTTTATATCCTTTGTGTGTTTCCTGTCTGTTGGCAGAGTGACATGATGGAGGACACTAATTAAGATCTCATTCTGAGGGATGTTTTCTTGCACACACAACTGATGTGCCAAACAGGCTAGAAAAGTCAATGACATCCCATTTTCATCTCTCTTCATGCCTCTTTCTCTCTTGGGAATTTAATAAGAAATTACACTGTGTGACCTCTGCTGTATTATAAGCATATACTGCTCATATAATGTACATTTATGTCAAATTCTGTATTGTGTTGACAAGATTCTGTGGTGGAAATTATATTCAATTGAATCAAATTGGCAGACTTCTTTGTTATGCAAAGGCTAATTTCATAGGCAACATTTTATGTGCATTTTCACATATCATTTGACAAAATTACAGCTTGATTGGAAATAGCACACAATAAATATATTCTGATGTTTACCTTAATTATCTTCACACTATTATATTTCTTTTCAAGCATGCTCTTTTGAGACTTTTGTGTTCTTAATTGTAACCGAGAACAAAAACTATATTATTGGCAAAATTGTGACTGAAAGGACACCACAGATGACGGATAGTCGTCTACAATTTGTAAAAATGTGTAGGCTATACATTAGAAAATATTTATGATTATTTCAATCTTTGTTTAGATTTACCTTTTATAGTGTAATATTCTCAAGGGTAAAACTGTATATACAACATATAAATGACACATGAAAATATTGTGAGGGCAAAATAAAAACAAAATCCATAGTAAATGTAGCATGCATACAACATAATTTCCTTTAAAAATGTGTTTACATATGATTAAAAGAATAATCCCTTTCTAAACTTAAGTGCAATATATACCACATGCACTGACAAGCTTTGTGACACATGATGTGGTTGCCATGAGTCTTTCCTCAAACAGTGAAGGCCATCACCTGACATGCTCCCCCCTCCCCCATCTAGCCCTGCTTTTGATAGGGTGCTGCTAGATGATTGAGGTGAGTTTTAAAATATGCAGGGGACTTGGCCTTTTCGTGTGCTTTAGCAGAGAAAAATCACCTGTGAAACACACAGAAACCACAGCTGCGGGTGGTAAAATATGATATCCAGAGGCTCCTTCAGCCCTTCAAGAGTATTAAAGCCTGTTAGAACACCTGCCACGCTAAAGAGACATTTTAGGGCTGAAAAATACATAGCCTGAATTCCTCCAAAGTATGATTAGATGTGAATTTGGCAAATCGCATCCGAATCTCACAATGTCTAGCGATGCACGTTACCCTTTTTTTTTTTTACGTTCTGATTCTGATACACAAAATACTGAATATCGCCTGATACCAATCCCGATACCAGTGTTGTTGTTTTTCTTGATCATTGTAAAATATATATACCTGTCTCTGTGTGTCTCTCTGTGTGTGTGTGTGTGTGTGTGTGTGTGTGTGTGTGTGTGTGTGTGTGTGTGTGTGTGTGTGTGCGTGTGTGCATGCTTGTGTGCGTGTGCGTCTGCGTGTGCGTGTGTGTGGAACTAAGTAAGGGATAATGTAGAGCGAGGCGGTTGTTATAACGAATACAACCCCGACAGGCTGATCAGGAAGGCGGAGGGGTCTTGAATCAGCCTGAAGGGGTTGTAATCGCTATAACAACCGCCTCGCTCTACATTATCCCGCTTATTACATGGCTACCTACCAAATAAATCAATAATTTGACACAAAATATTGATTTAAAAAGGAGTTTATTGATTTAAAAATGATTGTATTGCTTCCGCTAAAGAAAATAGTTTGTTCCGTTGTGGTGAACAATCGGGTCCGGCTGAAGAAATGAGTCCGGGCTTAGGACCCAATTAGTATGCCAGTAGTATGCCTGATCTAAATCTGTTCTCGCGATACGGTAAGGCAGTATCAGTGCAGTAATATCAGGTAAAGCTCATAGCACGATCATCGGATAACGTTAGCTGTATGCTATGCTACTATCTAAGTTAACTAAAAAACACACTAACAACGAGAAATGTTTAATTTCACAATCTATAGCTTCGGTTAAATACTAGTATATGAAACGTATAATGTAAAATACATTAAATACATTGATGACTCGTTATAACGTAGTACAACCGTCTTCTATAATAAAGTGATTTTGTATGATTTATAACCAGGCACTAAAGCGATTACCCATAAAACGTGCTTTGAACCAATCGGATTGCTTGGGTCCTCAGCCCGGACTCATCTCTTCAGCCGGACCCGATTGTTCATCACACCGTCTCTACAGTTAGAATCCTGCGTCCATAGCAACGCTCTGTTTTTCATGGCAACGGTGTGTTATACTTAGCAGCGGTCTGTTATCAAGAAATAACAGACCGCATTCTACATTAGAATTCAACCAAGCCATGTAATAATGATCAATATTTTATGTGTTAAACAATTCACTAAATACCAGGGACGTCGCTAGACCTATTTAACTGATTACCTATTTTTATTAAACTTCTTACTGAGTGTATAATCATTGGCCGTAAAGTGTAGTAATATATAAAGGCTTCTGAATGTGCTACACCAGATGCGTCATTCTATATGCACATGCTCAAGTGTCAATCCTTGTCCTGGGATCTATCTTCCTGCAAAGTTCAGCTCCAATCCTATTTAAGCACAACTGAAGCAGCTAATTAAGATCTTCAGGGATAATTACAGACAGGTGTGTTGGATCAGGGTTGGATCTGAACTCTGCATGTAGGTAGATATCAAGGAACAGGTTTGGGAACCCCAGCGCTAGAGAGAATCAAGAAATAACAGAGTTTCATACCGTGAATGCATCATCATGAGTGCCTCCTAAATAAAATAAAGCAAGCACAGAGCTTACTGTGAAAGCAATGCAATGAGTGCATGATTCGTGTCTATCTTACATGTGCTTACAAAAAAGCTCCTGAAGACAAAAAAAAGCTGATGATGTAACTCCTTAACTCACGGTCACTCTGCTAATGACGTCATGGACTGGCGTCGCCCAAAAGAATTGGCAAGTTTGTTACACATGCTTCAGACACCGGTCACGCTGATGCGTTTCTCATAGCGTCAATGCAAGATGCAGTGTTGAAGTTCCACTTTGAAAGAGAAGCATATTTCACATATAGTCACTCTCATGTCAATACAAACCTGTATGACTTTTTTCTATCTGCAAAACACAAAAGAAGATATTTTGAAGAAAGTTTTATCCATATTATGAAATTGGATCCAAACCTTCCAAGCTTCAAAAAGTATATATGTATAGTGTAAAATTAATCCAAGACTTCTGAAGTGACGAGTGAAGAGACTGAATTTAAAAATTACAATAATAGCTGAAACATTCTTCAAAATATCGTCTTTTGTGTTCCATAGAATGTATTCAAAGCCATGCAGTTTGGAATGACATGAAGGTGAATAAACTATGACAGAATTTCTATTGTGGGAAGAACTGTTCCTATAAGTACCACAGATTTCCTCATCAGCTTCAGTCTGAAAAATACTTTCAAAAGCTTGACTACTGAGAAAGAAAACGAAAAAACACACACACACACCAGTGTCAAATCTAAATTCCATCAGCAAAAAGCATTCAGCCTTGAAAATTTTTTTTTTCCCTGTATAATTCACAACTTTAAATGCTTGTACAGTCTTGACACAGCCATAAAGTAACTTCCAGCGAAAAGGACGTCACCGCAAAGACTGCACATACCCAGAAGAGAAAGATTTTTGATGGGAGAGCTGCTGTTTCCCCTGCCTGTCTTTCCATCATTAATTTGTGTGCTGACAGCTTTATTGCATGTCACAATTCTTTAAGGGAGCCAAAAACACCAAGTTAAAAGCACTTAGAGACCATGCAGTGTTGGGAGGAAGAATGTTGTGTGTGTCAATGTGTTCTTTCACTAAATGGACAGAGGATAGGCAGATGTCATTGAGAACAAAAAGAGGAAAAAAGAAAGGAAAATTCTGGTAGGGGGCTGTGGGTAGAGCCTCTGGCTATCACCAGACCAAGCTCAATCTTTTAAGATTGAACATTAGTCTGGGGAGTCTGCTCTGTATTTTCTACTGCACAAGAGGCGTGATCAACAGGCATAGTTCAAATGACTCTGTACGCAATTGGATAGTCCTTCAACCAATCAGACCAATGATCCGGGTGACGTACTTTGCAGCGAAAACTCCAGGCAGGAAATGTGTCAACAAATGTGTTGGTTTGTAGCATTGATCAGCGGTTTGCAGAAGCAGCAATGGCATCGAGCGATTTTTGCAGGTTGTACAAAAAAAAAAAACATAAAAGTGAGTGGTATTTACACCCACTCAAGCGATTTGTTTGCTAAACTAAATAAGCCATTAAGCATTGTCGAGAGGTTAAAAGGAATTGGATTGAATTAAACCCGCCAATAGCGCGCCAGGTGGATAAGTTTGTGATTGGTACCTGCAGATTTGTAACGGAAGCAGGATAGAAGAATGTACAGGTTTCCAACCTGAGCTGCAGGGCGAAATCAAATCGCCAGCAGATCGGGCTGGGCTTACCCAGTCTAGGTAGAGCCACTATTCACAGATGATTCTGACGTGCAAGTGTCACTAACAGTGGTCTTCTGCTTATGCCGTCAGATGAAACCGAGCCCCCTGGGTAGAAATTCAGCTTCAAACTAAAATAAAGACATCAACTTTTGTTGGAATCATTAGTATAGTTTGTAAAGTTGGTCTCTGAACAAATGGTGATGTAGCATGTTCTGTTTTGGTTTCGGTTTTTACTGTGTTTCCTGTCCTGATTTGCCTGTGTTCTTTGTGCCCTAATTAGTTTCCATAGTTGCTGATTTAAGATATTAGTTTCTTAATTCCTTATTTCCTAACAATTCCTTAGTTTTCTATGTTCTTCATTCGATATTGTTTATGTTACTGTGGAAAGCTCTTGACAAACAATCTTCTAGTGTTTCTCCTTTGGTAAAAAAAAAAAAAGTATTCTGTTTCATTCTTCATTTGGGTGAGTCTTACATAACAGAATACCAGAACCAAAAACATGGATTATGCAGCAGACCCATCCATGCCCGAGGACCGGCTCCTATCACTGTATCTTCTGCGCTGTAAAAGAAATTGGTGTAGAATTTACTACACCAAATATGTCATGTTTAGTTTTGTTGTCTGTATAATTTCTAGTCACTGTTTTTGCCTGAGTTCTAATTCATCATTCGTTGACATGGTTTCTGATTAGTCTTCACCTGTTCCCTGTTTTGTTAATTATCTTTTCTTGTGTATTTAAGCCCTCAGTATTCTTCAGTTCATGGTCTTATGTTAACATTATGTATTGTGCATAGTGTTTATTGTTTTCTGTGTTTTAAAAGTGATGATATTGTTCATTCTGTGTCATGCATCCCGTCTGTTGGATTTACTACAGGTATTGTGACAAAATAATTTCCTGTCAGAAATTGCTAGTAAATTTCACAAGTAATTACAAAGAAATTGCAAGTAACACGTTGAATTAAACATGAAATTTTGAAGTAGAAAAATACTATTTTCTTGTAAATCGCAGTCCAATAATACAGCTTCGAAAATCTTTCAGGAGTGTTGTGGTCATGTATGAGAATGATTTCATCCCTGTAACTATTTATAATCGGTTCAATTGATGATGTCAAGAAAACAGACTCACAAGGCCTTACACTATGACGACAGGAAGGTGACGGCGGTGCATAAATCGACCCCCCCACTTCTGTTAGTTTTACTGAGATATCTTATCCCG
Organism: Abramis brama; assembly: GCF_963993115.1. Lineage (NCBI taxonomy): Eukaryota > Metazoa > Chordata > Actinopteri > Cypriniformes > Leuciscidae > Abramis > Abramis brama. Next base: position 50,609,962 of record NC_139964.1, read on the forward strand.
TGCGAATTGGCCATTATTATTACAGACGTCCTGTGGTAAAATTGCATCACACCATCTACCCTTATAAAACTAATCCCGTCCGAATAGGGCTTAAGACTCCTAATATACCTGTGATACTCCAGTGATCTCCTGTCCTGTGAATCCTACTTGCCTGTTTACTCACCTAGCATCTTACCGCTGTCATTGAAGAGCATTGAGTGCTCTCCCGCTCCAGTCACAGTCAATATATCTGAAACCTGGTGAAGAAATAAAAACTATGTTTTTTCTGCATTCATCTGCCCATGTCTTCATAGACATCTCCATTACTACCTGCTTACATTGTTTATCCTCTGTTTCAGATGGATTAATGTTACAATGAGTTTTGTGCTTTTTGAAGCTTGAAAATAATGATTGCCTTGACAAAATTGATGGACAAAATATTTTTCGCATTTATAAGCATTCAAAACTTAGTCTCTCACTTCCACTAAAATGGATCGCAGATTTTTATGACATCACCGCGGACTTCAGCTTCTCATCACATCTTCTGTCCAATCAAATGCTCTCTAGAATCTAAAGCGTCCCACCCCCATGCTATAAATACCACCTGGCCAAAGCAACCGTTGACACGTCACGGAGCAATATGGGTTGGAGATGTGTGTTCGGTTGCTCAAATGCTTGAGATTTATTCCGTTTTCTAACTGTACGTTGGTTAAGAATTAAATGGCTAGAATTTATTCACACCTCTAATATTGAATCCAACGTATCATCAGCATTGTGCTGTCAAGTACGACTTGCAGTCTGTGAGGTAAACTAAACGGCTATTTGAAAAGGGGGAGGAGCCATTCAAAATGCCCCGCCTTAGCTTCCTGTATCAGTGGAAATTATATCAACGCATCATACAAAGCTATTCGTTCCAAGGCACTTCAGTGGGCCTTTAACTACAGTATATTAACGACACTGAAGCGGTGCATGGCAGGAGAGAGGAGATTCACCAGCAAACAAGCTTTGTGTTTGTTTTGTTTTCCCTTTTCTCAGGGTCCTTTTTAATTTTGGTTTTGTTAATATTTGTTCTTTCAATACTTTGGAGTTGTCCTTGTTTTGATACGTGTTTCCTTCATGTTATGGATAGTTTTGTTATTTAAATAAATGTTATGCATCGTATTTTGGTTTCACGTGTCCTTTTTGTTATGTTCCCCTTACTGCCAAATTTAAATAGGTATAAGGCATTCTAATCTTTACATAATTTATTATTGTAGATTTATTGCCACTGGACATCTACAATAACCACCTCAAAATGCCATTTGTAATAGATCTCAACACCACAGAGAGTGCTCATTTGAAGTATGTAATTTCGAGGAACACAATTAGGGAGAGAGACATGGAAAGTGAACAGGGTCAAGGATGAGTGCTTACTACAGAGGAAGCTAGAGAAAGAAATAGAAATGTGGCAGCTTGATTGTGTTTGTTTCTCACTCACCTACATGTGCGAGACACATGGACGTGTCATAGAGGCTGCAGCTTTGGTTACTCAGTCCAGTCACACCTTCCAGCAAATTACACTGCTTATTACCCCTCAGTGTGGCAGAGCCGCTGTAAATCACACAGAGTTATGGGAACACAGCAGAGGAGAGAACTCAGCAGAGAGCCAAGATTTCATCCACAGCCTCAGGGAGAGATATCTACCCTCTGGTGCGCCAGGACAATACACTTCAGAGAAATATGACTCAAAGCCAAAACAAAATGGACTTGGATGGATAGATATAAATATGTAGGAAGACCCATAGGGTATGATACATAAATGCACATGCAGAACACAAAAATGTTTTATATTCACTGATGTCATTTATACATAGGTGAAAGTAATGAATTACAACTACTCACGTTACTATAATTAAGTAGTTTTTTCAGGTACTTGTACTTTTTTGAGTATAGGGGAGCGTGGGGCACAACCTAACGCGGGGTTAAATGTAACACAGACCTTTTACATAGTTAGTCAGGGTCAAGCAGGTTGTGTTTCCGCTCTTTTTCTCTTGCTGCCAGAAGACGGTCTCCCGCAGATTTTTGGAAAGTTTTGTTAAAGATTTCGTTAAGATCCTGGACAAAGAGTGTTTTGACACCATGCAAGTACATTTTTTCATCATACGTTTTTTCGGTTTCTGAGTTGTGTGTGTACGTCACCAAATCTAACTTTATATTACCTTAATCACTGTCTTGTTGGCTAAAACATCATTTGAAACATGTCAGCAACTCCTAGCAACTGTTAGCTAGGCTTAAAATATTTTTTACACAGCGGGATTAGTTGTAGCAGCACAGTGTTACAACTAAGCCGCTAAGTGTACAACGATAATGAAATGAAAACAGGGAGCCACAGAACTTTTCAGGTTTGAGTATTTATTTATATATTTATTTTGCCACATTTAACTTTCACAAACAATGTTGGACTTTAAATGTCAAAGTATGATTTTTTTTCACATTTGTTTACTATGCATTGCTCACTTGTTTATTTATTAAGAATATAGCCTGTTTTTCATGCAATAAACCCTTTAAATGTGATTTTAAGCTTGTTTTTATTATTATTACTGTTATTATTATTAATAATAATAATTTTGCATGCAGCTGCTACACACAAGTATAATTAAATTACAATTACAATATTTTATTATTTTATTTATTTATTTATTGCAAAACTATACGTTTCCTATATCTCTACCCATGATATTGATCCATAATAGAAGGATGATTGGATATCTATCTATACAGATGCACAAACAATATCAAACTATACAGATAAAATAGTACTGAATTATGTGTGTTACACACAAGTGTTAACTAACCCCTCTGTCTGTTACAATTAACCCGGCATCTGCATGGGTAAGTTGTAACATTTGCACTTCTGTCACTTTCAGTGCAACTGTACGAAAATGGTAGGTCCTAGAAAAAAAAAAAACTTTAAGTGTTCATTTGAGCAAAGATGTGTATGTTGCTTGTGTAAAAAAAAAAAAAAAAAGAAAAAAAGATTAATCTAACTTAATAATTTTTTTAATAATTAAGCCAAAACCAAAATGTATTAGGTTGTGCCCCGCTCTCCTAGCCTGGAAATCCAGACCTAAATCTGAAAGATTAATGGTCTGGCGTCGACTAATGAAAATCGGCCAGCTCGAGGGGCGGCACCAAGCATGCATATGAAAATCTCACTGCACGCAATTGGATAACACTACGACCAATCACAACATCGCTTAGCTACCAGCGGAGCTAACTGGTAGATTAGACTCTTACCGTATCCGGTCGGGAAAACAGCAAAAACGCCCTTCTTGCAAAGGAACGATTTGAGCGCCGTCTTCTGTTCCTCTTTTAGTGAAAAGGGCAAGTCTAAATCTTTCATTGTAGCGGCCAAAGCCGTTTCAAACAACTGGTGTTCATCCATAGCCATCTTGCATCTTGCTACACGTGCAGCGATGTCGTCATCTCGCCTCTGGCCCACCTATATCAGATAACCCGATGTGATTGGTGCAGCTCAGATAGAGGGGCATATTTAATGAGCATCATTACTCGACACCAGAGTAACTCGCTGAGCAAATTCAACTTGTGCTCTCGCGAGAACTCTGGATTACCAGGGTACCGCTCTCCCCTATTTTTAAATCTGTAATTTTACTTGTACTTAAAGGGATACTCCACCTCTGGAAAGATGAATGTGTATTTAAATTGGGTCATTTATGTAGAAGAAATGTGAAATTATTTTTGAATTTGGAGCTTTCTAGACTGAGAAAAGCCAGAAAATTTATTTTTGGCTCATGTGGATGAAAGACAACAACTCCCAGAATGCACTTGCTTCGATGCTCTACGAGGCCACTCCCAAGCCACGCCTACCGGTTAGAGAGCAGTTGTAAACAATAAAGCTAACTAGTCTCCATGAGTCTGACGGGTTTTTGAGATCGCATCGCACAAAATGTCCGGGATTCGGCTTTTGCGTTCTACAGTCGCCATTCATTGTGTTTACTGTGGCGAGCAGGACGAGACTAGGGCCGCGGGAGAAAGACGCGAGGCCGGTGGCGTGATTACTGATGACCGACACCTGTGAGGCACTGGTCTCGTATCTCTCACGACGGAGCGAGTATTTTCTTAGCAATGGTAAAACGCACATCAACCGATCACTTGTTTAGCGTTCATGTAAACACTACATTCCAATCGGAATGAATTCAGTTAGATTGAAACAAAAGGTGTGCATGTAAACAATGAATGGCGACCGTAGAAAGCAAAGCCGAATCCCGGACATTTTGGACGATTGCGACGGCCGGACATGCAGGTTTCTGTCGGTGAAATCAAACGCACTGGCACTGATCTGTGATAGGTCTGTTAGCGCATTAGGTCCAACCCCCTATGGGCGGGTTTGAAAGGGTGGGAACTAGTGCTTGTAGTCTTAACAGAAATCCCCCCCTCTTACACTTCCTCCGACAATGACGCAAAATGACGATTTTTGCGTCATTGTAGGAGGAAGTGTAAAGAGGTAAATACAGATTTCTCTCGTCTCAGGGGAAAATGAGAAAATGCTGCACGACCATTCAATAGTATGACTGGGTTTCTTACATTGCAAAGCTTAATGCAAATGGGTGGAGTGTTCCTTTAATACATATTAAGCAAAGTAATCTACTGTGCTACTTGTAAAATCACATTTCGTTACTGAGCAGGCCTAACGTACTCCTAATAGAATAAATATATCCGATCGTAAACGGACCAATAAAAAACTCAGATATTTGGACCGAAAAAAGCTGCCGTAGCCGCAGGTTTTGAATTTGAAGAGCTGGTCATAAGTGAAGGAGGTAAGGCGCTCAGAGTGATTAATGGACTGAAAGTTTGGAGAAACAACAAACTACATATTATTTTTGTCAAAATATCTATATTTTTATACATATCAATACTGAAATATCTGACAATACTCAATATATGTTCTGATTTCTATTGTCTGCAGTATATATAGGCTACACTGATACCAGCTGCGCGTTCTTCTCATTCTCTCATCTATCAGACAGCGAGTTTGACACACCCGCCTCCTGTCAGCGCGGGATTGCAGGTATTGCGCATAATTTTAATCATTCCCGCAGGTTTCTATGGCATATTTTAATGGCAAATGTTGCGAGCAATATATTGTAATGTGAGGGCACATTCATGTAATCGCAGAAAACTGGACGCAAGCTCTCAAATATACGAATGAACTGGACTCAGATACTGAGTGTGCGCTCTCAGACTGTGCCATGTCATGTAATCGCGAATCTCTCCAAGTGGTTCTCACTGCAAAGTTAAATGACGTCCAACTCCAATCTCTCCATGCTTTTGAATTAAACGTTGTCAAAAGTTATCAAACTTGGATGAAAATGCTACAGGAAATCTTATTGGCTGTAAGTGAAATGCACCAGGAAGTCTTTCAACCATCAAAGGTGGATCTTTTTTCTTCTTCTTCTTTTTTCAATGTAAATGTTTGTTAGAAATGTTTCGGAATGGGGAATTTGTATGATTTGTAGGCCTACATATAAATAACCTAGTCTGTCTAACTGCATTACTACATTGTACAGACATTACAGGTCAAACAGCACTGATGTTCGATTTTTTTAAATAAACAACATATTATATGGCTCTTTAAAGGGTAAGTTCACCAAAAAATGAAAATTCTGTCATTAACTCCTCACCCTCATGTCGTTCCAAACCCGTAACACCCGGTCATCTTTAGAACACCAATGAAGATGAATGAACCAATTTTGGATGAAATCCGAGAGCATTCTGACCCCACATAGACTGCAACGTCATTTCCACTTTCAAGGCCCAGAAAAATAGTAAAGACATCACTTAATAAGCGCTGCACTGTGTTTTCTACATGAACAGCATCCAAGAACTAAAGGGAAGAGAAGAAATTGTTGAAAAAAGTCTTTTTTGTCTATATTTTGTTTTTGTTTTTTTGCGCACGTAAAGTATTATTGTTGCTTCATAACATTAAGGTTGAACCACTGTAGTAACTTGGACTATTGTAATGATGTCTTCACTACCTTTCTGGGCCTTGAAAGTGGTTATGACGTTGCAGTCTATGTGGGGTCAGAAAGCTCTCGGATTTCATCAAAAATATCTTCATTTGTGTTCCAAAGAAGAACAGGTTTTACGGGTTTGGAACGACATGAGAGTGAGGAATTAATGACAGAATTTTCATTTTTGGGTGAGCTATTGCAACAAAGTTACCCTATTGTAAAGACAAATACACAGTGTGAGCAAATGTTTAAGTTAGATCTGTAATGATACAGAGACGGATGCAAAATGCAAGTAAAACTGTTTATTTGATCTTCATAGAATAAGACAACAGGTCAGAGGACAAACACTCAGGTGAAATATGACGCAGGGACTTCGACGGGCAACCCGGTGATGGTGTGTGGTGATCGGCGTGCTCAGGAATCCAGGGAACAAACAATCCAAACGAAGATGATGCACAACGAAGATAATCCACACGAGGAAGGTGAGAGAAGAACACTGGAACAGGACACGACACCGGGGAAGCCACAACGATCTGACAACATGAGACAGTGATCACTGAACATATAAAGGGAAAGGGAAGTGATTACAGCTGGCGCTAATAATCAACCTGAGATTGGATACCACGCCCACACACACACACACACACACAAGAGGGAGACAGTGCATTCATGAACCGTGACAAGATCATTGTAATGGTTATTGATCAATGTTTAAATATGTAAACAAAAGCCTAAATTAAAATCCTTTCATCGTATAAAGCGGATGTGTCTCTTCAGAAGACTTGGGCTGCGTTTCCCAATAACGTTGTCTTTTAGTGCGCTACGAAGACTCTTAAGGTATAACCTAACTAAAGGTATACCATTATAGGCGTGTTCCCCGGACCATACCTTAGGAAGTTGCTTAAGATATACCTTCTTACGTGTGACGTTACCAGGTGCTGTCCGTGGCGATGGTGCTGAATTTGTTGATATCGATGACTCGAGAATCAATTATTCACTCATGCAGGGGCTGCTTCACTGCGTTATGTGAGAAAGCGGTGTTCTTTATAAAATAATCACTTCAGAAATAGTAGAAATTGCATTTACTATGATTAATGGAATATTATAAAAAATAAAAAAATGCTTGTAATTTTTTAAGTTGATTCTTAGCAAAAAACACTTTGTTCTTTCAAAATTATATGTGCTTATTCATGTGTAATTACTTCCACCAACTAATCAAGTAATATTGGAGAGGCTTTTCCAAGATGGAAAGAGCTCATGAGGAGCAAGGATTTTAAAAGGGACACCGAAGTTGCCTGCTTTCTTCTAGACAGGTAATTCAGCCTATTTGTGTAAATTAAGTTTTAATTAACTATAAAAAGTTTTATAGTTGCTTGGCTATCTATAGCATGGTTCTGCATAATGCTAGAACGATGTCTAGGATACTTTTCCTTGTATCAATGATGAAAAAGGATTGTTTACCTTGTAACATAAATCTGTGTGCTGCCATGTTAATCTTGGAATAATACAGCCACAAAAAAACAAAGAAAAATACACAAAAACAATATTCAAATCCAATATTCAAATTTAACTCAAATTAAAATATAAACCTACAAAATAAATGACATTACATCCAGTACACACAAAAACAAGCACAAAATGAAGTGAAAAGAGAAATAACAATTACAATTCACAACACAAACAAGGAACAAACCAAAAAAAAAAAAACCCAAAAAAACAGGGCCACAATCGCCCACACACTCGAGGAACAAGCCGGCCAGAAAACAGCCACGCTTCACACTTTTGCTCTCACTCCTCGGCGAGCAATTATCTGGGCCCGAAGTTATAAACGCACACACACAAACTTTACTCAGACAAAAAGTTGACTGGAATAAGACACAGGCAAGACAGCAGTGCGTTACATCAATAGACGCGCATCCCGTCCCATAATACAGCGATGAAACCCTTGATCGTGTAACTCAACCTGTCAAACATTAAACAGCAGAATTACTAATAAAACCCGAATACACGCGAATGGCTCTCGTACATACCAGGAGATGTTCACAGCGCGGTACTATGCGTGGTCGCTGACCATAACTTGTTCGTCGACGAACTACACAAAGACTCAGAATAATAAATAAACATTCCATTGATGAAAATCCTCCTTAAAACAGACGTACCAACCTCAAAACCCGGGGCAGCCTACACACAGCAGCACAAAGCAGAGACGACACTCCAAATACTATCCCATTCATTAATGGCGAACTTCCGTAAAGGGGCAGTATGGATGACAGTGCATCCCAGGTGACAACCCCAGTGAGCACTGGGGCAGAAATAAGCTTACCTTTCAAGCCCTCAAAACTTCTCTGACAGTGGGTAGTCCAGCCACTGGCAAAACCCGGCTCTGCTTTCTTCCGAGACTTTGTGCCCCCAAACTCTGCAACCAGCCGATGTAGAGGGGCTGCCAACTTAGCAAACCCCTCCACAAAACGGCGGTAATAACTCGCAAAGCCCAAGAAGGAACGAAGCTCTGACACACTAGTAGGTTGTGGCCACTGGGCCATCGCCTCAATCTTCTTGGGGTCTGTAGAGACATAATCGGCTGAAATCACATGACCCAAATATGTGACTTTCGAACAAAAGAAAGCGCATTTCTCTAACTTTGCCTTAAGACCTTCGCACTGCAACCTACTCAAGACAAGCTCCAGTCGTTCCAGATGTTGTACGACCGAAGATGAAAAAAATTACAATATCGTCAAGATACAGTAATAATGACTGACACTGTTGAGCACCGAATAAACGCTGCATTAAATGCTGAAACGTACTAGGTGCATTGCAAAGCCCAAAAGCATGCGATTCCATTCAAATAAGCCGAATGGCGTACAAAACGCAGTCTTAGGTCGGTCTTGTTCACTGACAGGGACCTGATTGTATCCGCTAGCTAAATCCATAGTTGAAAACCAACGGACCCCTGTCAGTGAACCTAATGACTCTTCAATATGAGGAAGAGGAAACGCATTCTTCCTGGTTCTAGCATTCAACTAACGGTAGTCTACGCACATGCACAGACTACCGTCCTTTTTCTTGACAAGAACTATAGGGGATACGTCAGGGCTACAACTCTCCTGTATCACCTTAGCCTCCAACATGTTGATATGGGCCTTCACTACCTCATACTCTGACGGGGGTATCCGACGGTACCGCTGCCTAACTGGGGTATCATCCAACAGTGGGATGTCATGCGACAACAGGGTAGTACACCCCAAACCCCCTTCGTGTACAGAAAACACAGATTGGTACTGCCAGAGCAGAGCCCTAACACGTTCTTGATCATCAAGTGACAACACAGACAAATCAGTAGTCTTTATCTGTTCTTTGACTGTAGGTAACTCCTGGGAGACCTGCACGTTAACGGTAGCCACAACGGTTTTAACCTCTGTGACCCCTGATGGTAAACTGACAACATAAACACTAGTTAAAGTGCCTAAATGAAAAAGTGGGTAAAGCACAATGTCAGTTTTTCCCACATTCACCACCGGCACCGAAACAATACCTCGATTTACCTGCACCAATGAAGCCAACAATCCAGCTGGCAGGCCAGATTCAGGGGGCTCAAAAAGCACAGTGTCATGCAAAAACTGCTCTGAACAAATCGCCATAACTAGTTGTAACATGCCACCTGGGATCCGCCATACCCTACGACTGCGTACCTTAACCCTCTGGGGTCAGCATTTTCTTCACATAGTAGCACAATAAACTTAAATTACTCCGTCATTTATGGTCATACAGAAAAAAGAAATATGAAAAAAGAATCTGTGAAATGTCTTCTTTTGTATGTGTTCACTTACAATCAAAACAAAACATTGTGCTTTTGTAAAATAAAGAAAATAAACAGGGTGTGCTTTCTGCCTCTCCGTCTCGGTGAACTTTTTTTCTTGAGCACGTCTATAAACTGAAACAAAACTCAGTGAATACTTGTCACACATTTATGAGCCATATAGCTTTAGAAACATTTAAGTGTGTACTTTTAAATGATCGGATTCAAAATGAAAACAAATATTCTCTGTTAAAGTAATTTGTATAAAACCAACAAGATGTCCAGTTTCTCAAACCCTTGCTCATTATTTTTTATGTGACCACGCCCACACGCGCAAAAAAAGATTGACATGCAAATCTCCATGTGAAGGAACGCAAATGCGCTCATTACCTCAAAAACAAAGCACCAAACTTCATCATTCCTCTGCTTTTCGTTGAGTTTGGAAGACACGCTGTGAGCTTAGTCAGCTTACTTTGGATTTACCTCAGAAGAAGAACAACGCGATTTGAAGACAAGAATGATGTAAGGTAAGAAATATATTCTGAATTATATTAGTTAATGTTATTGTTGCATAAACTTCACATTGCAGTTGAACTGTTGCTAGATATATGCTGAATATTATAATGTTTAGACCCGTGTTCACTGTTAAATACTGTGTTTGTGGATATCTGCTCAAACGTAGATATGTATATGGTAACAATAATGTTTCATAGTTTGGAACGGCTCGCTCGCTTCAGTAAATAAATGCTGTGCGCACAAACAAAATGCACCAAACATTAGGCTTCATGTTTTTACTCCAATCTCATTTCATAATGTTATAATGAATGGAAACATTTGAAGTGACATACGATAATCAATATATTTTTCTCTAGTGTAGTGTTACTGAAGTGTTCCTTTTTTAACGATTGATAGGCTGCCTGCTATAGGTTATTGTTATTATTATTTTATGCAGCACTGCAGCCTATGCCTACAAGACACAACAAACCTGGTGTTCATTATATACAGTGCAATGCATAAGTGAATACACCCATGCTAAAGTTGACTAAAAAGAGGAATAAAAAATCATATTTTGGAAATTGAACTTAATGCCTTAATTAAAAAAATTAGGAAAAATCCAACCTTTAAGGACACCAATTTTCTTTGTGAATGAATAATGTATCGTAAATAAATAAATGTTCTTCCTTAAAATACATGGTGCATAAGTGAGTACACCCCTATGTTAAATTCCCATAGAGGCAGGCAGATTTTTATTTTTAAGTATTTTTTTTAATTTTTTTTTAGGATACTATGCATCCTGATAAAGTTCCCTTTGCCTTTGGAATTAAAATAGCCCCACATCATCACATAGCCTTCACCATACCTAGAGATTGGCATGATTTTATTTCAGTTAGCCTAAAAGCTAGTTTGATTTGCATTGAGAGATGATCTTATGGAAAGTACCCCATGCCAATCTCTAGGTATGGTGAAGGCTATGTGATGATGTGGGGCTATTTTAATTCCAAAGGCCAAGGGAACTTTATCAGGATGCATAGTATCCTAAATTTTTTTTAAAAAAAATACTTAAAAATAAAAATCTGCCTGCCTCTATGGGAATTTAACATAGGGGTGTACTCACTTATGCACCCTGTATTTTAAGGAAGAACATTTATTTATTTACGATACATTATTCATTCACAAAGAAAATTGGTGTCCTTAAAGGTTGGATTTTTCCTAATTTTTTAAATTAAGGCATTAAGTTCAATTTCCAAAATATGATTTTTTATTCCTCTTTTTAGTCAACTTTAGCATGGGTGTATTCACTTATGCATTGCACTGTATATATATATATATATATATATGTGTGTGTGTGTGTGTGTGTGTGTGTGTTTTGTGATTTTTAAAAACCAATTTTAACCAGAAAAATCAAAAATGTACTCCCAAAATCGTGCAGCCCTATAGTTTCTCTTGATATCAGCATGTTCACAGCTGTTTTTTGTTGTTGTTGTTGTTGTTGTTGTTGTTGTTGTTGTTTTTACAGGGACCAGATGCCACTGATGAGTCCTGCTGACTTCAACATTCACATGAGTCTCTGTACATGAACATGGTAAAGTGAAAAATCAAACACCTTGGAAATGACAGGTATGTACTATGTTTCAGGAATGGCACAGAGGTGTGTGACTGTTCAAGTCTGTGTCTTTAGTTCAGTGTGTTAAATAATGTGCTTTTTTGTCGTTTGTTGTGTATCTTTGGATTATGTTGTGTTGTAAATAAATACAAACAATCAAAAAGCCATTCTTTTTTAAATCTCCTCATTCTTTGCGCAAGGTTGCTCAGAATGATAGGACCTGATAGCACCTAATAGGGCCATTATGGGAGGGTCTTTGTCTTTCTCAGGTGTGAAATCCATCAATATTAATGATGTGGTCACGCCTCCTCACATAAAGCTTTCTTACACAAAACATGTCGTACAAATTTAAAATCGATATATTGTTTTATCTGAATGAGTTGTCAGGATGATTTTCACATAGTTTTGGAGCAAATATTCTAGGCTACGTGATACAATTTTAGTCGTGTGAAGAAATAATCAGTATGGGTTTCATGGCCTTTCAGTGATAATTGTTTTAGTTTTTTTCACAAACCACGCATAAATGTCATTATCTCAAAACTACAAACTTTTACATACATGCTGCTGATATATTATTGTAGCAGAGTTTGTGCTTAATACAGTGTAATCAGATTTTAGCCATGAAAATTTCATAAGTAACAGAAATAAGAACAAATGTCAGCACATGTCAGAACACCTCCAGGGCCCAGAAAACACCTCAGACCCCAGAGGGTTAACTGAACCCACCCCAGTAGAACAAGGCTGGGAACATACCTCATGACAATGTTGAAATGCCTTTGTTACAATACTTGCACCTGCACTAACAAGGGGGATTCAAAAAGAGAAGAGCCAAGCTGCCCAAAGAGCTCCTGGTAGCACCAGCTGAAAACATTCATTCCCAGAACTCCCGGTGCCTGGGAACACAAACCACCAGGAGGATCTCAGACAACCAGCACCCCACATTTCGGCACTAACCTGCCACAGAGTTCGACATCCAACTCCATATATCCAATGTAGGAGATGTCCAACCTATTGGCAGCACGAAGTTGCAACCATTGGCATGACCGAAGACGATCCTGACCCCATGGTTCAAAGTTTTATAAGAAACAACTCTCTGTTATTGTAGAAAACATGGAGCCACTGTCTATAAGGCAGGGCACCTGAACCCAACCAATGCAAACTACCAAATGGGGGCACGATGACATCAAAGATGATACTGAACGAGAACCCTGAAGAATATTTGAGCCGCCATCTACCCCAATCGAGCTGTGACTCTGCAGCCCGGCGGGTGCTATTTTTCCGATGGCTGCTGTGCAAAAGGTTGCCCACTTCCAGCCACAGGAGAGACCATACGAGAAGATGGAGGGTAAGGAGGAACACGTTCCCCATTACACTCCCTGGCAAAATGGCCAGGTTGCTGACATCTTCGACAAATTATGGTATTGCCACGAGAAGATTGATTCCGCGGGAATGGAGAATGACTATGTGCACGAGGGGCTTGACTACACTCAGCAACCATCTGGAGCCGAGCCACACTTTTAGAGAGCTGATTCAATTGGGCTTGCTGCGATTTCATCAGATCCCTTAACTCACTTAACTCACTCTAACGATGATCCCCCCGTACCCCATACTGCATGACGGGAACTAAAGAAACTGACTGGCTTCGACGGCGAACGCCCCCCGGCAACCTCTCCCTCTTCCATCTAAGAGCCTCACGACGGACCTCCAGCAAACTGGAGCAAGCGACGCACCAATTGTTTCAACTCACGACGTAAAGAGCTATCTATCACATGTTCCACAAATTGATCACGCACAAGGGTTTCTGAATTTAGCATAGCATAAGAGGACTTTTCTTCAACACACTTCCAATGGCCAATCAAAGCTAATAAAAACTCTAATAGGGTCTCCCCCTCATGCTGTTTACGAGAAAAAAATGCCTCTTGCAGAGCCACATATGACTGAGAACAGCCATATAATTCCCTCAATGCTGAAATAATTTTAGTACAATCCCCCCCGTTCAACACTAGGGCGATGCCTAATCTCCTCCCGCGCTTCCCCCTCCAAATGGTCAAATAAAAAAAATGCTTGATCAGCAGTAGAAACATGGCGCGCATGTATATACGCTTGATCACGAGGTACGAACACAAACCTCTCCGCTGAGGTGGCACCAGCATTTATGGGCTGGGACACTGTAGCGGGAGCCTCTGCAACACTAGAAAGAGCATTATTTGACAATGGAGCGGATACACGTACTTGACGCAATTTCTCGTTACCAGCATTTAGCTGTCCTACCAATTCCCTTAATTCTTGCAACTCCACTTCCATCGCTACACACTACTTACCACTTGCGGAAGGAAGTCACCAACAAGAGGAGACTTACTCACAAATAACATACACTGCTGCCTTGCCTTTAGAAAGAGTGGAAAAGAAAGAGAAAAAAGAGAAGTTAACTTCAAACATACTATACCAGAAGAAAAGATACTCCTTCAAAAGCACTCCCGGACCCACGTCTCAAAATACAAGCTCACCCAAAATATGTAAACCATGCCGACTGCGCCAAATGTGGTGAGGGCGTCAGGTAATGGAGGGAATGATAGAAAAGCACCAACAATTATACTAACGTTCGACTACGCCACCCGGAGTATACCGGGAACTGTCCATTCTCTCCCTGCTCTGTCTCTCTCTGAAACTTCATGTCTTCCCTAAATATCTCGATCAGCTCATCTTCTCTGTCTTCTTTTCTCTTGGCTGGTGCTGGTTCCTCGTTCTATCCTTCACGGCCCGGCGAAAGAAGGACGGTCGGCAGGGTTGCCAGGTCTGCGCAACAAAAGTAACCTGGGAGAGGCAATCGGCCTTCAAATATGGCCTTCAGGGATGCAGCCCCTGAATTGGGACACAGCTTTTGTCTGGTTTCCAACGTGGATTACCAACTCCTTACCTGCTATACTCACCTGAGAACTCTCCTTGTGATACTTCAGTGATCTCCTTGTGAAAGTCCAGCAATCTACAAGGAAGACTCCTAATATCTACCTATGATACTCCAGTGATCTCCTGTCCTGTGAACCCTATTCCCTCTCGTTTCAAACAAATGTAAATTAATAATGTCAAACAATTCAATATTTAGTGTCCATGCATTTATTTATTTGGTGTGTAATCATGTAATAAGTGGGATAATGCATTATCCAGTCGGGCATTATCTCAAATTTCAACAAGTTATGACAATAAAAATGTAAACTCCTAAATTCCTTTTAAAATCTACTATTGATAGCAAATTTTCACATTTTTCACAACTGTCACATTTAGGAAATACAATAAGGACATCTCAGAGTAAAAACTCTGCTCTGTCAGGCTATAAATATTACAGAACACCTTTACTTATGGAAGTAAGGAGCATTCTTTACAGGATTAAAGGTTATATAACATCTCAAAGTTAAAATGTTACTGTTAAAATTTAAACAGGATTTTCTTCAGGATTTTAATAGTTTCATGTTATAAAAGAAATCATATAAAAGTTTTCCCCCTCAACAATACATTTTCAAACTGCACAATAGATCATCCAAAAAGAGAGATCAGGCATGGCCCTGAACGCAAATAATTGGAAAAGCTCCCTCCCTGTGAGATGTGCAAGGGAGTTTGGTTCTGGCTCAATGCTTTGTCTGGCAGGATATTAACAGAGAGGCTGATTATTCAGTCTGGGCCTCTGTGCCACTACTGAACCACAGATACTGCTTGTTTGTTGCACATGCAGCTCCTGGTCCCCGATGAGAGTCTTTAAACCTGTGGTTATGAAGGATATGCATTTTAATGCAATTCAGTCAAGTCATTTTGCTGACAAACTGCTGATTGGAGAACTCCCGCAATGCTTTGAGCTGTATTGGGATAATTGAGTTTACATTGGTTTACTTCTTTGACATTGTGTAGATTGAGAAATGAATAATAGAATTTGGCCCCAAGGATGGCACAATGGAGATGTAATATTAACGAGGTCCAAGATTTTTTTCTTGGTTAAGTTATTAATATATGGAAAAACTATTTGTTTGTTTTTTGAAGTGCCTTGAAACTTTCCTACATTAATTTTTATTCTGTGTAAAAAAAAAGAAATGGGCAAAAAAAAACCTGTCCATTTATATGCTGAAAGGATTCTTTGTGTTAGACTTTTGTCACACTCACAGATAGGAACAGACAAGGGCATTCAACAATCAACACAGTTTATTTGCAGGATGTAATATGTACAGGAGGGGATCGTAGAAATGGTAGGCTGTTCAATTAGTTTGTGTGAATGGGACTTATCCATGCTGGTAGTGGAAGGGATCCGAGCTGGTGATGATAGAGGACGGTGCTGGTTGAAGATGGAGGAAGACGAACGGCAGACTGGACAGAGACAGGAACCTCTGTTGGCTCTTCGGGTGTCAGCTTCGGCTTGGTGTCTACGTACTGCCTGCTGTAGATGGACATGAGCTGAGTCCCACACCCTCTCGCTCTGCTGGAACCAGTGATCAACAGCTGGGACATCTGATGGTTCCCTGGACTAGAGAAACAACAGTAGTTGATAGCCTGGAATACATTGAAAAGGGGTTAAACGGTGGTTGACTGATAGAGAGAGTTTTGGGCATATTCAGCCCAGGGTAGGAACTGGTTCCAGCAGTTCAGATTTTGGTGGCAGTATGACCTCAGGTATCTCCCAATTTCCTGTATTTTACGTTCAGTCTGGCAGTCGGACTGAGGGTGGTATCCGGATGTCAGGCTGATAGTGACTCCTAGAAGGCAGCTCGCCAGATGCGGGAGATGAACTGGGGTCCACGGTCTGAGACTATGTGGGCAGACCAAAATGACTATATACATGGGTAAATAATGCTTCGGCCGTTTCAAAGGCCGTAGGAAGGCCTTTCAGCGGGATTAGTTTGCATACCTTGGAGAATCTGTCAACCACAATGAAGACACAGGTCATGGCATTTGAAGGTGGCAGGTCAGTCATAAAATCAATCCCAATGTGAGACCATGGACGCTCAGGGATAGGTAGTGGTACCAGCTTTCCTTTGGGGAGGTGACGAGGTGTTGTGGCAACGGCACAGACTGAACATCCCTGGATGAACCGGGAGACGTCCTGGGTCATGGACGGCCACCAGTAGCGTTGACAGATGAGCGAGAGGGTTCTCTGGCTACCTGGGTGTCCAGAGCCCGAAGAGGAATGTGCTGAGTCCAGAAGGAAAGATCTACAGCTGGTAAGTACATACACCCTTCCTTCTGGACCTCCCGGCGGAGCTGGTTCGGTGAGCATGGCGTGGCTAATCTGTTCGTCAAGGGCCCACTGAATGGGACCATGGCTGGAGGGAGGATGGTCTACGGAGGTTGGGTTTCGGGATCAGTGTGATAGAGACGCAATAAGGCATCAGCTTTGCAGTTCTTACTTCCAGGTCGGTAGGTGACTAAAAAGTCAAAACAAGTGAAGAAAAGTGCCCAACAGGCCTGACGAGGATTGAGTCTCGGCTTCTCGAAGATATTCCAGGTTCCGGTGATCCGTAATGACTTCAAATCTGTGATTGGCTCCCTCTAGCCAGTGGCACCATTCTTCCAATGCTTGATCGCCAGAAGCTCATGATTTCCCACATCGTAGTTTTGCTCCACTGGGGACAGCTTCTTAGAAGAGAGGGCACATGGATGGAGACGTTGTTGCTCACCCTGCTGCTGCGAAAGCACCGCTCCAACTCTGGTGGATGAGGCATCCACCTCAAGACGAAAGGAAGGTTGGGGTTTGGGTGAGTATTGAATGCTTCTCGTAGGTGGTTGAGCTTGCATGGCTGATGGTATCCAGAACAGATACTTGGGCCAATGCTTGAGCAGAGAGGTAAGCTTAGGAGACTGTAATTCTTGATGAAGCGGCCATAGAAGTTAGTGAAACCAAGGAAACGTTGAAGTTTTTTCCAAGGTAGGTTGAGGCCAATCCAGGTCCAGCTTTGAGAAGATACGAGCTCCACGCAGTTGTTCCAGGGCAGAAGGGACCAGAGGATAACTGAATTTCACCATCTGGGAGTTTAGGGTGCGATAATCGATGGCTTCAAGCCTCCGTCCTTCTTGCCGACAAAGAAGATGGAAGCGGCAGGTGAAGTTGATGGTTTTATTAACTGTTGTTGCAACACCTCCTTGATGTATTCCTCCACGGCCTTCTACTCCGGGATGGACAAAGGGTAGATTTTACCCTTAGGAAGAGTGGCCCCAGGTAGCAGGTCGATGGCACAGTCCCATGGCCGGTGAGGTGGTAGCTTGGTTGCCAGTCGTTTACTGAAAACATCCTGGAACGCCCCGTATTCTAGAGGAATCTCCACCTGATTGGTCATGTTGGGACTCTCAATGGAGGTTGAGTTCAGCAAGAAGATGGTTTGAGAGTTATTGGATGAACGAGCTGGATGAGGTTTCTTGACAGTGGAGGGGATACAGGTTTCGTGGCATCTCTCCCCATCGCTGGACTTCCCCAGTGGTCCAGTTGATTTGTGGACTGATGGTTTAACCAGGGGCGTCCCAGGATGATATCTGCAGTGGACCCTTCCAGCACCAGAAAAGCGGTCAGAGTGAGGGAGCAATGTCAAATACCACAACCCAGCGGTTTTCTAAGGATGGTGTGAATGTTCAGATCTTGGGGGCAGCGTTTCCTCTTGACGTTGAGCCTTTGAAGGTTGTGGGAGATGAAATTCCCCACGGAACCAGAATCGATGAGGGCTTGTGCTGAAACAGAGAAACGGTGTTTTAAGAGTTGTACAGTGGTACATGTAAGGGGTGCCACTTGAGGTTGAAACTGGACTGTACTCACTGTCGGTTGTGGTGGTTTGACAGGACAGTTAGCGATGGGATGGCCCTCTCCCCCACAGTAAAGGCATAGATGGTGTTGAAACCCTCACTGACGCTCCGCAGAAGACAGATGGTAATTATCCACTTGCATAGTTTCAGATGCTGCAATAATCCCTTAGAGGCAGCCATACTTCTTGTTGAATGAGCTCTAACAACTAGGTAAAGGAAGGCCACGGGCCAGCATAGAAATAGCCTACCTGCTTATTCGAACCCCGTCTGAGTGAACTAAAGCATATCAGCAATTAGTCAGTTTTACGCCACTGGGCCGCGCAGTGGATCTAACAGTCAAGTGCCCTGACTGGGGAAAGCAAGTTGAGTTTCTATTGGTCTGCCGTTTGAAAGGGAAGAGAACAGAAGGCCTGCAGAACAATACAGCAGGCTGTATTGGTGGGAACCTTAGGCACATAGCCTGGTCTAGGGTGAAGAAATGCTTTGACCCTCCAAGGAGCAAGCTCAAGTTAGGAGGAGGCAACCGACAGGGCCTGCAAATCTCCTACAATTTTGAGAGATGTGATCGCTAGCAAGAAAGCCATCTTGAGTGTCAAGAACTTATCTGAAGCTGCTTCAATAAAGCTGCTTTAACAAAATATCAACTGGTTTCTCCTCAATGATCCCCACTGGTCTGTATGGACAAGGACATGGTGGCCTCTGAGGTCCATGATATATCTCAGTGCTAGAAATACAGGCAACATTTCCAGGCAGTTTATGTGCCATGAGAGATGATGACCTCTCCACAGACCTCGAGTCGAGCGGCTCTCTAGGACCACACCCCAGCCCATAAGGGAAGCGTCTGTCATAAGTTTTCTGTGACGACAAGGCGCCCCCACCATGGGACCTGGGCCAAGAACCAAGGCTTCTTCAAAAACAATCGAGTACGAAGGCATCTACGCACAACCCTGATGATGTGAAATGGGTTGCCACTCCGGGAACACCCCTTGCTCTTGAGCCACCACTGCAAGGGTCTCATGTACAGAAGGCCAAAAGTAATCATGTTGAAAGAGTCTCTGGAACTGTTTTACAGTGACTGCTTGGCATAGCCTGATCTTGCCTAAAGCTGATAGAATTGACTGAATACGAGCAGGAAATAGATATGCCTGCATCATAGTCAAGTCGCATACCACCACTAGAAAAGTGGTTCTCTTTGGTGAAGAAAGCACATTCTTCTTAGAGTCTTAATAACAAGCACCTCATGTGGGCGAGAAAACGACACGATTTCTCAATGCCGAACCGCTATTTCTTCGTATATATATCCTTGTCAATATAATTGACTACACGGATGCCCTGGAGTCGCAACAGAGGCAGAGCTGCATCCATGCACTTTGTGAAGGTGCGAGGTGACAAGGCTAGACCGAAAGGAAGAACCCGCTACTGGTAAGCTTTGCCCCCGAAAGCAAACCTGAGCAACCTCTGTTAATGAGGAACGACAGATACATGGAAGTACGAGTCCTTAAGATTGTGACTAAACTTGGATCTGATTTGAGTCCCGATAAGCTTCAGTGTTAACGTCTTTAACCTGTACATCCTCAGAGTACAATTAACCCTCTGGGGTCGACAAACGTGTTGGCGCGTTTTGCTGGATTTTTTTCACATAGCAGTCATTTAGGGTCATTCAGACTTAAGAAATATGAAATAATAAACTGTTAAATGTCTACTTTTTTTGTTGTAAGTGTCCACTTACAATCGAAACAAAACATTGTGCTTTTGTAAATAAAAAATAAAAATAAAAATATATATATATATATATATATATATATATATAAATATAGCTGCGAGCAGCGATTGCGGGCCCAAGGCGGTGGCACCGCCACCCTGGTGCCTTTAGTTACACTAAAGCCACCGGGGTGGCGGTGTCACCGGCTTGGGCCCTCCATCGCTGCTCGCAGCTATATTTATATATATATATATATATATATATATATATACATGCCAGTTGGTGGCGCTATAACTTTGACTCACAATAGTTACATCCATCTGATCGGCCTCTTACCACGAACACACTGCTGAAGTTTCATCAAGATCAGTTAACGTATGCAGAAGTTATATTACTTCGTGTTTCTCTTTTCTCGCCATTGTTTCCTCGCCACGGCCAAACCGTTCGAGATATCAAAAATCCGTCCGGAATTTATCATCCTCATTGTCTTGACTTCATGCTGACTGAGTTTGGAGGCGATTGGATGAATTCTCTAGGATGAGTACATTAAATTCCACAGCATGCGTTTTTCAAACAACCCATAATAGCCGACTTCCTGTTGGGCGGAGCTAATAACTTAGAGTGCGGAAGTTGTTCGGCCCGATGAGATCTATATGTGTACCGAGTTTCATATTAATTCATGCAAGCGTGTTTGATATATGGACCAAGTTTTCAGACCGTGTCCAAGGGGGCGCTGTTGAGCCCCCCTGCCACACCCGGGTACCAGCTTCAGCCCGGCTCTGATGACCGTGGGTTCTGACCTGTGTGGAAAGTTTCAAGAGTTTTTGAGCACGTTAAGGGCCCCAAAAGCCCCTGAAACCTTGAAAAACAAAGATTAAATGGAATAGACAAATCCCCCCCCCCCACACACATACAGACACACAGAGAGAGAGAGAAAATTCTCCAGAAAATCCACATTCAAACCAAAATATCTGACTTCCTGTGGGTCTGAGGTTATGACTGTAAATTAGAAAGGTGTCCTGCTTGATGAGAACAATACACCTACCAAGTTTTGTGATTCTAGGACTAAGCTAAGCCCCCATTTTTGACTAAAGGTGGCGCTACTGAGCCATTCCACCACGCCCGTTTCTGAAACTTTGCACATGTCTACTGTATAATAAATGTGATGTGTCTGTCGAGTTTCATGCATTTTCAAGCATGTGAAGAGTCTCAAAAGCATCCGAAAAGAATATTAAAGTTTGATGCGTTGCCACGGCAACAGTATCTAAGATATCAATAATCCTTTCACAGGTCTACATCTGCCGTGTGTCTACATTATACACATAAAGTTTTAAGCAAATCGGGTAAAAATAAGAAAGTGATTTCAAAGCATTTTGAAAGTGACACACTTCCTGTTGCCAGTTGGTGGCGCTATAACTTTGACTCACAAAGGTCACATCCATGTGATCGGCCTCTTACAACGAATACACTGCTGAAGTTTCAGCAAGATCAGATAATGTATGCAGAAGTTATAACACACTTCCTGTGTCCCATTATTCGCCATAAATTCGTTTCCTCGCCACGGCCAAACCGTTATCAAAAATAATCGAGATATCAAAAATCTGTTCGCAAGAATTCATCCTCAATGTCTTGACTTCATTCACACCGAGTTTGGCGATCGGATGAATTCCCTAGGAGGAGTATTTCACATTCCATTGTATGCGTTTTCCAAACAACGTATAATAACCGACTTCCTGTTGGGCTGGTGTAAAACTTAGAGCACGAAAGTTGTGCGGCCCGATGAGATCTATATGTGTACTGAGTTTCATATTATTACATGCAAGCGTGTTTGATATATGGACCAAGATTTCGGACCCCATTCCAGGGGGCGCTGTCGAGCCCCCCTGCCACGCCCGGGTACCAGCTTCAGTCCGGCCCTGATGGCCGTGGGTTCTGACCTGTGTGCAAAGTTTCAAGAGTTTTTGAGCATGTTAAGGGCCCCAAAAGTGGCAAAAAGGCAACAAAAAAAAATAATGAAGAAAAAAAAAAAAAAAAATCCTTACGAAAACAATAGGGCCTCCGCCCTTTCAGGGCTTGGGCCCTAATAAACAGGGTGTGCTTTCTGCCTCTCCGTCTGAAAGAGTCTCTGGAACTGAAACTTTTTTTCTGGAGCATGTCTCTAAACTTAAACAAAACTCAGCGAATACTAGTCACACAGGCAAGAGCAATATATCTTTATAATCATTTAAGTGTCTACTTTTAAATGATCTAATTCAAAACGAAAACAAATATTCTCTGTTTATGTAATCTGTATGAAAAGAGAAAGATGTCAGTTGTTCTCATGGCAACTCATTATCTGCTAATGTGAACAGGCCCACAGAGAGCGCACGCTATTCAAACGCAAATGTGAAGTGATCCATGCAAACCTGTCAACGCCCACATCAACTCGATAAACACATCAAGTTTAATCAGATACATGTACTTTACGTCGTCTTGCAACACTGTGAGGAATAATCATAGCATAATAGTAATATAATCCTGGAAAAAATTACCTCAGAAGTGCTGGTTTTGGTTTAATTTTGAGGAGCAACGGACCCAGCTGAGGATTGTGAATAGTAAGTTATTCACTATATATAATATATAAGCTAATATTCTTAAGCGCTTTGACTGTTTTATATGAATCACGCATCTATGTGCGCAACGGCTGTTGTTTACTACAGGCACTTACAACATGCTATTTTTACATGAACACATCTACTAGTTTAGCTTTTCCCAAATTATATTGCAATACTGAGATACTGAGTTTAATCTACTGAAATATGTTGAAATAAAATGTCTTTGTATAAGCAACGTATTAAACTGCAAATTAACATTTATATGCCCTATATTAATATATCATAAAAACGACATGTTACAGACGAAATATGAATGTTTAGACAAGATTTCGTTGACTAGTTTTGGATAGATTATAAAGTTTTTACAGTAAAATAGACTGCCACATCAAATGAGCTTTTGTTCGCCAATTTCTGCTCATACAGTGAGGAAAATAAGTATTTGAAGACCCTGCTATTTTGCAAGTTCTCCCACTTGGAAATCATGGAGGGGTCTGAAATTGTCATCGTAGGTGCATGTCCACTGTGAGAGACATGATCTAAAAAAAAAAAATCCAGAAATCACAATATATGATTTTTTAACTATTTATTTGTATGATATCTGCAAATAAGTATTTGAACACCTGTCTATCAGCTAGAATTCTCACCCTCAAAGACCTTAGTCTGCCTTTAAAATGTCCACCTCCACTCCATTTATTATCCTAAATTAGATGCACCTGTTTGAGGTCGTTAGCTGCATAAAGACACCTGTCCACCCCATACAATCAGTAAGAATCCAACTACTAACATGGCCAAGACCAAAGAGCTGTCCAAAGACACTAGAGACAAAATTGTACACCTCCACAAGGCTGGAAAGGGCTACGGGGAAATTGCCAAGCAGCTTGGTGAAAAAAGGTCCACTGTTGGAGCAATCATTAGAAAATGGAAGAAGCTAAACATGACTGTCAATCTCCCTCGGACTGGGGCTCCATGCAAGATCTCACCTCGTGGGGTCTCAATGATCCTAAGAAAGGTGAGAAATCAGCCCAGAACTACACGGGAGGAGCTGGTCAATGACCTGAAAAGAGCTGGGACCACCGTTTCCAAGGTTACTGTTGGTAATACACTAAGACGTCATGGTTTGAAATCATGCATGGCACGGAAGGTTCCCCTGCTTAAACCAGCACAAGTCAAGGCCCGTCTTAAGTTTGCCAATGACCATTTGGATGATCCAGAGGAGTCATGGGAGAAAGTCATGTGGTCAGATGAGACCAAAATAGAACTTTTTGGTCATAATTCCACTAAACGTGTTTGGAGGAAGAAGAATGATGAGTACCATCCCAAGAACACCATCCCTACTGTGAAGCATGGGGGTGGTAGCATCATGCTTTGGGGGTGTTTTTCTGCACATGGGACAGGGCGACTGCACTGTATTAAGGAGAGGATGACCGGGGCCATGTATTGCGAGATTTTGGGGAACAACCTCCTTCCCTCAGTTAGAGCATTGAAGATGGGTCAAGGCTGGGTCTTCCAACATGACAATGACCCGAAGCACACAGCCAGGATAACCAAGGAGTGGCTCTGTAAGAAGCATATCAAGGTTCTGGCGTGGCCTAGCCAGTCTCCAGACCTAAACCCAACAGAGAATCTTTGGAGGGAGCTTAAACTCCGTGTTTCTCAGCGACAGCCCAGAAACCTGACTGATCTAGAGAAGATCTGTGTGGAGGAGTGGGCCAAAATCCCTCCTGCAGTGTGTGCAAACCTGGTGAAAAACTACAGGAAACGTTTGACCTCTGTAATTGCAAACAAAGGCTACTGTACCAAATATTAACATTGATTTTCTCAGGTGTTCAAATACTTATTTGCAGCTGTATCATACAAATAAATAGTTAAAAAATCATACATTGTGATTTCTGGATTTTTTTTTTTTTAGATTATGTCTCTCACAGTGGACATGCACCTACGATGACAATTTCAGACCCCTCCATGATTTATAAGTGGGAGAACTTGCAAAATAGCAGGGTGTTCAAATACTTATTTTCCTCACTGTATGTTAAATATAAAGTATGGGATGTTTTGTCAAAAATAAAGCAGGTATATTGAATTATCAACTAAGAGGTTTGAGTGTTTGTTCCAATTCAAACTAATAAATCCTTAACTTTGAAATACATATGATATAATGTATGCTTTTTACAAAGAAAGATTACACTTGAAATATTGTTAAATTTGTCGTTGTTGATTTACATGTGAAAACTATTTAATAAAATAGCAAAACATATATTTACATGGTAGATGTAAAAAATAAAGTATAAAGTCGGCAACACCTAAGCTCCAAAATTATCAAAAATATTTATTTTCAAGACAACTATCGCATAGCGTATGTGACGTTTCGAGCACGCAGGCTTTTCATCAGACGGGCATCTTCATCTGATGAAGAGCCTGCGTGCTCGAAACGTCACATACGCTATGCGATAGTTGTCTTGAAAATAAATATTTTTGATAATTTTGGAGCTTAGTTGTTGCCGACTTTATACTTTATTTTTTACTTGTTTTCTAGCCGTGCACCCTTTTGAGACTGATGTGCGTGCTTTTGTTTCATTTTTCTTCATGGTAGATGTAAACTAAATTGTAATAGGTCAATATAAGCCTTCTCATTAAATTATTTATTATTGTGTTTTATTAGTGACAAATTTGGGGAGAGGATAAACATTCCAAAACTTTCTGAAAATACAGTATGAGAATTAACTGCACAATTACTAGAAATGTTTAGCTTGGATATTATACAATTTGCATGCATACAAAATTTGTGGGAAAAGACACATTTTTTTCAAGATGTTTCCAACTCTAATCTTGAACCAATTCTCTAGAATGGCCCATGTAGCCTATTTGAACAGGATTTGTTTCCAGGTATGACTGTGTACTCAAAAATGTGCCTTTGACTTTCATTTATATTTGGATTATATTGTTAACTATATTCTAAATAAATTAAAAGCAATATATATATATATTCTTTTGTCCTCGCATTCTTTTTTGTAGTTCCCTCTCAGTGACATACCTGACTGAAAGACTCATTACGCGGCTCATTATGCAGGTCATTGTCTTCTCAGATGTGAATCTGAGCGTTATTCATGATCATTCATGCCCCCACGCATATTGTCTTTCTAAACAAAAAGTGTCTTACAAAATTCTAAGCGACAACATCCACTAGTCAAAAGTCTTGTGGACACATTTAGTATGTGTTTTGTGGACTTATTTCAGAAACTTAATTTTTTTGTTTTTTCAATAAACATGCATAAACATTTTTCTCTCAAAAATACAAACATATACATATATGTTGCTAACATATTATGGTAGCCCTGTTTGTGCTGAATAGAGTGTAATTACACCTTTTCCATTAATATGTTTATAAGCAACTGAAAAAAGCACAAATGTCAGGGCATGTCAAAACATCTCAAGGACCCCAAAAACACATTAGACCCCTAAGGGTTAAGCTGACGCAGATCTAAAATTGGACACAACCCACCATCCTTCTTTGGAACTATGAAGTACCAGCTGTAAAACCTGGAGTCTCAAACCTGGAAGAGGAACACATTCTATGGTCTCTTTTGCCAACAGAGACTGAACTTCCTGCTCCAGCACCTGAGTGGATGACCAGCAGGTAACAACCGAAAACACTCCTCCAATACCCTCCTTGGAGGGGCCGTGCCTCCCAGTACCACAATGTTTCCAGTTGGACACTGAGCAATGAACTCGCTGGAAATCACTGCGCCCTGAAGCACTGGAGGTGGCAGGAGTGGTAGAACGATTCTCTGAGGGCACAGAGAAGAAGCGGGCACACTTAGAGCTGGTGTGGACCACTTCTCCCTGGAGGGGCCTGCCCTCAGAGGCCTGAGCCCTCTGGCATCAGGATCTCTTTCCCGAAGTCTTCTTAGAGCAAATGATGGTCCTCAGATTTGCCTTCCCCTGTGAAGGCTTCGGTCAAGAGTGCTCTCGATCAGTATTCTAAAATGAAAAGCATGAAAACTCCCCAGTAATGACTGAAGTCATTAAAGGAGTAGTTCACTTAAAATTTTTTATTCTGTCATCATTTACTCACCCTCAAGTTGTTTCAAACCTGTATGAATTTCTCTATTCTGCTGAACGCAAAAGAAGATATTTTGAAGAATGTCAGTGACCAAACAGTTGATCAACCCCATTGATTTCCATAGTATTTATTTTTCTACTATGGAAGTCAATGGGGAATTTCAAAGTCAATGCATTATTCACATTAATTATGAACCTGCATATAGTAGTTAGTAGTCCTCTGGGAGAAAAAAAAAAAAAGTAGTTACAGATTAGCTATATAGCACTATATTACTTACTAATTCATTAATCAGAGTTTCTTGTTAGTTAATAGTAGTGACTAGAATGTTAATAGTGTGTTACTCATTTGTTCCTGTGTAATTATTAATTAATGACAGAACAGTATTCTAAAGTGTTACCCAAAATATCTTTGGTATTTGAAATAAATCAGCACACTTTCAGCACTTTTCCTTTCAATAGTTCAGCAATGAAACACAGTGGTTTTGTTTCTGTGTTTCTAGATGGTTTCTAGGAAGAATAAGAAGTGTGTTTACCAATTGAACCCCAACTTAAGATGCTCATCTTCTGCTGTCTCAATGTAGCTTGTGCTGAAGATTCTCAGCTCAACAGCTTTGACATTTATTCACGCACCATGAACCTTTTCTTCCATGTAGGTTGATGCATGAACGCAACAATCTTTGAAGCAATCGGAATAATCATTCCACTCATTATATAAGATGAATTTTAGACCCCAAGCCTTGAGGTAGCTTCAAGAGGGACCCCCTCCTGGGTTGAGGATGCAGCTGTCGCTCTATTTTCTCTGGCATCAGTGATCTACTATCTTCTGTGCCAGTGAGCTACTGGTTTGTAATTGCTATTTTGATGAGAATAAATGTGGATAAATAAAATTAAAGAAATTAATGAGTTAGAGGAGTAACGGTGCGTTTCAGACAAACAAAAGCCTGTGTGTGCCAAGAGATTAGCGCTAAGATTTATTTATTTTTATTCTTTTTAAAAAGAAACTAAATGAAAATACTGTGTTATTACTATTGTTGTGTCTTGTTTTGGGTAGTGGAAAGTGGAAATTTGCAGCATTTCCCAAGTATCAACTCAAAATAAATAATTCCCTGAGAGCTTTTACTAGATCGAAGCATTGGATTTTGAATAGTGACAAATTTATGCTCCATCCATGTTGAATTACTATTGTGGACACATACCTATGGCATACAATCACTGAAAATTGCCTTTACCCATATCCCAGCATGAACCATCAAAACAAGCAAATGCTGGCCTCACTTAAAACTGATAGACAACAAGAGGATGTAAAACAGCTTTGAACCAATATTAAAACTAACAAGTATTCAATTTCACTGGCAGCCTGAAGCAGGAGCCAAACAGGTGTTCACCACTTAGAAGGCTTTGATGACCACTGTAAAATGTCTCCTCAGAGAAAACTGTGAGGTTACATCTTTAAAAACCCACTGATAAGAGGATTGTTCTCGTCACAGAGAAATGTATAAACTGAGAAGCATGAATGATTATTGGGAGGATTATTTTCTGACACCTATATTTTACTGTGATGTTTTTTTTTATACGGATAAGAATTCTCAATATTTACATTATTTCTCTGAGGGACTTTGCCCACTGATTCAAGTAATTAGGAGAAACAGTTTTGCTGTATAGCTAGTTACTGTAAAAAAAAAAAAAATGGTTATTATTAAAATAATAATAATTATTATTATTTGTATTATTAGTAGTCGAATTGATGTTGTTATATAAAATAAATAAACTTCTCCAAAAATGCTCAGAAGTGCAGAATAAGTGAAGTCTAAAATAAAGTAGTAACACAACACTGAAAGTCCATGTGTGGGTTTTGGTTTGTTCTCTTGAGATTACTTTCTCCATTCCAAATCAGAGAGCTTGGAAAAACAAGAGAAT
Source organism: Abramis brama (assembly GCF_963993115.1). Taxonomy (NCBI): domain Eukaryota; kingdom Metazoa; phylum Chordata; class Actinopteri; order Cypriniformes; family Leuciscidae; genus Abramis; species Abramis brama. Next base: position 50,638,895 of record NC_139964.1, read on the forward strand.
GTGTCAAGAGTGTTCCCAAATTGTGTGTTTGTTTGTTTCTATTCTTGTTTAGTCGGTAGAGATGTCCTATTTTCAAGTATATTCACATCTCAACCACTCAAAAATAATAATTTCCAGTGATTCTCCTTTTTTTCTTATTAATTGCTGCTACATAATTTAGCAGCTAGCCAATGCTATATACTTTTAAATACAATTTTATTGTATTTTTCCCACTGCTACAACTCCCATTTTACATACTGTATGTACCACAGAAAAATCTTTAGATCTGATTTAATAACATTCTAAGGGAATGATTTTGTTAGTAAATTGTTAATTTTTATAATTCATTTAGCATTAGCAGTGTAATTGGAGATGGTTGAGAAGCTGTTGAAGTCTACTGATTTGTGCTCACATAAGAAACATTATGCTAATCCCATTCAATCATTTAGTTATATTTCCTTTTGTGCCATAAAACAAAATATAGCAAAACAGTTGAACTGCTTACAGTATGTGGAAATGATTGCAAAATGCAGATATTAATAAACATATAAGCTAGAACAGAAATTCAAACAGTGTGTGTGTGTGTGTGTGTGTGTGTGTGTGTGTGTGTGTGTGTGTGTGTGTTTTACAAACTAGAAGGTTTTGTTGTTGTTGTTGTTGTTGTTGTTTTTTACTTCTTTAGATTAATTATGATCATGTGACCAGATCAGGCTCTTTGTCTCAATGGCCTTTCACTGGTTGAATTCGTTTCATTCATGCACCATTGTTTCAGCATTCAGTGTTTGAATTATAGATGGAGGTCATGTTTTGTTCTGTTTAATCAGAAAAGACATTACGGTATCCATGGTTTCCAGTGAAGTGGGGTAGTGTGTGTGTGTTTTGTGTAGGGCGAGGGGTGGAGGCTGATAAACAAGCTTCATGTGTGAGGACAGCACTTTAGTTCACTCCACTTTTTTTTGCCTATCCCGCTCTCTCTTTTCTACCCCCTTCTTTTTCTCTCAGCCCTTTGAACATGGAGGCCTTGGATTTGTGAAGAGTTGTGGGAACAGCAGGGTTCTGAATAGGTGGCCTTCACTCTCTGGTGCTCCGAGCAGCCCTCTTCCACAGGGAGCAGAGCCAAAAAGAGCTTTCACTATGACTCTGAATGGAAAAACGAAAACAGATCCCACGAACAAGAGAGGGCCCATCAATGGGGCCCTACTGTAATTAGTTATCTTTTTACCTGGCAACCCTCTTGCTCACAGTGCACTTTCTATTGAGTGTAGTTCAGATGTGGCATAGAGATTCACTAATTCTCCTCTCATTTGTACCACCCCTGAGAGGAATCAGCACAGACCCTCGATGGGCTGATTTGTGTCTTAATAAGGCAGGATTTAATCGCTATTTAGAGCACTGACAGTCATCGGAGTCTTCTGTGGTGTGCGCCCTCAAGTGGATGCCCCACTATATTACATGCCAGTACATTGTATGTATTTCCTTCAAGAGATGAAAATTTGCTGGTTAACATACAGTTACAGCTCTTTCTGCCAAATGTTGTAAAATAGATTTAGCATAATATAAATATTTATTTTATTTTATTAGTGAAAGATGAATGGGGGAAGATGCCAACCTCATGTGCCATTCGTGCAGCTACTTTAAATTGTAAGATATATACTGTAACGGTGGTGTCCCGATAATAAATAAAAGAAAATCAACAAATGATTTAGTGTAGATTAAAGTTAATAAATTCAGGCGCCAGACAGGAGTAACCCTGTCAATATTTTAAGAAAAATAACCCAGATAGCATAAATACCACCAGTTACATACATCAACTCAAATCCAAAAGAAATAATCACAAAGGACTTTTTTTTTTTTTTTTTTTTTTTTTGTATTTCATACAAGAACCAATGAAAAAAAGAACCACTTTAAATTCTCACAAAAACCTCAACAATATGACAAATCTTTGAATTACGGTCAATGCTGCATACATTTCCATTTCAAAGACCACAGATTCGGGAGTTCCATACTCGCATGAACAAGATCAGATTTTTGCAAAGGGAAAAACAGAAATGTCAATTTTTGTTTTGGGGCAAAAAAGAAAAAAAAAGAAAAAAGCAAACCAAGTACGGGATACCATACCATACTACGGGATAAAGGCGTGTGTGGAAAGTGCAGAGGTGAATTGTGTGAGTGTTTGGGGAAAGACCAGCCACGTATCCAGCAAAGTCACCACCTTCAGCAATGTTGAACGGAAACAGCAACAGCTTCCATAGGGAAGATCCAGATGGTCGTTAACCCAGCTCGTGGTTTTTAAACGCTCCGCGCTGAAGACGACGTTGTGGAGAGCTGTATACTCTCCTGCATCCGCTCCAGCAATGGCACAGCGTTCTACCCACTGATGACTACGTTACCGCCTCCCAGGTAGGTTAAAATATGTTCACCATCCTTCTTGTTTACTGTTCCTCCGTCAAATTACCAGCAGTTCTACCAGAAAGACTCGGGAGAATTAATACTGTGACAATGAACATTTATTTAAGAGCTCAGCAAACAATCAAATTCCTTGGCGTAGGCCCCGTCCGTAACTTGCATTCCAAGGGTACGGAATCTGCATATCCTGCCTGAAGAAGAAGGCAGGGGCGCAGCCCACCCCCTGTGAAGTAAGGAAGGGGGCCATCTGGTGGTGGTGGGGTGGAAGGAGGAAGAGGACATCCTGGCATCTTCAAGATGTAGGGGAGAGCCCGTCTGGAGGTGTTGGAGAGGATGGAGGGGAGGACCCAACATGGTGGTGTTGGGGGGGGATGGAGGAAAGGTCCCGTCTTGGTGGTGGTTGGGGAGGATGGAGGTGGTTGAAGCGACAGCATCTGTGAACTCAGACATGAGTAAGTACCACCCTTTTATACTGGGCTATTAAGATATGATTGGATAGATGAGAAGGTAATAAGTGACGAGAACGATTGAGTCTTCCTGGCAGAACTTGCGCTAGGCTTCATTTCTTTTTATTTGGGTGCTGAGTTGGCGTTCGTCTTACATTGAGGCTTTTCGGTTCTCACCTCGTCGATGCGCACTTATAACCACAATCTACATGTCTTTTCCAGCACTTTCTCCTCTCCCTCCTTTCTTCTTCTTCTTTCTTGTTTTACAGCGGTTGGCATCCAGGTTATTGGTGCATTACCGCCACCTTCTGCTCTGGAGTGTGGATCAGTTTAAGGTGACATTAATATAAAATTATTAAAGTTATGTTTCATAGTTTCATTTAATTGAAATCCTGTACTATAGCTAGCTGCTTTTGTACTTTTGACTGAACTGTTTGATTGTGTTTATTTCCTATTGTATAAACTTCTTACACTTACTTAATGGCTAATATTGTTTATTTTAATACACTCTGTTGTTGTTTCTTATTTATCTACATTGTGCCGTTAAACTGTTGTATAAACACAATATCACACTCGTAGCCGTGCTGATATAGAGCCATATCGCACGGCTACTCTAAATCAACTATTCTATTTTATGTTGTGTTTCAACAATTAAAGCTGCATTCCGTAACTTTTTTGGGTTAAAAATTATCCAAAATACATTTTTGAGCAAGTACATAACCAGCCAGTGTTCAAAACTATCTGCTTGCCTTAGCTCGATTCAAAACGGTAAGCATGTAATGATGTTTTTAATTCCAGTGGTACTGGTGGATTTCCACGGGAAATTCGAGCATGTCTTTGCCTCATTATGTCACATCTGTACACATAAAGAAGATGTCTCGGCTAGTAGGCTATATTGCGTGTGAGGATGTTGGAGGTGGAGATTTATAGCCTTTTCTCACAGCACTTGATATAATTAAACTTATCAATTTGATGGTGGATCCAGAAAGGTTCAAACGACAATCACCAGTGACAACTGGAGATTCACCCGTTGTAAAATGCAAAAGACTTCATTTGGACTTCGGAGTGGCTACAGAAAAAAAGAGACTGCAACCGGGCCCATGCGAAAACAAGGATAATATCGGAAGGGCATTAAATGTAGTCACGCAATGCTGATGTTGTTAACATTAACAATTTGAGAACAAAGTATAATTTGCACAGTTTGACGTGATATGATAAACGATCGTTAGATTTAAAGGGTTAGTTCACCCAAAAATGAAAATTCTGTCAGTAATTACTCACCCTCATGTTGTTCCAACCATGTAAGTCTTTCGTTCATCTTCGGATCACAAATTAAGATATTTTTGATGAAATCTGAGTACTTTCTGACTCCTCCATAGGCTTTCAGAGGGACCCAAACTCGTCGGCCCAGAATAGTTGTTAAAAACATCGTTAAAATAGTCCAAGTGACTACAGTGGCTCAACATTAAGTTTATCATGTGACGACAATACTTTTTGTGCGGAAAAACAACAAAAATAACGACTTTATCCAACTATTAGTGTTCTTCAATGTGGGCCTCTGACGAGAGTTCACGGGAGCGCCAGGACGCATGCGCGAGAACTGAGATTACGGCGTTCTTCTTCTTCTTCTACTTGTTACTGGCTGCTCACTCCTTGGGAGTATTACCGCCATCTACTGTACAAGATGACGTCCCGACTAGAGTCCTGCACGGGTTTGGGTACCTAACGGGTGACCCGCAAATTTTGCTCAAACGGGTGAAAAATATCCAACTGTGTCGGATACGGGTGCGGGTCGGACACGGGGGAAACACGGGTCTAAACACGGGTTTAAAACAATCACATGCAAACGTAATGCATATTTTAAGGAACACATCTACAAAAATATTCCTGTATTTCAAGTTGATAAAATAATTTAAAATCCACATCAGTTTATTTGTGCCCACGCGCCACGCCCTCCCAGGAATCTATACTTTCAGTTTTAAAAATTCCTCATAACTGCGCGAGCGCGATCTGCTTTCACTGCAGTCGTCGAGATGGATGCTGAGGAGTTGAAGAAAAGAATAGCTAGTGGAGATTGTAAAGTTGTGTCGACAATACGTCATCAAAAGTCAAGTCCAGTGTGTGGGAGAAATCTGGAGTTATCTGAAGAAAACAATATTGTGAAAGGCTTTGCTGCAATTTCGTGTTGGATTATAGCCGCAAATGTGGAACTTCATCGCCGAGGAAGCACGCAGATAACTGGTAACAAACCAAGCAGTTCTGTCGAACAGTATTTTTCAAATGTAACACTGTTCAGTATGTGTGGTGTGCAGGGCGTGTTTGAACCCAAAATTGTCTGATGTAGGCTAGACGAAACTGCGTGGCAGATATTGAGAATGAGGAGATGTCGTCACGACACAGCGCCCCGCCCTCAGAGACCGCGTCATCCTCCCCTTTCCGCCATTTTGGGAGGATACCCGCCAGCGCCGTTCATTGTTTGTATTGGTACATAGTAGAGGAGGTTGTCGCACTATTTTAGAATGCCTGGAAAACACTGATGTGTAAAAAAACTGCTCCAGTGTCTCACACGATTGTCGTGGAAACCGTAGCAACCATGTGTTACAGTTTTTTCGTATTTTAAATTTTAAAAGTAAAAAAAATAAAATAAATTTGTTTGGCATTGGTAGTAAGTTTCTCCCTGTAAGGACCCTTTTCTTTTGCCGCATTCATCTCCATTTCTTCTTAATTTTCTCGTAATTTCTATTATAATTCCTCGAGCCGTCTTTCCTGCTCCGTCTCTGTATTGCTCTTGCACTGTTGCCCCTGGCAACCGATAGCGTATCCTCCCAAAATGGTGGACGGGCTCAATTCGTCACGTGACCGCAAGCTACCTATGAGTATGTCCTCATTCTCAATAGTGTTGTAGTCACGTCTGTTACTCAGTTTTGTGGTAACGTTAGCCATGTTCTTCATGTAACGTTACCGGCCTTTTGACAGCTTCGGCTGAAGTTGTCCTTGTGTTAATTGTGGTTATAACTTCTGTATGACCTGGCAATAATTGTAATTGTGTCTATAATGTGATTGGCTAAAATGATTTTATTTCGGGTGCGGGTCGGGTGTCGGTTCTATTTTAAGCGGGTCGGGTGCGGATTTTAATTAGTGCTGTTGACGGATAATGGGTCGGATGCGGTTTGAAGCACTGCGGGTACGGGCGGATGCGGATTTACAAAATCGGACCCGTGCAGGACTCTGGTCCCGACATCATCGAGACCTAAATCACAATAAGTGTCGAATAGCTTACATACAGTGCGCGTCTTCCTCTGCTTATAAATAGACCGTTTTGCGCTTCCGGCAATGTCGGGACGTCATCTTGTACAGTAGATGGCGGTAATACTCCCAAGGAGTGAGCAGCCAGTAACAAGTAGAAGAAGAAGAAGAACGCCGTAATCTCAGTTCTCGCGCATGCGTCCTGGCGCTCCCGTGAACTCTCGTCAGAGGCCCACATTGAAGAACACTAATAGTTGGATAAAGTCGTTATTTTTGTTGTTTTTCCGCACAAAAAGTATTGTCGTCACATGATAAACTTAATGTAGAGCCACTGTAGTCACTTGGACTATTTTAACAATGTTTTTAATAACTATTCTGGGCCGGCGAGTTTGGGTACCTCTGAAAGCCTATGGAGGAGTCAGAAATCTGTCAGATTTCATCAAAAATATCTTAATTTGTGATCCGAAGATGAACGAAAGACTTACATGGTTGGAACAACATGAGGGTGAGTAATTACTGACAGAATTTTCATTTTTGGGTGAACTAACCCTTTAATCAGCACGATTTACTGCAATGCTTTTTTTCCCTTAGTTGGTCAGAACAAAAGTGAATGTTACTTACATGTTCAGATGACATTTTCTGGTGAAAATATGTTGGTCATACTTATTACGTACTATTATACATACTGTAAATACACTATATATACTACAACCCCATTTCCAGAATAGTTGGGACATTTTGTAAAATACAATAAAATCAAGAATCTGTGATTTGCTAATTCTCTTGAACCTCTATTTAACTGACAAATGTACAAAGAAAATATTTCCATTGTTTTCACTGACCAACTTAATTTTATTTTGTAAATATAAACAAGTTTTGATTTTGATGGCTACAACACCCATCTAACCAGAGGCATGTTTACCACTGTGTCACATCACCTTTCCTTTTAATTACACTTTTTAATTATTTGGAAATTGAGGATACTATTTTTTGCAGTTTTGCAAGTGGAATATTTGCCCAATCTTGTCTGATACAAGACAGCTGCTCAACAGTCTGTGGTCATTATTGTCCAAAGATTGTCTCCTTCCTTTTCATGATGGGTCACACATTTTCAATAAGAGACAGATCTAGACTGCAGGCAGGCAGTCAGGCACATCCCTTCTATGGTGCAGAGTGTCTAGAAACCACTCAGTTTTAGCATGTGCAGAATGAGGCCTGGCAATGTCTTGCTTACCAGGAAAGATGTCATCTTGATGGCAGTTTATGTCTCTGTAAATCCAAATATATGCCTCCATGTCAGTGATACCTTCACACAAATGCAAGTCACCCATACCGCTTGCACTGATGCACCCCAATACCAGGACAGATATTTGCTTTTGCACCTGTCGCTGATGAAAGTCTGGATGGCCCCTTTCGTCTTTGGGACTGAGAACTCAATGTCTGTTTTTCCCAAAACAAGCTGAAACATGGACTCATCTCACCGCAGCACACATTTCCACTGTCTTTTAGACCATCTGAGATGAGCTCGGGCCCAGAGAACTCAGTGGCATTTCTGCATAGAACTGATGTATAGTTTTCTCCTTGCGTAACAGAGATTCAAGAGCCATTTCTTGATTCTTCTTCAGACTGTGTTAAGTGAAAATGGTTTTCTAAAGTACTCCTGAGCACATGTGACTGTATTTAACACTGTAGCATGATGGTTTCTCATGTAATGCCATCTGAGGGCTCAAAGGTCACGGACATTCAACAGAGGTCTCCTGCCTTGCCCTACACAGACTGAGATTTCTCTGGATTCCCTGAATCTTTTCACAATGTTATGTGTGGTAGATGGTGAAAGACATAAATTCTTTGCAATCTTGCATTGAGAAATGTGATTTTTTAATTGTTTGACAATTCTGTCATGATATTTGGCACAAAGTAGTGAGTCATGACCCATCTTTGCTGGCAAAGACTGAGAAGCTCCTTTTTCACCCAAATATGTAACCCTCAACTATTACCAATTCACCTGCAGCCATCAATATCAAAATTTGTTTATATTTACAAAATACAATTATGTTGGTCAGTGAAAACATTGGAAAACTTTTCTTTGTACTTTTGTCAGTTAAAAAAAGTTTCAAGAGAATTAACAAATCACAGATTGTGAATTGTATTGCATTTTACAAAATGTCCCAACTTTTCTGGTAATGGGGTTGTATTACAAAGAAAATCAAAAAGTAAACTGCAAGCAGGTGAGACTCAAAATGAGGAACCGAGAGGAATGAATATATCAAACTAAGAATAGCTAATGACAACAACAACAGCCCGAAACTGCTTTTATATAGTAACCTCAAATAGTATAAAAGTATAAAAGCCATTATCAGATCAATGATGTTTCTAAATACTGTAGCTTTAAACAACTGTCCAGAAAAGATTTGATTCAATGTATTGCCTTAATTTATTTAAAATGACTAAATACTACTTAAAGACTTCATAGATTCCTAATTTCCAACTTTCCCAAATTACACTCCTCTAAGAACAAACTTAAAATCCGTTTCTTTAGCTCAAAACAAGCACCAATGTCCAAAAACTTTAGTGAGGACCAACAAACTTCAGACAGAATAGCCTGTAAAGTCAGAGGGATATCTCCGCTCCTCACGCATATCAGAGACCAGCCACACTCATCACAAATTCATTTTACACTGATGAAATGACTAATGGGCCAGAAGGCTGGGGAGTAAATGAATAAAAACAACCTTGCAGCAAGAGGAATGTGCTGCCGAATCTTGTATTAAGCAGAATAGGAATGTAAAGCAAGCATGAAATGAAGGCGGGCAAGCAGCATTCAGCAGCATGCATGGAAAGTAGGTCAAATATGCTCAGAGAGACTCATTTCAGGATTCAGTTCGCTGTTAATCCTTCTCCTGTAATTTCCATATGTAAACATCTAGTTAAACACCTAAGGGGGAGAGCAAAATTAAAAACTATTTGTTACTAATAGATACTGAAGACCAAATAGCCTACTTTACATTGAAACTTTAAAAAGATATTAACAGTAGTGTCTGCATTATAAACTGCAAACATCCAAGAATTGATGAAGAATTGTTTTAAAATTAATATAAACTTTGGTCACACTTTATGTTAGGGTCCAATTCTCACTATTAACTAAGACTTTTGCCTAAATAAACACCTAATTAATGCTTATTAATAGTTAGAAAGGTAGTTGTTAAGTTTCGGTATGGGATTTAGAATATGGTCACGTAGAATAAGGCATTGATATGTGCTCAATAGGTTCTACTAAACAGCCAATATCCTGGTAATATGCATGCTAATAAGAAACTAGTTAATAGTGAGACTTGGACACTAAACTGAAGTGTTACCTAAATGCCATTAACAAACATTATGAAGAGATTTGAAGCTTCTCAGCATGCCAATGAAATATGCAAGCAGACATAGCCCATGCCACAGGCACCATACATAATCTATGACCTCACACACATAAACCAGCGCCCAGCCATGACTCAGGCATTGCTGCCTGACGCCACATTGGATAAGAGCCGCGCTAAAGCTGGCATAGATGGTGCCTTATATTGTTCTGGGCCAAGTTTCCCCTAAACAGGGATGCCTATACACTGTAAAAAAAAATCTGTTAAATTTACGGTAAAATACCGGCAGCTGTGGTTGCCAGAAATTTACCGTAAAAAATATGGTAGCAACATTTTAGATTTGACAGACTTTACTTAAATTTACAGTAATAAACCGTATTTAATTATCTGATATAATGTTAATTTACTGACCTATTGAAGTATTTATATCTGTTTTGTACCATAGTAATACACAACCACCAATCACAGTGGAGATGAGAGTCACATGATGAATTAAAGATCATCACAAGCAGCTCTTTCACAAGAGAGTTAATACTTATATAAGCTGCACAGTGTCATTCATACAAACACTAAACACCATCATGGTAACACACGTGAAATTTTAGAAATGCAATAAGCATTCATTTAACAACATTAAATGTAACATAAAACCCTAATGTACATAACTGATTAGAAAAAAAATAAGAAAACTATGAAGAAACAGTTATTTCAACAAAAATACATCAAATGTGAAGTGTCACACAGGGAGTTGTGGGAATGTCAATTTATGTTTTTCACTGTAAATTATACAATGACTTGTTCTTTTTCACTTCCAAAAACTAACGGTATTTTACAGTAAAATTACATTAAATGTACAGTTAGATCTATCACAGTTGTTTACCGTATATAGTAAGGAAACTTTCTCTTAACCAATTAACAGTTTTTTGACCATTAAAATCACGATCATTTTTTACAGTGTACAGTATATCACATTATGAGGATCACAGCCTGTTGAAGTAGCAATTCCATACAGAAGAATAATGTAAATAGCATGGTTGGTCAAAATTCAGAATTTAATTCAGAATTGGCTTACGTTGGAATTTGAATTGAATTGGCCACACCACACAGGAAGTTGAAGTAGTATTTCGATTGAAATGACAAGAAGAGGAATTTACTGAATTCCAATGCAAAGAAAATTTACGCATAATGTATTCTGGGAAATGATGTGTACTAGCCAGTGTTACTAAGGCTAAAAAAATAAATAATAATAATAATTATAATTAGCTGGAATAAAATAAGAAATATAAAAGAAAATATTTTAAGAAAAATAAAAACTTGAACTTAAAAAAAATAGAAAGGCTGCCTTGGCAACTAACTGGAATAAAATAAGTTAAAGTAAATAAAGTTAAAGTAAATAAATCCTTTTTAATGATTTATGCTCACTAGAATTGGACACCGGGGTGGTTAATTGCAATTAGCAAAATTTTTGCCTTACTTTAATAAAGATTGAGCTCACAGTTTCCACCCTTTAGCATCTGCAGATAAAGTTCCACAGCGAAAGTTATTGTCACGGTCTATGGTTTCCCATTTCATCTGCAATCTCAGTGAATCCCTCCCACACCAAGTTCTCAAGCTAAGCTCTTTACGTCTGGCAAAGTGGCCAAATCTCCAGCAGATATATGGGAGTTTTAACTTCCCTATCAAGTATAAATTGACATGGGACCTCTTTTTTTATCCCTGGAAATAGCATACTGGAAAAACAGCATTACTCATTGCCCCTCAAGGAATTGCACATGCTGTGGTGAGAAGACATAATCGCACCAAGCTGCAATTAGGCAGTAGATTAAATTGCATGCATTGCCAATATCTTAAAGCTGAGAAGAGGAAACTTGTTCAGGTAATCATAGCCATGCTGCTTGTTCATTGCACTGTTCGTGTCTGCAGGAAGATGTGCGAGGTTTCCTGCCCCGATATGGCATGATCAATGACCTGTCAGATCAGGAGAAAGATGAGGCAGCCAGGAAAGGATGTGGCCAGAGCGAAAAATAAAACATGGAGGTGTGATACGACAGACAGATATAGGGAGGAGGACAAAACAGCTGAGGAGACTCCTCCACGAATTGCATCAGATTTGACGTTGAGATGGAGGATTTTTTAAAGAAAATATAGGTCTATTCAGGGACAGTGGACAGATCTGAAAGTGGAGGGACACATTATAAATCTCATCTTTTCACAAGTAGGGCCTATGACACGGTTTCAAATACCTATGACACAAATACATTTATACTAAAAACCTGTTGAAAGCTTAAAATGAATCTTTCCAAAAACGTCAATCATTCGTTTTGTCATAAAACCATAAAGGGATAGTTCACCCAAAAATGTAATTAATGTCAAAAATTCTGTCATTAATTACTCACCCTCACCTTACCAAACCTGTAAGACTTTCGTTCATCTTCAGAACACAAATGAAGATCTTTTTGATGAAATCTGAGCGCTCTCTCCCCCTCATAGACAGCGGTTTAGTCCAAATTTTCTGAAGGGACACAGTCGCTTTATATAATGAACAGATTTAATTTAGTCTTTTATTCACATTTAAACGTTGATCAGTGAACATAAACAGAAGCTCAAACGAACCTTTTTGTCGTGTGAGAACAAACCTCATTGGTTCTTGCGGAAGATCAAAGGTGAAACACACACACACACACACACACACACCCACCCCACAGATGCATGATCAGTCAATACTTGGATGAAGTGTGTAGAGGACATCTGTTTTTGACAGCTGCATTTTTTATGGTGATGATGACATTGTAGAGGTTGCCTCTCTGGAGCGACAGACTATTTAACACGCGCGACCTTAAAATTCATCCCAAACCATCTTCAAGCCTCCACAAGAGGAATGAGCACAATCCTTTATTTAAAAGGGAAAATGCACCATCTGTGATTCAGCTGTTTTGTTACTGATACAGTGCACTCTCACTGACAAGATAGTATGCCATAGAAAGCTGCAATAACAGGTTTTACCTCTCGGTTGATCTAATGTGTGTGATAGATCTTTGCAAATCAAGCATGTGTGTGTGTAAACAAAGTCATTGGATTTGTATGTTTCTGTGTGTGTATTCAAACAAGTGTCTTAATGTAGAAATGCAATATTCACTCACATGAGTAAAGAAAATATCTGCAAGCAAAGTGCATAATATGAATCACAAACTCAATTCATTTCAGTCATATATCACAAGCAAAATGTCACGTGTGAAAAATGCCCTCTGGTGGTAGTTTTTCAGACAGCATTGGTCTATTCTGACTGCTAGTACAGCAAGTCAATTGGAATCTCTTCCATAGCAACAGTCCCACATGGCAACAACTATCTTGAATACAAGATTGCCATTATGGTCTGCCGCCCTCTCAAGAGAGACGTCAGTTAGAGTCTTTCATCCTGAGAGGGAAACAGCAGTAATAGATAAAAAGCAGCTCTCTGTATATGCATCACACATATTAACAATTTCAGAGATTAGTTTTTTTGTTGTTGTTGTTGTTTTTTGTTGTATTTTTCATTTCATTTATAATAAATACAGACAGAACCATAATAATAAAATCTCATAAGAAATGGGATATGGCAGGAAATTTAGACAATACAAAGGAATGACTAAAAATAATAAATAAACGGGAAAATCTGTCAATGACATATAATGAGTATTTATGATAAAGAAAAGTAAAAAATAATCATTTTAATTTTAATTGTAATTGTGGCGAGTTCTTAGAAATGGACCCTTTGTATTCATGTTGGTTTCATTTGGTTTTCGAAAAACATTTATACAATTTTATTATATACAAAGTTACCATCAGGTAAACAAAAAAAAAAAAAAACATTTTCTTAACAACCTAAATAAATGTGAGTGGACATGATAGCTTAATCATTTTTTTAAAGAAAAAGAAAATAGTTTTAAAATATTTTTTAGATGACAGGTATTTTTATGTATATCTATAATTATTAATTATAATTATTTTTTATTTTTTTTAAAAGTGACTTCCAATGTAAAATAACATGTAATAAAAAGTTCAAATTGTGTGATATTTTAAGGGACTTTTGAACTACACACATGAGGGTCAGCAGGGGTCCTCTCTGTGATATCATTTCCTGGTTTATTTTATATTTATTTATTAATTATTATTATAATTCTTTTTTTTGTGCATGTTGATTGGAGAGTCATATGGCTTTGATTTTGTGTACAAAAAGTTTTTCATGTATTAATAAGTGAATGTTTTGTTGAAATATTTAAAAAATAATAATAATAAAAGATTATGAATTTCATGAATTTTATAATTTCAATGAAACAATTTTCTGTTGATGATGTCAGGACAGTTGTGTCACCCTGACACTTTTTATTTTATTCCCATTCAAAAGTTCAGGAATGTCCTATTAGTGTCAGGTTTATCTCTGCTCTTGGTCCAGTAAAGTGTTTGATTAGTTTGTATCCTTGTTGCTATTTTGTTTTGTTTTTATCTTTTGATTTAAATTTTACTTAAGAATTTCTTCTCCAGTATCTAGTTGCCTGCAAGTTTGTTCTTTTGTTTAATTTTATTTGTTTGTAAGTTCCAGTTGTTTCTAGTTTTCTTTATTTATCAAGCCATAGTTATTTAAATCAGATTTTAATTTGCCTCTTGTTTCATTTATTATCTTCTCTCTTGTCTTGCTCTGTTATTTTGTTGTGCCTTGTCTTGTTCATTGTGAGTCTTGTGTTTGTCCCTGCCCTGCATCCTGAGATTTCCTGACCACTGACATTCACTGCCTGGCAGCTAGACTGGTGCTACAGCTAAGAGATCAAGCCTCTGGTCCCTTGTGTTCCTGCCTGGTCTTCCTCATTCCACTTGGTGCTGCCTCTTCTTCTACAGTCCTCAAGCCCGTTGTCATCCAGGACTGATTTCAGTGGTCATCCTCCTTGCCTGTCATCGTGTCGTAAGCCCTACTGTTCGAACTGTTTCACACCTCACTCTCCTTGTTGTGCCCTGTCTACAGTCTTGTTAATAAAAAAACCCTTCACAGCTATTCTGCGCCTGAGTCTTTCAGATCCTTGACAGTTCATGACAATTAGAAGACTGATATCCCCCAGCAAAAGTTTTTAAAAAGATTATTTGATGTTTAAAGGTAATAGTTCACCCAATATACTTACCCTCAAGTTGTTCCAAACCTGTATGAAAAAAAAGTACTATAATGTCTATGGGTTCCATCAACTGTGTTTCCATCAACATTCTTCTTTTTTTTCTTTCTTTTTTTTCAGCAGAAGAAAGAAATTCATACAGGTTTGGAACAACTTGAGGGTGAGTAAAAATGACAGAACTTTGATTTTTGGGTGAACTATCCCTTTAAGTTTCAACCAGTTTGCTTTCATTAGGTTGGTTGGGTGACTTCAGGTGCTGTTGGTTTGTTAGAAATGGGGGGTTGCAGGGAGGCCAGGTGAAGTGGGGGTTCTAGAAAAAAAAACTTTCAGAAACAGGACCTTTATAGGTGAATGGTCTTGTATTACTTCAATCTCTAATAAAAGCACTGCAGTACGCTCTTATACTTTCTTCTCTCTGACCCTCTTTTCACCTCACCCTTGAAGGTTTCCCAGGAAATAAGTGATAGAATCTGAGTTTCGCGTGCACTCATCCACGCTCTGGTCCACTTATACAGAGGCTGGAGTCATCAGACCCATTACTCAAAATGTGCTGATGTTATTGCTGTGGGAATGTGTGGCACTTTAGTGTCATTGTGAGAAATTCACTAACTCCTCTTTCCCCATGCAGCACTGTTCCATCTCCACAGTATAGCACTTTGATTTAACTGACTGGATGTTACAAAGTGCACTTTTGTCTTTCATTTTCATCCTGTGGGAAAAGGTTCTTCTATTGGATCTATACAGACGGCGGCACCCCAGAACAACAGATTCAGATCTGCACAGGGATTAGTCGTGTCTGAAGAGAGGCATGGAACTGAATATAATGTAAGCCAATAGCTGACTTGAATATTCAGAATATCTATAAAAAAGAATTAAAGTTTGAGGTTCAAACTAGGGTCAAGTGTAGCTTTTCAGTCAGATGTTATAGCCTGACAACTGCTTTCATGTAAAATACAACCTATTAAGCATGTGCAAACGGTTTAAGACCAAAAAGGTGACACTATCCACTTACTAACTATACAACTTTGCAACTGCATGTCAACTACCAGTCATTAGAGTATTAGTAGACTGTCTACTTAATATCTGCTGTCACTTATTTTGATGCTTCCCCAACAGACATTCTACTGACTAGAAGTAAATTTGCAAGTACAAGTCAAGTTATTCTAGTAACCCTAACCTGAACCCTAATCCTAACCTTACAGTTGACCTGTAGTTGCATATCTAAAGTGGATATTGAAGTAAAGTGTGACCCAGAATAAAACTAAAAAAATTGTAATATTTTTTTAAGATTAAAATTTAAATCTCATATTATTTTTTTAAAAATGGCCATCCTACAATCCGGACCAGACAACATTCCCAGTCTTCTATGGTCTTCTGTTTCAGTAGCCATTCCACTTTATGGTTTGTTTTTGGAAATGCTCTAAGCACTATTGTCACATTGATATTTCAGCAAAATTTCAGTGGGATTCTGAAATGCTTATTGTGGCAAGCAGGGAGGGGCCGAGAGCCGTGGGAACGGAGGCCGGTGGCGCGAGTGCCTCAAGTTTCTCATGGAGGAGCTCTGGGAGGATAAAAGGAGGAGCGATGACAGTGAAGGAGGAGAGAGGACCAGGCCTGGGACATTTATGTTGTGTTTTTTTTATGATGTTTATATGCGGCAGTCATCTGTAGGGACTGCCACTTTAATTTCGTTTTGTTGTTTGTTTATTTTGGGAATTAAAGTATTGTATGCCAGTTCCTGCCTCCTTCTTCCCTGAACTTTAAACCTGTTACACTTATCTTCTTCAGTGGTGAACTGAATTAAAGCCTGATCACATAAATCCGTATCTATTCTGTGGCTGCTCAATCATCTGTTTGAATGTATGTGATTCAGGGAAATTGGGAGAAATTTGAGAGAATGAAAAGTCTTCTGTAAGGGGCAGAGGAAGTTAGTGTTTTCATTCCCTGTGGATGCCTCATTCGGGGATAAAAATCAGACTTGATGATATGGTTCAAAATTGTCCCATTTGAGGAAAATTGTTGTGGATTTGGATAAATCTCTAAACACTAGGCCTTTCATCTCCAAATGCAGCTTTTTAAAATCAACATTTCACCAATTTCTAATTCTGAGACTGTTTACAGCTTTCAAGATAGACAGGCCATGAAAACATGTTGAATATTGACCTTTTCATGCAGAAATCAAAGAGTGACAAAGGTGGTGGGTCTTTTCCATACACACACTCAGGTCTGGATGACATCAAATGAAAAACAGATGCTGGGAAAATCACTGTCTGGCTACTAAAGACTGAGTGGCATGAGAAATCACTGAGCGAGGGGAAAAGCAGCAGTACGCCATCCCCTTTGGTGCAGGACGCTGACAGCTCACTCTGCCCCCTACTATGGCAGACACAGAGAGAGAGAGAGATACACAATAGATCAACAATGTCAGGGAGATTCAACTTCTGTTTGTATCTTCTTTATTATGCTTTAGCTGTTTTGATATTGCAATAAAAACAACTTATTTGCTAAGGGTTTAAACAGCAGTCAAAGATAAAAACCTCTGCTAAAACAGACTTTGGTAAATAGACCTCAAATCTTTTAAATCCGCAAACAATGAAAAGCTGCAGATGGCCTTCTTCGACCGCCAGCACTGAGTTTGGATAAGATCAAATATATTGATCACATACTATTCTCAGTAACAGTGCAGTGAGAGAGTGTAGTTCTGAAAAGAAAATGGTTTCCTGTAAAAATGTAATAAATATGAACTCTCTAAGGTACTTAGATAAGGTACTCTCTAATATCTATTTGCCACAGAAGTCTACTTTGCTTGTATCAGACACTTTCTTTAATAGTGTATCTTTCCTGGAGGTCCCTCCCTCAGCACTGCAGTGTTAAGGCATCTTACACTTAGCTCAGGAGATGAAACACTCTACTAATAAGCTGATGAATTGAATCAGGTGTCCAAACCTTTACTAGCTAATTAGAGGTGTACATACCATCAGAAAAACAAACATTACAGGATGATAACCAGAAAGCCAAATGTCATTCCATAATTCTCTGAAGGGTGTTGCAGGGATTATGTATTTTTGTACACTAAAAAATTTACTGTGAAATTTACAGTAACTTACTGGCAATTTTGGTTGCCAGTAAGCCTGTACATTTTAAAAAAGATTACCGTAAATCATCAACTACAATTAAACTGTAAAAATACAGCACACCTGTAAAAGCAGCAAAACAAGAGCAGCTGTGAATTTACAGTTCTTTACTGTAATCTTTACAGAATTAATTAAAACCTGTGTAAACTCATTTCATTTGAGGAAACCGATTATCTTAAATTGGTCAATTGCCATTTGATGGCAAAACAAAACGAAACAAGAGCAGCTGTGAATTTACAGTTCTTTAGTGTAATCCAGTGGTTCTCAATTCCAGTCCTCGTGACCCACTGCTCTGCACATTTTGTATGTCTCCCTTATTTAACACACCTGAACCAGATCATCAGCTCATTAGGAGAGACTCCATGAACTGAACTGAGTGTGTCAGATAAGAGAGACATACAAAATGTGCAGAGCAGTGGGTCACGAGGACTGGAATTGAGAACCACTGCTGTAATCTTTACAGAATGAATTAAAACCTGTAACTCATTTCATTTGAGGAAACCGATTATCATAAATTGGTCAATTGCCATTTGATGTTTATACTGTGATCTTATTTCATTTGAGTCCACTAAAAAAAGAATGTATTTAAATGAGTTAGCAAAACATCAGTTTAACTCAATCCTCTTCCAGATAATTGTTAGTCAACAACAGCACACATGCATGAGACGAAGAACTTAACAAAAAGATCATCAATGCATCAGCAACTACACAGTCACTGCCTTTAAATAAAGCAACATTCATCATATCATCAGTGTTTCTCTGCTCATCCTGAACTGAAGCACAGGCTCTACTCTTCAGCACAATGTGACCAACAAAACTCAACAGGAACGCTTTAAATCCCAACAGATCATTAAACACTAACAGATCTTCACTATATCATTATGTGCAAAAACACATAAAATAACACTTCATTTCAACATTTACTCTCCTGAGCAGTCATTCATATAAATATATATTCACATTTCACATTTATGTTCACATATATACAGAAAATAACTTAATTTGTTTAGTAAATTTGACTTTAAATTTATTTTAGAAGTTATTTTAGCACTTCCTGTTCCATTACCCCAAAGTCAGTGGGGTTTTAGGTTCTTAAGTAAATAACTTAAAAAAGGTCAGTGGTTTACATGAGATCAAGATATTTTCACATTTTATTCTGACATAAAAACATAATTAAAGCCCCCTTGAGATTTCATTAAGGGCGGTTGCTAACATATGAATAAATTGGACTACAGAAGTTTCAGGGGCATTTAACGTCACACACCGAATAGGAAAACTCATCTCCCTTGTTCATTTTCACACCCTCGTTGTGCTTATGGGTCAATGACAAAATAAAGCTTAAAAAAAAAATTTGTTTTTCAAAATTGATGTAATGCATATTTTTGAGCCAGGAATAATGTGTTTAAACAAGTTTCAATTGTTAAATAACATTTCAACATTTTTTTATTAATTTCTTTTCTTTTTTTTTTTGTCAGGTGGTGCAACCAAATATATTATAATTATGCAGTCTAGTGGCCAGTTATTTAGTATCTTTAGCATCCGAGTTTACTTATTTAAAGACAGAATACAGGCATTTTTTCACTTTGACTATTATTCGATAGTTTAAATCAAGAATGTAGATGGTTGTACTACCTGATGATAGTTGAGCCAACATTAATAATTAACATTAATAATTGACAACATTAATAATTACATGGAATATGCTGAATGCTAGATTCTTAATTTCAATTATAAAAACAAAATACAAAAACAAGTGTTTTAGTCAACAGTCTCTATTGAAGTAGTAAATTGATCAAAAACAAATAAATCACATGACATCACATTCGGAACATAGGAACTAGAATAGGTTACAGTGCAATATATGGTTACTGTAGATACACTGTAATCTATTTTGATTGAATAACAACAAAGTCATGTTTTATATTGATACAAAAATAATCATCAGCTTAATTCACCCTAACCCTAAAATCTCAAAAATGCATTTATCAAAATGTTTAAAACATTAAATGCATATCAACTTTAATGGAATACTATGGAAAACTACTAAACAAGATTCATCACCTCATTTTTATTTTTACAGGATATGATTCTCTTGCACTCTCTTGATATTTTAATGCGCTAAACAAAATTTAAATAAATAATTTAAATACAATGCACTTATTGTCTACATACATGTCTTACATTGTACTTATATTTAAAAAATGCCTGCATGTTACATCTGTAATTAATTTCTGTAATGGCATCTATAATTACACTGTTGACCCTTCTCTTACCCCTTAACACCTCAACCCACCCTGAAAGCTATACCAGTAAACATGTCCTTATCTTACCAGTATCCCACCTCAATAGCAGCACAAGTGTTTTGCTAACAATTTTATGTTTGTTTTGTTTTTTGGATACAAAATTATTATCATTAATATAATTGAAAGTGTAAAACATCTTTAACATTTTAGAACAATAATTTAAAAAAAAAAGAATAATAATAGACAATCTTAGTTTAAATGTATTATTTATTTAGCTTAAAAAATGTTTTTTATTTTATTTTATTTATTGCAGTTGCACCACCTGACTTCTGCAACTAATTTTACATTGAACAGGCTTCTACTTGGATGCCTGTTTTAGCTTTTGACTATGCTAGCAAGTTCATATGGGCTGCATCCGAAATTGCATACTTCCCTACTATATAGTGGGCGAAAAACAGTATTTGACAAAATAAGTATGTCCGAATCCACAGTACTCATAAAAGAGAAAATTGAAAAGGGAAGGCAAAAAGTACCTGGATGATCTACTACTTCCAGCGAGATTCTCAAGTGTGCATACGATAAATGCTTTACTATCCCATGAGGTCATGGGAGAGGATTTGTGAAAGGCAGTGAAGCGACGCAACTGATGCTGGTAGGTAGGTCATAATGACAACATGCCGAATGTAGTATACGTCCAGATTACATTCATACTACACACTTTCATACTATATAGAACCTACTTTTTTTAGCAGTTGATAAGTAATTACTTTACCAATTCAAAATAAGTATAAAAGAGTATGCGATTTCGGACGGAGCCAGACTTTTTAAATATAACAAATAAGTTTATGATGAAATAGCATTTTCCTAGTTTTACATTGGTTGTATCACCTGACATGGAGAGTGTACCAACCTACATATACTTGGAAGTAGCTATTTTTATTTAAGTGAACTACAAACCTTTTCAGGATGGGATCCTCTGGATGCTGCATTACCATGCTTACTGCTATTACCTTTCAAATTCAAAATAAAAGACCCATGTTTGCTGTTGTGCCACCCTGACATTTGAGAATTTACAAATTGCCAGACAAAAGTTTTTCAATTATCTCAACAGCTTTAAAACTACTGATATTTATAAAAATGTATGGAAAATGTTTCAAACATATTATGCCAAAGTATTTTATTTTGAATTTCTTATTAAAACACTATCTTAGTTTTCTGTTCATTTGTGCGAACAGTTGCACCATCCGACATTTTGGGGGTTTAAGAAACCAAGACGTAAAATAATATTTCTAATTTTAAAGTGCTGAAAATGAACTCAAACTAAATAGGTTTTATAGAATAAAGTGATACATGTCATGAATTTATCAAATTATTTTATAAGGAAATAATGCACTTGGACACAGAATATACATGTCATATCATTGACCCTTATCATCAAGCTCTTGCGCAGTATTTTAACTCTGAAAATGATTTTTCTGAACTGAATTGACTGAAAATGTTGTCAGAAGCTTTGTGAAGGTGAAAAGTTTATAAAAGTTGTTCATTTGTGAAGATTAACAAAAAATCTAAGAATCACTGTTGGTTTCAGTTTATTTTCTGCAATAATCCAAAAGCCAGTGGAAAGAAACCATATTGGGCTTTTGTTGAGAGAACCAGGGTGATACAAACTTGTGGGTTGGCCTACAAAAATATGCCAACACTGCAGCACTCAATTGGTTTTGGTTGTAATATCAAGTGTGCAGGAGGATGAACGGCATTTATGGATAATTCCAGCAAATGATGACAAGCAGTATAAAAAAAGTGTTACTGAACACAATTTGCAATGTCTGAAACTAAAAATAGCAAATGTTTTTAAATGTTATGTTTTTAACTTTTTTTTTTTAGTAATCTTTGACTTGAAGACCTTGATTTGCCTTTTCAGGCGTGTTTGATCAGGACCTTGAGGGCCAGAATCAAAGAATTATGTATCAGTGCAACTATATGCAGCTGAGCTTGAAAATGCCAGTTCGGATGTTTCCAGAGTGAACAGTTGCACAGAGACCACGTGTGCGGCAAAACAGTTTACTGTGATGCAAAAACACTACACAAGTAACTATATCAGCTGTTGTTTGGTAAAATAAAAACAGAAGAACTTTAAAACGAAGTTGCTTACATG
The DNA here is from genome assembly GCF_963993115.1 of Abramis brama. NCBI lineage: Eukaryota > Metazoa > Chordata > Actinopteri > Cypriniformes > Leuciscidae > Abramis > Abramis brama. The sequence continues at coordinate 50,661,004 of NC_139964.1, forward strand.
TGCAAACATTGTTTCTTACAGATTCTTGCACACAAAAGCTTAATGTAAAACCAAGGATAGTAGTGCCAAACACAGGAGAAAAAATAAAATCAGCAACTAAGAGCCCAGTGGAATTTTACAGTTTGGAACTTAAGGCACTCAACATCAGTTCCCTCGTATAGTATATATACTGTTCAGTAACGATCGTCTTCTACAGCACGAAATCACCCACATCAGTCCTTGTATTCCGTGTATTTCTTGGCTGATCCATGAACTTTGCTGGCCGGGTACTTGAGTCGATTGAGAGCCATTTTGCGCAGAACAGCTTGAGGTAAATCAACGCGGCATTTCTCGGCCAGTTCAACCAGATAGATCAATACGTCGCTGAGTTCCTGAGCCAGGTGTTCCCGCTCCGGCTCGGTCCAGTCCGGTAGACCTTCCGCCACCTCCCCGCGCCACTGGAACAGCTCCGACACTTCCCCGACCTCTCCGACCAACGCAAGCAGCAGGTTCCTCGGCTGGTGGAATTGGTTCCAGTTCCTCTCGTCCGTGAACTCAGCCTGCATGTGGCGGATATCTTCAAGTGTCGGTTCGGGGGTGAAAGTGAAACGCTCGGCCTGATCGCTCTTGATTTCTCCGTTCCCATTTAAAGCTGGGTGATGACTGGAAGTTTCGCCGTTGTGTTTGGGCATTTTGGATGCGGTCCCGTTTTGTTGAAGTGCCATTGTAACTGAGACGAGCGAAAGGCTAGTACTGAAAATAGAGGGGTGATCACAAATGATCATTCACGTGCAGGACCATGCGTGAATCTCCCGCCACCAACTGCCCCACAGTTATGAGATTTCGCGGTTTGTGAATGCCGTCACAAGAAATCGCCGGAAACGTTGCCGTCAAGCCACTGGCATTGTGGGAGTTGAAGTTTTTTCTTCATTATCCTACGGTACACCAGCGGGTTCCTGGTGGCTCTGTAAAACTACATGCACCAGCTACACAAACACAAGCATGGCAGCCTCCTCTTCAGGATACAGCAGAATGCTCTTTAGCCTGAGAAAATATACTAATAAATCACAAAGTTTGTATCATATTGATACTAATTTCGTGATAAGGACAATATGGACATCCGGATCAAAAAAACAACTTAAGCCCAAAGTACAGACAAAAAGGTAGGCATCAAATACCCCCCAAAATGCTGTCTACTGTAAATAGGAGGTTCATATATTTGGAGACGGAGATACAGGCATTCTGACATTTGTCATCAACATGACACACTGAATTTGAATAGTAGTCTTTCTCTGGTTTAATCGAATTAATGAATGGAGTATAGGTGTGCTGACAGACTGCAAGTCCACACTTGATTGCTGACCTTGACTTTACATGTGTGCTCTGAAAAATTTACAAAATGTAAATCCCATTAACAGATACTACAAAGAAGAACAGATGGTGTTTGATAATAGTGTGTTTGTTAAAAAATAAATAAATAAATAAATAAATAAATATATATATATATACGAAACAAAATAAAACAAACGGATACTAGTAATTAAAATGAATTAAAGTACTGTACTTAGAAATTATTACAGGTGAGTCCATCCTGGCTAGTTCTCACATTTTTTACTCCAATTAATAATTCTTAGGGTAGGTGTATTTTTCTCAATAGCCACATAAAATCTTCAATGCAAAAAATTGGTATTGATCAAATTTAATCAGTAAAACCAGCAAGTCAGTTATAAATATAGCCACATCCTGATATTTATGGAAAAACAGCATTGTCCTGAGAACACAGTTCAACAGTTTATTGTGTAAGCAAAAATATAACAATAATGGAATTTTAGTTTGGGTGACAGAATTTACTAACACATTCTATTTTAAGAGGGCTTTAAACTACACTACCGTTCAAAAGCTTATATTAGTTTATATATATTTTAGAAGAAGTCCCTTATGCTCATCTAAGGTGCATTTATTTGATACAAAATATTAATAACAGCAATATTGTGAAATATTACAATTTAAAATACCTGTTTTCTATTTTAATATATTTGAAAATGTAATTTATTCTTGTGATGACAGTGTTACATGATGCTTCAGAAATCATTCTAATAGGCTGATTTGGTTCTCAAGTAACATTTCTTATTATTATCAATGTTGAAAACATTTGTGCTGTTTATTATTTTTATGAGAACATGATAGATTTTTTTCAAGATTCTCTGATGTATAGAAAGTTCAAAAGAACAGCATTTATTTGAAATATAAATCTTTTGTAATATTAAATGTCTTTACTGTCACTTTTGATCAATTTAATGTGTTGTTGCTGAGTAAAAATATTAATTTCGTTATAAAAAATGTCTTGCTGAGTACTTACACCAAGTTTTTGAACGGTAGTGTAAGTATTTGATACCAACATACAAATCCACTACTATTGGACTTCTGACTCGAAGCATTATAGTAACTGAGATGCACATTTTTACAAGTCCTTTTTATTTTTTATAATTACATATTTTTAATTGCATAAAAAAAAATAAAAAAAATAACTCTCTCTTAACTAGTTTGACCAACTAGCACTTAGCCAAGGGATAATAATCATAAGACTTATGATAATAAGCCTTTTTTATTTATTTATTTAAATTAGACCAGTCTACCTTTTATTTAAACTTTGATTTATATATCTTCATATAAACTCATAATTTAATGGAATTGAGCTACTGATTTTTAAAGCATTATATAATTGTCTTTTAATATCCTATGTATTAAAGTAACTGTATAGTCACCAGTTCTCACCAACTCTTCATCCCTTGTGCTATGTTTTCTAGTCTTCCTCAAATGGTTGGTGTTGTGGGTCTGGAAATCCACGCTCAGATTCAGTCCACATCAAAGCTCTTTTCTGGATCTCATGTTAGATTCTTGGCTCCACCGAACTCGCTTGTCTCATATTTTGATGCTTCGTTACCAGGAACACTGCCAGTAAGTAAATCAATTGAATTAACATAAAAATAAATACAAAATTTGATTCTCAATGATATATTAATATAAATCTACACTATATATGTTGTTTCATTGCATTTATAAATGCTATTGAATGTCTTGTTGCTTCATTTCCTAAGGTGTTGAACAGAAGATGTGTGGAGGCTGCTGTATTGACAGGCCTTGCTTTAAACTGTACCATCAACAGGAAGTCACTGTTCGACAGGAAGCACTACTTTTATGCAGACATGCCTGTGAGTTCCCTTAGCTGCACACACATCTGGGTGCTTAATCAATTTGTCTGTAGTTTTATCTTCGTATTCCAAAGCATAGAAGTGCTGATGATACAAATGCAATAAACAAGAACATCTTTCTTATGCTTCCAACTCTATGTGGTTGTTATTTTTGATTAGCTGCTTTATAGATTCATCGTTTGTCAAAGAGACGTGCACATATATCCAGTACATCTCTTTTCCTGAGCTTTAATGAAGAAGTGATGGCTGTCCATGCTGAACAGGCAGGAAACAGAACAGCTGCCACTAATGTAGATGAATAACAAGTGTCAGCTCTTAAAAGCTTAAAACATTCAAGCTCTGGTTTGAGCAATGTTTCAGCTCTGGTATTCAGACTTGTGAGGCCATATAGTTGTACGAGTGGGGTGGGGGGGGTTCAGTTTTTGTATACATTTAGGAACATAAATATGTTCTTAATACTGTCACCACCAAACAAGCACTACAAACCCACCTCTTGTAAGTATTATCGAGTGCTTTATTTGAAAAATGTTTTCCCTTAAAGGGGTCATATAATGTCATTTTTGTACAAGCTAATATGATTCTTTAGGGTCTAAATTAAAAGTTTGTAATATACTTTAATTAAAAATTCTCATTAGTATTGTAAGAAAACACTCATTTTACCTGGTCAAAAACAGCTCTGTTTTCAGCACGCCGTTTCAGTGCATGTGTCTTTAAATGATAATGAGCTTTGCTCACCCCGCCCCTCTGTTCTGTGCGTACGCCGTTTGTTAACACAATAACACAATAACCATAACGCGTCGTTCATTATAAACGTGGGATTATGAATTATATTGATAACGTCGTACATAGAAAACATGCCATAATGTACCCTGAGTGTAAAAATAGCCACATTCATCGTGAAGCGTGCAAGCTATTTGCAAAGATTAATATAAAGATTAATATAAAGGTCAATAAAACGTTACACTCACTTGTTCTTCTGTAGGTTCAGCAGGAACACGAATAGTTGGTACTGATCCTTTTTTCAGGAGCAGCTTCTTAGCAAAAACAGCTTTATACTGACCCTCGTTTGTAAAGCAGTCTGGTGAAATGATTCGCGCAAACATGACAGCATTGACGTTGATCGTGGGGAATATTCCCTTCGAAAACAAACTCAGCCACTGCGTCTTCAGCTGTACGGATTTAGAAACATCATCAATATGACTGCTGTGTTCGTTATTACACCCAAGAACAGAACACCACAATCGTTAGACGCCATTCTACTCAGCACTCCAGCTATCAACAATGAACGCGCCGGTCGGCGCGTGCTATGATTGACAGCTCGCTCACGAGGGCGCGAGGGCGGGTCTGTGTTTGAAACGCTGCTGTCAATCAGCCATCGTGGGAGGGGCGTCGATGTTGTGACGTCACAATATCGAACAGCTTGATTTGAGACAGGAGGAAACATATAAGAAGATTAAAAAAAAAACACTGGATGGATTTTTATCATTTTATGATGGTTGTGTACAGGCACTGCCAACACACATTTCAGTACAATCAGCTTGTAAAAGTGCATGTACCATTATATGACCCCTTTAAAATTTGGGTTAGAATAGTTTGTAGGAGCACAATTATAAACAGTGAGGCTGTGAAAGCAAACTAGTGAGTAGATGAGTTTTCCTGTTCGGGGTGATGACATTTAATGTCCCTGACATCATCTGTAGTCCCATTTAGGCACCTTTTTTTCCCAGACAAGCAAAAGCTATAAAAAATAATGAGGGGGTATTACTGATTTATTTTCTGCTGTAGAATAAAACATGCAAATTTGTTGAGCTTGTGTAAACCACAGACCTTATTTCAGGCATTTAACCTAAAAGCATAAAAAAATGTTTTTTTAAAAAAAACATTGATTTCAAGATGATGGAAGTGCTAAAATGCTTACTTGTTTTCATGTTTTGGCCTACAAAAAATAAAACCTACAAACAATTAGCTAAAAGTCTACAGTACAATATGCAGTATATACAAATAGATTAGTTGAGATCTTCAAGTGGTGGAAGTTTCTGCATTTCTTACTTCCATGGTAACAACGCCTTCTCTTATTGGTAGATCTCTTTTGAGCAATGTGGGTAATGTAGTTCTCCATTGGGAATTCTGCAACTGAATATGATGTTCTTAAAATGAAATTGTGTAGCTCGTTTTGAAGCTATCTCTGAACAACCCTGGAGCTTAAGATACTCTGTCTGAAAGGTTATATATTTTATCATCATTAAAAACCTAATAATAAATTGGATTTGTTTTCCCCGGAACACGACTGTTGTGCTCTCAAGTCTTTTCAACGATCCTTTGGCTACAGTCCCTTTACAGATTGATTTTTGTTGTATCAGCGCATCATAATTGAAGACCAGATACACCGATATCTCTTGTGTAAAGACACAGTGTTTGAAATTAACTTGTAATTAAATAGCATTATTAGACTAAGTGCAAATGTCATTTTAGTTCCGACACAAAATAACCGCAAGACAAAATATTGAATTCTGTTTTGAATTCATACATACATTTGAACAGTTATACGAGTGATTTGTGAGCCATGTCCTCTTTTCTTGAATTATGCATTGTGTCTACATTACCAAATGGACTGCTAAACCAATTTTAAGCCAAAATAATCGAAGGTAATCAAGGACTTGCTTGAAAAATCAAAATCGAGTTGACATTGAGAAAGCTCAGATATTAAAATGGAGGAGGGAATCTTTGACTTCTGAGGAATCTGTCACTCTTCATTAGTGCTAATTTAATTTCTTAAGTGCTTACATTTGTTTGTTTTTGTGCTAGTGATGAAGTAGTTGATCAGGTACAACACACAGATGGTAATGGATAATTGCTTTTCCCCCTTTCCTTTAGTCTTTTGCATGCCAATAACTATGATACATTTCTAATGGCTTTTTGGTCATGGTGTTGCCATAGCAACAGTTACAAGTGCTCTGTTTTGCTTCACAGCTAAACTGAAGGAGGTTGAAAATGTATCCAGATCACACATATCTGTATGTGGTTTAATTTAGTCATAACCCTAATCCTGGCCTTTTAACCCTATCCAACCCCATATTTGATCCTGATGATGGTTCTTCACAAAAAACTACTGTGATTATACAATATTGATATTTTAAGGTCATTCAATTAGATTTCAAGTCAAGTCTGAAAGAGGTCTGACCCAAAGCACAGTAGTGGCTTTGATGCTATACAGTCACCAAACTATGACAGTCCCCTAAAATACAAAAGGCAATTATATTTTAATGTTTAAAGAAAGACCTCATTTATACTGTGTAAAAAAATATTATAAATACATTACCCTTCAAAAGTTTGGGGTTGATCTGATTTTTGAAATATTTTTGAAAGAAGTCTCTTATGCTTTTATTTAATCTGTGATGGTAAAGCTTATTTTTCAGCATCATTACTCCAGTCTTCAGTGTACATGATCCTTCAGAAATCATTCCAATATGCTGATTTGCTGCTCAAAAAGGATTTCTTTTCATTATCAGTGTTGAAAACAGTTGTGCTGCTTAATATTTTTCTGGAAACCGTGATACTTTTTTTCTCTCGTGATGAATAGAATTATAGAAACTTAAAAAGAACAGCATTTATTTGGTAACAATGTAAAAGTCTTTACTGTCACTTTTGATCCATTTAATGCATCCTTGCTGAATAAAAGTATTAAAGGGGTCCTATTATTAGGCTACCTTTTACGAAGTCTTGATTTTGTTTTTGGGGTGTACTAGAATATGTTTTCATGCTTGATTGTTAAAAAAACTCATTATTTTTCACATATTTTGCATTATACAGCTCCTCTCTCCCCAGTCTGGCTCAAATACGGCAATTTCGACAAAGCCCCTCCTTCCGAAATACGAAATGTGCTGTGATTGGTTAGCTGGCCCAGTGTGTTGTGATTGGCACCGCTTTGCATGTGTTCGAGAAATGTCCCGCCCCTCCATAACTGCGTGTTCTTCTCTAGTGTAAATATTAAGGTTATTTCAAACCTATTTGAGCCCGATTCAGACCCTGACAATGTTAACAAACAAGAGGATTGTCCAGAACGGATTTCATGCACAGACTTTGCAAGCACCGATTTCACAGGATGTTTCAGAGTGGTGTTTTTTGTAATTCTCTTATACATTAAATATAGATGTTTCCACCATTTAATCATGCCATTTGTTGGAAAACTAAGGTGATACAAACATTATTTGATCACAAAACCATGTTTAATTTTCCTGAGAAGCGGTGAAACCTCTTATAAAAGCGAGAGCTTACAAAAGCAACGGAAAACAAGCTGTTCTCCATAAAATGTGCAGCGCACAGTTAAACGTTGGAGTTATAATGTTCAGGAAAAGGATACATTTTTACCACTCTAAGTTCATCAGCCTTAGGAAGGTTAAACAAATGAGTTTTGGAAATGTTGTGGAAAAAACAGTCTCTCTTTGACATAGCGACTTTTCTAATGCAGCTCAACCAGGTCTCGTCCACTTTTTTGCACATTCCGTGGGCGCGGATTATTTAAATGAGTACCATTGTAACTTCATAAAATCTGTAAAATCACATTGTAGTTCAAACGAGCTGTTCGTTGTAGTTCTTGGAAAGTGGATTCTGTTATATAAAATATCTCCCTTTGGAGTGGACTTTGAGCTTTGTAACCTTGTAGATCTTTTTATGCTCAAACAGCAACATTACACACTAATTAAAGTTGAAAAAGTGGAAAAGCATGATAGGACCACTTAAAAAAAAAAAAGAAAAGTAAACGACCCCAAATTTTTTGAACTGTAGTGTATGTGTAAAATATTGTCTAGAAAATATTTATTAGTTTCTATTAAGTTCTATTAAATAACTGTGATTTAATATAATTTTTACCTATAAGTATTTAAAATGCAAAATGAAATTGTAACAATGACAAAATCTATCATTGTTTTATTATATTGTATTTGTTTTTATACATGGCTCTTCTAGGACTCTCCTGCTGTTTGGAAACCCCTGTCTGAAACAGAAGTACATTACTGTAACATATCTATTTAGGTCTAGATAAACTTCTGTGTAGCAATTCAAATGGTCTTGACACATACCGTTGCTTAGTTTTGTAACAGTTTTTTTTTTTATGTGTGCTTTCAGGCAGGCTACCAGATCACTCAGCAGAGGCTTCCCATAGCAGTGGATGGAACACTGGTCTATAGTCTTTTTGAAGGTCGCAGAAGGAATCAAGTGGTAACCAAGAGTGTGAAAATCAAACAGATCCAGCTTGAGCAAGACAGTGGAAAGAGTCTCCATGATAATGAACAGAGCCAGACTCTAATAGATCTCAACAGAGCAGGTGCTGCTTCTTTACTCTTATACAGAAACATAATGACTGTATCTTTGTGGACAGTGTCTGATATGAAGGCTGTGTCTCTCTGTCTGTAGGTGTAGGTCTGATGGAGCTGGTGATGGAGCCTGAGATGTGTTGTGGAGAGGAGGCAGCAGCTGCCGTCAGAGAGCTTCAACTCATCCTGCAGGCTCTGGGCACCTGCCAGGGCAACATGGCTGGTGATTTAATACACCCCCTACAGCTAACATTGATCACAGCCTTTAATGTCTACACACATTTATTCCCATGAATTGGTCTCAGGCACAAATCGCATTGCTTGCACCAATGTTATCTGAGTTAGTAATCCACCCATTACCCATAAGGATGGGCCATATGGCTAAAAATCGATGTCATAATCTTATATCAGATGAACCATAATTTTGACCAAACAGCCCCTGTCACTAGAGTTCTGTTGTAGAAAATATTTAATGCAAGATGTGAAATACAGGAAATCTAAATAAAAAAAAAAACCTAAAACTAAATCGTGCTAATATTAAATTAATATTTTAACAATTTAAAGGGATAGTATGGTAACCAAACAGTTGATGGGGACCCATTGACTTCCATAGTATTCATACTATGGATGTCAATGGGGTACATCAACTGTTTGGTTACCCATATTCTTCAAAATATCTTCTTTTGTGTTCAGCAGAAGAGAGAAATTCATACAGGTTTGGAACAACTTGAGGGTTTCATTTTTCGGTGAACTATCCTTTTAATACATTATTTGCCATGCAAACATTTGTGAGTAGGCAAACGAGTTGTTGAATCAGAACTAATTCACTGAAAAGGACAATTTGAACTAATTCACAGAGATTAATTGAACCTACCGACTTGATTTGGTCCCTGAACTTTAAATTAAAGATTTGCTTTTAATAAGACCGGTAAAGATTGCAAAAGTAGTCCAATGACACAGTGTTTATAAAACATAATGGCTAAAAAAGAATGTTAAAATGATCACAATAATCATAATGCTACTGAATTTTACATCGGCAGCAAAATCATTGCAGATATTCAATATACCGACCAGCCCAGTACATAGTGTGCCATATGTAGGCTTGGGTATCGAGTATCGAGTATCGATTGGAACCGGGACTAGCTTTGCGATTTTCCCGGAATCGTTCAAAAGTTTAAATTTCGATTCCTAGTTTCGATTCCCAGTCTGCCGACCGGAAGAAGACACCGCTGTTAGGGGCTGTTTACACCTGGTCACTTCATGCGTTTTCTCAGATTGGATAGCTATCTGATTAATCAAAACGATTCCATTTACACCTGGTCACATAAATGTGTTTTTGCGAAACGGATTTAAATCCGATCTTCAATTCCCGCGCTATATGCAGATTGTGCACGTCACTGAAAGCAACAGATATGAGCTGCATTTTATTGATAATCAGCTAATTTCAAAATCAAAGACCGCAATAAGAGAGAGTGACAACAGCCCTGGTAAGATCATTTCTTTCTTTACTTTTAATGATGATGATTATGTGTTAAGCGTCTGCGACTTACTTTCACTTTACTTTGCGATAGTTTGCACTTTGGCTTAATGAACAGATGCTCAGCTTCTCATCTGCGGTGACGCGCGTGTTCCAGTATCGTCGTATCTGGCTATTACATTACATAGCCTATAACACGCTCTCACACGTTTATTTATTTATTTTTTTGCATTTTTGGGAGGAGGACAATTTACATATGTGGTTTCAACAACCAGATGCATTTACACTTGTCCAGTTTCGTCTGGAATGCGGCCCAGGCCACCTCCTGAAGTGGTTTGAGCGATCGGATTCATTTTACTCACGTTCCCCTATTAACTCACAGTGCCTCATAAAATGTATTCAGAGCAAACAACCCTGACGTTAAACTTTAAAAACGTACTTATATGATGTTTTCTTATTCTTCGGTATCTTGCAAGTTACAACCATATTCTCTCGTCCTCTGCTCGTTCGTTTGAAAACTGCGCGCGATGCCGGCGAACGTAAAATAAATAAATAAATAAATGATGAAAACACATTTACACATGAGTGTAAACAACCTTATTTAGCCTATTTTACCTGATAGCCCATTTAGGTCAGACTATTTCCTTCAGAAAGACCGTTGGTTAGCTAGCTCATTTAAAATATCCTAAAAAAATTGTTTAAAATAGATTTGATATTTATATTGTACTGTAGTTGAAAACAGCCCTGTGAGAAATTCATAGTAAAGTTCATAAAAAGTAAAAAATTCATAGAATTAAAATTGATCTAAACTTTTTTGACCCTACCTCTTAAAAGAATCGGAATCGAGAATCGTTAAGAACCGGAATCGAAACAAGGAATTGGAATCGGAATCGGAATCGTTCAAATTCAAACGATACCCAACCCTAGCCATATGTCACCAAGATGTATATTAAAGAGCGCATGGTGGAAAGCCACTAACGCTAATTTTTGTGTTCAAACATCCGATAGACACATGTGGACTCGCCAGGCACGGCGTCATGGGTGGGCCTGACGGGCCTAGGCCCACCCACTTTTCAACAGGCCCACCCAAAAAATAACTAAAAAATTATAATTAATATATTCTAATTTTGTCAAGAATTATAAAAAAAAATCGTCAATAAGCTCATAATTTGTACTAAAATAGTCTAAATGTTTAGTTTTAAAAACAATTTTAAAAAGCTGGCTGTCTATTTTGATGTTTCTGCGCAAGTTCAGCAGACAGTTCGGGTTTGTTCCGATCAGAGCTCGTGAGTGGAGAGCGCATTTCTGAATATTCCGCTCAGCTCGTTCATTCCGCAGGGTCGCTCGCTCAACCCAGAAGAATGGCCTGCTGGTTCGAAAATATGTGGAATAAGGGCTGCCTCCGACTAATTTTTTTTTCTAGTCGACTAGTAGTTGTTCATTTAAGCCATTCGTGGACAAATCGCCGCTTTATATTAATTTAATTACTTAAATAGGCTATAGCCTACAGGATAATAAGCGTTATGACCGCACGCATAAAGCTTGCCACAAAGAACCGGTTAAAGTAATGATTATGAATGTGTCTAAATTAGCAAGGAGACATTTAACTGTTTAGTAATAAACTGGTGTTTTCTGTGTCGCTGCAAAGATGAAGTTGACGATGCGGACTCGCCATGAACGCCAGAGAGAAATGCACATTTCATATGGATTATATAATCAGAGAGTAGCCTATAGCCTATTTATTTTGGTTTTAATATTTTCGTTTAAAAGTAGACATTTCAAGCTTTCTGTAATATATAGCCTATATTTCTCAAATCTGTGAGGCACAAGCTGAGTTTCGGCGCCTTCCAGTTCACATGCAATGCAAGTGATCGTGTCGGCGCCTTATTACATTGTCTTATTTATTAAATACGGGCAATTGATTGATAAAACATTGATCAAAATTAAGATACAATTTATACAAAACGAAAATCTTTTAAAAAGAGTTTTCTATAAAACAAAACTTAATGAAGTCGTCAAAATCATGTTTTACCAAAAACAGCGCCGTTGCTAGGAGGGCGCCAGCGCCTCTGCCTCGCGAGTGGATGATAGCCCTGAAGACGCCTAGCAATGATATACCTTTAATGGTAGTATACCTTTAGTTAAGTTATACCTTAAGAGTCTTCGTAGCGTGCTTAGAGACAATGTTATCGGAAAATGCAGCCCAGGTATGATGCGTATGATGCGTAACGGAGATTCCAATTCCTTCTTTGGTCAGAACCATAGAGCGATCGCGGATAGGTCTGTCCTATGCACCGAAACTTTTAACAATGCAACAAAATATTTAAAGAGCATCAAGCTATTAAAATATATATTATGTATACGCACAGATAATATAACAGTAGGCTATATTAGTCAATATTTTTTTATTAGGTTAAGCATTGATTGGATAACGTTTTTTTTTTTTTTTTTTTTTTTATTTAACGTTTTTAATTTAAGGCCCACCCACAATTGGTCTGGCCCATCCAAAACTGGAATCCTGGCGCCGTGCCTGGGACTCGCGTACGTCTTGAATCATGAATATTGCAGAAATGTCTGCTGAATGCCATTCTGACATCTTAAGATGTATTGTTGATGAGAAAATGTTCATACATAAATACATAAAAAAAATACATAAATAGAATGTCTTGGCATTGTAACACATTTTTTCAGGGCTAAATGAATAGCCTATATAGCATAAAAGGATTATAGGTGGCCCCCCGCATCAATGACCCTCTTTTCCCAACCAATTTGTAAACACCTTTCCCCCTTTCCGACTTCACTAGAATGTGTGCTTCGGATGCACTGAGATGTTCTTGTATCTTAATATGAGTAAATCATAGTTTCAGTTACACACTTTAAGTAAGAACATTAAGGAAATGTAGTGTTTGTGTAAGATACACAAATTCAAATAAGAAAATAACTGACCTGTTCCTCAACCGTTTTTAATGTGTCACTGATAAATAAACCTGTTGTCTTCCTGTAATGAAAAATTCAATAGCTCTTGTTTAATCAAAACCCCTTGAAGCAAAATACAGCAAATTGTTTATTTGTTTCAGACTATTCAACGGTGCTCTCCAGAATACAGTATTTCATGCAAATAAATCATTCAAATTCAAATGTATGCACTGTTTGTTAAGCAGGGGTTTTGAGAGCTGTGGATGGTTGAATTGTAATGACTGTTCAGAGTGATTCTCATTTGATCCCTCTTTCTCTCCTCTCACAGAGGGACAACTTAGAGTTGATGCCAATGTATCCGTGCATCGACCTGGAGAGCCTATGGGAGTGAGGACAGAGGTCAAAAACATCAACAGTGTCAGGCACATGGCCAAAGCCATAGGTGAGGATATGTCTAACTGATTCTGAGAAAGAATTTTATGGATATCAAGATCTGCCTGTTGGTTTGGAGAAGGTTTTTCTGGTTTAAGCACAAGCATACAGTAAAATCTCCTCAGTACAGCAAGACGTGTCGAGGGCAAGAAATAGACTTTCAGCCAGTGGGTTTCAGAAATCTTTTAATCATGCTGCATTCATATTCACACACACACACGCACTTTAGAAATAGCTGGAAGTCACTTTTCTTGTGTGGTTGTCACATTTAGCCCAGCATCAGTTGGAGGGAATGAGTGTCTGTGTGTAATTATGCCAGAGCTGAAAGTCAGACTGCAAACTCCAGATAAGAAACACGAACAATAAGCATTTTCACCTCACTCCATCTCTGTCTCGTGTTAAATGCTCTGTCAAGATGTGCACCGTTGAATAAAGGCTGCAGAAGCAATCATCTCTACTGCATTAACACACACACACAATCACAAAGTTGTTTTTGAAACGAGGAGTTTCACTCAAAAGGAAATCTGACTGATTTGATCCAAGAAAATAATGAGTGTTGAAGACCCACATAAACATGCCTGTCAAGGACGAGAAGATTAAATAAAATGAAAGCAATTTTATTCTTTGTCAATGAAAGCAAGAATAAACATTGAAAACATGAAAATATTTAATCGCTGAATGTGACATGATGTTTTACACTGTTCCCCCTGAGAGAAAGTTGTGAAATTTAATTAATATTTATAATGCATTTTGTTTTGATGTCTTGAAAAGTCAGTTATTATACTTGTTTAATACTGCACATTGTCCCAAAACTAAAGGACTACCAGTGGTTTTCTACACTAGTACAATTTCCCCCAAAAGCACATTTAAGCAGTCATGAGGAAAAATGCTGATGTGCAGCCATTTCAAAAGTACTTTAGGGTCTTTTTTTGGCAGAAGGTTGTGGTTAGAGTTTGATTGGTCCTCTCTTGATACATGTTCCATAGACTACGAGATCCAGAGACAGATGGAGGTTCTGCAGAGCGGTGGGACGGTTCTTAATGAGACCCGAGCATTTGACAGCAAATCTGGGTAAGGGGGCCCAGAACAGGCAGATTTCTACAAGAGCTGCATTCTCCTGTGATATCAACTGGAACAGAGCAATGCAATTAGACGATCTGAGTTTTACATGGTTTGAGTCTCAGATTCTATATTGGTTTCTTTTTGAATTTTAAACCCACTGCCACTTTAAATTATTCATGTCAGATTAAATGTTTAGCGTCTCATGGCTGATCACACACATTGAGCTTTACGTTGAACACATTGAGCTTCTGCTTCAGGTTTAGTCAGTGTTTCTGACAGAATTCTGTTTTTGCAAACCAATAAGAATATATTGTAATACAATGCCAAAAAACAATTTATAACCGAAAACTTATTAAAAATCAACACATTTTCATATGAACAACCAGTCATAATGCTGCATATGCATAAAGTTTCAAAAGTTATTGCTTTGATTCGAGCTGGACATCACTTAAAGTCAAGACTTGTGCTTTGGTAGGTACACTACCGTTAAAAAGTTTGGGGTCTGTAAGATTTTTTTGATCAAAATTAATGGTAAATATTTCAAATAAATGCTGAACATTCTATTAATCCTGAATAAATGTTGAAAAAAAGAAAGAAAATCAAGTTTTCATAAAAATATTAAGCAGCACAACTGTGGTTAAAACTAGAAATATTTCCTGAGCACCAAATCAGCACTTTTGAACAAGTCAGGAACCTTAAAGGATCCGTCATACTTATTCAAACCAATAACGTTCATTTGTTCGTGAATCTGGCTACGCTTGTCATGCTGTTTTTTGTGTGCAGCCAGTGAAGACAGCACAATGTTGTCTTGTCATTTTTTTGTGATACACTGTCTTTTATCTCATTTTCAATTCAAACTGCAAACGGTTTTATTTTGTGGCGCTGTAGATTCTGCAGCACTGGCAAATAGTGATTCTGGAAATATTGTGTTTAGTCATGGGCAGCATACTTTTCCCTTGGTCTTTTTCCTGTCCATCTGTGACCAAAGATGAATGTGGTCATTTGACCTCAGTAGTTCTGTCATGTGTTGACTTGTACACATGGCAGCACCAGACACACACACACACTAACTCATGCTCTCTACAGATGACAGAGCAGTATTATTGTGAGCATCTGCCCATGAAATAAAAGCCTCATCTCACAGCTGTGTCCTCCTGCTCTTGGATATGATCTGCTAGCACAAACCACCAATATATAAGAGCTTAGTACACAACCTTCTGTCCTGGCTTACTTTATTCTTATTGGTCAGTCGTGGCAGTCTGTCGTCAAATATCTTTCTAAAATGGCCGCAAAACTATAATATACTTTGGTAATCTCATAATTTCAACAAAATTTTGAATCCATTTATGTTTTATTTGGTTTGTTGTCATTCAATTTACATGATACAGGATAATTATTGTAAAATGCTTGTAACTACAACTTGTAAACCTGTAACTTTCTGAGAGCCTCGACTTGTACCACCTGACCACTGCAACGTCATTCATAATCACTCAAAATGGCAGCAGTTTCAGAATTAAAATGTAGTTATAGTAGTTAGCAGTTATTTAATAATAATTCCTATAATTGACTATTGTTAATGTCTTAATGCAAGATTAATCTGAAAATAAATAAAAGACATACAATACAGTTTAACGTAGCTTGCACAGTTGGATAACTAATGTCAAAAAGGCATTGACATAATGACTGTTACTTGTTATTGTGCTTTTGTCTGTTGATTACTGAAATTACATATTAATTTTGGCATTAATAGTGTTGCCATTAAGTCCTGGTTGTCATCTAGTAATTACTCTAATTATGACACGCTGAGCGCATCACAACTCCTGCATGGTAATAATGACCAGCTGACTGAACATGTAAACTCTAAATTCTCTGTAAGAACCTTCTATCAGAACATACTTTGCTTGTAACTTTTTATTTTATTTTAAGCTACAGTCAGGTCCATAAATATTGGGACATCGACACAATTCTAATCTTTTTGGCTCTATACACCACCACAATGGATTTGAAATGAAACGAACAAGATGTACTTTAACTGCAGACTTTCAGCTTTAATTTGAGGGTATTTACATCCAAATCAGGTGAACGGTGTAGGAATTTCAACAGTTTGTATATGTGACTCCCACTTTTTAAGGGACCAAAAGTAATGGGACAGATTAACAATCATGAATCAAACTTTCACTTTTTAATACTTGGTTGCAAATCCTTTGCAGTCAATTACAGCCTGAAGTCTGGAACACATAGACATCACCAGACGCTGGGTTTCATCCCTGGTGATGCTCTGCCAGGCCTCTACTGCAACTGTCTTCAGTTCCTGTTTGTTCTTGGGGCATTTTCCCTTCAGTTTTGTCTTCAGCAAGTGAAATGCATGCTCAATTGGATTCAGGTCAGGTGATTGACTTGGCCATTGCATAACATTCCACTTCTTTCCCTTAAAAAACTCTTTGGTTGCTTTCGCAGTATGCTTCGGGTCATTGTCCATCTGCACTGTGAAGCGCCGTCCAATGAGTTCTGAAGCATTTGGCTGAATATGAGCAGATAATATTGCCCGAAACACTTCAGAATTCATCCTGCTGCTTTTGTCAGCAGTCACATCATCAATAAATACAAGAGAACCAGTTCCATTGGCAGCCATACATGTCCACGCCATGACACTATCACCACCATGCTTCACTGATGAGGTGGTATGCTTTGGATCATGAGCAGTTCCTTTCCTTCTCCATACTCTTCTCTTCCCATCACTCTGGTACAAGTTGATATTTGTCTCATCTGTCCATAGGATGTTGTTCCAGAACTGTGAAGGCTTTTTAAGATGTTGTTTGGCAAACTCTAATCTGGCCTTCCTGTTTTTGAGGCTCACCAATGGTTTACATCTCTGTATTCACTCTGGTGAAGTCTTCTCTTGATTGTTGACTTTGACACACATACACCTACCTCCTGGAGAGTGTTCTTGATCTGGCCAACTGTTGTGAAGGGTGTTTTCTTCACCAGGGAAAGAATTCTTCGGTCATCCACCACAGTTGTTTTCCGTGGTCTTCCGGGTCTTTTGGTGTTGCTGAGCTCACCGGTGCGTTCTTTCTTTTTAAGAATGTTCCAAACAGTTGATTTGGCCACACCTAATGTTTTTGCGATCTCTCTGATGGGTTTGTTTTGTTTTTTCAACCTAATGATGGCTTGCTTCACTGATAATGACAGCTCTTTGGATTTCATATTGAGAGCTGACAGCAACAGATTCCAAATGCAAATAGCACACTTGAAATGAACTCTGGACCTTTTATCTGCTCCTTGTAAATGGGATAATGAGGGAATAACACACACCTGGCCATGGAACAGCTGAGCAGCCAATTGTCCCATTACTTTTGGTCCCTTAAAAAGTGGGAGGCACATATACAAACTGTTGTAATTCCTACACCGTTCACCTGATTTGGATGTAAATACCCTCAAATTAAAGCTGAAAGTCTGTAATTAAAATTCATTTCAAAATCCATTGTGGTGGTGTATAGAGCCAAAAAGATTTGAATTGTGTCGATGTCCCAATATTTATGGACCTGACTGTATAACTTATTTATTACCATCTCTCTTTCTCTCTCGCCAGTAACACAATTCCGATGAGGGATAAGGAAGGCCTACAGGACTACAGGTGAGTGTAATGCTCCATTGAACCCTGCAGGTAAATGAAATCTGCTCCTGTGGAGTACTACAGGGAGTAAAGATAAAGAAAAACAGGAGAGGACATTGGAAAGAGTGATGGAGTAAAGGGAACCTGGACAGTGCAGGATAAAAGGAAAACAGGTAAAAGGAAAGCAGCAGAAAATACTGTGTTTCTATAGACAACAAGGGAGTAGCATGGAGATGGATGAAAATGAATATGGTGCTGTAGAGGAAAGAGAGTGATTGGGCGAACAAAACAGAGGAGGAAGAGGACAGGAAGACTAGACAAGTGGTGATATGAAGGACTGAATATGCATCAGCTGTGCTCTGATAATGCGGCTGTAGATCCACATAAAGGGGGAGAGAGGGAAGAGTGGGTGGATGTACTAAAGAAATGGAGCAAATCATGCAGTGCCATCTACAGACTGAGACCAAAAATAAACATTTATAAATCATTGAAAGCCACTTTCCATCTACACACATATTTTAACTATATATAAAAAAAAAATATCACGGTTTTCACAAAAAAATACTAAGCAGCACAACACTGTTTTAACACTGATAATAATATCAACAAAAAAAGTTTATTTTGAGCAGCAAATCACCATATTATAATGATTTCTTAAGGATCATGATTAAGGATCATGTGACACTGAAGACTGAAGTAATGGCTACTGAAAATTCTGTTGAATAAATAAAACTTTGAAATATGTTAAAATTAAAAACAGTTAGTTTAAATTGTAATAATATTTCACAATATGACTTTTACTGTATTTTCAATCAAATAAATGCAGTCTTTCAAAAACATTTTAAAAAATATCAGACTCGTACAGTATTTATGATTGGTTAACTATGCAGAAGGAAGTCATTTCTCAGTTTTGCCTTTTCAGCTGCATTCTTTGAGAGAAACAAATGTAAATGTGAATATCCATTCTGATTGGTCATTTTGTTCATCTGAGATGTGTTCTCTGACATTCATGCAACGATCAGAACTCAGCTACAGTACGCTCAGCCTCCATTGCCTCTGATGGTCTGCCACTGGAGAGGACACTCTCAGACACACGGAAGGCTGGACATGTGTGGCCGGTTCAGGTCAAAGAGATATGAGGAGGGTGTGACAGAGAGACAGAGAGGGCTGGAGATTAGGCCTTGAAATGACACACGCTGTCTGAACACTACAAACGCTGGCTTATCTTTGCACCTGATAAGAACACGCTCTTGTGTTCCCCCACATGACCTGCTTGAATCACGCCTTCTGTTGTGTTGTATGTACATACATTCTCTCATTATCTCCCAGGTTCATGCCAGAGCCCAACTTGCCGCCACTGTTTGTTTATGAGAGTGAAGCTTCAGTGCCTGCTGGCGTTGACTCCGCCCAGGTTGTGGTGATTGACAGGCTGAGTGCCCAGTTGCCAGAGCTGCCGTCTGCGAGGAGAACGAGGCTTGTGGAGACGTACGGCATTCTGCGAGAGCACAGCTTGACGCTGGTGGTGAGAAAGTTCACATTCAAGCTGTGCGTGCTTGTTTTATGGCACACATTTCCCATCAGGCACTCTGATTCTTTTAAGATAATTAATTCCAATTGCATTTTTTACTTTGTCAAGTAGTAAGCACTATGATTTAACATTCATATGGTCATGTCTGTGGTGATGAAAACTGAAAAAAATTCCAAAAAAGTTGCAATATTATTTCTTAAAATTGTGAATCATATCATCATATCACAATTGTGACTTTAATTCTCGCAATTGCGTCGTTATTTCTTTTAATTGAGAATTCATATCTCACAATGGCAACTATTTCTTGTAATTGCACATTTTTTCTTAGTAATTGCAACTTTATTTTAACTGTGACTATCTTACAATTGCAACTCATAATTGTTTTTATATCTTACAAGTGTGACTATTTCTCATAATTGTGACTTTATTCCTTGTAATTGCAACAATTTCTTGTAACTGCGACTGCAACAGTTGCAGCTTCTCATAATTGTCAGTTTATCTCACAATGGCAAATATGTATTGTAATTTCGACTTCAGCTTACAATTGCAACTATTTCTTGGAATAGCAACTTTATTCCTTGTAATTGCATATTTATTTGTTTTAACTTCAAGTATTTTTAATCACAGCTTCTCATAATTGTCTTAATTCCTAACAATTGTGACTATTCCTCGTAATTGTGTATTTCTTGTAACTGCGACTATCTCACAATTGTGACTTCTATTTTGTCTTTATTTCTCACAATAGTGACTTTATTTCTCATAATTGCAACTTTATTTCATAATTGTCACTTCATGTCTCACAATGTTACTTAATTTCTTAAAATTGCATACTTGCTTTATCTCACAGTCTTATTTTTTTTTGCTCTGAGTTGGAAACAGGCTTCCATAGTTTTGGGTTAATCTTGTCATTTGTTATACTTTTTTTTTTCTTTTTCATTTCACGTTTTTTCATCACAGATATTTCATATTAAAGGGATACTTCACCGATTAGCATTAAGCTTTGCATTGATATGATAACTATTCTGTTTCAGAATGAGGACGGGCTTATGGACTTCTTTGAGAGTGTTGTTCAGATGACCAAGGTAGAACCGAGGAAGGTGATTGGCTGGGTGATGAATGAGCTGATGGGAAATCTGAATCTTCAGAGTCTGAAAGTCTCTCAGAGGTGAGCCAGCACTGAAAACAATCATTCAACAGCTCCAATACATCCAAAACATTGGAAAAATAAATTAGAATAAATAATTCCAAGAAGTAGGGAGAGAGGAAGTGTGCGTGTGTGCGCCGTAGGCTTTTTTCCAGTCTGTTTGTTATTCCTTCTCTCCAATATTGTTTCCTGTCAGTAAATAATAAATAATGGCGGTTGTGTTCACTCCATGCCTAGGGATATATATACGGGAGTGTTTTTCTGGGACTCCTCCAGCTCAGTGATCAGAAACTGCCTCAATGTTCATCTCTTGTTTTCTTGAGTTCACTAATATGTGAGTGGGGCCAAATTGTAAGAAAGAAGCCATGTTTAACTTATCCAGTAATGAGTTGGTCTCCTTGGTCATATTGTTTTAAAGTAAAGTCTTGCTCACCGAATTATGTATTGTGAGTGTGAAATCTGTTCTTTCTAACTAATCTCTCCCTTTCTTTCTTAGTCCCATCTCTCCATGTGCTCTTGCTGAGCTGATCAATCTTGTGGAATCTGGTCACATCTCATCCTCGACTGCCAAACAAGTAGGAGAGAAAAACAATCCTTAACTTGGCTAATTGACAGACGTACAAGCCATATTATGTGAGGTTCTCCTTAAACCACAGGCCTGTTTTGTATGTGGTGAGCGCAGGTTTTCCAGGAGATGTGGAAGGCTCCAGAGAAGACAGTGGGCCAGATAGTGAAGGAGCAGGATTTGTGGATGATAAATGACAAAGAGGAGCTACGAAAGATCTGTCAGAGGATTGTGGACCGTTACACTGAGGAGGTAAATCCAGACATTAATCCACCTTAAAAACCTAGTTCGTCTTCAACTATTTTCAGCTTGTAGAAATAAAATAAAAACGTATAAAACTATTTATTTATTTGTTTGCTTATAAGATTAACTGCTAGCCAACGATAATCTGTACACTAATTTTTGCAAATGAATTTTGTTGCAGGTTCAGATTATCAGAGGGGGTAATAAGAAAGTACTGAACAAATTAATGGGTGAAGTTCAGAGAGAAACTAAAGGCAGAACTGATCCGGTCCAAGTCAAAGCCATTCTAGAGGAAATGATCTCATGAACTGCCCAGCATGCCTATTTTGTGGGTTAATGCTGTGTTCTGGACAAGCAGCTTAATGGAGCAATGGAACTAACATTTAATAGCCTCTGTACGTTCCAGAAAGGTGTCTCCACTGTAAAATATATTCATCACACATTTTGATAAACAAAGGTGTTTCATGCAATATTACTTTGTGTTGTTTTACTTCTAAGGATTTCAGTATTTAATTAATCACAGCTCATTTAATTCTGGGCTCTGAGACATTTATCACTCAATGATCATCGATTCATTAATAGTCAAGCCTTGTGAGAAAATCTTTTGTGTGTGCACAGAATATTTTTGTGCTGCTTTAAGTTGTTTGCAGCTCTGTATGGATTTTCTATTATAATTGGGTTTTGTGGGATTATTCGTCACTTTTAGAATTTAGCAGGTCAGGCCAAGTTTGCCTGAAACTTCTGGTGTGTAATCACCATTAGCCATTGCTAGCACAGCCGATGTCTGCTGGCATGAGTGATTGAAATAAAAGGAATGTTTTTGTGTACTACTAAGACTTGCTTTTTGTCAGACCCAAAGTATTTAAGACAGCAAAAAAAGTTTTATAACTTGATGGTGGTCTGTATACTTGTGTCATATGATTAACTAGCGCCCTCTGGTGGAGTATGAATTTCATATGCCATTATGTCAAGACCTGTAAGTCAATGCTCAGTTACCATGGTCAACAACATACTTTAAATTTTGAATTCAACTGAATTTGAAATGTATGTGAAATTTGTTCAGTTTATGTTACTTTTTATTTTAATACAAATATCTACCCATGTTAAGAAATGTGCTAAAAAGCAGTATGACTCTTAAGAGACAAGATATTTTAAATAAAGTCGTCTTATCCATTCAATAAAAGTTAATCGTGATGGATAGATAGCCCTTTAGAAAAAGGTTTGATGATAGAGACTATTGCTGCTGCCATTAGTGAAAATGAACTGAGGAAGGACCCAGTTTTAAACAAAAAAACCCCTTCGGCTGAAAGGACTATCTGGGGAACAGGAGTTAAATTGTGTCAACAGTGCATGTGCATACATGAGTATCCATGAGTTAACATTACCAAACATACAGATGCAACTTCACCCAGAGCTGTACATGTAGTAGGCTAATGTTAACAATAAATTACAATACAAACATTTGATGCCACTACCAGCCCTTAAGATTATATTTACAATAGCATTATTTGGGAGTAGGCACCTCATGGACTATTCTATAATGTTTTATTTAGGTATAAAAAACCCTATCTGTTTATTTATATACAGTATATATACAAAAATTACACACCGAGCAACCTAACAAAGGAGAGAATTTATGTGCTGTGATTATATATGCATTATGTATTGGAGCTGTAAAAACAAGTATATTAAACAAGCAGCAGAAAAGGGATGTTCGTATCAGTTAAAGCACGGAAGATTGACAATGTTATTGCCCACTAACTCAAATGACACTTCTGTTAGTGGACAAGATGTCTTTATTCAAGTCATCCTGCTTTACATTTCTGACATAGAAACTATTGCCATTTGAAACTATTGTCATTTGAAGGTGAAAATATGAGCTGGTGACATTTCTACAGATTTAGCATTTCTTTTTACAACCAAGGCATACAGAACTGTACAATTTAAGTAATGCTTACCACCAGTAAAGGCAATTTAATCTAGAATTTCTAATCTATCCCTTGTTCACCCCCCTTACAAAAAAAGTCGCCTTCATTACATAAAACTGCATATAAATATCTTTGGACTGACAAGCTACATTGTGGCCTCCGGATGTTTGGTAATCAGGTTTTGATTGACATAATTTGTACAAGGGGGAAAGCAAAACATCCACCTTCAAAAAATGACCACTGAATATGTTGAAGACATTTAATCAAATATGTCAAAAATATACATTAAAATGTCAAATTTTCTCGTAAAACTATTTAAAGCATAACCACCAATGTTCATGATCACCTGCTTATGGTGTGTTTTGCACTAAAAACAAATGTGCTCAGGGATCAGGTGAACTTCCAGAGTTTCAATATACATACATATAACAAGACCCCTGGAGATAGTAAAAATACTTTCAAATCAAGGCAACTTTTATACTAAAAGACACTTTCTCTTTTGCATATGGGGTGTTTAGATACACTGGAATTATATCATTTGCTTTCTTTTATACATTTAAAATATGTGATGTACAGTATGCATAGTCTCTCTGATTGTGTTTCAGCTAAATTAATGCCATTCATGACCATTGCAAACAAAGTCATGGGGATTCAAGAGAAAGAAAAATAGTTTAAAAAAAAAAGAATGTCTTAAATCATTTTTGTGAAGATTTTATGTAACTCTATAATGGTTTTAATACACTATCGGTCAAAAGTTTGGTGTTGGTACGTTTTTTTTTATTTTGAAAAATTCTCAAAAATGCTGAATTTATTTGATCAAAAATAAAGAAAAAAAATCAGAAGCATTGTGAAATATTATTACAATTGTTTTTTAATTATTTAATTGTTTATTTTAATTACATTTGTAAAATGTAAGTTATTCCTGTGAAGGCAAAGCTGAATTTTCAGCATCATTGCTCCAGACTTCAGCGTCACATGATCATTCAGAAATCATTCTAATATGCTGATTTACTACTCGACAAGTAACATTTATTATTATTATTATCAATGTTAAAAATAGTTGCTCCGCTTAATATTTTTGTGGAAACTGTGATGTATTTTTTCAGGATTATTTGATGAATTGAAAGTTCAAAAGAACAGCATTTATTTAGAATTTATATACTTAAAAATCTTAAAAGTCAATTTTGATTAATTTAATGCAATCTTGCTGAATAAAAGTATATATTTATTTCTAAACAAAAAATCTTACGACCACAAACTTTTGAACGGTACTGAATGTCTTACCTCACTAAAAAAAAGACATCCTGATTTACAAGTAGGCGTGTTGCTACTTTCAAACATGTTTGTTAACAACTTAGTTCCTTTCACATTGTAATAAGTTAATATCAGTGATGCTCTACAAGGAACCAGAACAACTGTTTCTCAAAATCCAGCAATTCTACAGGTCAAGTCAAGTCACCTTCATTTATATAGTGCTTTTAACAATATAGATTGTTTTAAAGCAGCTTTACAGTGATAATAGGAAATTAAAGTAACAGAGATTGTTTTGGCTTTACAGCAGCTCTAGAATAAAGTTATTGTCCAGCTAAAGTTAGTTTTGATTGATTCACTTCCGTTGCAAAGATGATTAGTTATTAACTTAGGGGCCGCTTACACGACACCGTTCTAACAGAAAACACTTAACACGCTCCGGCCCGCTCATTCACACAACAACAGTGCCTGGTGGCTCGAGAATGCAAACCTTGAAATAGGTTCCAAGGTGCAAGTCTTGAAACATAAAAAAAAAAGTTATCTCTGCGCAAACTTTACAAAACGCAAACCTGTGAAAACGCTGACGGCGTGCACATGTGTATTACGTGTTTAGTCAATAGGTATGCACGTTTGAATATATATGTACGCAGGCGTGTAGTCTTTCTTTCCAAATTGACCTCAACAAATTACTTATCTGGCCTTTAAAATTATAATACAGAATTTTGTATTGCATCCACGTAGCCATGTGAACTGGAATTATTTTGACAACTTTTTTTCTGTTAAAGGGAAGGGAAGGCACGGAAAGGAGGTCTTCACATGGGGAGAGACTAGTTGACACTTCAGAACTGCGTTGTCGTAGTGTCCAGGCGCATGTGACATGTCCTTCATCAGATCTAGATATGGCCTGGATTCGGCGGACTGCGGTAAACCTCGGGATAAACAGAGAGACTAATATTAGTGTAGACGCCATTCTTCTTATGATGTAACGAGTACATCAGGATTTATGTGAAGTGTTCCCGGTTCCGGCTGACCTAATCTATGCAGCCTAACATTGAATTATAGAAGTTTATAATGTGTTATGTGTATGCTAGGTCAAAGAGATGTGTTTTTAGTCTAGATTTAAACTGACAGAGTGTGTCTGCTTCCCGAACAATGTTAGGAAGACTGTTCCAGAGTTTTGATGCTCAATAGAAGGATTTACCGCCAGCAGTCGATTTTGATATTCTAGGTATCATCAACTGGCCGGAATTTTGAGATCGCAATAGACGTGAAGGACTATAATGCATTAAGAGCTCGCTCAAGTACTGGGGAACTAAACCATTTAGTGCTTTGCAAGTAATCAGCAATATTAATTTATTAATATTTACTTACTTTAATTTATACCATGTTTAATTGGGAGCCAATGCAGTGTTGATAGAACCGGGCTAATATGGTCATACTTCCTGGTTCTGGTAAGAACTCTAGCTGCTGCGTTTTGGACCAGCTGTAGTTTGTTTATTAAGCGTGCAGGGCAACCACCCATAAGAACATTACAATAATCTAGCCTTGATGTCATGAACGCATTAACTAATTGTTCCGCATTTGTCATTGTGAGCATATGACGCAATTAAGATATATTTTTAAGATGGAAGAATGCGGTTTTACAGATACTAGAAACGTGACTTTCAAATGAAAGATTAGTATCAGGTCACTTGGTCAGTTGTATAAAACGTTGACCAGTGTCCAGGTTTACAAAGTATGTTTACTGTATAGAAAACTGTACAGACATGTTGAAAATTAAGTACTAAAGGAATAGGCACTTTTAGTATAAGGCCATCAGGAGAACAATGCAGCAAGAGACATCAGCATCACTGAACAATCTGCAAAACATTCAGTCGTCAAGTGTTGTTATTAATGTCTAATGCCCTGCCACCTCTTAATGCTCATGGCTGTATGACCGTCACTCTTTGGTTTTGGCCTGAAGTTAGGCAGGCTTTATCATTTAGCATTTATGAAGTGAAGGCACATCAATTTATTGCCTTATGGCAGGACACACTGGTTTTATGAGTGATGATTTGTGCTGTAACTGTATTTGCTGGGAAATGAGGCTTGGTAATGCATAAATAAATGATGGAAGTACAAAAGACTGTTTCACACAGCAGACAAAAACATGCTGAAAGAATCCCCCATCAAAAATATATATTAAAAAATTGTCCAAAAAAATCCCACATTAATTTAGAGGTTTAGTACTTTCAACTAAAATTCATTCAAAATGTCAAAAGTTTCCTGGAAACATTAACAACAAACAAACACAGAATCAAAGGCTACTGGTCTGTTGGAAAATGAGAAAGAATGGAGTGTTCTTGTGCAATGGCTGCCAGTTCTTTTAGGAACTCTGTGAAAAGAACTGTGGCATATACCTCAGTTTTGTTTAGGGGAACCACAGTTTTAGGTTGGATTTGGTTCTTCTTGATTCTGTCTGCTTCAGAGCCATGGAGCCAATCTCCAGTCTGTGGACTCTGAGAGTCTAGATTGAAATGGAAGAAAAACCTAGTCATTGTGCAATATTTAAGCATTTTCATAACGTCTATCATTCAAACCAATAAAAGAATGAGTAACTGAACAAGTCAAATAAAGAAGATGAAGCAGTTTATATTGTCATACAAAAACAGCAGCTATGTACCCCTGAAACTGAGAAAAATAACTTCAATATCAAATAAATTAGATTCAGAGTAAAACAAAATGTGTAAATCAGAGGACAGTTTCTTCCACAGGTCTATATTATATTATATTATATTATATTATATTATATTATATTATATTATATTATATTATATTATATTATATTATATTATATTATATTATATTATATTATATTATATTATATTATATTATATTATATTGGGTAATTTCGATGAAAAAATTTGATGTATGCGATTTTGTTCTCTCAATTTTCATAATTACAGACCCTGTGGACAAACTACAGTACACCTGTTGTGTACAACAGTCTTCTTCAGAAAACATTCTGCTGATACAGGAGCAGACGCTCACGGTGGGTCATGTTTATAAAACACGTACATATTGTTCATTCTTAAAACAGTTTTGTGTTTATTAAACTTTGATACATAGTGTCTTAAATATAAAACAACATGACTAAGAGGATATGAACATTCTCTGACCTCTTAATGAACTCTCTCTGGCCAATAAGCAGTGCTGAGCAGCTGTGAGGAGCTCAGGGAAGTCTTTATTATTCGCGGACCACTGCTCTATCTGGTTCTTCACTGAGGCCAGTACCTACAAAATTCAAAATGGAAAGGCAAGAAGGGAGAGAGAAATTAATGAATAAACAGATTCCACATTCCTACTGATACCATGTATTAATGACCAAGCTTCACTGAGATTTTGAGGGCTACATGCTCATTTTGGAGAGACTTTTCCACTCTTTTACTGACAAAGGGGAAATCTAAAAAATACCATAAGTATTGAGTACAAAACCTTGCACTGACACTGTCATTCTGAGATGTGCCACTGAGTACTGTGCATCTGAATAATATTAGAGTTATAGAGACAAATGCAACATTCACACCACAGCTGAATGTGGTCCAAATCAATTTTTTTTTATCCCCCAAATCCGAGGCAATGTTCACAAGCTCTTAAATGTGCCCCACATTAGACATTGGTCTGAACAGGTGACATTTCTAAACGGACCTGCAAACATAAAACACTCAAAACATCTGGCATGTTAATCTGAATCTGAGAGAAATTTATTGAGCTTGGTTGTGTTGAACCTGATGTTTAGTGACATTCCAGGGACTCATTATTTTCTACATTAAGCATGCAATGACAGTGAATATTGAGTTAGTGTGACTTAAAAAGTGAAAGTGGGCCAAATCCTATTTGAAAATATATTAATTAAAAAACAAATTGTATTTGGGCAACAAATATTGCCTTACTGTCCATGTCAAAACATAGAAGAACAGAGATATGTATGCAAGTAGATCAGATAATGTGTGTACTTCAGTACCTGGTATAGTGAGCGGACGCTGGGCTGGAACACCATGTTTGTGTTGAGAAGGAAGGAGCGCAGCAGAGGCTGAGGATAAGAAGCTAACTGAGCCAGGATGCCGGTCAGAAGCAAGTTCACATGGAGCGCGTTACTCGCCATGTTTTCTAGACGAGACAGCAGTACACTCACAAACGGCCCTAAAAGAGACAAGAAGAGTAGAACTCAAATAAATAGAACAACACAAACCCAAATATCATACAGAATATTAAACTGAAGTTAACACTAAATAATTCCAAAACTCTGCATAGTAGTTTATGGGGGCCAGAACTGAAGTCACACTTCATGAGATATTTTAGAATACTTTAGAATAGAATCAGCAACATCAGTTGCAATCTTTCTTGACTCGTACTTTGATTTAATTGCCATGCAAATGTAAAATGATTGAACAAATGGTGTATAGATGCTAATTGTTGAGTTGAACAGGCCATGTGACATCAGAAGCAGAGTACTGCTGAAATTATAGCATACTGCATACTGTTTTACATGAACAGGCAATATACATTAATGCAGTGTTTCCCAACCCTGTTCCTGGAGGAACACCAACAGTGCACATTTTGGATGTCTCCCTTATCTGACCCATATACAGTATTCTGGTCTTGGAGTCTCTACTAACGAACTGATGAGTTGAATCATTTGTGTTTGATTAGGAAGAGTTGGAAAATGTGTAGTGTTGGTGTGCCTCCAGGAACAGGGTTGGGAAATGCAGTATGCTAGTATTCCATGTCTAATACAACATTTGATTAATTGTTTCAGGTATAGAACAAAAATTTGACTCTGGCTGTATCCGAAATCACCCCATAAGCCTCTCATTATGAGTCCATATCAAAATATGTTTTCTGACCTGTAAAAGGCACAGAATGACCCTTGCTCCCACTGCGAGGTTTGGTCCCAAAAGGAGACAGCAATGTTTCTGCCTCTGGTGTCTCAGGTGAGAAAGAGTTAAAGTCCATCTCATCTTCCTCGTCATTCATGAGGTCTGTAGGACTCTTGAGTTCACTGTCTGCTTTTGCTGGACTACTAGGCTGTGCACCCAGAGTTCTAATCAGTTCCTCATACTGGGCCATGAGGTCCTCCCCTTCTGGACCCATTGACTTGTGGTCTGATTGTGACCCTCTCTTTTGACTGTCCATTTCATTTACTGAGGAGCTCAAGCCATTGCTCATTGAAGATTCTGAATTTGTAGTCTTTTGATCAGTTACTGGTCCATCTAACACCTCCTGCTCTGCTGGTTCAGTAGGTCTGGATGAGACATGATAGTTGCTACCAGAGTCATTGGCATCCTTCTGAGCTACCAGGTCATAAACCATAACATCATTCTGAAACTCAGACTCTTCAATGTAAGAGCCCTTCACAATCATAATAGCAGTTCTCCTTAGTTCTTGAATGTGCTTTGGGGGTTCTTCAGGGATGGGACGAGTCTCCTGATCTTCCTCTGGATGCAATTGTGTTGGACAAGCATCATAGCTATCATCCCACTCTAGCTCCAGCATTCTGGGAGTAGCAGTGAGATCTTTGAGGGGTGGACCGGAGCGATGCATCTGATTTGGGGTTTTCCTGCTGGCAATTGGTTGCCGAGTCCTACCTGCTTCTTCCAAGGTACTACGCTGGTATTCCTCTGGAGGAGGGTTCTCACCGTCGTATGGGGCAGACCACACACGGCATGCTCGCATACAGTGACTGATGCCGTTTTGTGCATCGTACAAGTAGTGCAGGTAACTGACATCCAGGTAGATCTCTGAGCCAATGACACAGGAGTTACCACAGTCGTCCTCCTCTGATAGGACCTCCTCTGATTCTAAAGGAAGATATACAAGCAATTTTAAAACTGTTTTTGACACACATCTCATTACATTTCATGACCTCTTTTTCACAAATACTGATCCTAACAAAAGTAGTTCTCTGGAATTTGTATCAGCTTGTAAACACTTTAATAACAGGCACAGACATTAAGCGGATTACATGTCTGGAATGAAGAAATGAAGTTGATGCAGTGAAGTATGTTGCAGATTTAATCCATAAGACGGAAGTCACTAAGACGTGAATGGCATTTCAGTCTACAAACAGCCCACAGAGCAACTGGAGTCCAGTCATCTGAACCAATTTTGATCAAGTTTGATCTCTGTCAACAAATCTTCAGCACATATTTTATTGGAGACCAACACAAAAAGATGCATGAAATCTTCTTGTCTCACTTTTGACATTGAAACCTGGAAATAATTTGATAAAACAACTTTAACAATTACCACTTCTAATGCTATGCAATAATCTAGGACAGGAGTGTCCACTTCTTGCTCCTGGAGAACTAATGCCATGGACAGTTCAGCTTCAACTTGCCCCAACACACATGCCTGGAACTTTCTAGTCAGCCTGAAGACCTTAAATTAGCTGGTTCAGGTGTATTTAATTGGGGTTGAAGCTAAATCACAGGACAGTGGCCCTCCAAGAGCAAGATTGGACACTAATAACCTAGGTCCTTAAAAGATTTAAAAGTCTTGTTATTACAATTATACATTATGCACACTGCAACCTCAAATGACATAATATGGCAAACAGTTCCACAGGAAGTAATGAAACTACATGATACCTATTGTTCCTGTATGGAAGCCATCAGTGACTTTTGACCACAAGATGGAGTCCAGTTTTCTAAGTGGCGGGGGGATGATATCTGGAGAGCAGCAAGAGGGTGTAAGGGCTAGAAACTTGGCAGCCGATACAGAGTAACAGTCTCTTTCTCTCAGGACTCTACGCTGACTCAACATCATATGGTTACAGGGGATCAGGTACCTGTAGGGGGAGGAGAGAGACAACTTATAGTGCCCCAAGATATGCACTTCTACACCAAAAAGGTAAAGTGATTAACATGTCACAATGAACAACTGATACTGTGAGACTGTGGTTTACAGAACAGAGACTATGGTTAAGTTCACACTGCAGCCTTTGAGAATATTTAAAATACATATGATGAAAATCTTGTCAGAAATAGAACAAATGTGTAAATAAACATGACGAGGCAGCAGAAGTATACTCACTTGAAAATCAACTGGAGCATGACATCCTCACAATATAAGCCAATGAGAGTGCGGAACAGAGCCAGAGATACAGTGCCAAGCTGTAACATAAGCACAGTCCATAAAAACAGCCTAATGAAGACACTGAATGTTTAAAAATAATAAACCTAGTTGATGTAAAACATTATTCCATATTAATCTTGGATAAAACAAAGTTGACTTTCTCGTGGGTAACAGGATGCTTGAGGCTCAGTGCTGTAGGGTGTTTTGTTTGAATACACATGCTGTGAAAACTAATATTTGACTTCAAATATTAGTCTCATGTAGCAGAGTCTGCAATTGGAGAACAATTAAGAGTCTGCAATTGGAGAACCTTTACCTTCATCCCTCTACCCAATATACCAACCACTTCTTACAGGAATAGTTCACCCAAAAATCATCAATTAGTCATCCTCATGTCATTCCAAACTTATTACATTAGACTTTATATGGCACCAATGAAAGAATCAATGAGCGTGAGAACCAATGAAGTTTGTTTTTGTGTGTCACACAATCATGTTTGAGCTTCTGCAATAACTGATGAGATTTGTTCTCGCAAGACTTGAGATTTGTTCTCGCATGTGCTCTATGTATGTGCACTGATCAATTCTTATAAGTGTATAAAAGCATCACGTAAATCTGTTTATTATATATATTGATTGTCTCTTCAGCAGACTTTGATAAAACAGCTTAATTCATATGGATCACTTTTATTATGTCTCATGAAGCCTTTGAAACTTGAAAGTTTTGGTGGAATGAACTTTTAATGGTGGGACAGAAATCTCTCAGGTTTTATTAAAAATATCTTCATTTCAGTTTCAAATATGAACTAAAGTCTTTCGGGTTTGGAACAACAAACATTACAAGTGTGTAATTGACAGAATCTTTATTTTGGGGTGAACTAACTCTTAAATTCTTTCGTAGCCTGTCTTCACCCTTTAATACAGTAGTGTTACTAACAGTTGTTCAGTTGCCCATTTTCAAGTATGAACTGTTTTTTTTAGATCGTTTAATATAAATGGCTGACATTCAGAATAAAATTGTGATTACCTGAAAGGGAGTATTGATGCGGCTGACTAGTGTGTCCAAAATATGTACACTGTCATGGCGATGGAGCAGAATGAAGCTGAGGAAGGTGTGCAGTAATGCAGGTTCAGAAACACTGCGTATAAACAGGTCCAGGTATGCTGTTGTGGTCATCACCTCTTCAAGTGTCAGCTACAGAAGATTAGGTTGCTTGAAATTAAATCTTTTTTATATCAGCTGTCGGATCTAGAAAAAAAATGTCTCATGGCTCACTAACCTTGTGTAATGCCGGTGCTAGAACAGGTACCAGAAAACCATTATGGATGTAGCCAACCAGCTGGTTTCTGATGGAAGGATGGGCCACCTGCACACAAAGCAAAGCTAAACTGAGACACATTCACACTATATAAATGTGTTTTCACTTCCTTTTATCACCTTGGCACATAAAGATAAGGGACCAACAATAATGTTTATTTAAAAGCTCAACCTTTGTCTCCTGACATTAACTTCCTCTGCAGATTTTTAAACATTCTTCCTGAAGTCTTGTGTCTGATTGTAAAATGACTGATCATTTTTGCTATAGACCAGGGGTGTCCAGTACTCTTTCTGTAGGGCTATCTTCAAGCTAATTTTAGCTCTAGCCTAATTAAACACACCAGCTGAATAAGGACTTCAGGATCTCTAGAATTTTCCAGGAAGGTGTGCTGGAGCTAAGCTCTGCAGGAAATAGACCAGGAGCAAGACTGGACACCTCTGCTATGGACAAAAACTCAGTAGTGCAGTAGAAATGAAGTAGCAATAGCACAAACCTGTATGACGGCATTGCAGAACTCCAGGGAGTTAAGAAACTGCACAAGAGCGGGCAGCTGCTGCCAGTCTTCACGGTGCAAACAGTGCCACTCCTCACTTGGTACATCTAACTTGGTAGGCAAAGACGAGTAAAGCCCACTCAGACCTGTAGCCAAAACCTTTAATCAAAACAAATGACGTGTTACTCCTTTTCAATCATCTGCAAACATTCAAATCTTCACCTGGGAACAACCTGCCAGGATTTTCTTCTCCTGGCTTTGAAATCAATGAGAAAACATAACTGGATGAATTATGGATGAGCACTGCTGTGGATGCCAGGTTTATAATGTATGAATATTGAGTAAATGTAATAGCCAAATAACTCAAAATGCAACGTGTGCACATTTGAAGAGAGACAATCATTATGTAACAGCACAACAATCTTTAGTTACAAGCTTCCTGGCTTTATTCACTGGCAGATGCATGTGAGGTCACATAGGGCTGAGAGAGCATGTGAGGCTGAGAGTGCATGTCTGCTGCCAGACTCTATTGAAGTTGAGGGTGATGTCATCTTAGTAAGAAGGGTACTCATCTATGGTGTAACGGATTATGCAATTATCTCTAATTACTTTACATAAGCACATACTGTGCTGCTGGAGGCCCACAGTGACAGATATTCGAAAGAAATTCAGAAACAAATTCAGGCATTCACTAAAGCAGTTTGACTGTCCAGTTGGCTTTATTGACTATGTGTACATTCAGTTCTGGTTTTGTATTTTTTTGTTTTGTTCTGTCACATTTAACATTACTTGGCCCAAATTAATGAGCTGTCTTTATGGATTAAAAAATTTCATACAATACTAATAAAGCGTTCAGTGTATCGGTGATAAAAACAAAATCTATTGGTCTAAAAAGTTACAAATAAAACGAAGAAAAAAAAAAAAAAAGGATTTTTAAAAGTTGCAAGTAAATTTAGGCATCTCAACATGCATATTCATTTTGAAATGTACTAAAGATTACATTTAACAGTGTTATTAAATATTTACCTTTTTTTTTAATTAAGATTAACATTTTAGATTTTTTTTTTTATGTGAGCAGAAGATGATGGCAAAAGTTATCTAAATGAAAAAAAAAAAAAAAAGTACCGCTATATTGTGTATCTTAGGCAACGTTCACACTGTCAGTCCAAATCTGATTATTTGTATATCTGTGTATCTCTAAATGATTGACTGGGCAATCCACACTAGGGCAGTCATGATTATGAAATTTGGGTGACGATTAGGCCTAATTGTCTAAGAAATTATGATTATGAGAATAAATAGTCTATTTTAGGGCTTTGAAGATTTTGATGATGAATTGTCTGTTTTAAGGATTTGTCATACTTTTTTGTGCGCATCGTTTATTAAATAATTGTCACAAATTATTGAATTTAATTGAATCCTTTGTAAGTTATTCAATTCTGTAAATAACTGAAACAAATCACAACAAAGTAGCCAATCACAGAAAATATATATATAATGCATAAACAAAAACTTTTATGTTATATGTGATTACTTGTGATTAATCATTTTGACAGCACTAATTATAATATTTATGCAATAAAATAATATAAATGTAATAACTTTGCTTTTCATTTATTACTTAAAGCCCACTTTAAGTTATTCGATACCACAGCAAAAACTACTAGCCTAGCCTTAAATAAATAATTAATAAAAAAAAATAAAGTCTAACAGTAGCATTCAGGTACAGAAATGGTACAAAACTGTGTTTTGTTTGAGTAACATTAATGACAAAGTGACAGCAGCCTATGAATACCTGCAGCTGTCTAAGACCGACTGCACGGATCAAATATAATGATACACATCCTATTTCTTTCTCAACTGTTTACGTTCACTTAAGACATAACCGACTGTTTACGAGAATACTCGCTGAGATGGGGTTTTTTTACCATAATTTTGTGTGTATGTGTCAGCGAAATGAGATGCGAAAGAGGAATCAATTCCGTGTTGGCACACTATCTAAAACATGCCTGTCTCTGTGTGTGCGGCTCTCACGGATCAACTGTGATCCGTTGCATCCCTAATTCTGCGTAAGCCACCAACTACAGATGTTGTCTTACAACATGACAATGTGTATATAACAAGACTATAACGTTTTATGAGGCAGCAGCAGAAACACAGGAGGCTGGCATGTGTGGCTTTATTCCCTGCTACTGTGAAGTGTGTAGACCAGGCTGACTAGCAGTACATTGTAATATTTCGCTCGACCTGCACTTCACAACAACTTTGTTTCTGCAATTACTTTCAGCATGTTTCTTACATGATTACGTTTTATGTGTCATAAAAGTCATTTTTAAAGTCAAAGTCAGGCAGAAAAGCAGTTTTGTAAAAACTGTATTTTAAGTGATTTTTTTGTCGTTCACACAGGCTAAATATAATTGGATTCAAATTGGTTTGACAGTATGAACAAGGCTTTGATTACATTGGGATTCAATACAGTATTTTGAACAAGTGAAATGGGAATGCAAGCCAAATGGAAATTCCTTTTTATGCACTCAACACTTCAGAAAGCACCAAGGTCCCTAGAGACTATTTAATTAAATGGTAATTTAGGCAATGCACAGCATTAAATAAAGTAAGCCTACCACAGCAGTAACTTGGATTCTGTCCAGAAGTGCTCAAGATTATCCAAGTAGCTTAAATAGAGAGGAAAACAAATAAAGAAAGACTATAAATAAAAGAGGACGACCTACAATAAGAGACTCATACCGGACAGAAATAGGTGTTCTCCGCAATGTGTTTGGCCACAACATTGTTCTCAGCAGAGAGAGCCATGATAAGCAGAAGCGCATCCCTGGCCTGCTGTCCGACTGACCCTTCCCGGTGTATGAAAGGGATTAGTAAGGAAAAGATGAGGAAATTAGCTGCTCCTTGGTCCTCACTTGTATGGAAAAACAGCTCCAGGACCGATGGGTCTTTAGCCAGGACACAGCACAGCTGGTTCAGGAGCAGCACAAGTTCTGTCTCCACAGTGGAAGAGCTCGGACCCGACGGCGAGCCAGAGCAGGATGACAGGAGCATCATCAAGGGCTTCAGTACAGGTTTATGATGAAGTAATGGCTGCTTGGCTTGTCCGATCAGCATCTCATACATCTTCAGTTGCTCTATTTTCATATCATCTGTGAATTCTCGCCTCAGGCTCCAGATAAACAGTCTCTCCAACACGTTCTCCATAACCACAAACTCCAGGATGGGCCCCATGGCTCCATTTTGACCACACTCCTCCTCCATGAGAAGGAAGAGCATGTGCTCTACATAGTTCTGCACAGCACTGGCCTCATCGCCAGGGATTGGACCAAAACGGAAGCTGCCGATTCCTCCGCCCCCACCAAGACCGTGACCTCCACCCAGGCCACCAACATTACTGCGCAGTGGATCATGCTTCTCTAGAATCTTTACCACCTGAGAAAATGTCAAGAGATCAGAGATAGTTCAAGCTGGAGAGAACGGTCAAAGTTAACATTTTAACATGCTAATGCTATAGAAAATTTTACTCTTTACAGTATGAAGTCGCCCAAAGTGTTCTTAAAAATAATTAGATGAATATAGTTGATATTATTATAGTTAATAGTTATTATTAATTCTGTAATATATTATGCTAATTAAATCAGAAGTAGGTGAAAGCTGCTAATCCTGATCATCTGAAACAATGAGCCCCCTTGTCCTTGTGCTGACCCATTAACATTGCGACAAAACTCCCAGTCAGGAGTGTCAGACTAAGATTTTGTTATTTACAGAGCCAATGAAGAGGAAGTGCAAGCAAGGGCAAATGGCATAATGCTCTTAGTGTATCATTCATCAATGCAAAGTAAGCAGGAAGAGGTGAAAGAGTGAAAGTGTTAACGAATGCAACGGAGTACTAAACTATTCAAATGATTTGATATGCTGTTACCAAACATACTAGCTTGCTTTCAGAAAACCACCCTAATTTCTGTCTTTAGAGTTTCTCTAATGGCCTGAACTTGTCTTCTGTACCCAAACAATGCCTCCTATGTTCTGGAGCATTCTGCTGAATCAACAGGAGAGGTCAGGAGCCTTATTCACAGTGTAGCATTACAACAGGATAGCCTGTCCTAAGACCAGTTCAATCCAGTTTAAATATACTTACTTTAATTATCGAAAATTGTATATTTTATTATCCTCAAAATAATACCATTTAAATGTAAATATTTTATTTTAATTGTTGTATCATGATGCTTCAAAACTCGTATAAAAAGTAAATAAAAAAACAACACTACTTGTATAATATTTGGTTTGTACACTTTTCAACTAACAACTTATTTGTATAAGAACTGTATATATGCTGTATATTCACAATTCATCTAATTATATACAAAACAAAAGTAGCAAGCAGGTTGTATAGCAGGTGGTAACGGTTATCTTCTGTCTGCCAGTTATATACTGCATAAAACAATATTTCCCGTACAAAAAAAAAAATTCTTTCTTGAGAGTTCCTTAGCAAAGAATTTTAAGAAAAATTCTCTGTAATTCTCATTTGGAGGTCATCACAATGATTGTGTGTTTTATTTTTTTATTTTGCCAACAATAGCAACATGTGTACATAAAACAGAAGAGAAATAGCACTGCATAGTTAAAGAGAGTGTTGTTTATATTTATGAAGAGCAAGATATTGGAAAGATATTGCGTACCTGCGCCCAGTGGTTTTTGAACACAATCATGCATGTTTCAGGGTCCACTCCTGTCAGGACCAGTGACTGGCCATCTCGGTTCCCATCGGCAACCATGGATGTCATTGTTGTGCCCTCACCAAACCATCATGTTCAGGTTGAAGGGTGGCGCTGATGCCAAATTTCAATGTGGACAACTGCACGGTACAGTAGCATTAGACACTGATCACCTGCAGATAAATAATAAAAAATAGGAAAAATTAAATGAACAGTTTCAATAAATCTGAAATTGAAAAAAAAAAGAAAAAAAAGTATTTATTAATTAACTAACTAATGTATTAAATCATACACACATACATACACGCATAAATACACACCATACACACATAAAAATAAAATATAAACATCTATACTTGCACAGCACAAACCAAACACAAATAGTAACATCAGAGAACCATTAGGTTGTGGTCTGTTTCAAATGTGCATCGCTTTCAGTAGATGTCTTGGCAACAGCATTGTGTCATCTTTAGAAAATCAAAGCCTTCCATGCAGGATTTGCTGGGATCATGTAGCTGCCTAAACCCTATACATAAGAAGGACCTCTTTATGAAAGTGAATGAATGCACTGCCATCACTTCTAGATGTTAATTAACAGCATGTGGATGTGAGTGTTATGCAATATCGTAGCCTACATGTTACGGCTTATGTAATGCTTTCTAAAAAAAAAAAATGTAGCAATACCGCATAGCTTTCTCTCTACTGTATATGCCAAGCTATTTTTATCAAATCAATAGGCAGACCCACAGCCTTAAGCATTTAGATAACAGCTATTGGTTTAAACCAAATGTGTGTGCACTAATGATTCTAGATGGACACAAAGGTAACCTTTGTCTCTAGTCAAAAATGCATGAGGGGAGTATTATCTAGGCTAAAGATTC
Source organism: Abramis brama (assembly GCF_963993115.1). Taxonomy (NCBI): domain Eukaryota; kingdom Metazoa; phylum Chordata; class Actinopteri; order Cypriniformes; family Leuciscidae; genus Abramis; species Abramis brama. The sequence continues at coordinate 50,700,201 of NC_139964.1, forward strand.
ATGGTGTGTGTGTCTAAAAGATGAGCAAAAGCATAAACAATGGCATTCTCCACAATCCATGTCGTCTAGAGTTATTTCTAAAGAAAGATCACACCTCCAAGAATGCAGTTGTGAAAATTAAGTTGTGACCAAAAATCATATATATTTGAGATATATTATTGCACGCTCAGGGTATTCTCTCAAGCTTCATGAGATGCATGCTGGGATGCCGTTTAAACATATAACATATGTTAAACATTTCCATGTAGGATGTTTGGCTGTTTTTCCTTCACATTCATTCACACTCATCAATTTAAAAAATATTTGAAATAAAATAATAATAATTTTCTTTTATAAAGTCATTAATATGTAGGCACAAACTGTTTGTCTAAAAAAATATTTCAAGCAGTTATGTATTTTATATTGACCTTTAGATGTGAGAATTGAGATTTGAGAATTGAGAAACTGATTTTTTTTATGAAGAGAACATTTTTAATATTTTTCCCTTTAAATAAATACATGATGCAATGCTAAATACAACACTATAATACTAACTAAAACACTATATTAAAAACATAATATGCACATTTTATTCTCATTCTTCTTATTAACAATGGTCAAACTAGTCAGTCTCTCTCTACATTAGATTCAAGTTTAAGAAGTGTTCTCAGCATAAGCATGTGTACAGTACACCTCTTCAAACAGGACCCTAAAGGAGTGCATCACACACCACAACTGAATCTTTACACTACACTAACCAGCCAATCAGTAGCCAGAAACCATGACCCATGCCTGAATTAGAACCAATCAGTGCAGAAAGCTCAATCTATCTCAAACATAAATGTGACAGAAATAGGCAGAGATACACGTGGGGCCATCCACTCTCACTAAAGAGGGGAGACCGTCAGAATGTTTTTTAAATTTCCACCTACCTCAGTCAGACTACTGCTGAAAGCTGCTGCCGGGGATAAAGTATTTTGTATGGCATAAAACATCCACATCTTCAGAGGTTTCAGGAGTCTCTCCTGAGACATGTAGACTGAGATCTAGTCATAGGGGGCTCTGAAAAAGATTTAAAAAGGAAAAAAAAGGGGCCAGGAAATTACTAGATGGATCAGAGCAGTGACAAAGAGCTTTAGAACAGTACTGCAGAAGAGCGGGAATGAGAATGAGGAAGACACCAGAAGAGGTGGGAATTCAGAAACGCAGAGAGCGGGAGAAGGGGAGAGAGGGAACTAGTGTCTGTGAAAAATTCCAAAGTGCAACTGCATAAAATCCTCAAATAAAGTTACTCTTAAATCCCATTTAGTAAATGGACAGACACAAAGAGCATGAAAATCCTGATCCCATGAGCCACTGCAGCTTCAAGAGATAATGTTTAAACTGCTGGGGATAATTTTTCCCTTCCTTTGTCAGGACCAGCCCTGCCAAAAAAATCCAGGTTCCCATAGGGCAAGTTATATATCTTGAGCACCAAATGGGAATATTTGAATTAATTCTGATGGATCAAGTGACACTGAAGACTGTGGCCAAAGACTATAGAATAACACAGGACGAGTCACTCGTATTGTTTTGAAAATGGAAAAGTGCAAAGCTCAATATGGCGGAGTAGTAGGGGGAGCCTTCTAAATAAGAGCCAATCGGCAGTTGGTAAAGTCATCGCATCACTGCAGCTGCCGTTAGAAGCTCCGGTTAGTCAGATGCGCACTTCTACTGCGCATGCGCATTGGCTTGATCCAGCCTGAAAATTTGTTTTATAGCAGTGGTTCCAAACCCTGGTCTAGGAGCACCCCCAGCACTTTTAGGGGCCTCCCTATTCAAACACACCTGATTTAACTCATCGGCTCATTAGTAAATACTCCAAAGCATTGTTCAGACTGTCAATCCAAATCCGATTTTTGTGCATATCCGTTTGAAATCCAATCAGATTTAGCAAGTGTGAATGGCAAAAAAATAATAATAATTATAATAATCCCATGAAATGTGGAATAGAGCCACACATACCAGCCTCCTACAGTTCTGCCGCTGCCTCCTAAGATGCAGTAGTCCAGCGCGGCGGCTACACATTGTCATGTTGTAAATAAGACAACATCTGTATTGCAAACCCCTCCATGTTGCGGTTATTGTTGTTATTTTTGGCGTACCTACCAACGCAACGTCATTGCCATAGAAATAAATGCAGATATTCCAGGAAACTAAAGAGCGGCATGGGACACACAAATCGGATCTGAACAGTTGCGATACACAATGTGGACAGTCAATAATTTTAGATCAAATTACAATTGGATATACAAATATTTAGATTTGGACTGACAGTGTGAAAAGTAGCCCAAGACCTTAAATATGTGTGTAAGATAAGAGAGTGAATGTGAAGTGTTGGGAGTAGCCTACTCCAGGACCAGGAAAAAATGTATGAACGGGAAAGTATTTTGAAGAATGTCAATGTTCAGCACAAGAAAGAAATGCATACAGGTTTGAAACAACTTGAAACAAGGGTGAGTAAATGATGACAATTTCTTTTTTTTTAGTGAACTATTCCTTTAAGTTCACTTAAATTTGTTGTAGATCATTATACATGAGGTTATGATGCCTTCGGAAGTTTCCTTACATAATGCTTTCATACAAAAACATTGTCACTTAAATCGTAGACTGGGTAGCAAGGCAACCATCTTCAGTTTCAGACACATACTGCAACTGTGCATCAATGCCCAAACAATGTACCAGTGTGACAAGTGGACAAGTACATCTACTGTTAAGCATATGAACCTGGCTAGTGACTATTCAGCAGCATTTCGCCACATGCCTGACCTTTACTGAGCGATCCAGTTGACTAGACACAAATCAAATTCAGTTATATTGTCTGAGTGCTGTGTAATATGAGCTTCTGATAAAACTTGCAGGAAATGACCAGGGTAAGCGTTCTGTTATCAGAAAAACGTGACCCAAATTGCACATACACTCATTAATCAGTGTGAGAGAGGGGTGGACAGAGTAAACCACTGGAGAGGAAACTACACTGGATTCTTGATCTTATTCTACTTCTTCAAAAAGATCAGAGGAGATACTGGGACAAAACTGGGACAGAGGCACTACAGATATTAGGAAATGACTTTCCTGACAGAGCAGCACAGATGTCTTATCTTAGTAATGGTCTAACGTGTGGGTGTATGAGAATGAGGTCACTCATGATGAGCACACAGGATCTGAGTTTACCTCAGATTAACAGCACTTATCCAATTAAGGTCATTTAGTTAAGTATGTTAATTAGATACTTTCCACTTCCTGAGAAATTACAAACCACAAAAAAAAATAAAAAAAATAATTTTAAGGTAAATGTATAATCCAAAAAGACAGTCTCACAACACTTCTCCATTTTTGCCTGCTTAGGACTGAGAAACTGAATTTTATCTGAGCACCAATGCTGGTCACATCCTATAAAGCAGGTATGAAATGACATCACCCTATAAATGTCATGCCACACCACTGAAAAACAGGTTTCATGTGTTTGTAGTCACGCCAAAACTCACAGGACCTCATAAGATCACCTGTTCCCATACGAGAAAAAAAAAAAAATCACTTTAAAAAGTAATGTGATAGTGGTCAGGGCTGGACTATTTGTTTGGAGTCCCTTTGTGATTGACTCTCCTTTGAGAATGGGTTGGGTTTCACGCCCCGCAGGCCAAAAGGAGTGTCCTTGGAGCTTTTCATGCTGAAGCGAGAGGTTGAGTAAGACAGTCCCACCCTATCACAGGGCTGTCGTAACTTGTGTTGGAGACTGTTCTGTGCGCATTCATTTACTAGCACTTGCCTGACACATTCCACACCATATGTTCGACTGCCATATGTCAGATCAGTAGCTCAGAACATTCATTTGAAGCAAGGTTGAAATGAGGTCGGTTAAATGAACAGCAGCATTACTCAGAAAAAAACCTCATTAAGATATATGTAGACTTTTACAAGTCATTGAAATTTGGCATTAGGGTTAAATATTGAAACGGAACAAGAAAACATACTGAGTAAAAAATCTATTCTATAAAACTACACTTTAAATTCTATTCTTAAAAATAGTTTTAGTGTATTGAAAACTAAAATGACTCATTTTAAATGCCACATGCAAATTAAGTGTTGCATGTAGTGTGAAAATGGGTATTCACTGGGATTTGCTAAAGAAAGAATACATTTAACAAGTTACTTTTTTTTAAAGATTAAATTTAAATGAGTGGTAAATGATGGCAAATATAATTTAAATGAAAATAGGGGCAAATGAACAAGTATAATTAAATATTCAATATCCAATCATTTCATAATTAATTAGCTCTTGCAATTCATTTGATTAAATGTTTAAATAGACTGATAGCCACAGGCATGAACATTTCAGAAAAATAAAATAAAACCACTAAAACAAAATAAAAATCTATAGGTAAAAATTACCAGTATCACAAAATTACCACATTACCAATAGACAGTAATGTTTTTTGATCTCGAATGACTTTGAAGATGGGAACACCTGGCCCTTCCTCTTTTCTCTTTCACTCTCTCTCTTTCTGTCACACACACAGTGATGCACGTACACATGAAGGACGCCCAAGCAAATCAAAGCAGGGACATTTGTCATGATCAAGCGCTGTCTGAAGACACACAAGGGAATTCACCAGGAGTCCTGCATGGTGCCCATGGTGACTGGGTGACGTGAGGGCTATTACAGTGACAGAGACTACTGAAAAATTTACAATGGATGCAATGAGACAACTACAGCCTCAGGTACTGATCCCGGCTCAGGTCACGATTTCTGACCTGAAAGCAAACCCACACATGGAAACACATTTTCAAAAGCTACACCTGCCCATGGAATCATAAAGGGCAGCAATGCATTAAGATCTTTAAATTATTTGTTTTTGTTTTGCAAAATGCAGCAGATAACCAGAACCCTTATCATAATTTTATGGCCTGTGAAGGTTTTACTGTATGCACGCTAGATCCAAACACGTGCTGTGCGTTTATACTGTACTGTCTGTTCCCTACCCAGAGTTCAAAGCACCTGATCTGCATAAATATTATTAACACACCACCTGTCTCTATCTCCTGACTGTTGGGAACTGCACAGGCCTAGAGGTAACTTGGGACCAGTAACTATGGGGACATTCGCAACCCGAGTGTTACTTGCAAACAGGGAAGTGGGTTGGGGAGACAACGACTTTACATAATGCAAGAACCCATGCAAATATGGCATGTTTGCATGTTTTCATACAAAACATGGTTGGTGTTCATCTTCTGTTTACAGAGCGTGACTGTTTCCACACTTACAAGTAATAAAGAAAATCTGACACAACAATCCTGACGAAACACACACAGAGAGAAACAGAAAATCTGTGACACCAAGCAAGGCAATCCTTCCCAGTTCCCACAGAAGAAAGCTTTTCAAAATGAAAGGATTTTATGATGCTGCCTGTTACACTGAGATAAAACAAAACTATGGTGGCCCCATTAAGTCAAACAAAGGAACAGCAGTCAGGTGTTTGCCTTTTGTGATAAAGTACACCATTATGTGAGAAATCCTGCAGGCTTAAAGGTGTGCTCACTATTTAAAAAGTAGTTTTATGCTACACAGAGTGGGTTTTGCTCTCATGGGAGCCAGCAATAACATTTACAATTCCTTTTTGTGGAATATTACAGCATTTATTTTAAGTGATTTATCCATGCACACATCACTTTTTTTTAATTCATGTGCCCTCATAATCTTTAATCTGAATAACTTCCCCTCCCTCTTGAAACAACATCTCTTCTTTTTTTTGATGATGTGTTTACTGGCACGAGGGTGGGACATCCTGTCACTCACATTAGATCACAGCAATAGCAAACCTCAGCCACCCAATCATCCAATCAATTCGCAATAGACCAAATCAAGTCCTACCCTATACTTTTTTTTTCTTGCTGTTTCACTCAGATATACATCACAACTTCTGTTTCATGCAGACTTTAAGATGACATGACCAACTGTGTCACGCAATGTACTGGGCTACTAACTACACACTATTTTTTCAGTGTTTGGGTAGTTTTTGTGTTGGTTATAGAGCACAGGCTTTTTGCATTCTCTTCAGAGAGCAGTTCTCAGGGCCACCAAATTGGTGAATTTTTTTGGTGAAATACATGTTTGCGTATGTTTTATTTCATTTATAAAATTGTTACTGTGCTGTAAATCATTTAATCTTATGCAAAGCAACATACCCTGTATGCAAGTCACCTAAACGACAGTCGCACCGGAATTGAAACACCTGATTCCTTGAATAAAATAAATGATTTTATGCGCAAAGATACTGAATCTAACTGGGCACTGTTTGTTTATGGGCAAATTATAAATTCAGTCAAAGCATATTTCAGCTATGAGCGAAACGCAGGGTGGCGGTCTGAAGTTAGCAGTTCTCCAGCCGAACACAGTGGAAACGGGATAACAGAGACTGATTGATTACACTTGAATTACTTTTAATGTTTAATTTTTACTTCTTAAATGTTTGTTAAACTGGCAATAAATTAAATGTTGGCAATATCGTGTACATGTTTTAAAACTGTATAAAATACTGTATTAAGAACTACTCATTGAAAAAAAGGAAGATATCATGTAGACCAGTGGTTGTGTGAGTATTTGACAAATGTTTAGATGATTTAAGTTAATCTGTAAACTACTAAATCATGCATAAAGTAAATAAGATAGTATTACTGTAAAAATAAATGAATAAAAATCAAACTATTATGCTGGGTTAAACAAACCACACAGCTTGCTGGGTAAGATTAGCCCAACATGTGTTCTGTCCTTTATTTACCCAGCAGTTGGGTTAAAAACAACCTAAATAGGCAAAATACACAAAGTGGCGCATTCCATAGATGAGAATCCATTAACCACATTATTAGACCGTTTTATAAGGCTGCATGGTATATTAAAATAATTTAAAAATCATAGTATAGCATATAGTGCTATTGTGAAATCACAAAGGCTGCGATTCAATTAAATAAGTATATGCCCAGCAGGTTTCAGATTGAAGCGCGACGCTTTGTTTACAGCGTGTAGGTTACGCGTTTCTTCCAGTATCTCAGAGCAGCTCCGTTCACAGTAAATGCTGCTCCACATGAACTCAGTGTATCTGCATGCGCTGTTTGTTTGGGTTTCTAATAACATGCATTTAGGAATGCATATAAAGTCTGACGTGCTTGGTGTTTCATAGCGAAGTGTTACTCCGTTATCATTTACATGTGTGGAGCGAGCGCGTCTCAAACTCCATCTCTGCATATTCTGTGAGTTTGGGAACGTTCATCTGGGAACGCAACGTGCGCCATTTCACCAGATTTGTTATGTAAATCATTTACAAACCTACGCCAACACAGGAGAATACATCAGTAGGTTTCTAAATATGCAAACTGTTCATTGCCAGTTTGCATGTTTTGATGTCCACATGTTCTTTGTAATGCTGTAGCATTTCTATCGTAAAGAAGTGACCAAATATTAAAGACTAAGCAGACATTTTAATGAAATGTTTGGCCAATATTAAACAAGGATTTGATCTGCTGTAAAGTGTAACAACAATCACCAGGCCGTTGGCGCCTCTGCAGGCATTTGTTATAATTTGTAATGTACATAATATGATTGTGTTTATATTATGTATATTACATTATGCAGTTTAACAGTGTTGTTCAACAAAATCATATGATTACTTGCTTTAGATACTGTGTTTGAATGAATTACTATTGCCTCATTTTTAAAATAAATCTATTTTAAGTCATTTTAAAGGCTATTATTGTTTGCATAGGTCTATTTTTAGTACCACAAAAAATATCTGATTACTCGATTAATTGTCAAAATAATCGACCGGTTACATGATTACCAAAATAATTGTCACAGCCATAGATTAAGAAAAAAACATTTCAAAGTGCACCTGCATTGTATTTTTCCAGTATTATATTTAGTCATTGAAGAGTCCTTAAAAATAGTGTTAAAATATTGTCTTGTTCTCGTGAACCCAATATTGTGTATCGTCTCATCTTGTAAGTGAAGAGTATTGTCACACCCCTAATAAATGCATATGTAAACAATAAGAAAAACAAATGGTTTCAAATCCTCATAAGACACACCTAATTCGACAGCGTAATCTAGCAGGATGGCATGGGCCTGTATGAGTGCCATTCGCCTGTCCAAATAGAATAAGTGTAAGTACAAAATAAAATGTACAAACAAGCAGTGCCTGCTGGAGAGATGAAACTGAGAAAATTCATAGCTCCCAAGCTACAGATTGAGGATAAACAGCAAAACATCAAGCACAAACAGGACAGCTACAGTGAAATGCAGCAGCCAGCTGCATTAACCATCAAGATTATACATTTGTTGCGATAGAATCTGAAAATGTAATTTATCAAACGGAGAAAAACTGGGGAACAAAACCCAAAAGCAAACACAAAACCCAATTTGATGGAAAGGGTAAAAAGAGAAAAACAACAAAAACAAAATGTAATTTTGTGTGAAAGCAGAAAAATGGGCAAAAAAGGGTAAAAACTAAATGTAATAAAAAAAAAAAAAAAAACGAGCCTACCAAGCCACAGCAGTTGATAAGTTTCATGCATCCAAGCCAGCAGGTGTTGTCATGTAAATGAATGGCCAGAACATTAAATGTTTTCCGTTTTCAGTTGAAACCGGTGTTGTGTAAGCGGCCCCAAATAACTAATGATTTTTACAATGGAAATGAATCAATCAAAAACTTACTTAAGCTAGACAATGACTTTCTTCTAGAGCTGCTGTACAGCCAAAACTATCTTTGTTGCATTCATTTCCAATTATCACAATTAAGCTGCTTTGAAACAATCTGCATTGTAAAAAGCGCTATATAAATGAAGGTGACTTGACTTGACTTGACTAAAGCCCAACACCATAGGACGAAGAAGAGAAAGCAAACAAAGGCTTACTGAAGGCACCTTTAAAATGATTATTGACCTTCTCTTGGCGTTAAACTTAGGCTATTCAAGTTCAGGATGTGTTCATGAGTACCAATCTCGTAATTGAATCATCTTCTGAAAATGCCTAAGGAAACAACATAAACACTGTCCTGACATGATTCTGATATAACAGGCATGCTACATCATTGTTGGTTTGCTAGCATTTATCAAAACGTGTGAGATGTTATAATGAGCAAAGGCTGTTTGTGTATGATTCAAAGGGGAAGGGCAAACAAAATGAGGCAGATCGTAAAAAATGATAGAAAGAAGAGGGAATGTTTGCACACAGAAAACCCTCACGACGTGGTTTGTCTCACAAAGCAAAAGAGATGCACGCATGCTCCAGTTACACAAGTCAGATCAAACGCAGAGATGAGAGAGACACAAAGTGCTTTTTGAAGTCTGAACGCTCTTTGCAGTCCCATTGAGACATTTTTTCCTGTAAGCATTCAATGCCACTCTTTCACCAGGAGTCTCTGATGATTCAGTAAACACGATTTATGAATAGAACATAATAAACCAGAAATTAGTGAAATAACTGGAGGCAGGGACTCAAAATTTTGTTTGCCCAACATTGTGACATTCATAGTTAAAGTGATATAATAATCAGTCACTATTCCCCCAGCATTCCCTAGTGACTCTAATGTCACAGCTATGCAGTACTGAAGGTTGGTGTGTGTGTGTGTGTGTGTGTGTGTGTGTGTGTGTGTGTGTATATGTGTGTGCGTGTGTGAGATTTAATCTTCAACACAAGACAAGGCTGAACCAGACAGGCAAGCAGAGGGGAGGAGCTACAGCTGGAATTGTAGGCTATACTGAAGTTTAGAAACAAGTTAAAGCTGTTAATCTGTCTTCTACTGCAAATCCACATAAAAGTAGCATAAAATCAACCTGAAGGGTTTCTCCTTTCAAAAACCATACAATCCATTATATTCAGCTTGGCAGCTACCGGAAAGCATCATGGACAAGCTTTGAGATGACGCATTTTAGAGTTACTGAGACTATATCTATGACAGGCAACTGTGGGGATGATAGCATACGTCAGTGTTTCCCAACCCTGTTCCCGGAGGCACACCAACAGTGCACATTTTTGGATGTCTCCCTTATCCGATCAATATATTTCTGGTCTTGGAGTCTCTATAAACAAGGGTTGGGAACCACTGGCATATGTGACAACAACAGTATTTTTTGCTGCTGTAAGCACAAATAAAATTATTTTTTATAAAATTACTTATCTATTTCAACTTAGCCATAAAGTCACATGGTTCCAACTTCCATCACAGGTGCAACCAGAAAAAAAGCTTCAGATGTGCAACTTCTTCACTTGTTGCTGAAGAATAACATCACACGCAGGGATCTAGAGCATTCTTGGAATTCTCACACTTTCATACTAAATCTAGCAGTGATTTTCTCAGACCCTCCCGCTGTTCTGTCATATATTTTGGTTTCTATGTCCGTTTCTTCTTCCCCCTTAACTTACATTTCTGCTCAGCTCCCCTTTAATTTTTATTCCCACCCTTGTTAAAGTTTTCTTGACTGTCTCCTTATCAGTGTATAAACGTTTGAATTCCAACTTCGTTGAGCCAATCCCAGCATACACACAGCATTACATTTTAAATAAAAATGATCCATGTGTAAAATATAGGTGTTTCCTGTGTGACCAAATTCAAACAAAACATCTGTTGCATTTTTCATGTCATGTCAACAAAGAAACTTGGTACACTACACAAGAGGAAGATCTTTAGAATGGACAATGGACTGGGTGTATAAATAACTAGGTAGGTTATTAACTATGTGGTTATGTAAATAACTAGAGTTTTGTTTTAGTAGTCATGGCTCCATTAAGAGTCCACGCATGTTTTTAACCTAGATCAATCTGTTCATGTTCGGGGCTGGATTGGAAACAAGGTAGGCTACAACTTCGATTTCGAGCAGAACAACACAATAACCCGGTAGAATATGCTTTTTTAAAAATCATAAAATAAAACAGCACCAACATAGACAACATTGTAAAATAGCACATACTTCGCCTTTAATGTCCAAACGCTTTTTTTTCTTCGACACCTGTCAAAACTTCGACTAAGCTGCTCCGTGTCCCTGTGTTATATTCCTCTGTCGTTGAACCAATCATAATACCGTCTCTTTTTCATATTTCATAATCGTGGCTCAGTGCAAATCGCCGCGACGGTTCTATTTATCTGTCAGATCTCACGTTAAAGATCCAGAGAGCTCTGACGCCACGGTTCTTGCTCGGTCACCTGAGTGTGGATTAGAAAGGTGAGCTCCAACACAAGCCCCGCCCCTACTTTCTACACCGACCCGGATTGGCTGCTTGGGAGATTGCTCTCTCCTATTTGAATAATTTATTCGTCTCTCTCAGTGCGTCTTAAAATAAATAAACAAATAAATACCGGTAAATAACATTCATAACTGCGTGCGTAGAGACATCCCAAGCAATGGCGTATAGCCTAGTCACAAACAGTAACAATATCTACATGGGTAAATGTTTTAATACATTTCTTTTTGCATAGGCTATATAATGTCGCCATCTAAATAAAAGAAGCCTAGATTATAATGCCTTAATTATAATTGAGTATAATGTATTCTGACCTGATTCTAACACACTCTTGTTTGTTTTAAATATAGAAAATATTCAATTATGCTACATCTTCAAATTTAGATGAAACGTATTACTATTATTACAGATGGTTCCATCCTATAGCAGGTCTCTCACACAACTACAGCAATACATATTCCCATTTTTTAATGTCATATCTGTATTTTAACTGAATTAAAATCAGTTTTGTTACCCTTCACTGGGTGGAGGATGTTCAGGCATTAAATGTGGTAATGTACTGTCTCGTTTTCAGCTTTAATAAACATTTCAAGTGCAATATTGTCTATATATATATATATATATATATATATATATAGGCCTAACATATGAAATTATTTTGAGTTCCTTAAGAACCATATAGTAGGCCTATTATTATCAGAACAGGACACTCGTTTATATCATTCACTATTTACTATAGATAAACATAAATCAAGAGAATGTATGTTTATTGCAATTAAGTTGGCTAGAGACAGATGAGTTGCCAATTTGCCTATTTTCATTGTCCATTGCGCTCGTTCCTGTTGTGTGTGCTCAAACTGGCAATGTAATTACAAGCTATAGCCTATGGGGGAAGTCAGCCTTACAATGCTAAATCTTCTTAAAATGGTCCACGACAAGAAAAGGTATGCCACATTAAAGTATCTCAGAGTAACAAATTTATATAGGCGAAGGCTATCCAAATTTAAGTACATAAATAAAACTTTAGCCTAATTTTTCCTTCCCTTGGTGCTCCCCACTAGTGGTGGGCAGATCGAGGCTTCGTGAAACAATGAAACAGTTGAAGCAAATGAGCCAAACAATCCGACACCCGTCTCAACGGTGACACCTAGTGGTCACTTGTAGGTGTTGATCTGAAACAACCTTGACAACGAGCCATTAAAAAAAATAGTTTTTTTATTTTTTATTATTGTATTTTTCTAATATGTGAAGCTTGTAACCTGTAGGCTCCTCACTGTGCACAATGTTATTTTGTTCATGAAAAATGAATATTAATAAAAGAAATCAAGCCACAATGTCTCACTTTTTTATAGATTTTTATTCAAAAATATTAATTTCTCTGCTGTGGAAGGACTTAGCCTACTTCTCTTTTTACAGATAATTTCACCAGCCTTTGAAAAAATCCTCTCACAAGGGACAATTGTTGCTGGCATGCAAAGATATTTTTTTAGCAAGGAGGACATACAAATAATTATATTTCAAACAATGCATACCTTGCTTAGATGGCCCAGCAGTGTCAGTAGCAGGCCTAGGTACAGGGGGAATGCTACCATCCTCTGCACCCTGCAAAATGGCAGGATGAGTGCTCCTCAAATGGCGCATCATGGATGATGTATTGTTGCAGTAGGCTAGCTGCCGATCACAGTAGCCTACATACATCTCACTTTATTGGGGGTTTCCAAATGGAAATGCTCCCACACCACAGATGTACGGCATCTCTTCTGTGGAGCCTCCATTTTTATGTATCTATCTATCTATGTATATATATATGTATCTATCTATTAATCTATCTATGTATCTATTAATGTATCTGTCTATATATTTCTATCTATGCATCTATTAATGTGTCACTATATGTAGGCTATACTCTGTCTGTCTCTAGCTTATCAGTCAATGTGTAAATTTAAATGTAAGCCTAAATATAACTAAACAAATCGCACTATAAATGTCACAATATCACCAAAAACCCGCTATCTCAAAATCAAACTCCTCTCACAAAAACCCACGAGGTCAAGATGCGTTGACTTCACTTTTATACAGATGTAAAAAAAATATATATATATATTCAAACCGGTTACTACAATAAATATTAAAAAAAAAAAAAAAAAAAAAAAAACTTGTATACAGATGTGCAATTGTGTGGTCTTTTCCCGACCCTGACAACCTGTCGAAACACTTGTGAAACACTCCGAAGCTTCATTTAGCCGTAATCACGTGACATCGGTGTTTTGAATCACGCTTCGGGTCACTCCTGCCCAGTTAGTGGCGCTAGTAGGCCTAAACCAAATACCAACTGCGAATAAACGAAGAAGAAAGAAGAAGAACAAGAAGGGTGAAGATCATGGTGAAGATCTGTCATCACCTTTTTACAGTCTATGGTCATCACCTTTTTACAGTCTATGGTCATCACCTTATACTGTCTATGGTCATCACTTGCGCCATAAACGTGTCTCAGTTTCTTATTAGCCTAAACTTTTGTAAACAAACATTATGGCTTCGGGAAACATGATGGAGATTAATGTAACATTAGATAATGTCTCACGAAGAAGGTATAAACAATATCTAGTTAATTAGTGGGTTTGTCGATGTAATTCTGTTTTTGGTTCTGGTAACAAATTTGACAGTGAAAATGAAAGTTATGAAATTATGAAAGTGTATGTGTTTTATAAAACAGGAAGATTGTGTAGCAGTGATGGTCTCATTGGAGAAAGGAGGCTTAGTTTTTGAACGAATCAATAAACAAATTAGTCCAGTCATTTTATGAAAAAAGGTTGAACAAATTGCAACAGAAGCAAACTCAAGTGATTATGTATCCTCAATATGTCATGAGTAAGGAAAAAAAAAGCCCCGAAGAATCCCATTAGGGGAAGTTTCGAAAAAGACCCAAATATAGCCTATTCATACGCCTATTCATTCTTCTTCTTATTTGAATTGGGTAAAAATTTTAACCTTTAGATATCACCATGAAAATTACTGAGTTGATTACTTACATCAAGACAAACAAAAAATGTATTACAAGTTTTTTGAAATTGTTTGTTAACATGAACAAACGGTGCATAATCTAATTATGTATGTGCTAATTTGCATAAATACCACAACAAATGTCTTGTTGAATCTTCTTGACACATAACAGTAAAATACTTAATATTAAGGTCTGAATGGAACCCATTTAGGCTATCCATGAGCATTAATACATAGAGGCAGGAAGAGGCTGTTTCTGGGGATTCACTTTTTATTTTGCCTACCTTTTGTCTTCTGCATTCTCCTTAACCTTGTCTCCTGTTCTTCCCTCAGACTCGTCCCCCAGAAACAGTCCCACGGACCCAGCCCCAAACCCAATCTCTTAATTCATAATTCATCAGTTGTATGGTCGATCTTTCTTTTTTTTTTCTTTTTTTTTAAATCATTGCTGTTGCCTCAAGCTCTGCATTGAGGCCCAAGATCCAGAAATCTTTTCGGTGTAGTGTAATGTTTCCTGCTTGAGAAATTTTCTCATCTTTTTTACTCAAAACCTGGTCAAGCTTTACCACAAATAAAGGTAAAGATACCAAAATTAAATTCAGAATATACAAAATCTGTTATAAAATATGTCAAAATCAAACAATATTACCATTGCTGACTGCCTTTAACTTGGCTGGAAATCCTAATAACTTCTACTGGCAGACAAGTGTTTGATGTCACAAACCTTTCCTGATGCAATGTAAGACATTTTGAAATCTTATTATAATACAAAATAAAACTTAAAAAATGTGTTACTGCTTCACAACTATATCAGTGTGTGCTGTTAAGGAGGGCCACCAGGGGGCGCAGAAGGAAATTAATGTTGGGGTGGGTGATGACTTGGCATAGGCCCTGCGTGATGATCCAGAATGGGCTATCTATACGTTCACACAGTCCAAATCTGATTTTTGTGCATATACGATTGAAAAATGATCGGATTAAGCTAGTGTGAATGGCCAGAAATCACATCAAATGGGATTTTTAAAAATCCGTTTCGAGCTACATTCATATGTGGTTTGAAATCCTATTTCTATTGCATTGAAATCCATTTCAGTCTGACCGCTCTGATCGTATTTCGTGTGGTTAATGTGACTTTCTCAATGTAGTGGTACATTATAATAGACTCAAACCATTATGTTCTTTCTTCTCTCTCAGAAACAGCTGCACCCTTGGTCCTACCGCAAGAGGGAGCTGAGTCCCAGTGCTCAAGTCGGAGGGTGGCTGACCAGTTAGATCTTCCTTTGGGGGCCAGTTGAGCTAATAGTGTAATGTGTGTTGCATTTTGGAATATTGCCTTGGCAACAATTTAATGGGACTGATTGGGGAATGAGGAACACTGGGGCAGGAGCTGTGTATTCAGAGAGTGGAAAAAGGCTTAAAAAGAGTGCAAAAGACAATGGACGAGGGCTCGGTTACGGTTAAATTATAAGAGGAAATAGGACGGCGGCACTCACATTGTCGGGAGGAAGGTGTTGTTCGGGGTCGGTTAGGGTTAGGGGCAACGAAGATAGATAAATAGCGGGGACGAGGCGGGAGTGGATAGGGACGGGGAGTTAGGAGGGCCATCGTTCCTTATGTGCTGAATGTACCATATGTGCTGGTGACTGATGGGATCCCAGTAGTCGCTGGCATGTTAAATATTGTGCTGCTGATGGGGTCCAAGACAAGTAATCACTGGCATGGTCGCGACCCCTGGGATGGTAAATGTTGCACTGGTGACTGACAGCATTATGCATGATGTGGGAAGCTGCTTGCATTTACAAACATCTAAATGATTTTGAAAATCAGAGAGTGGTAATGTAGTGTAATATATATATTACATATGGATATTATATATGGAGAGGGGTTTTTTTGTTGGAGTATTTTCTGGTTTATTTTTCCCTTTTGTTGTTTCTTTGGTACTTTGGATTTTTTGTCATTTTTGTGGGCACTTTCTACACTGTGCATCGACAAACCTCTCTGACAATGTAAATAAATTCCACCTTGCACAAAGTGCTTCCGCGAGTGCGCCATCATTTCTACATCCCTTTACGGACTCACATTTCTCCCCGAAGGCGAGCTGGTGGGCTCGTCTTCATCACAGAAATCATGCAGAAAACCAACTAATTCCAAATGGACTACGACGAATACTATTTCTTGCCACCTTATATTAACAAATAACTGCCCACATATAACCACATTATATTAACAAATAACCACATTCAACTGCCTTTTTGAAGTGAATTTGAATGTGTGCATTCAATTTGTCTCATCTGGCTGGTTTAAAAACAATGGCAACACATATAAGTTAAAACAAACAGCTGCTAATATATAATTCTCTAATAATAATAAAAACTTCTTAAAATGCAAACATTTCTCCAGAACGTGAACTTTCTCCATTTTCAGGGGGATCTGATAAATATATAAAAAACAAATAAAAAACGTCATTCGATCATGTTAACAATAGTTAAACAGAGAATAAGCATAAGGGTTATATTAGGGAGACCGGGGATGGTTGTAACACTTTTTGCTTCAGCACCTATAACTCGCTGAATTTTTTAGCTTGAGTTCTCAAACCTTTATACAAAGTACCCACATTTGTTTACTATAAATGGAACCAATTCAACCCTACCGGCGTAGGTTGTTGTAACATGATGCTGGGGTAAGTTATAACATTAGACAAAAGAAGTAAAAATTGATTTATTTAAATAAAAGAACAATGTCTCTCTCTCTCTCTCATTAACAGACTATGGGCCCTATTTTAACGATCTGAAACACAAGTATCAAGCGCAAAACGCAACTTTTTGGCGCTGTTGCTATTATACCAGCGGGATAAATGACTCTTGCGCCCGACGCAAATCTAAAAGGGGTTGGTCTGAAGTAGCTTCATTATTCATAGGTGTGGTTTGGGCGTAACGTGAAATAAACCAATCAGAGCGACATCTCACATTCCCTTTAAGAGCAGGCGCTCTTGTTCCATGGCAGATTGCTATTATAACGGCGGATTTGCCAGGCGCACACCAGGAGCAGTTCACAGCCGAGGAGACCGACGTTCTCGTCAGGGCCGTAAAAGACAGAGAAGTGACATTGTATGGGGATGGGAGAAACCAACCCAAATTAGCTTCGGTTAAACAGGCGTATAATAATTTGGGTAAATGTGTAAGCTAGATTTATGCCTATTTATCTTCATGGGCACAACAATGATTTCCCTCGTGTGTTAATATTGGTCCTTGTAATAATGTATGGTTTTCTAAAAATGAGAACTGCTGCATCTGTGTGTAGATGAGATAAGCAAAGTGCATGCGCGTTGTGCACACGCTACATTGATTATGGCCAAGCATTCACCCTTAAAATAGCATATGAATAACATGCGCAACGCGCCACTGACTTTAGACAAGGGGCCCTATTTTAACGATCTGAAACGCAAGTGTCAAAGCGCAAAGCGCAAGTAACTTTGTGGGCGGGTCTCGGCGCTGTTGCTATTTTCCCGGCGGGATAAATGGCTCTTGCGCCCGGCGCAAATCTAAAAGGGGTTGGTCTGAAGTAGCTTCATTATTCATAGGTGTGGTTTGGGCGTAACGTGAAATAAACCAATCAGAGCATCATCTCACATTCCCTTTAAGAGCAGACGCGCTTTTTCCTTGGCGTATTGCTATTATAACGGCGGATCTATCTATCGTTTGTAATAATATGATTTGCAAAAATGAAAACTGCTGCTTCTGTGTAGATTAGAGAATCAAAGTGTATGCACGTTGTGCACGCTATACATTATGGTCAAGCATGCGCCCTTAAAATAGCATAATGAACAACGCGCAACGCGCCACTGACTTTAGACTAGGTTTTTTTCTGGCCAGTGGCGCAATTGTTTTATGGAACAGTAAAATAGCACCAGGGATTGTTTGCGCCGGGACACGCCTCCTTTTTTGCGCTGAACCGCCCAGGGAGCGCAAGTTCATTCCCTAGTTTAGCGACGTGCTTTTGTGGAGGGAAAAGCGCGCTTTGCGCGGGTGCAAAATAGGAATGAAACATGCGTCGGTGTACAAAGTCAATTGCGCTGGGTGCAAGATAGGGCCCTAGGTTTTTCCTGGTCAGTGGCGGAATTGTTTTCTAAACCTGCAAAATAGCACCAGGGAACGTTTGCGCTGAACCGCCCCCGGGAGCGCAAATTCATTTCCTAATTTACCGACGTGCATCTGTGGAGGGAAAAGTCCGCTGTGCGCGGGTGTAAAATAGAAATGATACATGCGTCGGTGTACAAAGTCAATTCCGCTGGGTGCAAGATTGGGCCGTATGTATGTTTGACTCGCGCACGTGTGTGTGTGTTTAAATTTGTCTACTAGAACAAACTTACTTAACAGTACACTTAATAATAACACTAGGCAACTACAATGTACCTAATTAAATAACATCTTTGTACATCTTTAGGTCTAAAAAAGAAAAAAAAGAAAAAAAAAACCCACATGTCTGTGTGTGTAATCTACTAAACAAACATACTTAACGGCATACTTAATAAACACTACTACAATGTACCAGATAAGAACATCTTTGCACATCTTTAAGTCTACCCACATGGAAAGAACCTATATGAGGATATATGCGCATATATGAAACCTATATACAGCATATATGCTGCATATATGCGTATATATGCCACATATAGGCAAAATTGAGGTGCATATATGTGCATATACAGGCCATATAGGTCTCCTGTATTGCTTCTTTATATCCAAATATAAGCCCTATATGTACATACAAGATATGTCTCCTATATAGCTCATGGCAGGATCTGGTCATTTTGTAGCTCATATCTCACTTTGGCAACTGTCATATGATGCCTAGCTCAGATAGGCACATCTATCAATTTGAAGCTCACGGAGCTGAGAAGATCAAAAAGATAACATATATTATAGATATATGATATATGTATATATAGATACATATATATATACATATATTTTTTTCTGTTCAGTTTTTTGTCTTATTTTTGTTCTTTTACTATTTGATTGTTCTTAAGTAAATAAATAATGTAAATTTCTACATTTTGGGCTTTTATTTATGTTGCCTATGGATTTTAATAATTTTACTAATATATAGGTAAACATATAGGTGCATATATAGGTGAACATATAGGTGCATATATACGTGCATATATGCACACATATATACGTGCATATATGTACCTATATAGGTACATGTATGCACAAATATATATGTACACATATATGTACATATATGTGCATATGTACATATAATATAGGAAAACGGCCAATTTTATATATGTCACATATATTAAAAACCTATATTAAAACATATATGTTTATATAGGTTATTTCCATGTGGGTAACAACAAAATAGCATGTCAATGTGCGTGTGAGTGTGTGTATATTCTTAATCAAAGTCACAGTTCTGACAGATGAATGATGCTGGTAACCCTGGAGTCCAGGCTTGATGGGCCCAGAAACAGCATAGGGCGCATTTCATCCAAACCTTCTTTGGCTTTGAGTTGTTAAATGGCTCCATGCAAACCACTTTATTTAAAACACTGGCAGAGACACCTATATGTCAGTCTTTCTTTTCCATGCCCTAGTTATTCTTTAAAAACATTAAAATCAAGAAAATTCTTAGTTATATTCTTAGTAAGGGGATGGTTGTAACACTTTTAAATAAGTGTTACAACCCACCCCACCCCTGTCAGCCAATATTTAACTAGCTGTATTAGCATGGTGGTTTGAAATTAGCAGGGGGGAAATGCATCACATATTGCCTAAGAAACTACTATTTAATCTAATATAAGTCATACAATTTTAGTACAGATACTAAACAAAATATAGTATTGGTCAAAGCCTTTACTTTTTGACCACAAAATCAGTTTTTTTCTCTATATAATTTGCATGTGCCTGTTTCCAGCCTTGACAATCACCATGCTGGATCGGGGAGGAAGTAGGAAAATACTGAAGTGATCACATGACTCACGCCCTCAATGGAATTGATGGTGTTACAACTCTTCCCATGTTACAATCATCCCTGGTCTCCCCTACTTATTTTCTTAAATCACTCCAGTGCCGTTTCTGTCATTTTTAAAGCATTTTAAAGCTAATAGCAAAAATATTCTGGCTAAAATTTTCCATCCAAACACAAGAGGGCAGAAGAGCATCACTGCGCTCTTCCCTGAAAAAAAAAAGACCTCAGAACTCCAAAACTTTTGTTTGAAATAAATAATGTTAAAAATACTATAATAATAATAATATAACAATAACTGTTCAACAATAAGTAAAGCAAAAATTAAAATTAAAATATAGCCTCATGCACTAGGGCTAGGCTAATCATCGGGATCAAAGAATGTCTCATGTACAGTGATACAATTTCCATGTATCTTTTCAAATTGAACGTGTCATTAAAAAGATGTAGCCTATCTTTAAGTGTAGGCTATCTTTAAAAAATATTTTACACTATAGACTATAGCTAGTATTTTAACCTCCTGAGACCCGAGAGTTTGCCTGGTGTGCATTTTATAATTGTTCTTGCTATTTGGGATAAGTAGGACCTAATAAGTATAATAACTAAAATTTGTTTTTGTACAGGAAGTAGTTTTTGCAGAAAAGGATGTCCTCATGTGAGGACAGTGGGTCTATCATAACTTTATGAAATATTATTTGTTGTTGGAGGCCAGAAGGTCCTAATTAGTCAAAATTTCAGCTTAATACAATAAGTAGTTCTCTCAAAAATGAATGTCCTCATACAAGTACAGTGGGTTTACCTTACTGTATGACACAAATAGACTCCATTGGTAAAAAAGTTCATTTGACACATTTTCACAGTTTATTTGAAAATGTAAACATCAGAGTGTATAGCCTACATAAAATGTAAACAGCCTGAAACATGGCTAATAAAAAAGCTAAAGTGCAAATTGTAACAGTCCAAAAACAGTTGAATTCAGCAGAGCAGCCTTTGAACTGTGGCTTTTTTTCTAACTAGCTCCCTCTATCTTTCCAGCCTGTCTGGAATAGCCCCTATTGGCCGGTGTGAAATGCTGCAAAGCAGTTCCGTTCACTTTGCAAGCACAGATGCACATTGCATGTCATGCATCGCACACGGGATTTCCCAGTGCAGCCTTCTGCTCTGCAACGCATGGGGTTTTTCAAGGCCACCATCTCCGGGAGATGAGCAGCACTGGAACGGACTGAGATATGGGGGATTGGAGCGACCCGAGATTTTTTGCCTGGTGGTGGAAGGTGTCCGTTCTCATTCTCTTCTTCTGCGACATGAGCACCTTCATGAAGAACATCACACTTGCTGAGGAATACCTGAGCCACTACCATGCGAAACTCAAGAAACTTCAAGATAGATTTCCTTGGGGTGCCATTTTCCTGGTTATCTCTGCGATACAGCAGCCAGCTGTTGACAAGGGCAAGATCTGTGAAGTGCATCAGCATGCGAATTGTCCACTTCTTCATCCGCACAGACATTCGGTAGCTCATCAATCCTATCTGACATGTCAACACCTCCCATCTTTGAGTTGTACTCGTGCACGATGCTTGGTCGTGTCACGGTCACATACTTTTTTCCCTTCTTGGACCACCGCTGGCAAGTATCTTCTGGCTGCTCTGAGTGAACAGTGGAGAGCATCACAACTGGCTTGTTGTTGTACCACTTGACCACACATATAGTTTCCCATCTGCCCCGGTTACTGTGGAGACGGCACCTCTCCCTTGGTGTTGTCATTGAGTAACTTGTTCATTGCTTGTTTGACTCGGCCCTTCATCACTGTACCAGTAAGATAAATATCATCCTTCAGCATGTGATCAACTGCTTGTATGGTGGTAAAGAAGCGATCACAATACACTTGTGTGCCAGCAGTGAGGGTTTCAGAAAGACGTTTGATGACTAGTGTTTCTAGACCCAATCCATCTGAGTCCTGAACCTTCGAAGCCAGGGTTTTTGAACCTTGACAGACTTCAAAGTCTAGCACGAGTCCATCCACAGATGCCAGCACAAAATTCTTCATTCCCACTGGATTTGGCTTTAGTGGCACGTATTGTCGGAAAGGACAGGCCCCTGTAAATGGGATCATCTGCTCGTCTATTAAGACGCATTCTGGACGAGCCTGAAGGCGGCAGCCTGTAAGTATACGGTCCATAAAAGGCCTCACCTTCCAGAATTTGTCGGTTTCCCTCTTATCTTCTGAGACATCATAGTCAATGACTACTTTCAGATGGCTCCTAAGTTTGAAGAAGCGATCACGTGACATTGTGTTACTAATGGTGGGGATTTGTAGGGCATTGGACCAAAACATCCTTATCTGTGGATAAGGCACGCAAGACATCAAGATTGCTGCTCCAAAAAAGTGATGCATCTCATCTACCGAAGTTTTGAGAGATCTCCCACCGTTACCCAGTGACATGGCATTTGTGCAGTCAGCAATGAGTTTCATGATTTACCAGGATTCTAGCATGCATGATTCACCTTGATAAACCATATTGTAGTATTATTTACTATGATTTACCATGTTTCAAGTGTGATTTACCATGATTTACTCTGCTCACACACACACACACACACACACACATACACACACAGACAAATGTTGTTGTTTTTTCACAAGTTTAGCTAACCACATGGTAGAATAAATAACGTTATATAGTCCCAATGTCCTCAAACGAGTGCTTCACATTTACTGATGTCCTAGAGTGCTACTATTACTAAAATATGTCAAATTTTAATCCCCATATGATGATAGAGACAGTATTGTACATAAATACATTTGTAGTGAATAGATTTTTTACCTGGGTCATTTTTCTTTCGGGAACTGGTGTAGAAGTGTTTTGCTGATATTCCAGCCATTTCCTTCTCACTGACATTGGTGTAATGTTGTGATATCACCACAAGATGGTGTGGGCAGTGTCCCTAAATGTGGCCAACAGGGCTAAGATTTACAAATTTGACTATCATTGTGTCAAGAGAAAAAAATGTAATGTCCTCATATGAGGTCACAGGGTCAGATTGATCTCATTGTTTCCTCATTTTAATTAGACATCAATATGTTCAATATATCTGACAACTGACAAATACAGTATGTTGGCAATATCATCAGGACAAAAAATAGGCTATATTTAATAATCTATAAGCATTCTGGAGATCACAGATTTCTTTACAAACTAATTATATAAAACTTAAGAGGTAATGTGTACCACAACCAATGGTATTACAAATGAATTTCTATGCATTTTTAGTACATTTGTAGTGGTACATTCAACCGTCCACAGAGAGACCATAATGGATTTCTTATCCTGGCCTCTGGTGGACAAAATTAAAGTTTTCTTTCCTTTAATTTAGTAGGCTACTGCAGTCATGTCATGGCATGGAGTCACATATACAGGTAAACAAATAAAATATTAATCTTATTTTAAGTGTTTTCTAATTTCTTATTTAATCTTATAAATCTTCTTTAATCTTATCATTATTACCTTTTTTTTTTAGTCTTTTCCGCCCTCTTCTGAACAGCATGTACAGACGCGCGTGCACAGCACACTCATCAGCTTGTTATGATGCTCGCGCAAAAGCGCCAAGCGCAGTGTTCAGTTCATCAACAGTTCCCGTTTAACAGACACAGGTCTGCGATAACTCAAACTATACAACTGACTTTTTATTCAAACAAAACATACCGTTAGTGTTTTTAAAGAGAATTCAGACATCTTCTCAGTTTTGTTTAATATAGTTAAAGGTCTGGATTTTAAACACGGACATAGCCGTTAAACTAATGGCTGAAGCACGGAATGATGGAGATGAAGAATTTCCAAATGTTTCTATTACGAGGAGAAGAGGTTCAACAGGTAGGACAATTATTACTGTTACAATTACTTCTGTGACAGATTTAAGATTCTGTAGTTTCACATCACAACACTGTTATGTTTTGCGACTGTTTGAAATCTTAGCGTGGTTCACGGATTTTGCAGACAGCGGACAAAAATGTCACAAATTCACCTAGGCTACTACTTTTGAAAATAGTCCACTTTATTAATCAGAGATTATCAATATAATATTCTTCACGCAAATTTACCATTACATTTAATTTTCTCTTCATTCACTTAAAAAGTTAAAAACTTTTTGTTTTTGCAACTTGGTCCCTACTTTTTGTCAACACTCTTAGATAGGCTATGCCTACATGAAACATACAATCAATAAATATCAAAATCATCCTTCATCCTGATAGTCATCTTGTTTGGTTATTTATTTACATAGGCTATAAATATATATCAACTTAGTCTATTTGTGGGTTTTAGACGATTTCTCTAATTTTCAAATCCTCGTTAAATAGGCTACACCAGAAAATATAAAAATTGGCTTATGCATGTCTGAAATAAATTGTTAACACTACTATTTAAAAACCTCCAATTAATTAACTTATTAAAGTGAATGCAACTTTTGACAATATTAATAATAAATATTTGTCACATTGTTTATTTATCCAGTGGTGCTGCTGCTGACCCATATAGTGAGGAAAAGGAAAACACATTCTGTGAGAAAATTGAAGGAATTGCACCCAATCATTATTGGCCTATACCTCTGGTTCACAATATTCAAGAATTTTTTTTTTGTGTGTATTATTATTTAGCATAGGCAATTTGTTAATAACATTGAAAAACATCAGAAAGTAAAAACTGATCTGTGGAAAGTTCCTCTTGCTCTCCTCAGCATTAGTCTGGGTGTATATCGGTGAGTCAGCTGTGAGTGGGAGGAAAAACAGCAGGTTACAGCTTTTCCCCTATGTTGACACACAACAGGTGACACAACTGAGGAAACATGAGGCAGCAGTTGTGCTTGCAGCAGCCTGTGTGAAAGCATACCACCTGTGCAGCGTCATATGTGTGTCCGGACAGTTGGCATACTCAACATATTAAACTGTCTCACATGTTGTTCAGTCTTTCATATGATTTTTTTTTTCTTATGGTACAAAAACATAGGCTTAGTTTTGAACCTTGAAGCATTGTTTATAGAGGAAAATATGAAATTGGTGTCAGTGGGTACATGTCCTTATAACAAGTGTCTATAGCCTTCCTACTTCCTGCCTACCCCTAATCTCATCTACTCAAAGGCATCATAAAATCAAAATGGACAATTTTATATGGAATGTTGCAGTATATATTATGAAGTATTTATCCGTGCACATCATTTTATTTTTTTTAGTCATGTGCCCTCCTTATCTTAAATAAAAATAACTTTCCCTCTCTCTTGCAACAACATTTGTTCTCTTCTCTGATGATGTGTTCAGCGGCGCAATGCGAGACAACCTGTCACTCAAATCAATAGCAAAAGACAACCATCCAACGAGCGAGTCATTTCCCGATGGACAAAATCAAGTCCAATCCTACATTTTTTTTTTTTTTTGGGTTTCACCTGGATATACAACACAATAGGGAAGAAAAGGCGATTGAAACTTCCGTTTCATGCCGACTTAAAAAAATGTCTCTTGAAGTCATGATGAAATGCTCCAGTTTCAACATGTTCCAGCAGACTGTTATCATAGCATTATCTACGCTCTGCATTGGGCAGCACCTAGCAGGAAAGTCCCGTTTTCATTAAAATTCTTTAACCGTACAGTTCAGCATTACACAATATTAGTTCTTGCCCTTGAATTTGATTGGTTGAGTGTTCTGATATGCACTGCTAGTGGTGGTGATTTTTTTATTGACTCTTTCTGCACGTTTTATTATTCCAGTAGATGGCGACAAGTAACCATCTTTGAGTAAACCATTGATTATTCACTTTATCATTTCAACCAATTAGTTGAACAGTGATTCATTCAGGAAAAAAAAAAAAAAACACTACTACTGTGTGTTTTTCAGAGATGTGAAACACATCTGTTTCTCCAACAAAATCAGTCACCTTTCCAATCATCTTATGATGTTTTTGATGTTTTTTAATTGTGGCCTATTTTTCTAACGGGGAAGTTGTGCTGTGTTTAATTTGACTGCAAGTTTATATATTGTATTAATGTTTAATGTTTTGTATGCCAGCGTGCATTTTGTTGTAGCTCATTGATAATCATTAACCCAACTTACTTAAGTAAATATGGGTAAATGTGCTGTAAATAATATAGTGGGTGTGAAAGCATGCATTTATATTTTTACAACTTTTCCAGTGTTCCAGTGTGCTTGTTTTGTCTTTTGGGAACGTTCTGTGAGATATAAGAGTGCAGTGTGACTCTTACTTTGACATGTTGTTTAGTCATCAGTGACCTCACCGGCCGCTGTGTCAGTGGCATTTCACATTTAGAGGACTGACATCTGTGCTTTTGCCTGCTGGCTTCTCTCAGACTTTTATGTCAGTATGATCTTTTATTTAATATTTATGTAGTACAAAAAAAGAAATTGCACTTACAAGTAAAACAAATGTACATATTTATATGTTTATATATAGGCCTATATATATATATATATAGTTATCTTTCTATTCAAAAATATTGTACACTATGTTACTTTATGTATTAAAGGGATAGTTCATCCAAAATGAAAATTCTGTCATCATTTTAACTCATAGATTTTAGGTTGTCGGGGACACATTAAATGTCATCTGTCATCTGCTAAACTCATCTAGGCTTACTCACTAGTCCGCTTTCACAGCCTCGTTGTGTTGATAATCATGATCATGCAAACTATATAACTCGAACTTCCAGGGAAATAAACAAAGATTTTGTTTGAGGGGGGCGTGGCCAAAAAAGTTTGAGAACCACTGCTTTAAGGTGTGCTAGTAAGTCTGTTGTTTTCTCCATGATTTGGAAAGAGTTGTTCAAAGTGGATTTAGCTTCTATCCTGTGCTGTTTGGTGCAATCTGATTTCAGGTCAGTGTGAACATGTTTTGTCTCTCAGTACAATGTGTGAAAGTGTTGGCCTACACAGACAGGCTCAGAGACACTCTGTCAGCACAAATGTATCCTATAGTCTGTCCATAAGGCCTTCCAACTTGTCTAAACACAGATCAGTATCCACAAAATTGTCTCACATGTTTTCAACTGAGAATGGAAATCACTTGATGTTTAGATTTTTTAAAAATTTCAGAATGAGAGCTTTCTTTTTTCCTCCACAAACTCTAGTTCTCCCCCGCTTTTTATGTCTCCCAAAGGCCCTGTTTACACTTAAGGCCGGTTACATAAAACACTTGACGATTAGTTGACGATAAATTAGTCATCTAATTTTTTTTCTTTAAGACTGGTCTTATTGTTTTAAAGCCTTTTTTTTTTTTTTTTTACATAAAAATGTAGGCTAGATTATTTGAATCGGAAAAGTAAGACTGATTACCACTTTGTCTAACTGCTAGTTGTTCAGATGTTCTTAATACACAGTCTAAAAGTCCCCCTCTGCTGGAAATCAAGGTTTTAATATTGTTTATACGTCTATGTGGTGTTTTTAATAAGCTTAAAGACCAACCATGTGCAAGTCAAAACCATTGCTGAGTATTTTCTCCTTAAAACTGCAGTGAACCAAAGACAGTCTCAAAAACATGGTTTGAAATCGCTGGTGTTTCTGACGTCACAAACTACCTTGCAACCGATCACATCTACGTGTGATCCTCAACGAGTGATTCTCTGAGCTGGTGTGAGTGAGTGGAGTTGGGGCTAATTTGCATATACATAGAACAGCGTATACTAAATGAGGCAAGGGTGTAGAATTCAAGTTATTTTAAGGCATGATGATTTTTTTTCATGGAAAATCAGAGATATCAAGCATAGCCTTAGTTCTGGCAGGTCACGTTAGTCAAGCTCGCATCAGCTGATCCACATCTACCTATAGGAATACGATGCCTATCACTGTATACATATATAAGCTCCTTCAGTATTATCAGCAGCTATCGCGTTTCTCAGGAGCGAATTACCCTCCTCCATGCCCAGTCAGGATTTGGCTTTCTGATTCCCCTTGAATCAGAATAAATTATCGAATAATGTTGTACTTTAAAATCTTGAATTAAATATATTTGCAAACTTTCATGTTGGTTCTGTTATGTTTACCCCAAGGGGGGTTATTGCTGCTCTCCCTGCTCTTATCCATGCTAGGCTGCATGGATGCGCAGGGAGTTCTCGCCCAGAACGGAACCATACCGCCAATCCAAACTGTATGCTAATTGTCAATCATATTTGACGGTAGTGGTCCTGACAGAACAGAGATTGGTGATCAGAGATGAGTTTTAAGGGATAAAATGATTGACTAAAGGGGAAATTTATGCAACTGGTGATCCATTTACATTGTTGCAGCAGCTGTTTTCACCCTCTGTCTGAACGTTTATTTAAAATCCACCTTCTTAAATGGTTGTATGCTCTAATTGGTGATCTTGCCCCAGTCTGTTGTGATTGGTCTACCGTAGAGTACTGCACGGGTTCGGGTACCCGACGGGTGACCCGCAAATTTTGCTCAAACGGGTGAAAAACGGGTGCGGGTCGGACACGGGGGAAACGATCACGTGCAAACGTAAAAATATATGCATATTTTTAGGAACACATCTACAAAAATATTTCTGTATTTCAAGTTGATAAAATAATTTAAAATCCACATCAGTTTATTTGTGCCCACGCCACGCGCCACGCCCTACCAGGATCTATAACGTTAATTACCTAGGCTATTACTTTCACTTTTAAAAATTCCTCATAACCGCGCGCGCGATCTGCAGTCGTGGATGCTGAGGAGTTGAAGAAAAGAATAGCTAGTGAGATTGTAAAGTTGTCGACAATACGTCATCAAAAGTCAAGTCCAGTGTGTGGGAGAAATTTGGAGTTATCTGAAGAAAGCAATATTGTGAAAGGCTTTGCTGCATGCAGTTTCGTGTTGGATTATAGCCGCAAATGTGGAACTTCATCGCTGAGGAAGCACGCAGATAACTGTGGTAACAAACCAAGCAGTTCTATCGAACAGTATTTTTCAGATTTAACACTGTTCAGTATGTGTGGTGTGCAGTGTTTGAACCCAACATTGTCAGATGTAGGCTAGACGAAATTGCGTGGCAGATATAGTGTTGTAGCCGCGTCTGTTAGGCTCAGTTTTGTGGTAACGTTAGCCATGTTCTTCATGTAGCCTACCGGCCTTTTGACAGCTTCGGCTGAAGTTGTCCTTGTGTTAATTGTCGTTATAACTTCTGTATGACCTGGCAATAAACATTTTTGTAAGTGTGTCTATAATGTGATTGGCTAAACTGATTTTATTTCGGGTGCGGGTCGGGTGTCGGTTCTATTTTAAGCGGGTCGGGTCGGGTGCGGATTTTAATTGGTGCTGTTGACGGATAACGGGTCGGATGCGGTTTGAAGCACTGCGGGTACGGGCGGGTGCGGATTTACAAAATCGGACCCGTGCAGGACTCTGGTCTACCGCTTACAGTGTGTGTTGAAAAATGTAATGCCCCACAATAACCAGTGAGTCCCGAAGCTTCCAAAGGCACAGTAAATACTACTCTAACTACGCTAACTATAGCATCAGTTTTTCCATATCAGTTCAAGCCCGAGTCCGATAAGCACAGTCAAGAAGAACAAGCTAATCGACCCGAAAAAACATTTGCTAGAACAAGTGAAAAAAAAAAAAACTTTCCTCAACAAAGAGATAAACTCTTCCTGGCCTTATACCCACTTTTGTTTGAGGGTGAGGCAAAGTAGCCAGCAGGTGGGCATTGTGCAAATATGTGACATGGTGACATAGCTACGTTATGGAAGAAATGGCAGTACTACAAACAAGGGGTTTGAGGCAGGTGTTTTATGTTGGAGAGATTCACTCCCTTTTTCGTGGACGTTCTGCTTTGTAATTTTTTTCAGATTGTTTACATGTACAAGCAGCTATATTACGCACTAAAGGTTAAATAAAAAAAATAAAAAGCATAATTGGTCCCCTTCAAAATTGGCATGAAAGCGAAGTTACGTTAGTCTTTTCTTCCCTATTGTGACGTAGGCCGTTATCTTAGTAAAACGGCTTCTCAAACAAGAAAAAGTGTTGGGTGGAACTTGATTTTGTCCATTGGGAATTGAGTGGATCGTTGGATCATTGTTGTTTGCTATTGCTGTGATCTCATATTATACAGTGATTCAGAGGAATATGGCCTATATGGATTGCATACATTTGAGGGGGAGAAATTGCTGCATTTTCTCTATTTAGTTGTTTATATGTATATGCATATGTTACTGTGGTTATATGTTTAATCGTATGTGAGTATTTATTATGCTTGTTTAATTTTTGCTCTTTTCCCTCCATTTAATTATGTAACAATCTGATACTTGTACTGTGCTTGAGATGCTTTTAATAATAAAAAAATAATAATAATTGCTGCATTTTCAAATACATAAAAAAAGGTATTTCATACATGGATACTGTAGCTTTTGACAGTACTGCGCAAGGTAGTGACATCATCTAGTGGCTGTATGTGGAACAGCTTTAACATCTCAGCAAGGCTCCAAAATTAACACTCGTCAAACGCCAAATGCAAGTAAAAATATGAAAAGGTGTTAATTTAATGAATTTTAACAATGTGTGGTTGTAAGAATGCAAAATGGATTTGTGATTATCAATGCGATAAATGGTCAAAAAACAAATGTAGCTAACTTTTCAAATAGCTGATTCATCTTGTTTCCCTTTATCAAAATAATTGCATAAAGCATCCCTCTCTGAGTGCAAAAAAATAAAAATAAAAATTCTGAAGTTTACATGACAAGAAGTGTTAAGGATATCTCAATATCATTTTAGATTCTTGTTGCTACAAAACTTTTCTTATTTGGAATCTACATTTTTTAAGGCCCTATATGGTTCAATCCCAGAGATATTGGGATGTTCAGATGATGTTAAAATGAACAAATATCCTTGATATTTGAACAAATATTTCTTTCAAATATCCTTGAAACCAGAGGTGTAAAGTCCAGGGGTCAGAAAGTAAAAGTCCTGCCATATGTTTATTACACCCATGAACTCAGCCAGCTGATATCACTAATTAGTTCTATCTCCTGGCTGAAAAACTGTGCTAATTAGCAAATCCAGGTGATTGGAACAAAATACTGAGGAGAACTTTTACTTTCTGAACCTGGACTTTACACCTCTGCTTGAAACTGATTCAAATATAGATTCTTATACACTTTTGAGAACAAGGTAAAGTGCCTCAACTTGACCATTTCAGCGGATTTTTGTATTTGGAAATGTTGTATGCAGTTGTTTTGATAGAGGGAAACAAGATACATTTCTAGTTTCAACATTGTTTATTCTTCAGACATTCATCTTTAAACACAATAAGTATCAGCTGTGCGCAAAGTGAACCACATTTGGTTTTTGACCATTGCAAATTGGTAAAATACAACAAAATAAACATGGAGCTGCATTGAGATCCCCATATCTATGAGATTGAACCATATAGGGCCTTAAAAATTAAGATTGCAAAGAAAAGTTTATTAAGAATTAGAAGGATTTTAAGATATCTTTAATAGTTTATTTACAGGCATACAAACTTTGGGAAAAAGAAAATGATGGCACTCCGACAGGTATGTTGTATGCAGTTGTGTTGATAGAAATTAACGAGTTTCAACAGTTTTTGTTGTTCAGATATTCCTCTTTAAAAGAAAAAAGAAAAAGAAAATCAACTGTATGCAAAGTGACCCACATTTGTTTTTCTGACCACTGTAAATGTTCAATTGACCAATTTACTCATGGAGCTGCATTAAGATCTCCATATCTCTGGGATTGTACCATATTGGGCCTTTAAAAAGAAGATACCAAAAGAAATGGTTGTTAACAACCAGAATCTAAAACGATATTAAGGTATTTTTAATAATTCTTGAGTTACAGGCATGCAAACTTGTCAAAAAACACAATCATTGCTTTTCCCGTTTTTGAACTGTCACCGTTGGCATATATTATAATGCAACAAAGATTGCTAAAATCAACAGATTTTACTAATAGATCTACCAATCTCTGTTTAAAAATAAAATAATGATGTTGCCATCTTTCTAAAGTCATTTTTAGCCCCCTGTAATTTGGCTCGAAATCTCAGGTGAAAATGGTCATTTTGACCCCCCTCTACAAAATAGTGGATTACTCAGAGTACATATCTATGACATTTAATATTTTGGCTTTCATCACTGTCTATCCATCCGTCCGTCCGTCCATCCATCCACCCACCCGTCTGTCCGTCCATCCGTCCATCCAAGACACAGAACAATGAACAGAGATAAAGTGACTAAGGTGCTGTTTCCACGACACCATTTTCAACTAAAAACGTTTTGTCTTTTGACTGTTCGTTTACACGACAATGGTGTTTTGGGTGGGAAAGAAAAGGAAACTTTTGAAAACGGGTTTCAAAGTCTCAGTGTAAACAACAAAAACGGAAATCTCTGAGGACGATGACATCATGCACATGTGTATTACGTATTCAGTCTATTGTATTTCATCGCCATCTAATGGTCTGGCAGCAGAATACAGCATTTGTCGAATCCACGAAAACGACTAAAAACGCTGTATTCTGCTGCCAGGCCATTAGATGGCGATGAAATACTATTGACTGAAGACGTAATACGCATGTGCATGACATGATCGTTTTCAGAGATTTGCGTTTTTGTTGATTACACGGAGACTGTTTTCAAAAACTTGCACTTTGAAACCCGTTTTCAAAAGTTTCCTTTAGGCCCTGTTTACACGAGAACGCTCGCAGGTGAAAACGTAAAAATATTTTATCATATGTGCCTTTCGTTTAGACGGCGACGGCATTTTTGGGGCTTAAAAACGCAAAAAAGTGAAACCACCCTCCAGAGTGGAAATCATAAAAACGCTCCACCGTCGTGTTCCCGTCTAAAGGGTAAAAACGCAAAAGTCTGCTAGACAGTGAAGGTTGTACGCAGGTGCGCGGACTTGGTGGTGTTGTGTGGCAGTGCTTCACATTGCCACCTAGCCGCCTGGAGTGCATACTACATCGAATTTCACACACTTTTGCGTCACCATATGCACGCAGATTTCCCCCCCATAACGCTTGTCTATACGCAGAATAAAAAGTGATAACGCAACGCCACTTTTGCGTTTTCTCTTCAGATCGTTTCCGTGTAAACATAGCCTTATTTAGGCACCCAAAACGCCGTTGTTGTGTAAACGAACGGCCAAAACGCATAAAAAGTTTTAAATTTTTAGTTTAAAACCCTACAACGAACAACAGGTGAACGTAATCCAATCAGAAACCAAAGAAACTAACTATAGCAAACAGAACTCAGGCAAAGCAGAAAATCTAAAAAAAGTAATCTATAGATAGATAGATTGATAGATAGGTTTAAGTTGTCATTTATGCGTAAAGGTAACTATTTCAGTTGCTATACTTGTTTAATAGCATTTTTTAAGAACTGGTTAAGATTCTTTTTAGAACCAGTCAAAACCACATAACCTGGATTTGAATGGAATCTGTCATTTATCTTTGCTTATTGTAGTAACCACCAATCAGCAACTTGTTGAATGTGAACATTTTTTTGAGTGCCAGAAATTCCATTTGGAACTTCGGTCTCTGTATACTGATCTAAGATCAGTTTTGTACCTTTGTAGTGGTTTCAAGACTCTTTTGAAAGTGAAAGCTGGTCCTAGATTAGGACGAAATCCATATAATCTTCTATAACGTGATAAAGCTGATGTTTTTTTTCTGATATCAGGATGTAGTTTGTTAAACCAATGAACCGCTCAAGGATAGCAGGCAGAAATATTTGACTATTGTTAATGTCAAAAAAGAAATACTTCCTGATTGGCCGCATTCCTGCATGGCACACTGGCTGTGTCAACATACCTAATGAAAAAAAGAGACGTCACTTTTAGTTGTGGGAGTTGTGCTTCCTCACAGACACAATTTATTCAGAAGGTGGGCAAAGGACTCTGTCTGAGTTACTTATATTCTCTGCAACATATGCAGGTAGGACTGTATATTTCCAATTAAAGCTTGCTGATAAGTAATGTATCAGATTGCAGCTATATGTATCATTTTAATTTTTAAACTTAACTTGTAAATAATGCAGTGATTGAAATGATTTGACAAACTCAAATCAAATTACTTCACCAATGCTATTATGGATGAGGTAGGCTATTTTACTTTCTCATACTTTAACACACAAGAGCAGAAACTGGATCCAGCAGGTGTGTCTGGGGACAGTGATCACAACTGCAACAAAGACACACAAAGACCCCTTTGCCAAAGCAGTCATTATGTTTTATGACTTCACTCTCATTACCTGAGGAAAGTTAAACATTCTCTATGAATGCTTGATGTTGTCGGGAGAAACAAGGATCCTACTTTTGTATAGTGTAGTCAAATATGCTGGTCTTGTTTTGTTTGTAGTTTCATATAAGCTTTAATAAGGTGTTAAAAGTTAATATATACTCAAAATGTGTTCAAAAATTAAAAAGGAGGCACCAAATGAACCTGCTTTACTGAAACCATAACCTGCTGCTCAACTGGGCCTGAGTGATGTCAATGTTGAGCGTGGTTTCATGAAAAACTGCGCTGTTGTGGCCTCCAGTTCTCTCATAAGCTCTGCTCTTTAAAACAGGTTTATCAGGAACATACCATACAGTTTAACCAGCCAAACAGACAATGTCACACTACCAGCTGTGCCTGTGGCCTAGTCACTGAATAATGCAAATGTCATGCAGTTAAATTAAATTTGTGCTACAAAGAAATTTAGCTCATGCTTTGTGTTTTATGTTTTGCAGACCGCTCAGAAAGAAATAAACAAGAACACTTACATATAAGGTAAGATCTCTTTACTCACTTGAGGCTCTTAGCCTCTTTGAATTAGGCCTATGCTCTTTACACTGATGCACTGATAGAGGGAAAAAAGAGAAAACATTTGTGAATTTGCTGCTGTCAGGATAAGCTGATTCAACATCTCTGAAATCTTGTCTAGTTTGGTGATACTTTGAATATTCATAATGAGTGTATTGTTAGAAATATTAACCAGTTATTGAAGTTTACAAATTCAATTTTGACCCCTCACAATATGCATTACAAGGCCAAAATTATGTGGAGACTTGAACACCACATTCCCATGTGCTTGTTGAACTGTAACTTCAAAATTATTGCTATTCATAGTGAGGCGGTCCATCCTTTGACACTATAACTGCTTCTGCTTTGAACGTTTTTGATGTTAGAACATGGAATTTGCTCACTTTTAGACCCAAGAGCATTATGGGTGTTTCTTCAACTATGGGGACTTCACAACCTGTGGAATTTCAGACAATAAACTGTCTTAAAATAAACTTTATTTAATTTAACTTGTCTTCTAATGATGTTCAGTAGTAAACAGGCATCACAGGACAACATTGTTCTGAAACACCATGTACGTTTTCACCACAATTTCATTGATACTTTTATGATGGATTTTCATATTTTAAGATTGAAAGTCTGCATCTTGGGACAAGAATAAAACAATAAAATCTATACATAAAAGGCATTTGAAAAGTAAAAAAAATAAATAGTAAAAAGTAAAAAATAAAAATAAAAAAAGTTTCCAAGACAGAATGTTACCTTCACAAAATGTGTGTGTTTGTTAGATTAGATTAGATAACCTTTATTGTCATTATATGTATAACGAAATTAGGAAGTGCTTCCCTTAGTGCCGGATTATACAACACAAACAATGTTACATACGACACAAATATTAAACATATAATACAAAAATAATCAATTTGCAGTAATAAGAAATATATTGCACTAAACCTGTGTGTTCTGTTTGTTTTTAAAGGAATAGTTCACCTATAAAAAATTCTGTGATCATTTACTCTCCCTCATGTCGTTCCAAACCTGAATGACTTTCTTTCTTCTGCAGAACATTAAAGAATATATTTTAAAGAATGTTTGTAACCAAACAGTTTTTTACATTGTACATGAAAAAAAAAACCATCTTTTATTTTTGACAGAAGAAAAAAAGCCATGCAGGTTTGGAAGGACATGAGGGTTATTAAATTACGATAATTTTGATATTTGGGGAGAACTGTCCCTTTAATGAAAATCAAACCCTGGGAGGTAAAAGTGGATGACAAAACACCCACTTATGGACAATCAATTTTGAGTACTCTAACATGGTGTTTACATAATAGTGTTGCTTCATTTAACAACGCTGTTCAATTTTTAACAGTGTCTTAATAAACAAACCCTTTTTATTTGTAGCATTTTTAAAATGACAGCGAAAGGCCTGTGACATAAATCAGAACTAATGGATAGTTGTGCTTGTTTCTTGCTGAGCTAATCATGCCTGTACAGTGAGAGACATCAAGGGTGTGAATCGAACATGTCAGCTGGTTCTCATTTGAAACAGAGCTAAAGCTGCCTCTGAGAGCTTGCTGGTATGCTGGACTGGCCTGACTCTCTCTCTCACTCTCACTCTGTGCTTATGACACATCACTTCAGCTATGCAGAAAGCAGCAGCTTTAAAACGTCCACATAGTCAGGAAGTGAATGCAAGTCTTGAACATGAATGATCAAAGAGCTTTTACTAATGATGAACACTGTAGTTTTTGAAAGGGATGGCGTAATTTGATGTAATGGATTCCTTTAACACTTCATATATCTACTAATGTAAGGTATGAACCGCATGACTTCATATCTTTGATGTCTCTTCATTTGCATTTAATGCTAAAGCTTTGTACAGTGTGAATGTTCAATTGTCTTTTGTTTGCTCTGTGTCTGACACCGTAGTTTCTATGATACAGTATTATTGTTAGATCCAAGATCCATTTCACTGTGCTGTTGAATACTTGACCTGGTTAAAGGAGGATATAAAAGGGAAATGAGCAACAAGTTGTAAAAAAGGACATTCATTTAGATGTAGAGTAATTAAAACAAGTTTTATCAAGTAATAATGCAATAAAAGTTAACATTATGTGAGAAATATCTGTCACCGTTATCTGTTGAAGATATTGTGGTTATACAAATGCTAGTTAGTAGTAATGGGATGTATGTGTTTATTGCTACACTACCTTTCAAAGGTTTGGGGTCAGTAAAATTGTATTTAATGTTTTTGAAAAATGTCTCATACTCACCA
This sequence comes from Abramis brama, assembly GCF_963993115.1. Lineage (NCBI taxonomy): Eukaryota > Metazoa > Chordata > Actinopteri > Cypriniformes > Leuciscidae > Abramis > Abramis brama. The sequence continues at coordinate 50,737,484 of NC_139964.1, forward strand.
ATGCTGCTTTTATTTGATAAAAAATATTGTAACATTTTACATATACCTTTAGTATTACCTTTAATATTAAAATAACTGTTTTCTCTTTTAATATGTTTTTAAAATGTAATTTATTCCTCTGATGGCAAAGCTGAATTTTCAGCAGCCATTAAAGGCACTATGTAATTTTTCACCGCTAGGGGTCGCTAACCTCTTCAAAACAATAAGAAAGGCATAGATAGATGACGCAGTGAATGAGCATGGAATCATTGAACTTGTCGTCATGCCAATGGATCTAATAATGTTTATGGGGAAATAATGTTTATGGATGAGTGAATGCATTCATGTTTTTTTAACATGACTGTGGTATGAAGCAGGGCGTGATTGCTAATGAGAGACAGATATCTGCACCACATGTGAGTCCTGGGGGACATAAAGGAATGAGGACATTAAAATTATAGAAAAGAACAGAATTTATTTGAAATAGAAGTCTTTTGTTATATTGTAAATGCCTTTGCTGTCATTTTGATTTAATTTAATGCATCATTGTTGAAAAAAAGTATTAATATCGTTCAACCCCCATATAAATCAGACCACACTTTTAAATGGTAGTGTATATGTTTTGTTGTTACTGTGTTCATTCGCTGTGTCATATGTTAATGTGAGCTAAAAGAATCCCTGGCGATGTATCTTGTCAATATCTTTTTTTTTTCTGTTCACGTTTTTAGTTTAGGACCCCTTTCTTCAATCAAAGCAGGCTTTAAGAGAAGTGAGTAGGTTGTGACGTAAATCTAGGTTTATTTTACTTTCATACATAGTAGAATGTATAATTACAGGACACATTGTAGTAATGTCATGTTTTAACAATATACATGGTCAAATGTGTTATAAAATGCTGAATGCTATCAAATCTTCCAGCTTCTGCAAGAGCTCTCTCACGACCAGACTACTCCAGGGAAAGAAGGTGAGCTTATTGTAACTATTTTTTCCAGTTCTACACTTATGTACAGTGACTTTTGTAAAGGAAGTGATTGGAGGCTGATATGCCAAAAGCCAGATTTAAACTCGCATCTCTTGTGTGACCAACATGATTCAATATTTTGGAGAACATGTGTGAACTGATAGGCAACTCTGTTAATATGAAACACTTAATCATTCTCATATTGTCACAGCTGGGTGAAATAAAGTGCAGGGTGGGTTGGGTGCAGGATCTAATCGCAAGCAGTTAGAAAGTTTATTTACAATGAACTCAAGAACTAAGAACATGAACAGAGCAATGATAACTGACAATAAACAGAAGGAAAAACAGAGCCTAAATACACTAAACAAACCAATCAACTAATGAACATCAGGTGCAAACAATAATCAAACAATGAGTAACCTTGGAGACTAACTAGAAGCAGGGAAAAGGAACTAAGGAAACTCATAGAAAACTCAAACACCGATAAAACAGGACAGAACCCTGAAACAAATGGGCTGCACCCGAAAAACTCATACTTCTCTACTATATAGTAGGTGAAAAACAGTATGTGACGAGTAGTAGGCTACAGTATGTCCAAATTCACAGTGTACTCATAAAAGAGTAGGCAAAAAGTACCTGGATGTCCTACTACTTCCAGCGAGATTCTGAAGTGTGCATACAACACTTTACTATCCCATAAGGCCACAGGAGAGGATTTATGAATTGCAGTGAAGCGACGCAACTGATGCTGGTAGGTCACATGATAATGACAACATGAATGTATTATGTCCAGATTACATTCATACTACACACATTCATACTATATAAAACATACTTTTTTAGCAGTCACAAAGTAAGTACTTGTTCAAAATAAGTACCTACTCTAGAGAGTATGCGATTTCGGATGCAGCCATGCTCTGCTCGTACATTCTTGTCCTGGATACAGTTGCCACCATAGACAATAATCCATTCAAATATGTGGTTACAATTTAGATTATTAGTAAGAAAAAAAAAAAAAATTAAAGTAAAAAATTAGAAAATTTGTAAATAGTCTTTTTTTGTCTAAAGATGATTCTTTAGTCAATCTTTAGACAAGGTAATATTCCTTTAAAAAATACTTATGCATAATAAAAAAGTGGCCAGCTGATTTAGGACCACAGAATATTTCAATAACATTTATGCCAATATGAACCACCTCATGTGTTTTATACAAAACCACAAGCCCGGATATATAGCTGTGCTTTGAAATTTGTGTATAATACATTCATACCTATACCTATTAAGAATAATCTGTTGTTGTTTTTAGGCATTCAGAGATAACCATCCTATCAGCAGAGCCGTTAGCAGCCACTTCTTGGTATCCAGGGGCGTCTGGCCAATTTTCATCCACAGCTTTCACAACACAACCAATCTGGAATGAGAGTGTTCTGACCTCTGTTCAGGTACAGTGATTTATAGCACTATATCCAGTTCAACAGCTGTCATTAACAGACAGTTGTGCCAGACAGGTGTGTGGATTCTCTTTGTTTACTCAGAATGTCTTTACTTTAACTTTTCAAAGCATGGCTACTTTGTCCGTGTGTTTGACAGACTAACACATGAATTACTAACTTACCAATAAACCATTGTCATTATAGAACGAGTCTATAGAACAATGTAATATAGGCCAATTCACACTGCACCGACAGACGGCAACAGATGCTTTGTCGGGTTTTGTTGGATCAGTGTGTTACCCCTGTTGACGTCTGTTACCGTCTGTCAGAGCTTGTTTTCACTGATTGAACATGTTGAATTGGCACTTGTCTGGTCATGGAATATCTGAGAAGGGGCAAACTGTAATCTGGTGATTGTCCGTGTTGGTCTGCGTCTATCGGTGCAGTTTGAACTGGCCTACTGTGTTGTTATGGTAAATACTGAAACTCTTAAAAAAAAAAAAAACTTAAAATTAGAAATAAAGCTGAACTAACTGACATAAATTAATTTGAACTACTACAAGTACTTAAACTAAAACTGAAATAAAATAAAGCTATAAAAAAATAAAAGCTAATTCATATTTAGGGTTGGGTACCGAAACCGGGCACCGATATGGATATGTAACCGGACTGAACCAAAACGCAGATTTCGGTACCACTTAAATGCCTCAGCTGTCGGTTGAAATATCTGCCCTCTGGTTCTCCGAAATGGACGTAAGAAACATCATCACCGCATGTGATTGCTACTTAACCCTTTGACGCGTACAATCGTTCACGTTCAAATCGTGTGATCATCAACTTCTAAATTTAAATCTGCGTTCGCGCGTTGGCTGGCGCTGAGCCAGTGAGACAGACGTGCTGAGTGCTGTATCATCACAACTATTCAGTGTTTCAATCCACACAAGCTTTATTTTAGGTTTCAGACATTAAGTAGCCTACTAGCAAAACAACATTTATAGTTTGTAAAATACACACTGATGTCTATGGAAGTACTTTATTAGTACTGTAGTGTTATTTAGTGTTAAATTATTGTATATGGGTTAGGTGGCTTAGGTTTTATTGTGAATTTATGTAAATTTGTTGTGTTTTGTATTTAGACTACTTATATTTATATATGTACTCAAAAATGTTAATAGCCTATATTGAATTTTAAGATTTTTATTTTTTATTTTTTAAAACAACAACAACAACAACAAAGAAAATGTTCTTTAATGTCATTCACCATCGTTTTGAGGCTCTCTTTTTTTAAAGTATCAGTTCAGGCACCGTTTAGGCACCAGTACCATTTTAAAAGTATCGATTTGGCACCGGTATCAAAAAAAAAAAAAAAAACGATACCCTACCCTAATTATTATCACGAGTTAATTTGCCCATATAATCTTTAAGCTATTAATGTTAAACCTATTTGGCTTGCTGTCGGCAGTGGAGGGGCTCGAGGAAGCAGCTTCAACTCGAGCTTAGATATCTGCCCGGTGGGACTACTAATGCTTGGATGATGAGTGTGGTAGCAAAATGCCTAAATTATGTTGGTGGAGCTGGAGGGATGCCAACACAGCTGTAAAGCGAGTGGGTGCTTATATGCTCCGGCAGTTAATTGAAAGATTAGATGGGTTCACTCCTCCTGAAATTACATTTAGAAACTTCACAAAAATAATACTAAAATATCACTGGGGGATATATGCACATATAGCGTTTTTAAATATTATAATTTTTGTACAAGGAAGTTTCAGTCAGGATTCAAGGGCATTTTTAAAGGTTGTTATATTAGAAAGCATTTTAGAGATGCATGAATATTCAATACAATTATTTTCATGTTATTGCTGATAACCAATACATTTTCATAAAATATTCTAAAGCTTTACTACGGTCTATAAGCAAATCAAAAACACACTCAAACTAAAATAAATAGTTTGTGCTGTATGCTGCATTTCCCAACATTATAATGTACAGTATGTAAATATTCAATATTGGCTTATACTACTAAAAAAAAATAACCAATATAGTGCCGATATTGTAAATAATGTCCACTGGAGGCGAGTTGAAGTGAACCCATGTGACGTTTGATTAAATCCAAAAACATGAATGAATACAAGATAAACAGAGACTAGACTTGACTTGACCATGAAACAAACTCAACTAACAGCAGGTTACATTGAACAAAACTAGACAAAAGACAATGGTAACATGAGGGCTATTTATACACAAGGACTAATCATTAAACAAGGAACATTCAAACAATAAACCAATCACAGAAACACATGACCTCAAACAACCAATCAGAACATGACACATAAGACTAGGGAAGCTCAAGGCATGATCACATGATGGCAAGGGAATCACATGACAAACAGGAACCATGACTATGAGAATTTCAAAATAAATGACATGAACACAAACAAAACCCAAATCAATGTGCCAGATATATTGTGCATTCCTACTCTGTTCTGTAGGACTGTATGGTTTCTGCACACTCGTGACATGTTTGCTTGGTTTGATGCTTGCGTAAGAGTGATTCCCCTCTCTCGTGCTTCAGCTCCCACCATCCTATGAGCAGGTGATCAAGGAGAAGACCCAGGAGCAGGTTACCACACCTTCACCACCTCCACAACACTTATACACAACAACTATTGCCACACAGACTGACTCACTAGAGGAGAATGCCACAGGTCCAGATTCTGGCACGTCCCTGCAGCTGAACCAACAGCCCAGTGGAGGTTAGTCTGTACTGACAAGATTTGGAGTGCACAAATCAATATGAACCATAAACTGATACTCTATGTTTGGTCTTTACTGTTTCAGCAAAGCAGCCAATAAAACCACCTCGGCCATCATTGCCTAAACCCAAACCCATTCCGCAAGAAACCCGAACCAGGTCCCCAACATCCACTCCCAACTCCCAACCCACCGTCGATATAGCCCCAGCCCCACGCCCAGTTCCTCAGCCTCGCTCCAAAACTAAACCCCTGTGCCCAACCAACCAACCAACCAATGTGCAACCTCTGATATCACTGCAAGACAGCTGGGAAGTTTGTCCTATAACCCCTTTGGGGAATTCTGATGCCCATTCAGGAAAGTATCTGAAGGATCTCTTAGATGTCTTCAGCTCCGAACCTCAAAGTGAACTGAGTAACCCTGTCAACATTCAAAGAGAGCAGACAAACCAAACTGAAGAGAACCAAAGTGAGAAGATGACTTCCCTCCACAGCGACCGCAACATCCGATCAAGAATCCAGGCCTTTGAAAGTCAATCTAGCACAGAGATTAATGAAACCTCTGTGCCTTCCCCCCGTCCTCGAAATATTTACGGCAAACCACCTGTGCTGGCACCAAAACCTTCCATTGCCCCTCGGCCCTCTTTCAAAAAGCCCAAAGAAGAGGAGTTTTCACAATTTGACAGTCACTTATATGAAGAGGTCAATGCACCTATGCCAGCTCCAAGACCTCAGCTTTTCAAAAAACCATCCTTCAACTCAAGAGATGAGTCTGACTCTCAGCCTCCCTTCAGGATGGCCCTCATTCCTCCATCGCGACCTTCATTGGTCAAAGTTAAGAATGTAAGTTCCCAGGATGAGGAAGTAGTATTGAAAGGACCTCCCCCGCCACTCAAGCCCAGCAAAGACCTGTTGAACCTTAACAACCACAACTCCACCGCACTTCTGTCTAACATCACATCCACAGCGAACATACTAAACAATGACAACGTGGATGCTGCCATTAGTAAGTTTTAAGGACCACAACACAGGTATTGTGTGTATACATAAATTGAGTAATGCAGATAATTAATGTATCTCTGTCACAGACCACTCTCCCACTAAAACTGCCTATCAAGGGGGATTCGCCTACATAGGATCAAGCATGCAGGGAGTGACCAGGAGACCCACAGTCATCAGAGTCCCCAGTAAAACAGAAAAAAGTGAGTCATTAATAGCCATTGTATTTATTTGTGAGGAACTATTTAAAATTGCCTATGTGCTTTTAATACACATTCATATTCATATATATATGAATGAGCCTATGATTGAACCATACCACATAGTGATCATGGCTGTCAAGCTCCAAAACTCCTTGTGTTGTACTGTTTGTAGGTCATATATTCGGAGTCTTCTGAAGACATATGATAGCTTTGTGTGAAGAAAAGACAAAAATTTAAGTTGTTATACAGTCATAATCTTCCCCTTTGCTGCAGCTCTTAAATCTCAGATCTTACCCATTCCATTATTGTAAGGTGTGTGGCTGTAAGCACACGATGCAGGAGATTCAGAGCAGTAGCAGTCATTTAATAAATCCAACAGAAACATGTAGGAAAACTCAGGAGCTAGACTAATCCATAATCACGTAAAGCAAATGCGACGGAACACTGATCAAAGGAAAATAAGGACTTAAATACAAGGGAGAGCTAATGAACAGAAACAGGTGTGTAATTAATTAGGAGCTATGGAAACTTATAAGAACCGGGAAAACAGAATACAATGACAGTAAAACAGAAATATATAGGGGTGCGTTTCCCGAAAGCATCGTTAGCCAAATATGGTCGCAAGTTCTGTTGTTGTCATAGTTTTCATTGTTGGCATAGTTCGACGAGTCGGTGTTTCCCGAAACCATAGTTACAAGGAACATCATCGCAAAGTTTTGCGGTTGTAACCAGTGTTCGAATTGAGGGGGGGCTGGGGGGGTCCGGGACCCCCCATAAGCATCAAGGGACCCCCCATAAGGCCAAAAAAAATTACCTCGGGGGGTCCCCTGGTTTTTCATTAAAACTAAAATAATAGAAACATAATTTATTAGGTAATATATATATATATATATATTTTTTTTTAATCAAAGTATTGCGCTGCCGCTCCCATTAGAAAGTCATTCAAATTAGATTTGCGCCCCCAAGAGCTTTGACACAATTCGAACACTGGTTGGAACTACAACTGTGGTTAGAAGCATAATTTTTTGTTTTTATGACATATCTTTTATTTTTAATATATACAAATGTCATTTACTTCTTTTAGTTTGTCAAGATATTTAAAGCACCATTTTTTAAGAGCACCATGGTAAATGTGCGGAAATGGTAAGAATGAGCCTATGATTGAATCTTGAAATAAAACAAAGTAACTAAGAAAAAGGTGCCATGTCCGTAATTTATTGCATAAAAAATCTAGCATTAATTAAACCTCAAATGGATTAATTAAAATAAGTTATTACTCAACCACCTGCATGACATCATTAACCAACGTGGTTGAACGACAAATTTGCGACAGTACGGTTTCAGGAAACAGTCGTGACTAGCTAGATGATTTCTTCCACAATGCATCGTACTATGGTAGTTAAGCAATGAGTACACCGTTGTATGGGAAACGCTCCCCAAAACAGAACCATTAATTATGCAATGTTCAGTTGTACTTAATAGGAATGGAAGCCCAACATGCTAGACGTGCACAGGTATATGTATAAATGTGAAGCTTGTATTTCTATTACATGAATTCCTCAGTTTAAAAAACAAAAAAAACAAAACCGTTTGAGATCTCTTTTTTCTTCATGTAAACGATGTCCCTGTCATGAACAATTCCAATTGGCCATTGAATCAATTTTGCCTTAGACAGCTTGCTTAGCCTATACCCTAAGTAGATGTACTAATAGTTCAAAAGTTTTTGGTAAGTAAGATTCTTTTTAAAAGCTTTGTATGCTCATTAAGGCTGCATTTATTTGCTCAAAAATATTTTAAAATGTAATTTTATTTATGTGATGACAAAAGTGAATTTTAAGTAGTCATGATTAATCAAACTCTTTAATGTCACATGATGCCTCACAGATCATTCTAATATGCTCATTTGGTGATCAAAAAACATCTCTAATTATTATCAATGTTGAAAACAGTTGTGCAGCTCAAGAATTGTGAAAATCATGATACATTGTATGTATGTAATTTAAAAGAACGTACTGTCACTTTTAATCAATTTAATGCATCCATGCTGTATAAAAGTATTATGTCCCCCCCAAACTTAATATTCTCTATAAAAATATGATGCATTATTGCATGGTAAGTGAATGGATTTCTGCTTTTCAGACCCTGAAGAAACGGCAGATTTTCCTCCTCCTTTACCTGTACAAAAACCTGTGGGTGGCCCACCTCCACCTGCTAAACCCGCTCGCAAAGTAAGACCTTATAAACCTGCAACAGCTGTGCAACAAGCACTAAAGCAGTGGGCGATTAGGATAAAATGCTGTTTTAAACGTAATAATAGGGACTTTTCTTTGTTTTTCTTGTCCACTTTTTCCTCAGGTCTGAAACATATTCTGCAAGTATGTGAATACAGATGCTTCTAGCTATGTAGTGTATGCTCGATTTTGGGTATTATGTGTTACATTCTAATTGTCAAGTATGGACTCTATAATGGACATAAGTGTAAAAACGTTTCCTCCAAGTCAGCTATTGTCATTAAGATGCAACAGTTTAAAAAGAATCTTGCTGAAAAAATTCGAACAAAGTAATGTTTACATCTATCTACTGGAATAATAACATCATGTTTAGTACTTAGGTTGCCACAATAACATGCACTTGTGATATGTTGGACAAGTATTCATGTCTGCCTTTATAATAATATATACTGTAATAATAATAATAATAATAATAATAATCTACTGCTACCTTCCAAATGTGTTATTTTCCAAATATTGTATTTCTATCTTAAACAATTGTGACAAACCATGAACAATATTATCTTATTCTATGATGTATTCTGTATTTACATTGTTACTGTATAAAATATGTCTTGAAAGAAAACAGTGACTTTTCTTAAACATTGAATATTTTTGTTCTTGATTTTCTTTTTCCTCAGGACTTGAGTTTCTCATCTGACATGTCTCTTCCACCACGGTAACTGAATCCTGTATTTATTCACAGCTGTCCTAATATCGGTTTCTCAACCTTATAAATGTGCCTTTATGCGTTTTTCTTTTCAGTGGATATATGGGTTGGCAGTATGAGCCAGTGAATAAAGAGTTTCAATGCTGATAACATGTGGACACTTCTGGTACTGTGCCCTTAAATTCCGTGTAAATAATATTTCAGGCCCAGTGGAGGAAAGGTTCTGCCTCCTCGCCCACCACCAGCTAAAACAGGCCCGGGAAGACCGCCTCCTCCACGAAAAGATGGCTCCCAACGTAAGCCCTCAGATCCGGGACTTTCACAAATAGTCCCAGCAAAACAGCAACAACCTCAATGGCAGCAACAAAACCGCAGAGCTTCGAAAAAGGGACCTGCTCTACCGCCTAGACCAAACCCTGGACATCGTCTTTACAACAAATACACAGTGAGATGTTATTTTACTTGCATATTTTCTTGATTGAAAGTCACACTATGTAAATGTTTGCCTTCTAATGGTTAAAAAATAAAACATTGTTTTGGTTGTGCTTCACCTCTGCGCAGAGGAATGTGGTTCACGGCACCATTGGACACATGTACATCTAAAATAGATGTAATCTGAGCAGGTGCCATATCTTACACTCTTGTTTTTGACTTAATAAAGTCTTGATAAATAAATCAAGTAACAAAAGTCTACATTAAAAGTCCTTAAAGTCATCATGAAACGGAAATTGCAATACTACATTTTTCCTTACAGTGATGTATATGCGAGTGAAACAGCTTCTCAAACAAGAAAAAATGTAGTGCCTAGTGCGAGACTTGACCTGGGCTGTTGTTGTTACGAAGCATAGGAGTCATTCAGATCCAAGTGCAGCTTGTCTTTGTTAAACAGAGTAGTCACCAGGCAAGGGTCATACACCAGCAAACACAGCAGAGAAGATCAGGCAAAATCGTGGTCAACAAACAGTCAGGATATCAGGGCAGGCAGCAGACAAACAGGATACAAGAACCAGGCAGAAGTTCAGGAACAGACAAGGTCACAACAGGCAGGTAAACACATGGAAAACGCTTGGAAATGTTCGCAGCAGCAAAACAAGACATAGCCCAGAGTGTTGTGTGAGTGTGGCTTAAATGAGTGTTTGAACATGAGGTGCAGGTGTGTGTGTAAACAGTGCAGTGCAGGTGTATGGTGTAATCAGTCCAGGGAGATGCATGATGGGAAATGGAGTCGGTAATCACCCAGGGAGTGCATGGCTAATTGTGACAGTTGTCTCTTAGCACGATACGAAGACTAAAAAGGTATAACTTAACTAAAAGGTATACCATTTCTAGGCGTGTTCCCCGAACCATACCTTAGGAAGTTGCTTAAGATATACCTTCTTACGTGCGACGTTACCAGGTGCTGTCCGTGGCGATGGTGCTGAATTTGTTATTGATGACTCGAGAATCAATTATTCACTCGTGCAGGGGCTGCTTCACTGTGTTATGTGAGAAAGCGGTGTTCTTTATAAAAGAAGCACTTCAGAAATAGTTGAAATTGCATTTATTAGGACTCATGGGATATTATAAAAAATAATCCGAACTATAATAGCCTAGCCTACATATTTTAAAATTGTATCATATATTGCTGCCACAATAACGGCCCATTTAAAATGTTTACGTGCTTTCTTCTCTTTCCCATTTTTGATCGCTGAGGTGAAGCTGTGATGAAATATTGTTCTTTTAAATACTTTCCAGCATTACGGTGTTCGGCAGTGATCAAAAAGGACTTAAACAGTGAATTTTGAATCTCTTCTTGTAAACTCATTTCGGATGGCAATTAAATCACCACACGACCTTAGTGTTTGTCAAAAACACAATTTGGTCTGGGATTTTTACGTGGGTTGGGTGAGAAAAAACACTGACATTATGGATTCGGACAGCAATAAAATCACAGACTTACCCCTGTAAATGTTGAAAATACCGTACGACCCCATGAGAAACAATTACCGTCCGAATAGGCTTAACTGGCGGTATGCTTTCACTGGCCTTTGAAAGCGCTCTGCGGACGGCCTGTCTTTTAGCACACCTATTCGCTGTATCGCTGCCATAGTTTGAGCAAACTTCCCACCACAATCATTCCCTTTAAATAGACTCCTAAGCCTTTACTACCTAATGGTTTGCCAGCTGATGTACCTTTGGATAATATAATTAAAAAGCTAACAACAATCAGTGTAATGACAATTTTATTATTTGCATGAAAACACTTGAATTAGCCTGTTGCACTGGGTGTATTACAACTTCAGAATTACATTCGTATAGACTGTCAACTGTGTTAAGGTAAAGCTAAGAGTGGTCCAGACCAACCTTCCGAACATATGACTTACAAAAGGTATACTTAACTAAGAACGTTTCAGGAAACACGTATTAACCATAAGGTACAGCTTAAGGCATACGTAGCCTTAAGAAGGTTTAGGGAAATCCAGCTCTGGTCCTTCGGGAACTGATTGGATCATTGGATCCTTGTGGTTTGCAAGTGCTGTGATCTCATGTGAGTGACGGGTTGTCCTGTCAAAAAAAAGAAGAGGGCGTTGCAAGTGGGAGGGAAAGTTATTTAGATTTAAAATTATTAGGGAACATGAATTAAAAAAATAATAATGGTGTGCACAGGGATAAATCATTTATAAGAAGCAATATATTCCCTAAAAAACATAAAAAATGGTCAACTTAGATTTCATGGTGACTTTAACGGTAGACATATTGATTGCTAGTATATTGTGGTCAAATGTTATAAGGAGCTCATGCTACTAAGAGAGCTATATGGATATCTATCAGTTCAGTAAAATATCTTACCTGCTGAGTAAAAAAAGCATCTCTGGGTCGCTTTGATCTTCAAATCTCAGAGTTCTTGCCACCTCTGAAAAGCCAAGGCAATGTTGGTTCAGGTTTTATTACACAGGTGAATGACGTATATGCAATTTGTCCCGACCGCTCTAAAATATGATTTATTTGTATTTTTTATCAGTGTATCTGGGTAAAGTAAAGACATGGTTTGGAAGATGGATTCTTTTTGCACTCTCATTAATATCATTTTTTATTTAATTTTTTTATTTATCAAAAAAGTTACATAGAGTAGCTTTAATGATATTACAGAAGAAATTATGCAATTCTGCACTCTTTACACAGCTTGAGATCCCCCACGGCATTGCTGACTTTGACTACAACGGCACTAACACTGGGGAGCTCTCCTTTCAGGTGACCTCAGTCAATACATTCACATTAGCCCCATAGTGTCGTCTTCTTAAGTTACTGATGGTTTTGTCAGTGTCAGTGAGTTTCAGTTATTAGAAATGTAAGCATTTATATTCTTTATTCCCTACAGAAAAATGAAGTCCTCGTCTTACTTGAAGAATTAGACAGCAAAAACTTTGAATGTCAAGTAGGAAACGCTAAGGGCACAGTGCAGAAAACGCATATGAAGATTATCACACCCTTAACAGATTTACCCAACAATCCAGTACCACGGGTAATCAATAGTTGAATCAGTGTTTAATATTGGTTGTAATAGTAAGTAAGTATATTATCCCTGAAATATTTTAAGTTTACTATTCTGTCTTGTAATGTCAGCATACTATCTTGCCTCTCAATGTGTTTCTACAGAAAAATAGTTATTTTAGTGGCATGGTGGAAAATACTGGATCACTACAAGTGCAAGCCCTGTATGACTTCACTCCAGGTGAGACAGTTCTGTTCTGTGTAAGAAAACAAAGGTCTATTTTCCAAGCAAGTATATTTATGCATAGTGCTTTTTTGCAAAGTATAATCACCACATACAGTACTGTTTAATTTTGTTTCTGTAAAATCATTCATTAAACACATCTCTTTTAAAATCGCTGTTGTGAGGGCAGCTCATAAAATAATCATACATGGTTATGTGTTTGTGTTTCAGAGGGGCCGGGAGAGCTGACTTTAAAGGCTGGAGATGTGGTGTCTAATGTAGAACAGCTGGACAGTGACTGGTACACGGGAACATGCAGAAATGTGTCTGGGTTCTTCCCCATTAACTACGTCAAGACACTGGTAAATATTGTATATAGGGAATTTTATTACAGTAGATGATGTTCTGTGACTTATTTTAAAGCATTAGTGGAACAAATCCCATCTAGTAGATTTAAAACATTAAAAAAATATTGATATTGAATTGAATATTGATATTATTTGGAGCCTTTCTACAGCAAGTATATATAATCTGATAACATTTTCTCAGTTTTTACAAAGTTTTTTTTTTTAAATCAATTTAGTAAACTTTAACAAATATTTTGTTAAAAAATGATCTAGTCCCTATGTGATATCTTCATTTAGGCTAAACTGACAATCTTGTTATTTATTCTTTTTTTTTAAAGCTACAATATTACACAAATTTTATTTTTAAATTATTTATATTAAATTTAGGTAACAAGGTTGCAAAAAGTATCAGAAACAGTTTGTATATTATTAATTTTTTTCTTCATAAAATTGACGGTCAACATTTTATCAATTAAGATTAAGCACCTCCTGTAGTTGACCATTTGTTGAGAAAAAAAGGTCCTATTGTGTTTACAGTTTGTTTGTGTAGGACTGATAAAAGTCATTCATATCTTCCAGTACCAATAATCTTGTTTTCCAGAACAAGCCTGATACATCTGCACCAGCATCCAGAAGTGAGTGGAAAACCAAACCATCTCCTGAGCCTGTCAGGTAAGTCATTCTCGCAGGAATCGATTGTGAGAATCACAAAATAAATTATTTTCCCAATCCCAATCACAAAATAAATGAACAGATTTCATTTTAAATCAGATATTTTGCTCTGCTAGATTGATAAACACAAGTAGACAATTAATCTGATTACCTTCAAAATACTCCAGTCATATTGTATGTCCCTATGTTTTCCTCAGAAGCCCAAGGTGTGTTGCAAGGTTTGACTTTGACGGAGAGCGGAGCGATGAGCTCTCATTTTCTGAAGGTGATATGATTTGGCTCAAAGAATATGTGGGAGAGGAGTGGGCTCGTGGGGAAGTGAATGGCCATGTTGGCATTTTCCCTCTCAACTATGTGGAAGTGCTTGAGAATCTTCCTCCAGCCACAGTGCAGAAACCTGCTCAAAATAAATTTGCGCTGCCTGGTAAGACCCCAAACAATATATCCATAAATTATGCACGTTTCATTTAATGTTTAAACATTTTGATCTAGATACTGCTGAGCATTCATGGCTCATACTGTATATACTAATACTGTAAACCCAAATAATGCAATTCTAAAAATGCCCTGAACCAGGAATTTTCAATTTGCCACTACAGTTTCATAAAACAGCAGCACATTGTTTGCTCTAGAACTGTCCATAATCCAGCCATTTGTAGATTGCTAATCTACATATAACACCAGTAGATCAGTATCAGCATCAGTGTCCCAATGACTCAATGAGTGGACCGTTCTCCCTATGGCGTGAATCCCAAGAGTTCGCCCTTCTGTTTGTGTATCATTAAGGGCTGTATGAAACTGTGACCTCCATATTATTCATTACACTGCAGTGCACAGGGAGATTCACCTCTTGAGGACAGCTGCTCCTCTTCTCTCTGGCTCATGGCGCAAATTTACAGCCATCTACTGTATAGTAATAAAGTCAAATTCATTCGTAAAATAGATTTTAGTGCAGGCTCTTTGAGAAGTTAGTCGAGTTAACAAAGCGAATTGAAATATTTGGCTGAATTGGGCTAGAATATGTCTAATTTAAGGACTTGGGACAATCTTTAGTGTACATTTAAAAGTGCACAGCATTTTGTAATGAATTGTACTTTTATTGCATGTGTTTGGTTACATAATATTCTGTTCTGGGCTATAGATCTAATATATTGTGTTTTATTTCTCAGGAAAGGCTGGTTCGTTTAAAACACAAACGTCTTACAACGCCAGTGAGGTATCATTCCCCCATCTGTCACATTATCTCTTTTCTGTAGTAGTGAATAGCACTTAAAGTTGAAATGAAATGAAAACTAACTGTTATAGATCTTATTGTGAAAAATTAATCTATGCATGTTTCATTTCAAAAACTTTTTTTTTTTTTGACCTCGCAATTTTTAATTAAAATGCCATAACTGGACTTTCCGGTGACTTATGCAACCCCACCCCCTTGCACTTTTGAGTGCAACACCCACATCTTAAAATCCAATCAACAACTAATACATGGAACCAAGTCCCCACCCTATATTTTTTGTTTTGCGATAATCTGTTACAATCACTGCAAAAACTGATTTTCCTTCTCAGTATTTTTGTCTTGTTTTCCATTACTTAGATCAAGATGCATTTACTTGAAAAGTCTTGTTTTCTGTTAAAAGTGTATGCTTAAAATTACAACAACAAAAAATCTGCCAATGGGGTTGGAAAAATAAACTTAATTTAAAGGGAAAACAAAAACAGAGAAAAAAAAATAAAAAAAATTTGTGTGTACTTTTTTTTTAAACAAACACTTCTACATCCAACATTCACTTCACATTTTTTCATAATATGAAGTAAAGGTCTTCTCTGGTCCTAAGATCTGTACTCGAACCGTACTTGAACACTTCTTACCCAAAGCTGACGTGCATAAATTAATAAAAAGAAAAAAAGATAAGGTCTGACCCGGCCTGATGGCAAATAAGAAACACCACAGCAGGTTTAGATTTTAAAATGATGCCCAATCTTCCTACTTTATTCGTAGATGAAATTCACTCACTAATCCTTCTTCATAACATTTATGTTAGCTACAGAATGGCCAAAAGTATTGGCAGGGACATACATTTTGCAAAGTTTTCTGCTTCAGTATTTGTAGATTATATTTTCACATGTTTCTTTTGAAAAATACTGAAAAACAATGAAAAGGATTTCATAAGTTTTAAAGGCTTTTATTGGCAAAAACATTCAATGGATGCAAAGTGTCAATGTTTACAGTGTTGACCCGTTTTCTTCATAACCTCTGCAATTCGCTCTAGCATGGAGGATATCAGCTTCTGGGCCAAATCCTGACTGATGGCGATACAGTCACAATTTGTGGTCTTCTGCTTGTCCACTCGCCTTTTGAGGATTGACCACAGCTTTTCTATGGGATTAAGATCCGGGGAATTGCCTAGCCACGTATCCAGAATTTTAATTTAATGATCTCTGAGCCACTTCATTATCACTCATTATCATTATCACTTTCACAATCACCCTTGTGACAGTGCTCCTTCATGCTGGAAAATGCACAGCTCTTGGATCGTTGGGAGAAGTTGCTTTTGTAGGACGTTTGATACCATTCTTTATTCATGGCAGTGCTTTTGGACAGAATTGTGAGAGAGCCCACTCGCTTGGATGAAAAGCAACCCCACACGGATGGTTTCAGGATGCTTCACTGTTGGCATGACACAGGACAGGTAGTGTTTTCCAGATGTCCCAAAAAGTTGGAAGGGGGCTTCACCAGAGAAAATAACTTTGCACAAGTCTTCTGCTGTCCAATCCTTGTACTTCTACAGAATTCCAGTCTGTCCTTGATTTTTTTCTGGAGAGAAGTGACTTAGTTGCTGCCCTTCTTGACACCAGGCGGTTGTCCAAAAGTCTTGTCCTCACTCGCACCCACCTGCTGCCAATAATGAGCAAGCTCTGCACAGGTGGTGACACGATTCTGTTGCTGAATTCTCAGGAGGAGAAGGTCCTGTCGCTTGCTGGACATTCTGAGACGTCCTGAAGCCTTCTCCAGTGCAATTGAACCTATCTCTTTGAAGTTCTTGATGATCCAGTTAATGGTTCTTTCAGGTGCTGTATTCTTTGCAGCATGCGAGGCCATTTTGATGCAAAGCAATGATGGCTGAACGTCTTTCTTTGGAGGTAACAATTGCTAACACAAGAACATAATGATCGGAAGCACTTCTTCCCTCCTTTTATAACAATCAGTCTGCTCTTATAATCCAATCAGAATGATATGTGATTTCACCTGACTAGTACTTGTTCACACTTTCCCATGCATCTGATCACTCTGCACAATAATCTGAAAACAATGTGAATCAACACCACAACACCAACTGAAGCAGCAAACTTTGTGAAACACAGCATTATATCACTGCCAGTACTTTTGGCCACGACTGTACGCTGTTAAGCCCTGTTGCCAGAAAATGTAGCTTATATCTACTTTGTGAAAGTCAGAAAGAATGTGTTTTCCGTGGATTTTCACAATTGTTTTGTTTGAGTACAAACATGACAAACCACTCATAAGCTTTATGTTGCGCTTCAAATGACATGAACATTTATATTAATGTTAATATTAATGAGAAAATTCCAGATTTCTTTCTCTCGAAAGCCTCGATAGAGAGACATCACGTCATGTTGAATTTTGGGTAACCGTTTTGTTCATGCGCCATATTGTTATGAATGAGGATCCTGCTGTTTTTCTGCTATTGTTCCTAAAGGATTATTTTATGTAAATATGACTAACCTTTAAAATCATGTGTTTGATTTCTACTCAACATAACCTAATACTAAACATCTGCCCACTGCAAATAAAAAAACCTACACTTTTTAACAAGGTCCAAGATCATAGCAAATGTTTTCTATTATTAATGCGATATCATCTCCATATCATTCTTTTTCCCACTATATTTCAACAGTTTAAACAAACAAAACAAAAGATAAGCAGGTATCAGTATCAATTTCAGTATCAGTAGCAGTGAGTGATCCTCACAAGATGGCGCCGCCGTCCCAGCATGCAACACGTTGTGATGCATCTTCACGTTCTCTATTGCAGAGTGCGGATAGAGAAATTGGGATAATAAAGTTGTCATAGAATATGTATTTGTTTCAAGTAATAAAATATTGTTTAATAACTAAACATTTAAAATAATAATTTTTATTAACACAGGTCCATTTTCTTAAAAGCATATTTATTTAAAATTACCCAAGACTAGAGGCTACTAATATCAGACCCCACTGGCGTCTGAGGCACTCATCAACGTTTTGAACCCGAAACCGCTCGGGTCGTACCTCGGGTTTTCAGATAGAAGTGGACCCGTGAAGACCTCTAATATGAAGTGTTCCATCTGTGAGATGTCTGATGTGTCTCTATAGGCTGAAGAGTGGGCTGTGGCACTGTATGACTTCACAGCGGAGACAGAGGGGGACCTGCCCTTCCAGCAGGGAGACAGGATCCTGGTCACGGATCACATAGATGATGAATGGTGGAGTGGAAGGATGAATGGCAGAGAAGGCTTCTTCCCCAAAGCCTTTGTAGAGGTTGTTACAGGTAAGTGGACAGGAGCAGGAAATATACTTTCAGATTTTTTTTTTTTTTTTCAGAATAAGTTTTTATTCACTACATAATTATTAGCTTTTCTTTTAAAAAAAAATATATTTTGTCATTTTTCTTTCTGTGCAGGTGGGAGGAAGTGGTAATAGAATGATTCATCAGAGGCAGCCTCAGAAGAAAGTTTTTTGTGTGACTTGTTTCCAGTTTATTTTAATTGTGGTTTTGTCTAATGTATTTATAAATGTTAATATTCTAGATCCATTGTATCCTAAAAATATATTCATGAACTGCTATATGGGTGTTACTTGTCCGATCTGTACTGTATTTCTGCTTATTTTTCTATATACAGTATTAATAGTTTTTTTAATTAATAAATATTATGTGTCATATAGATTGAAGCATTTTTAAACACTACTAGAGACAAATGTCCAGTGCCATCTTGTGTCAGCACTGACTGACACACATTTTCTTGGCGAATAGAGCAGTGGTTCTCAACCAGGGGACAAAGGCAAACTTCCAGGATTACTAAAGTATTTAAAGTGATAAGATAATTACATTAAAAATAATCGAACTTCAAATATTGTGCTGGACAACCAGGTCCCTCTGAGTCAAAAAGGTTGCAAACCGTAGAGTATTTCACCAGTTCTGTCTTCTGTCATGTGTAATTGACATTAGAAAGAGCAGATTATTCACTGTAAAGTTCAGGGTTCCTGGACATTTTCCAGACTCAAAGTACCAGACTTATCTGTAATTTAGACCACATTTAAAATCTGATAAATAGTTTTAAAATCCAATTGTTAACATGTTTGTTATATTTTGACTATGTATTAAATTATTCTGCAAAATAATTGCTAGGAGTGTAGTGACAGTGGTTATAAAAAGTCTACACACCCATGTTAAAGCTTTTTGAGAAAAAATGCATCCAAGTAAAATTTTGTCAGATCTTTTTCCACCTTTTATGTAATATTGAAACCAACCATATTCATGTAAAAAACAAATGGAAACTTTTGAGGTGGCAAAAATTAATAAAAAAAATAAAAAAAACTTGGTTGCATAAGTGTGCTCACGAAAGGATATCTTCAGTATATTTCCAGGATCCTATGTTCTCCAGATTTATATGGCACATATACGGACGAAGGGTCTGTCGTGACTCTGTGCAGAGCCTGTTACAATGGGTAATGCTACTCTGCTCGGAATTGTTTATCAAATCACCTTCAAACTCTTACTGATAAGTAATTATAATCCTTTGGTCATCATTTACGTGATGCTGATCAACCTAAATAAAAATCAGCTGTTTCTGTAGGATTTTTTTTGCTTCATCTTATTGTCTAAACAAATTTCTGACAGGGCTATCCACTGAAATTGTGACGCATGGTATACTGTGTCCCAGACACCAATATATATACAGTGATTCAGTTTGGCACTATATATATATAAATAAGAATTGCTGCCTGGCCAGCTGAGATTTTGCTTTGAAGATAAAGGTTAGGATAATGATTTTGTAGTATTACAGCACACCATTAGTGCAGGGGTTTTCCAACCTGTCCTGGAGCACCCCCAGCACCTGCACATTGTTTATGTCTATGGATGTAAAATGACAAATGTATTTGAAAAAAGCGCATGTTGAATTGCCCTAATTGAATTTTTTTTAAATAAATACTAATAATATCCATTGCATTAACAGTTCTAGAATTTTCAGGTCTTGCATTTTTAGGGTCTGAAATTCAACATGGTTGTATACTTCAAGGCCCACAGAAGAGCCTTGAAATGTGCAGCATTATTCAATGCATTGACGCAACTCACTGAAACAGGATGGGACACATCAACAGCTCTCCCTTTTTTTAAAATAGCCAATAGCATTGTGTTTATATTACAATTTAACCAAAGCTGCTGAGCTTGGTAAAGCCTCATTTGACAGCCACAGTTTAATAGATCTCCCTTTTATATTTGATAAGTAACTTTTACTAAAGCAAAACAATGAACGTAATCGTGCTGAGAATGTGTGTTTGAAAAGTGTGCAAGTTATGTTGATGAATGGCACCACCAGTGTTCTCTCTTTTACTCAGTGCGGTTTCTTTGTTTTTCCCCCCATACTACCAGACCTGGAAATTACAAAAAACAAATTCCATTGTGTAGGAACCCTGAAAGTTTGTTAAAAGAACGCTATAGTACATGCATGAATTTAGCCAAATCAAAAGTTGATGTATGCAAAAGCATGTCTGATTTGCAAATGAAAACTTTACTGCAATACTACCAATTCCACCAAATATGGCACCACTGTCTCAATTCTAGCATGTCAAAATAGATTGTGATATTTCTGACTGGAGATATAAAAGCATGACCATGATGTTCAGCAGGTTTGATGTGATGTATACTGTGATATATTCTGAGAAAAAAAAAGAAAAGATAACAGTATGCAAAGAGTCAAATTTACATGTTTATTGACACCAGCTGCTTGTGTTGGAAGTTTTAGACAGACTCCTGGATGGGGGGCTCATATCCGTCAGCTCTCTCCACCTTGGCCCCAGTGTCACCCTCTGCTGGTTTAGCAGCAGTACTGCTGGTTCCACCCTCACCGTGCAGCTCCATCAGCTTACCAACTGTACAATAATAATAAATACATTAACTCATACTACATTCACAAGTGGATATTCAGTTCCCCCCTCGACTCATACTAGACCTAAAAAAAAATATTTTGCACAAAGTCCAAAGATTTAAAGATTTATGCTAAACTAATTTGGTCAGTTTAGGAGGGGAAGTTTCATGCAATTAAAACAACTTTTGTAATGTCCAACAACCGTAGGATGAACCAAATATTGCTCTTAAAAAGCATCAATGCATGGTACCCTGACCATGAAGTTGTGCTACAACATCCGACAACTACATTTAAGTGTCAGTCATCATGAGCATAGATGTAAAAGAAAGAAAGAAAGAAAGAGGCTGAAGTCTGAAAATTAAGTTGTTCATCATACAACTTCACTTACGCTCAAACTTGGGCTTTTTCAGCATCTTAACCTTCCTGACATAGACGTCATGTAGAGGGTAGATGGATTGGCAGGCCTTTTCAATGTCCTTGCCTACACTGTCAGGAATCCTGCGCAACAATAGGAGAGAGAACCATTACTTACACAGCTGCTTAACAGTTATAGATCGTGACAGCCAACTGAGCTTTCAGGTTTAAATCCAGAAAGAGAGTTACTCCACCCCCTGCTTATCTCCATGACCTCAGCACTCAAAAGTTATGCTAAAAATACTTTATTCGTAACAAGTTCCAAAATATAAGTCATCTACACCAGTGGTTCCCAAACCTGTCCTGCCGGCACCCCAACACTGCACGTTTTCTTTGTCTCCCTAATCAAACACACCTGATTCAACTCATCAGCTCATTATCACATGGGTTAATGAGCTGATGAGTTGAATCAGGTGTGTTTGATTAGGGAGACAAAGAAAATGTGCTGTGTTGGGGTGCCGGCAGGACAGGTTTGGGAACCACTGATCTACACAAATCACAACTGAAAAACATTAAGAAATCATTTGACCACAACCTATAAAATTGTCCATCAAGTATTTCAACCAGAGTAAATCTCCCACTTACACTGAAGACCTTAACTAGCTGGTTCAATAAGTTATAAATAAGGGCTGCAAGTTGAATTATACAGGAAGATGGGCCTCCAGGGGCAGGGCCCGACTCCCCTATCTAACACAATTGTAATGCCATAAAAGAGATGGAAAACATTATACGTACAATTTGTTGACCACCTCCTTGAGGTCATTGGTCTGGACCTCACGGGTCATGATTTCCATCATCTTCTTGCGGATCTGACGGACCTGCTGGTGCTGAGCGTAGGAGGTCTTTCTAATCTGGTTGGTGCGCTTCTTGGTGAAGCCCACGCAGAACAGACGGAGAAGATAGCCATCGGTGGTCTTCACATCAACATGGGCCTCAATCATTGTCTAATGGGAAAGAACCAATTAGCATTTTAAAACGGCCTGCACAAAAATTCAAAAGTAGCTGCAGTACAAATAACTTTTTCCAATTAGACAAGTACTTAATCCCAAAAATGTAAGATGTAAAATAAAGGAACTTGCATCAAGATAGTTCTTTACAGGTTTTTGCATTACATTGCACTATTTTTCCTATTGTTTTTATGTTTTGGCAGACATGTCGTGTCACACACATGAAACAGTAGTCTAAAAAATGTGCAGCTCAAAGTATTAGTAATGATCCATAATGCATTTACTTCCATTTGTTTAATTATTAAAAATATTGGGAATTGACTTGGCAATAAATGTTGCGATAGAGTTTGTAATTCGCTTTGCTTTTTCTGAGTTGGGTGGAAGCTTTTAAGGTCGTCCTGGTTTCCACGTCAGCGCTGTTTGATCTGACATGTGTTGTTTATAACAGAATTCTGTGGCGAATTTTAATGCTTCTCACTGCGATGTTATTAATTCTGCGGTGAATTCAAACGCTTTCTCACTGGATCTCCCAGCGTGTGTAATAACTGTTGCATGATTGAGATCGGCCTACGAGTAAACCTATTCTGAGCTTGCGCTGTGCGGAACGTTTCACACGAATAGCTCAGTTTCGTTTAACTTTCGTTTCATTTGCCGTTTGATGTTTCTCGTATGTAACAGAAATTGCAGCTCTTATCAACCAGTGCAACCTCGTCGCCCAAGCCCCACTTGCATAAAGTGTGGCTCTTGTCCAGGTCCTTTTTCCCTTCAACTTCATAGAAGCCAAAGTTATGCTAGATTTTAATGCAGAGGGCGCCAGACAGATTTCTCGCTCAACCATCATGCGTCTTATGTGCACAGCTGCACGCCACTGTCCAGGCACCTTTTGTGTTCCGTAAACATTACGTTAACAATTAACATTTAGAAAATCGATTTTTGACATTTGTGATTCGATTCAGAATTGTCCACGTCCGCATCGGGATGCATTTAAGAATCGATTTTTTCCCCTACTAGCGATGTTCAACGTCACACAAGAGCGGTTAATCAGGTTTGCCATCATGTGGTCGGATCATTTTATTGTCTTAACTGTTTTCATGTCTTCACGTGTCTAATTGTGATGAAAAAAATAAACGATGCTGGTCACTATTATTTGAACAAGCTGGACTTTTTTTTTATCCTTTTGTGGTCATGAAAGAAAGGCAGCATTAGAATGCCACCAGAGTGAGTAATTTATGAATTAACTTGCATTTTAGGGTGAACTATCCCTTTAAAGTTTGTTCTTTTAATTCAGTTAAGATGTCACACTGGAATGTATCGATCTTTCAACAGTCACATGCCTTCCCGTGATACAAATTTGAACTTTGGAAGTGGACTACAACAAATTTGCACACTTCTTCACGAGCTTGATTTCCGGTCTTTAGCATTTGCGTGTATGAATGGAACTGAATGAAATGAGAAGTGTAGTGCCTTAGCAATGAAGCCTTTCTGCGTGGCAAGTATGCTTTTACCTGCCACTTCTTGACCATGGAGCACATCTTGTCACGAGTGAGGTCCATGCCATGGAAGTTGGTGAGGCAGTTCTTGCCCTGTACGTCTTCTGTGACTAGCTTGAACTTGCGAAAGGCAACCTCATCGTTCTGAAGATCAGCCAGACTGACCTCGAAAACACGTCCCTTCAGACCATCAGAGGCAATTCCTAGATTACAGTGACACAGTGTTAAATTTACTGCGGTTAATAGTGTTCTAATGAACATGGATTTTATGGGAATGCCAAGTGATGTCACAATTTTTCATCTGGGGTTGAAACTACCGTCATCTCGTATTCCCACTGCAATAAGGCACGCATATTGATTTGTATCAAACAATTGGGATGCATGGCATTTATTGTACAGCAAGATCTGCCCTTTCCCAGTAGGGTTAACTACTCATGCTAAAATCTGTGTGGAAACAGACACCATGGACATAAAAGCACTTACTGGTTCCCTGAGTCCTGGTGACCAAAGTCTTGCCCAGGTTGCGGATGTTGAACATGGCTGGTGCTTTGACATCGTACCAGTCCTTCTTGGAGAATGGATCCACACTGAAAGACAAAACACGCATGTAAATACTTTTAGGAGAGATACAGGCCAATTTTTATAATGCAAATGCTAAACATTGTGTTAAATTTACTTCGGATGTGGCGTCTAGAAATATGAAAGCTCTAAATTAAATTTAAGAATCCAACACATGTGTCACACTGCAAGTCTTGCGTTAGGTCAGTAGTGTTTGGAAAACTAGCTAGCGCCCCATTATGTTAGCATTGTCAGTTTAACTTCCTCATTTTTGCTGAATATAAATACTTTATGGAACTGGTAGGACTAGTACAAAAGAAAATAGTACTAGGACCTAACAAGCTCTGACCGAAAGTTAACAGAGCACACATTACACAGCGCAGGCCACCAGTAAGCCAGTCGGACTAGCAGGACCGCTACATACAATCCTCTATATATCGATCTCATCCTTTACCCACAAACATCGAATATCCTACAGATTATCTTGTAACAGTATAACGACAAAGTCGAGAGCTTCATTTGTGACTTACATCTTCTTTTTGGCACCTTTTTTGCCACCTTTGGTCAGCCTCTTATTCTTGCCGACTGCCATGTTGAACACAGGGAGTGAAAGAGGAGGAAGTGAGGAAATACCGCGAGAATTAAAGCCACAGCGAGAATAGACATATCTCGCGATATTTCACTGTTCTTTCTGTAAAGCACACGTGCGCCATCTAGTGTTTAGACGCATTGTTAAACTACTTTCGATATTTACATGCTTATTTGACAATAAAAAACTTCTGTTTCACATTGTCCTCTTTAATTCACCATCTGCCAAACTATTATTTATACAGAATTTGAAAACCGCTTATGGGCGAAAAAGGAAGTTTAGTCTACTTTAGTGCCCATATAATTTTTACGATAGCCTATGTGAATTACGTATTTTATTGTCAGCGTGTCATAAGTCTAAATACACTTTAAAAACAACATAGCGTCAAACGAATGGGCCGAACTGTAGCAGATAATATTCAGAGGTGGCTGAGGGCCAGTTATGACATCAATCCCCTAATGGCAACAGGAACATTCCACTCTATTAAATCTGAGTGAACTGCTCAGATGACTGAGTTCCATTATTATTTCAAAACATAATCTTTCTCACCGTTCTTTATAGACCAATAGCAAAAGCTCACACAATTAAAATTGACATTTTGCATCAGCATAAGGCTTTATTTGCACTATATGGCTTTCTTATACCTACCACAAACACTATAGACATTTTTTTGTTATAAGAAAACATTTGGAAGAAGGAAAATGGTGATAACCATAAGAACAAAAAACATAAGCATTTTCATGTATGTGTCTGTGTGGTGGCCTTCAGGATGTCAGTATAAAGTTCAATGTCTGTGAGATAAATTGATCTTTGTTGCTACAAAATCTAGACCTTTAATTCTGTGCCCCTGAGGGACTGTATATAGAGTCAACAAAGTCAATGTGCTGCTGACTCCTTGGCAACGACTCAAAGGGGCCATGAAACCACACTTTGAATTTAACGATACAGTGAGCACATTTATTCTTAAAGCTATGGCTAAGAAATTTCTTAAAATTCAAGACCTCCTAATAGGCTAATGGTCTGTCAGAGTAGAGTAAATATTAAAGTTTACATGCAACTCAATAATGCAACTCAATAATGATATGCTATATGTGCTTTGTTATGTGCTTTAACCCTCTGTAAGTGAAAAAAATAAAGAATTGTACACTGTAAATCTAAACTACCTTGAAGTATATCACAAATCTATTTAAATAGGAGAAAAAACAAATTATTGCAGTGAAACGGATGTAACGGATTTTGAAGAATATTGAGGCCCAAACAACACCACTGGTTTTTATTGTATGAGACTGAGAAATGTTTAATATATATATATATATATATATATATATATATATATATATATATATATATATATATATATATATATATATAGCAACATGAGGGTGAATAAATAATTCTATTTTTATGTAGTAGCCTAAATATCATGCAAATATCACTCGCAATCTTTGAATTTATTTGTAAATTGTTTGTTAGGCAAGTGAAGAGCAGAAAATATTATTGTGCATGTATGCTTTTGATTATAAACAATCAACATTAAAATCTTAGTAGCTATAAATCTTGGTATAAACCTCGTTTCTGATGAATTTGCTAGACTAGTATTACTAGTACTAGTCTCTCCTGCAGATGTCCATGTTATTCTCGCAGCAGAGCACTATCGTAAACCACAACAGAGCTGCCATGACTCGAGATCTTCAGTATAAAGTGTCACTTTGTCCTTATAGGTTCTTTGTACCTGACACACCTGAGCCCCCCTTCTCAGCTCTATGTGCGCACTGCGCATGCGCAGCTCTCTCTCACGCAGCTCCACTGTCATGGCGGAGACGGAGACGGAGCGGACTAGGACCTGATTCAGGAAGAGATGGCGCTGTAAAGTGGGTTACCGCTGAAACTTCACTCCAACAGTTCCCACAGGGAGCAAGAGGATTGTTTTCTCTTTGGAGGGCCCACCGAGAGTCAATGTCGGACGTTCCTTGCTTTATATTTTGTAGTTTTTTGCGTCTTGTTCTAATCGGTACGTCTACCTGCGCGGAATCTCTTCATCACCGCTGTTTCCTGTTTGACAAACACTTGCAAACACTTAAATGACATTTTTGTTTAAATGTCTTTCCTTTATTAGTCCGGCGGAGATTGGCAAGCTTTGGGTTTCTTATCTGCGCTCACCACAACGCGATTTCGTCATTCTTTTGTCAAGTTTAATGCTGCTGTCCCTCTCTACCGTAGAATAATTCTTGTTAGTCAGGTGTAGTGACATCAACCGACACTTCCCGCCGAGAGCGCGAGAAACTAAAGGATAAACTGGCTGTGAATGGAGACCAGGACCAGTTCTTCACAGCTGTCAACTTAACGAGAGCGATATATTCCGTGTATTTTCCCATAGATTTAATTCGGCGGTAGGGTCAAACAGGTGTTTCACCTGTTCCCCTCTCACCTGACTCCGTCATGGCGAGCGCAGGTGACAGCGCTGTTGGGATCCCCATCAGAGGAATCCGCATGAAGTTCGCCGTGCTGGCGGGGCTCCTGGAGGCTGGTGAAGTCTCCAATCGGGACATTGTGGAGACGATCTTCAATCTGGTAAGCTGATTAAAGCCTTTAAATAGAGAACTAAGGACACCGAAGCTGGACGAGACCGAATCATGTTTATGACATAAAGTGGAGTGTTGTGGTTTAATGTTTAAAATTCTGCTGTTTGGCTTGAATCCTAGTAAGGCTGATGTTTGATGTAAGTGGTGCCCCCATTGTGTGTCCCTGATAACGTCAGGTTGCATCAAGGGGACTGAACCTGTTATAGCTCAGTGACATGCAAGTCCACGTGGATAGAAGCCCCTGCCATATAAGTAGTTTGAATGTAAAGCGAGATTTGGAGAGACTGTACACTCTCAGAAAATTGTGCAAAAAGAACAATTTTAACTCTAAAGACCGTTTTTTATAGCCTACATGAACTCTAAGGCTTCTAAATTATCAATAGCCTATGATCAAAAGTTTGCTGACAAATCTGTTGAATCTTCTATGCCTTCTGCCCTCTGATTGATAGTTTAGCTTATACTTTTATAGCAAGTAAAAGACCTTACAGTAGGCTATATAATTTTAAATATGTATCTTCAGGTTGTAGTACACATATTTTTGTTGTGAAAGCTTTACTGATTTTATAAATAAATGTGAGTAACTTTTATATTTTTGTTAACATTTCAAGATGAACAATTACTGGACTGAAGCAACTCATGGGCCATGAAGACCTCATGTATCAATTATGACACAAAACACAAATGCAAACTTTTTTAGATTTTCTTTTGTATTTTGTCTAAAGGTTCATTAATCTCTCCCATTTCAAAAATGTGATTTGTCTGCCTGTTATTTCATATGTCATGCTTTACAAGGTTAAAGGAACATCTTTGTACCTTACCCTAAAATGTTCATAGTAGTACGTACCAATATGCACCTTTTTGCTACAACGTTGTCCCTTAAATGGTACTGCAAAGGTGTGGAGGTATTTGTAATACTCTGCATTTGAAAACATATATATAATGGACTTTGTATCCATATATAATGGATAATGCTGCATTATTAGGGCCCGAGAACCGATGGTCTGAGGACCCTCTTGGAATTGCTCCGTTTATTATTCTCTGTTGTGTTTCTTGGTTTGTGGTGATGTCTTTGTTTATTTGCACACTGCTTGTTTTAGATTGTTTCTCCCTGCTCCTGTCATTGTAGACAGACCTTATGTGAAGCTATTATCCATTAATCCATTAATCCAGGAACCTGGTTTAATTTTTCAGCAGTGACCTAATGTTCAACCTCCTTGAAATTTTGTCAGTTTTTAACTTGTCTTACATTTTCCATAGATTATGTATGATACAAATGCAGTCAGAGTTCACAGATCACCTCAGCACAGCTCCATGATGTAATAACAGCACATTTCTTTTGACCAGCCCCAGACACGAGGAAGTCAGTTAGCACTTTCTGGAAATTGCACACTTTTTTTCCCCCTCCTCCCACGTCCACAAGTTGAAAGCCCCTGTTATACATTAGCTGAGTTTCAAGCATGAGTGAAGGCCTGTATGTGACCCACATTGTAGCTGAATCAGATTGGGAGAGATTTTGTTTGCAGGTCCTGTAGTGTTGTGAAATGACATTGAAAAATGAATGAATGAGCACAATAAGGAAGAAAGAAACGTGATGCAACCGTGCGCTCTATGATGATGTAATAATGCTGAGAGACAGAAGGCACACTAGACTAGACATCATAGGTGATATGTAGCCTACATGCAGTTATGTTGCTCTAACCTTGCCTAAGAACAGGGCTTTATAATTGAATCCAATTTGAATCCTTAAAGGGATAGTTCACCTACTGTAAAGTGCAAAATGAAAATTCTGTCATCACTTACTTACCCGTATCTTGTTTAAAATCTGTATGAATTTTGACATGTTTAGCAGAATGTATGAACTGCTCTGTCATACGGTGAAAAGAACAAAAAACTACCATGAAGCATTATTCCAAGTATTTTGAAGCCATATGATGGTTTTTTATGAGGAATAGACTGGTATTTAAACCATGAAATTTTAATATTGAATGACACTTTAAAGGGGAAATACCATGAGGAATCAAATATTCTTTCATCTTTTAAGAAGTGCTTGATATATTTGGACTGTAAAACATTGTTTTTTGGCTCAAAACATTATGACATCTTGAACATAACATTTAAAACAAAATTACAGAAGTGCCCCGTTAATAACTTCTGCAGCTTTGTGACGTCACATTTGCATAGGGATGAATTCAACAACGCACAACTGCTCATGTTTATGCACTGAAGTTTATTTTTTAACAAGGTCTGATCTTACCAGTTTAAAGGCACTTTTCAGTTTTCAATGCAGATTGTTTTATGAATCTGTCACTATGTTGTGGCTGTTTATAAAGGATGTCGGAAACTATATTTGACATGACAGCAAACTGTTGGGAGAGTACCATAGGACATCACTCAGTCAGCACTGTTGATCACTTCACATGCAAAGGGGACGTTTCTTAAAGCTGCAGCATTTTTGGTGCAAACAAATATATAAAAAATGCATGATATGACCCGTTTAACCTATTGAACATGATAATCTGCCGGACCAAACAAAACTAGGTCTTTGATTCATCTCCATCTTCATAAAATTGTGTATTGGAGCATGGAAGCAAAATAATAGGTTGTTGTGCCAGGTTAGTTTCATTTGCTGTTTGAGATGTCCAGCACATAGATAAGAAGCACAGTGAAATGCATTGCTTACAACTCAGCGATGGATGCGTCATGCTGTCAGAGTGCACTCATTTAGTGTTAGTCACATGAAGAATTTCAACGGATTAAGAGGGGTTTTAGAATGAGAAGGACAGTGTGTAAAATAATTGAGTGCTGCTGGTTGACTAAATCATTCAGGAGCGCAATAAATGACTATAAATAAACTCACTCTGTCTTCAACTGTGGTGTAAGGTAGTAGCATCTCTACAGCATGAATGAATAGTGCACAGGAACTAACAGAGTTGTGGTTGTGGCCATTTTATCATCTAGTAAAACCGTGTCACTTCAGTTTTTTTTGTTGCTGGTACTTTGCATGACATTGTGTCTGTAATGAGGTTAGCATTCATGGAAGAAGCAGGAACCGGCTAACATTCATCACACTTTAAAATAAACACAAAACTAAAGTAAAGCGGCAGCCCCTCATGGTCAACTGCTGCACACACATAAACAAAACATAACGTAAATAGTCCAGGCCTGGATCCTATACCATGAAGCCGGTTTAGGTGGCTAGCCAGGTATGTTTCAGTTTAGTTTGCGCCAACCCTGGGTTTTAGGCACCATGAAAGTGGTTTGGCTTTTAGCAGTGTTCATGGCCATAGTAACTTGCGCTCCACGGCTAACCTGGTCCGGGACAGGTTATGTTCCAGGTAAGAGGTTGCAAAACGAACTTGGACCAATCAGCTGTGAGCAAAGTGACACATGTCTGATGCGATAGTCACTCCACCTGTTTCTACTCCAAATTAAAGGTCACTACATAGCAAATGATTTTTAAAGACAAAATCGTCTGGCTTTTAGTAATGCTTATTTAGAATAACAAATTTGTATGATTTTAGATATTATTTATGTAGCCTAATTATTATACCCTTAATTGATCACGCTTGTACAATTGTAGTTCATCAATTATTATTATGCAGAGTTTAAATGAATAAATATATATAGGTAATATAAATACGCTTTAGAATCAATAGATGAAGCTATAAAACGACTACATGTGAGCTTAAATGTTCAATTCTCTCTATACCTTTATCAACCGTATAAACTAACTTCACAACTTTTACTTGCACTGATATACAGTAGCGAGACTGTTTCTTTTAGTTGTCCTCTTTCATAGACAGCTATTTTCTTCTTCTTGTGTAAATTTGTTTAAATTCTTAATATTTTAATATTTTGAATTGCTCTGCTTCTCTCATGAGAAATGAATTTTCACTCTTTCTCAGCATGTGATTGGCTGTTCGCTACTGATGTCACACCTAAACTCAGGATCAAAGCCTGAGTTGACAGAGAAAGTTGATGATCAGCATCATGGTACCAACAAAGCCTGGTTAGACTGGTTTGGTTTTATCAACTCCAAACTAATCCTGCAACCCTGAGTTTGTTCAACTACCATCATGGTACAGGCCCCTGGTCCTCTCTCGTCCTACGCTGTCGTCGTTCCACCTTTTTTATTCACGGAGAACTGGAAGCTAATTAATCTAATTAACACTCACACTCCATCTATTTTATATCTGTCTATCTTGCTTTCTCTATAGTTCATTTGCTGTTGGGTGAGTCTTGGACTCAGATCAGAGATCACTGCCTGAATAATCTTCTTCAACAGAAAAAAAGTACAAAGCGAAGAGAGCAGCGCTCTTGTTTTGACAATATGTCATTTGTAAATCTGCACGAGGTTTATTAAAGCATAAATGTGTATTCGCCTCATTAAAATCCACTTATTCTTGTTCAAACACACTTTAGAAGCTCATTGAAACAGTATGATCTCTTGTATCTCCATCAGTCTCTGGGGACTGGAGGTGGTTTGGTAGCACAGCACCTGGGTTAGCCCGAGGTGAGGGCTGAACAAACAAGCATGGGACCTGTCTTTGCTACCATGGTTACCACAAGAGCAGGTGACCAGCCTACTCTCACCTGTCTGTACAGGTTCTGACTTGTAGGAAGTGATTCCCAATCCTGGCTTATTTGTGACTGTATGGTCAGAGTATTTCTAGCTTTTGTTTTACAGAACTCAGGGCTCTAGACGAACATTTGACTTCTGCAGATGGTGGCACCAGCTCCTGATTTAGTCTGCACATGATATAGGCCTTTAAAAATATTACATGTTTTGTCTCTTAGAAATGCACATTTGACAGAAGCTGAAGTTGACAGTAGCTTCAGCTTGTGCTTGAGTTGGGATGCAGATATAAATGTATTTCATTCACAAAAACAGTAACATCTGTAAAAATTGTATTAACCTGATTTTTATAAAGTACAATTTAAATATTCTGACTGTATGACTACTCTTATTGAAAATTAACCATTGGTCTTAAATAGTGTCATACATTTGCAGATCACGATAACCACGGGTAAAACTATGAGTGGCACCTCATTGCATGGTAAAAAGTAATTATATGTGAACCGTGCTGGCAAAATGAGTCGCAATGAGCAAATTTTCAAAAAGGAGGTATTGTTATTTTCACATTCTCTATTAAAAGAATCTTCAAAATGATGTATGATTTGTTAAATCAAACAAAAAATTACTGAGCTGCACCTGTTTGAAGTTGATGGAGTCAGCAAAGTCAATTTTTAGAAAAATCGAGTTAAAGTTTTCTGAAGGTTCCAAAACAAAGTCACCTAGCAAGCAACCATACCTTGAAATCCCTGGTAATACCACCAAATTTGGCACACACCAAGTCAAAACCAAATATTTGGTTTTCTCTCCTGGTTAAATAAAGGTTCTATATTTCCTATATATCTATAGGAAAAACATATTTTCAACTTTTCTTTCCTACGATACTACAATTGTTTGGTTAACATTAATGAAACTGACAGCCTATATAGTAAGACACACTGTACCGCACGGATCTAAAATAATTTTACTCATCAGATGTTTTTCCCCAACAGTTAACCAAACGTTCACATAAGACATAACGGATAATGTTTGCGTGAATACTCGCCAAGACATATATTTTGAAATCCCTGTAATTCTGTGTATGTCGGGATCGCGCTCTCTCTGATGCGTCTTTGTGCACACGCTTCGGATCTGTCAGTCAGCGCGTGTAAGATATTGTTTTTCATGGACAGTAAACCGTACATAAACCGTAGCCTAAAGACATTTTGTATAAATACAAATGCACAAAACAAATCTAACAAAAATACTGTAATTATATCCCATTCCTCCTTTAATGCATGTAATACATGTCTACATTAATAATTAATAAAATTTTATATGAATATCCCACATTTCTGCCACAATACCATGGTTACAGTCAGTGTTACTACAGTAAATCCGTGGTAAATGTTGGTGATTTGTGGATTGAAAAGCCTTCTAGCTGGATGGTTGTGGCACAATGTTTCTCTTTTTTTGATGTCAATGTTGATGAAAAAGTCAGCACTGTTTCATCTGGCTTTAAACTAGTTTAAATCACTGAGACATTTGTGGTTAGTATCGAAGAACGCTGTGCCAAACTCGAATGCTTCTCACTGGATCTCACAGCGCTGTTTAGTGGTTGCGTGATCGAGATGGTCGGCGAGTGAACACATTTACTCTAAGTTCGCGCTGCGCTGTCTTTTGGGCTGAGCTGTTAAATAGTCAGTGTGGCACAGTCACAGATCAAACGAGTAGCACTATTTCGTTCTGCTTTTGGCGCATTTGCGGTTTAATGTTTCTCATATGTTACATAAATGAAATTGGTACCATTAAATTACCATCAAATTGGTAGTGGCACGAGTGCAACCTTTAACAAAATTCACACCCTCAGGAAAAAAAGTAATTTATTAGTCTAGAGTCTAGAGTCTAGAGCCCTGGAGCTTCTTTTGTAGTTTGAAAGTGATACTAGTCAGTGGATTGGACTGAGTGTCTAAAACACTGGTATTATGATGCTAGTGTTGTCAAAAGAACCAGTACTTCGGTACCGGGGCCTTAAACGCAGACTGAAGCTGCATTCATTACTTACTGTAATTATTATTATCATTAATAATTTATTTTTTTATTTTCAAATTGTTTTTGCTGTGGTATTGAAATTGGTACAGAGAACTGTGACATTGAACTATTGACTACTGAAATTTTGGTGTGACAACTATCTGCCTCATATTGGATTGGATGGATTCATTTGTCTGTTGCACCCTTTCTGTCTCATTTGTTTGCTTTATCCAAGTACAACACATCCCTCTCTGTTTTCTAATGAATATTTTATCACTCCTCCCCGGATTTTGTTACCTCAGCAGATATAGATGCAGAAGCTTGTAACTGAAACCACCTTCATCCAAATGTCGGGTGCTGGTAGGAATAGTGCTTTTAAGGTTTCGGTAATGGTGAGGCTTAATTGAACTGGCCTCAGATCAGTGCAGGCTGTTTCTAGACTGTGGTTCTTTTAAATCGAGGTTATGTTACGTTGTTTTCACTGCTAGACTCTATATGGAATGAATCTCACCACTTTGATTACATTTATTTCCCCTCTGCTTCTTGCTCATGTGGATTTCATGGATGGAAAGGGTCTTCCTTTGGTGGGGTATCAGTAATGAAATGAGGTTCTGCAACGCTTTAAATTGAAACATCACATATTTCCCCTTACCTCACTTGCAATGTACGCATACATACTGTACTGTATCTCCCTCACTCAGTCAGTACACAATATATTTTCCTATCTCTGCCATCAACTCTCAGCTGGCTTTGCTAGAGTATGTGAAACATTTTTATGAATTGAATAGTCAGTGGGTTGCCTGAACAATGAGTCAACTAATCATTCATATAAAAGAAAATCTTGATAAACTAGTCAGATTGACTAGCTAGTTGTTGGACAACTAGTTGACATTCAAGGCCCATCCCTGTGCTGAAAAAAAGCATAACCACACTGAGCTTTTCGAACAAGTTATATTTAATGTTTTTGCTCTATGTTAAAAGCTCTCTGCTAAAGCACGTGGTGGAAATCATCTGAATCATTATTCCCACGGTGTCCCATAGAATGACGCAGAAAGGACACAGGGGTAATGCCTGGATTTATGAGTCTTGGCAGAGTGTAAATATGCAGTTATAGTTATGTGTGTCACAATCATACAGTAGATGATACATAAATGTGGCCTAAATAGCATGTAGGAGTGCACAATTATTCACATCAGTGATCAAGTTTACTAAAAGCACCCACAAAAACCAGACTCCACCTCTGATCTTTGGTTTTATAGCCTATCACATACCATTTCAATGCTACAAAAGATTTTAGTGGGTTTTAAGGAGTCTGTCTACATTGACCTCACCACTTTTATATAAAAAAAGGTTGTGTAAAGTGTAAACGAAAGCTCCATAAAAGCAAGTCAGGATTGCTCTGAACATAGACTGAATAGGCCAGTGGCTTTTCTGTTGCTGTGGAGGTGGATGGAGGTGTCTGCTTTCTGCTTGCCTTTCCAGTCTGTTCCTTTATATGGCCAGTGGTTGATCAGATAATGCAGTCTTAGAGCTTCAACCTCAATGTGTACTGACAAACACACACAGTCCTGAGGATTGAGTGTCCATCAGCTGCTTTGTGTTTTCTGATTGTCTGCTTGACTAAAGGATGTTTGTATGTGACACATTGTGTGTGTGACTTATTGCACTACCGGTAAATGAAAGCGAGCTGTTCTTATTTTAATTTACAATGAAACGACTCTGTGGACAGTGAGCACTAACCTTTCTTTTCTCAGCAGAATTTATCTCACTAATACAGAGGTCCTCAACCTGACAGCAGGCAACTCAGTGGTACTTAAAAGCACAATAAATAACATCTGCTTTTGGCGCGTTTGTTGTTTAATGTTTCTCATATGTAAAATAAATGACAGCGCTTACCAGCTCAATAAACAACAGTAGTAATGCCTATATTTCAGAGTTCATTCTGTTGGATTAGCTTATGCTAGAGCTTTTGCCAACTGCAAGCCTGTTTCACTAAACCAGTGGTTCTCAATTCCAGTCCTCGTGACCCACTGCTCTGCACATTTTGTATGCCTCTCTTATCTGACACACTCAGTTCAGTTCATGGAGTCTCTCCTAATGAGCTGATGATCTGGTTCAGGTGTGTTAAATAAGGGAGACATACAAAATGTGCAGAGCAGTGGGTCACGAGGACTGGAATTGAGAACCACTGCACTAAACTGTATGCACCACTGTGCAGTTATATTAAAGGGGTGGTTTAATGCCCCTTTTTGCAAAATGTAAAATAAGTATCTGTTGTCCCCAAAGTGTGTATGTGAAGTTTTAGCTCAAAATACCCCACAGATAACTTTTTACAGCAAGTTAAAATGGTCCCTTTTTGAGGGTCAGTAAAAACGCGGTGTTTCGTGTGTGTCCCTTTAAATGCAAATCCTGTCACAGGGGGCGGAGCTTTAAGAGCTTGTGTGTTAGTAGCTCCGATTACCTCACGCAGACACGCACTAAAATGTCAGAAACTGTTCTGCATTTTATGTTTAAACTGGAGTTGGACAATGATGAAGAGACTCAAAAGAGACTCAAAGAAGTGACAACATGTAGAATGCAACAGGACGTTTCTGAATGGTTAGTTGATGAATTTATGTTGCTGTTCTTCAATTGGCATATTCTGTCATGATAATCTATAAAATCACTCTTGTGGGAACTGTTGTAAGATGCCTATAGAGGGACATGCTATTGTATTTGTGTTGCGTACTGTTTTGCATGTGAAAAGACCAATGCGACAGCTTGAGCACTTGCAAATGTGCTCTACCACAACAACTCTTCCTCTTCTCAACATGGGCTGCGTGTTCCCGGGGGCGGGGTTTATGTAAATTTTAGGGTTAGTGATGTCACTAACCCGGGAGGAATGTCATGTAGTCCCTACCAGCCGTTTGTTGTAGTCCTTAAAAAAACTATTTCTTTAAAAGCAAATATCTTCCTTTGCTTTGTAACTTTGCAGATGTTGTTTATGCTCAAACACCAACATTACACACTAACTAAAGTTAGAAAAGTGAAATCATAATCAACCACCCCTTTAACTATAACAGAATAAACATTGCACAGTTATGTTACTGTTTTAAGAAAATAAAAATAAATTTAAATTAGTGCTGGTCGGTATGACCAAAAACCTTTTATCGTGATATTTTTTTAAGATAATATATATATATCGCTCTTCTTTGCATGGATGTTTATAGTAGCTTATTTTATTGTTAGAAGTACATGGAATATAAAAAAAAAAACATTGTAGTGTCATATACTGAAAGCTTTGATTAGTATAAACAGACTGTTTTATGTAGGGCTGCCGCTGCCCCCTAAAATTTGATCAATCGTTAGTCGAGCTGAAGAGGCTTAGTCATCCAAAAATTGTATTAGTTGGTTAGTCACAGAACAAAACTTCCCTTACAGACATGAGAAATATCTATAGAAACCTTGAAATGTCAAACGATTGTCAACCAATTTAAGTGGAAAACAAATATTCTCAGATTATGTAATGATGTATATTAAATGTGCATATAGGCACTTCCACTACTGCGAAGATGATGAGTCCGCATCGTCATCTTAATCTCTGCAGCCGAAACAACAGAAAACATTTTCAATAAATTCTTAAAATGTTTAGACGGTCTCCTTGCTGTTTTTCCATGACACATTCATAATCATTACTTTTGCCAATGTGCTGTGGCAAGCTTTATGGGCTCATTTTTATGATTTATGTGGCTTATTAATATACACGTTTGTATAGTCGACTAATCGCTTAAATGAACAGCTACTAGTCGACAAGAAAAATGTGTAGTTGAGGGCAGCCCTAGTTTTATGCAACATGCTAGCTAGCAGATTTTTCAAATTCCTCCTTCAGACCTTAGACCTGCTCTCAATCATTATATATTAAATAAGTGGCAAGAAGAATGGGATACATGTGAAGTTTTTATAATTTTTACCATATGTAAATGTAAAACTTCTTGAATAATCTTAACTCTTTCCCTGCCATTAACGGAACTTTCAGTCATTTATGAGACAACGCTTCCCTGCCATTGGCTGAATTTTCAGAGGTGCCAGAGTTGGGGGACTCGAGTCACATGACTTGACTCGAGTCAGACTTAAGTCGCAAATTTTAGGACTTGAGACTTGCTTGACAAATATTAATAAAAGACTTGACTTGACTTTTATTCATGACTTGAGACTTGACTCGGACTTGAGTTAAAGCTGCAGTCGGCAAGTCTGGCAGATTGGGTCGACTTAGCCAAAATTTTTAATGTTTACAACTCTCATGCCCCTCCCCCACTACCAGCGAGCACCCTCCCATCGAGGTCGTGCTCGTCAGTGCGTCGCTGTGCGTGTGTACCTGATTTTCTGAGATCGC